>NC_081405.1:372548973-373198973 GCF_030272615.1 Cryptomeria japonica
TTGGTCCAAACTAGGTGGGGCTACAAAAGGGAGCCCCTCCCCAAAGAGATTGGCCACAAAAAAAGGTTAGTGAATAAATTGTTGATTTAGCTCCCCCATCTCCTGGGAGCAAAGAGTCCTGCCTGTGCTCTCAGCCTTAACTCTCTTATCCCTCTTCCTTTTAACCTTTATCCATCCTCCCTCTCTTGCACTTTCTAATGCCTTCAAATTGGAATCCCCCAATACTCCTTTTCCCCTACCTCCAGGCTTTGTGAATCAATAAGATTCTTCGCAATAGCCCCTGAAGCACATCCCCTCTCTGAAACACCATTCCTCAAATCCTCTGAAAAGCCTAACAATCCCCGCTTTTCCTCCTTATTCTTTGAAGGCCCTGAGTCATCCATGATCTCAGGCTCCTTTTTGTTGACATCATCGTGCCCATCCATGCTTATCCACCACCTTCTCATGCTTATCCATCGCCTTCTCCACCGTGTACTGCCAAGGAGTCTCCCCCTTCCACCAAGAGGTTGGTCGCTCCACTCTACGCTTGTCACATGACGCAAAACTATGCCAAGTTTGAAAACATCTCCTACATCTAAAAGGAACCCCTTCAAAATCCACCAGCTGAACCAACTACCTCTCGAAGATTTAAGAGAGATCTCCAAAGGAAGATCCCTAGAAACATCCATCTCCACCAAAATTTGGGCAAAGGTAGTGTGTAACAAATTTAGAGAACTATCATCAATCATCAAAAAATTTCCCAAAGAATTTCCAATAGCCTCAAAACAAGAGTCAAACCAAAACTGCATTGGAAGATTTGGTAGCCTAACCCAAAGAGGAATCCAATCAAAAGATTCATATAACGGATTAAAGCTCGGATGCCATGGTTTTAGCATCAATGAGCGACTATCCTCCCAACACCATTGACAACCACACATAATCTTGTTCTTGTCCTTCTCAGTTTCAAAAACCACAACAAAAAACCCTCGAGCATGTGGATAAATCTGCACATACCCATCTAAAATAGGTTCCCAATGAACATAAATCCATTTATGCAAGTCACCCAAAATTGGCGACAATTGAACATAAATCCATTTATTCAAGTCACGCAAAATTGGTGACAATTCTCTGAAGCACCCAATAAGACCTAGCCCAAATAAAACCCTTCATTTTGGTCCACCTCCTGTGCCATATTAACTAGGATATGCTCAATCTTGTTGATCCAAAACAATGTTAAGGGATCAACCAGAGACCTAGCATTCTTGACCATTGATTTCACATGCAACTCAAACAAAGTCAAAATCCACCTCTGCCCATTTCCGTTCTTGGCCCCCAAAGTCCATGCTTCCATCGCATCAAATCCATAGGGGCACTGATTCTTAAAGTCTTCCGATGCCACAAAACCCCTATCCACACCAAGGTGAAGTCAGTTGCAAGCCAAACTTGAATCCTCCTGTCTAAATCGATTGGAAATAGAAACTTGAGACTGACGAGAGCATCCCTACCTCACCACGACCGTCCGACTATACCAACCTTTGGACGGAGGCCAGCCTGTAGGCGACCTCCAATCCTTCCAAACACTAGTGTCCAAAGCTGCTCTTTAAGGCATTGCAACCAAATTAATCATTCTATTTTTTATTAATACTTTTTAAAAATCATAATTTTTTAAATCATTTTATTATATACAATATAACTTTATAACATTTAATCATAAATTTAAATATTTTTTATTTAATTTTTAAAAAATACATATTTTAACTTTATTGTTTATATTATATCTTTAAATTATAATTAATATTACATAGATATAATTAAATAATATATAATCTTAAATTAATAATTAATAATTAAGTTTAAGTTTAATTTTATTATTGTAATTTTTTATATATTTTTTTGAAAAAAAGGGGGTAAAAATTTAATCATAAGAAACAAGAAGTACAAAGCAGAGTGCCACAACCCTCAAAAAGCACCCAAAAAGACTATCCCAAAATGACAAGAAAACCTAGAATAAAGAGAATCTAACCAGACTTGTCCTCCAAGATTAATCTACTTAGAGTTTCCACATGCTCAAGGGACAAAGACTCCCAATTATCCATATCCCTCATATCTAGTCCCTCAAAAGACCACTTGGCCAAACAATCAACCACTCTATTCCATTCCCAAGGAATATGACAAAAAGAAATATGATCGACCAAACAACACAGATTCAAGATCTGTTTGACCACTAAAGCTAGCTACCAATGAACATTGTCCAAATGTTGACCATTTATCAATCACAATCTAAGAATCAAACTCACATATGATGTTCTATCAACCTAAGAAGCATCCCCTCTCAATCGTGTGAAGAATATCAAAAGCCTCCATAAGATTATTAGAATGCTGGCCCTTATAGATGGAAAATAAAAACATCACATCACCATCTTTATTATGACCAATACCATGAATTATAGCATGCCCAGGGTTTCCCCTAGAAGAACAATCAGTGTTAATTTTCTGAACTCCCTCAAGAGGATGAAGCCATCATCCCTCCCTATGGATCTTTTGACATACCCATCTATGCTTCCTATTACCCATGAGTCAACCCCTTGTCCACCAACACCAAATTATTTGCAACAATAAAGTCATTAGCATCCGTAACATTCGAGAGGTCACACTTTGCCAAAATGGTCTCTTTAAGCCTACTAACAATCTTCCTCCACCAAAAACCACTCCCCATTTGAGAGCCTTGATAGATACGCCGATTTATTTCAAGCCAAATATTCCAAATTATGAGAGTGGGACCAATATCCCAAGCAACTTGGAGGAAAGAGGAATTGGACGACGGTCTACTAAGCCTTTCCCAGAACTGAATGAGAGAAGTTGCATGGACACAAACATGATTCCATGTAGTCCACCATTGATGCCACACCTCTCTCAAAAATTGACACTAAAAAAAGAGATGAGAATCACATTCTTCACTATTGTTACACTATACACAAATAGCGGGACCTTGAAAACCATGTTTGCGCAAGTTTTCCCAAGTAAGGCATTTATTTTGGACTACTAGCTACATAAAAAAATTGCACTTAGGCCAAGAGAATTTATTCCAAACCTTCTTCCACCAAGACACATTCTCAATACCGTGCAGCTGCCTATCCAATTCATGATATCCAGAATTCATAGTGTAATTTCCTTTTGGATTAGTGCCCCAAGCAAGGATATCATTCCCCGTGAGAGAGTTGCAAGGACGACAGGCTAAAATCATACCCAAGTCAAGGCGATTTTCATCAATACCACCCATCACCATAGCTGAGGTTATTTCCAACAAGTCACCTTAATCTGACCCTTAACCTTAATAGTCTTGAAATCCTCAACTAGACTCCACCCAACAACAACCATACTATCACAAAGAGGTTGAAGATGGGGAAACTCCTGAATAATCAGAGGATGTCCATCCCAAGAGTCCAACCAAAATAGAGCAGAAGATCCCCTGTTACACATCCAAAATAACCCATCCTTGTTAAGTTCATCCCCTTGTTTAAGGGTATCCCATATCATAGAACCTTTTCCCAACCAAGTTGCATCAAGGAAGATCAAGCCTATTGATCCCTTGGAGGTACTCATGAGTGAGGATTTTGGCCCAGGCTTGATCCCGACAAGTGCACCACCTCCAATATAACTTAGCAAAAAAATATTGACTAACCAACCCGGTGGACTGGAGTCGAAGGCCACCTTCTATGTGTGTGAAAAAGTGAAATAAGGTCTGATAGCTACAGGTACAACACTTCAATTAAGTCATTACATGTATGGTTAGTAAATCAATAATCAATAAATAATAAACCATAACAAAGCGACTAATTGCCTTCTAAAAGATGCGAGTATAAGATTGCTCTCAAATTTTTATAAGCAATACCAGTGACTAGACTACACCAAGATGAAGGATTTAATCTATATGATATTAAACTATATGGATGCAAGATGGATGAATAATTCAAGCAATAATGGAATAAACTAAATATGGATGCAAATAATCTAAAAAAGCACAATGTATTCAATGACTCCAGAGATCAATGTAATAATAATCTCCAAACATGTTCTCAAAAATATCTGGGGTGTTTTGAATGAGAGATGAAGGCTGAATTTATAGAGAATTACAAAAAAGCTCAATTTAGGATTAATTAAAAATAATTGGGAAATCAGGTTCAGTTAACCTTGAGATAGATTCCAATTATAGTTTAATTGAAATGCATCTAAATTAGAAATTCAAGTTGCATTGGAAATAAGATTTAATTGATTCCATGCACTTGTGATAAAAATAGATAAATTTTTGATTTATTCAAGAAAAGAGTCTTTTCAATGCAACTGAACTTCTTTTTCTGAAAAGCTGTGAGTTCCAATTTTAGAGAATGATCATTAATTCAATTAATTGCTTTTCCAATTTCAAGTTCTAAATTTAGAAGAAGAAATAATAGCTCAAGTTTGATTTCTCTCTCAATTCAATTCTTTTATTTTATTTTCAATTCAACTCTTGCTTTACAATTAATTCCTCTTTTGTAATAAATTAATTCCTTTTTTGCATGATTAAATGGAAAATTTATTAATTAATTAAATATGCTATGATATTTAATAAATTAAACAGGATAATTGATCAAAAATGATTTTCTTGGAATGATTCAATTAATTAAATAAATATTTAATTAATATTGAGTAATTGATTTTCCATGTGACATTTGATGATTAAAGAATTAATAATGTGCTCAAAGTTGATTTAATTGCCTTTGGTTAGTACCTTGGTGATGTTGTCGAGATTAGGGGCCCATGGTTTAGATGACCATTTTTAGGGTATTACATTTGCCCCTCTTTGAATTAATGTGTGAGCAGCGTGTTGGTTCAAAGAATAGTTGATGTCTAGGAGATGCCAGTTCTAAACTTGATTGATCACAAACCAGATGAAGAGCAAGGTGTTTAGCTTGATTTGAAGCAAAGAAGCTGAACACAGTCTGATTAAAGCGATACCGACCCTAAACTTGATTGAACTAGGAACGATAGAGAGAAAAGATACCAAACTTGAACTTGATTGATCAAGAAGCAGATCTTACTGATCTAGAACTTGATTGAACTAGATGCAGTGAGCGAAGATACAATCGATCTTGAACTTGATTGATCAAGACACGATGAGCGAAGATAAACTATCCAGCTTGATTTGATGCGATGAAACTGAACACCTGCTTAGATTGAGCATGTGATCAAAGATACTCTTTAAAATTTTGATTGAGTTTAAACGAATAATCAACTTGATGAAAAGCAATGAAACTGATTAACGTTAAGAGACTAATTTAGATGAAGACAAATATCAGCTTGATTTGAAGTGGTGAAACTGACATGCCGCTAGCGATTGACTCGATTCAGATGATCGAGAGATCTCAACTTAATATGAAGCGATGAAGCTGAGATGCCCCTTAGCAATAAGAATTTGATTTGATTTTCTTTATTTGAAAAGATTTTTTCTTGAATTTTGGTAAAGATTTGGAAATTTTCTTGACTTTGAAGATATGAGGTCATGAGGTCATGAGTATGCCCCCTCGGGAGCGAAATCGAAAGATAGCGAGGGTACAAGATTTTAGGCAGTTTTTGGCGATGATAATTATTTGAGCACAAATTGATTCTAAGGAATTTTGAAAATTCAACATTGATTGATAAGAAATTGAGCACAAAGTGATATGTAGAGTGAAATTGACATTCAACGTTGATTCATGAGAAATTGAGCGCAAAGTTGAAGTGAGAATGAGCATTTGATGAAAAAGCGCTAAGTGGTTCAAATTGTGAAATTGACTAGGAAAATGATCTCGTATTTTGATTTCGATCCTGAAAATGGAATCAGAACGAGCAAATTAGCTAAGGGTACAATTTTTGTGCCCATCAGAGCAAGTTGAAAAATTAGGGTTTTGGCTATATATGGGGTAAAAGTGTCATTTTCAATTTATTTTAACCCTCCAAGTTTGAAAATTTGAAAAGCCTTCTATGAAGAAAAATGGTGGTCCCCACTCATGAGCATCGATTCGAGCGCTAGAGATGACATAATCAACCTCGGGACTATGAGCCAATGGTAAGTGATCGATCTTAAGCCTATTATTCATTTTAATTTTGAATTTTTTTATTGATTTTTCAAGTTTTTGACACGTTGAAGTCTGGCTTTCACGTTTTGTCATGCGAGACAGGATCCTATCTCGTACAACAAACTGATAAAGTGTATTTTGTTGTTTAGAGTCATTAGTTTTGTCATTAGTTTTGTCATTAGTTTTGTCATGTGAGGCCTACCCTTGTATCATACGACAACATTCATAAGAGACCAATTTGTCGTCCTAAGTCTAGTCTTGTATCATATGGGATTATTTTGTTGTACAGGCTCTAATCTTGACTCGTACAAGTTTATGCCCTTCTATGTTTTATCGTTTGGAAAATAGTGAGCATTTTTGAAGGTTCAAACTTGAAATTTTGATTTTGCAATTGATGTAGTTGAATTTGCCTGATGTTTTACTTCTCTTGTAGGCTTATTTGGAATGTTTTTTGATACTCTGTTGTTTGATTTTTGCAAGTTTGATTACCTCATGTTCTTTTCAGATGCGTCTATCCACCCACTATGATATTAGTTCGGTAGTTATCAGATGTTGAGCAGGCACATATTGATTTGTACGGTTTCACCCACCTTCTTAGGTTACCCGATATCCATGTGAATCATGAGATGCTCACAACATTAGTAGAGAGATTTCATTCTAAGCATAACACTTTCCATTTGCCAGTTGGGGAGATGACCAGAGTTTACTTTAGTGGCAAATATTCACCAATGGCAAATTTTTCACATCGGCCATGTCGGAAATGGTGAATATTTTGTACCATTTGGGGGTGGCCATGTCGCCAGAACATTATCAATTTCTGTCAAAGTCACGACCCGATCGCCATATGTTTCTATGTGATGATTTTGCCAATACAATATATGGTGGACACACAGTAAATTTAATTGTTTTGCCTACACTCTCTGAGGTTTCCTTAATAGATGACCTTAATTCGCCTATAGGCATGTGAAGATTTGCTAGCCAGGGGGACCCAATTCGCCCGACATCTTGCCGACGCGTGTCTCCATTCACCCCAACTTTCGCCAACTATATTGTATTCACCTATTATTTGGACGACCTATAATCACCTCGAAAATTACATAAGTCATGTTATAGTTACGCGAGATTCGCCAAATATTTGTATACCATATAAAATTCCCGTGGAATTCACCATATAAAGATTGGTATAAATACATGCAAAGATCAGATCTATCTCAACACAATCTGGTGGGTTCTAGGATCTGAATTCTGATCAATAGCGAAGTTTCAAACCAAGGAAAATCATTGTTGTTAACTGTATTGGCGACTGCTAGTGACCTAAAGCCTAAAGGTGAGGGATCATATTTTTGAAGTGGTATATTATACATTATAGTCTATTATTGCTTCTTTAGCAAATTGATATTTTTTTGGCAGCCTTTATTTCGTTGGAGATGTCGAATAGGAAAAGGGGTAGGAAACCTGAATGTGGGGAAGGCCAGGAGAGGCCAACAAAAAGTAGAACATTATCTTCGTACTTTGGCATTGGAAAAGATTGTGGTACTGGTGAAAATCAGGAAGGTACTTCATCACAAGTACAAGTACAAAATTCACCACCTACACCGCATGTTGAAGATGGCGGTGAACTTGATATCTTAGATTAGGATGATCTTGAAGAAGATTATCTGGTAGATACCCAAGTTAGCCGGAATGATATAATCGACTTGGGTGATAATGCCATTGATGATAATGCACGGAAGGGGAAAAGAAAAGCCATATCAAAAAAGGATCGGGAGTGGGATATGTTAGTGAGGAATTTTCAAATTAATTGGGCATCAAAGTATCCATTCATTGAACCAGTCGAGAATCCAATTGAAGGCGAGCCTCCAATAGAATGCAGGTGTAAGATTTGCACTTGGAAACATAACAAGGAAATTAGGTTGCAGCTAAAATTTGATACCATAGAAAAGCATATGGGTAAAGTCTATGAAAAACAAATGATAGACGGGGTTGAAAAATCAATGATAAGATGGAAAACAAAGGATGAATGTAAGCATGTGAGGAATGCCATGGAGTATTATTTTCATGAGAAATTACAGACGAAGCCTGCTGAAGTTAAAGGTTCTATTGAAGCTGTTTTTGGAAAAGCAATGCAAATAGAACAACTAGGAAAAGCTGTTCAGTTAAGCGTTTTTTTTCATATTTTGAGCAGAGGGTGTGCTATGACAGATTTCCCATCAATTAGTGGTTTATTACACTTTTTGAAAGTTCCTAACTATCCTAATAGACACTAGTCAGTAAACATTGGATGGGAATGGGCAAGTTGTCTTGCTGAGGTTGAAAAAGAAGATGTACAGGAAAAAATAAGAGAGTCAAACTTCATTGCATTTTCTTTAGATGAAGCTATGACAGTAGACAATACTTCATGGGTATGCATGAATGTTTATACTATAGAGAATCATACCCGCTAACCTCATCTACTATCTGTTGCTAAAATGAAGGAGAGTGCGACAGCGAAAAATTTATTTCAACTAGTAAAGCGAAGTTTAATTGAATATGGAGGTATGGATGACATGACGGTAGCCAAAAAATTGGTTTGTGTTGGAGTAGATGGAGCTTCGGTAATGCAAGGTCACAGGAATGGTCTTTTTACAAAGATTGAAACTTCATTTGCACCGTACATTACTGCAATTCACTACATGGCTCATAGAATGAATCTAGCTTTTGGAATTGTGAGCAAGTTTGCTTCGGTTAAAAAAATTGAAATTTTAATCAGAGAGCTCTACTCACAATTTTGTCGAAGTCCCAAATGATTTATGGAATTTCAACACTTTGCTGATGGATTAACTGATGCGAACAAGCTTCTCAAGGATAACGATACCATATGGATCTCTTTGGATGGTCCAACACATCGAGTGTTTTCAGAATATCCATCCTTGATTGGACTATTTCACACAACTCGCGACGAATCAGATCAACTAAAATTTCCTGAACTTCTTGGCAGGTTAAGTAATTTAGAGACACTCTTAACTTTAGCAGCTCTTCTGCCCATGCTAGAGGAAATGAGAAATATTATGAAGGCAACCCAAAAAAGAGCTCTATATATTGCAGAATATGCTACATTGTGTAAGATGACATGCATGATCCTCGACAATCTCTATCGAAATCAACCAACACTATTCGATGAAAAATTTGTTAAGTGGCAGACACTCACAAATTTGAACAATCCTGATAACTTTTTACAAATTGGTACAGATGGGGAGGTATGTGCCAATGTATGGGGAGTTGAGATACCAATGCACTTCTATGCCACGATCGACCCCGAGGAACCAGGAAAGCGCCCTAGGAAGAAACTAGCAAGAGTTACAAAGGAAGATTTCGATAAGATTGTTGAGACTATAACTACTTCTGTGAAGAAAATTGCATATGATCTTTCCTCACAAATTAGAAGCAGATTCACTCTTGACAACCTACTTGAAGCCATGTCTATTGTGTCTCCTCATTATTGGAGCCTCAACAGTGCATCTAATTTTCGAAGTAAGCTACTGACTTTGATAAAACAATTTTGCATATCCAGAGAATTTAATGGAGTAACTATAAATGGAATATTAGATGAAACTCATCTTTGAGAGCAATCATCTCATTTTGCATACACTATGAAACAACCATATGCCAAAATGGAGAACCCCTGCCAAGAGGGATTAGTAACAAGGCTTTGGAAATATATAGCTGAGAACCCATCCTTGCATGATTCAATGATAGAAAATGTGAAGCTTGCTGATTTATGTCTTACCATGATATTGGGTTCGGTGGAAGATGAGAGAGTTTTCAGTGCTTTGGGGTTCCTAAAATCAAAGCTAAGAAACAAACTAGACAAAAATTTGGAAAATTGCTTGAGGCTCTATACATCTAGGTATGATGTCCACACTTTTCCTTATGATAGGGCACTACAAATCTGGAGGTCCAAATGTGAAAGAAGAGGTTTGGGAAACACTTCAAACCAAAGTGCTAGTGGGACTACTGGACCTAATGGTAGCGTTGAGATGCAGTGCGACGAAGATATGCAGACTCAGACTCGGAGTGAAGAAACCACAGACGAGAATCAAAATCAAGAAAGCACTGAATTTGATGAGGATGAATGGCAACTATAAGAGATTGGTATTTATTAATCTTATTAATGTATCTCATCATTCATATTACAAAAGCATATTACTTTTTGCAATTAGAATTTAATATTGATTTGTAATTGTATTTTTCAACTTTCTATTTCCAGATTTAAAATAGCATAATGAAAAAAAACCATAATGTGTTTATTGATACAATTACAAAGATGTTTATTGTTTATTTATACATGTTTGAGTCTCAAATATGTGTGATACATTTCGGAACCATATGATACAATTCATTCAATAGTAATACACATGTAGAGAACTTAGATTTTCATTAATTCTTTCAAAATATAGCCATATGATACAATTCATTCAATAGTAATACACCAATCTGTGTGATTCTCCATGCCAATTGCAAAAGTGAATACAAAGTTTCAGAACCCTTTGCAAAAGACCCTAAATTCCCTTTCATAGAAACAAGAGAGCAATAATAACTCCTGTGTGATTCTCCAATGTCCATGCAAAAGTGAATACAAAGTTTCAAAACCCTTTGCGAAATTGCAAATGACCATGAATTCCCTTTTATAGAGACAAGGGAGCAACAATAGCTTCAGGTCAAATTGCAAGTTTGCAACATGTGAACACTGAACATCAAAATCACAAACTCAGCACATATTTATATGGCCATCACAGGCCGTATTAGCAATTTAACATCTAGTACATGTTTGATGTCTCTTGTTCAAAAAATAGAGTTCAAAATTAAATATTAATTCATGCCATGACAAATCAAACATAGATAATAGAAATGCCTAAAACCTACTAATCAGAAATAGAGAAATGAATAAATGTTAAAGCAAGGGAGAATTTGAGAATACAAATTTACTAGCTGAAGTTTTGCACTGTGCATCATAGATTCATAGGTTGGATTAGCAAAATAGCAATAGCGAGTGCTATTTTTTTCCTATTCATAAAATAGATTCATAGGCCGGATTAGCAAAATAGCAATAGTAAGTGCATCATAGATTCATAGGCTGGATTAGCAAAATAGCAAACAGTAAAAACATAAAACCTTGAAATTAAGAATAAAAGAAGAAAATTGTGCAATACATACTATGATTCTTAATAATTTTGTGCTAGTTTTTGTAGGGTGCTCCACTCTTCGTCTGATGGAAGGTCAATATTCTGTAAACTATGGAAAGTCAACTCCAACTTCGTCAACATTCCATATTCAGAAGATTTACTTGACATCACTGTTTCATCCAATATCGAATTTAGAGTTGTAAATGGTTGGATGAATTCCAGAAAGCTTTTGGGAGTTGTGTCCTTTGGAAGCAAGTCTAAATCAAACTTCATTTTTATCTCCATGATTTTTTTGGAAGCTTCTTCTCCAGTGAATTTATTTGATGTGTCAACAGGATTAGGCAAACCAAGTTTAATCAAATTATTTTTCTTTTCTTGTAGCTTCGCTATCTTTTTTCCACAACTTTCCATAACTTCTGATGTTTCCTTTAGCTTTTGGCATTTTTGAATGATAGATGATGTCTTAACTGTGGCATCAATGCGGCTCTTAATTCCCTTGGATGCCAAGTAGCTATCACTGGAACTGTAGACTACTTTCAGAATTTAATTTGCCATTTCCTCTTTTGAATAAACTTGTGTGCTCTTCTCATAGTGCCCTTTGATTTTTATAAAAATTTGTCTCATACTTTCAGTGAATTGAAACCATTCACACAACTTCTCACTCATCTACATTATTTGCTACCAAATGTTTTGTTGTATATACTTCATTGTATTTTTCATGTTATCTTTCAATCTATCCTCCAAAGTTTTTATTTTATCATTTGCATTGTGCAGGTCTTCTTTCATTTGTGCACATTTTTTTCTTTCTTCCTCTACTTCCTCTTGCAAATGCTTTTCTTTTTCCTTCCCATGATCCAATAGGTCCTATAATTTTCTAATTTTGGCGGCAACAGACTCATAACTTTTGTATAATTTTTGAAAACTGGCTTTTTCCTCAACAACTTTTTTATTGCTTTTAGCCAGTTTTTCTTTCAGGTCCTTCAATTCTGCATCCATCTTCTCTTGCTCTGCAATTTCTACTGCAGAGCCCAAATTTTTTATCCTTTTCTGTAAATCATTGCACTTGCTATCTGCTGCTTTCCTCCTTGATTTTTCATTTTCCAGGTCTGCTTGTAAATTTTCTATTTGTTTCTCCAGTTTATTTTTTTCTCTCTCCACCTTTAGCAACGAAGTGTAGACCACTTCGTTAGTCCTTTTTGACACACTAATTTTGTCCACATTATGTACTTTGGAAAAATCCATTTGGAGGGTGCTAACTTGAAATCGAGAGGGATCTATCTGACTGTGTGGTGGATTTTTATCTTTAGATGGACTCGGGGGCATAACAACCATGAACTCCATCATATCTTTCTATGGGTCATATGTTGGAAATACCCTGCTCCTTGCAGGTTGTTCGTTTATAACTTCAGACACAGAATTCCTATGAAATGCTTTCTTTTTTTCTTTATTTGCTTTTGTTGTGTGTTCATATTTTTCATAGTAATCACAAAATTGAAAATCTGGGCTTGCTGAAGCAATTGAATGTTTGAAAGGTGACATAGGAATACCATAGGCTCCAATTCCACTTATTCCTGTGGTTTTAACTAATGCTTGACTAGGATTACCAACAATAGTTCCTGATGCTGTCCCACTCCCACTGACACTTTCATGTGTAGTTTTCATAGTCTTTTGAGGTGTGTGATCTGATGTAATGCCCCGCCAGGAAACCCCAAAGGGATTAAGCCAAAACACAAGAATAGCGAGCAATTTTTTTTTTTTTTTAAAGTTACAACACATAAGATGCAACAAGATATAAAAGATTCAGATTACATAGCGGAAGACTTCAACTAACTCCTAAAGAGTTTCCCAACGAGATTACTTAAATATATCACAATTCACTTAACTCACACGATTAATCCAATAAGCTAAATATCTTAATAACGAGATAATTCAAAATCAGGATAATTTCTTTCAAAGGACGGAAATATAAATCACCACAAAGATTCATCCATTAAGATTCATTCATAATCTTCATTCAAGCTTTTCATTTAAAATTACAAACCATACATCTAACATTCTAATACACTAGGATTCCATCATAAACATAAGAGATCTTTCCAAGCATATTTAAATTCCTTAACAACAACTGAGTATAATTCATTACTCTAAGTTACATTCTTCCATATTCCAACTTATTGCATTTTAAAAGATGATTACATACAAGCATCAATGATAAATCTCATCTAAACCACTTAAACATTCGATCAACATGGCATTTATGAAGTGACTGAATATAAGCATTTATAGTTAATTCCCATTTATCCACTTAACCATTTTAACATAAGCTAAACATACATGATAAAGCTGAATAAAGGAAACATAAGAGAATACATCACATAACACCATAATGATCTCGGAGTTCACCCCTAAAGGGCTACATCTCCGGGTCTGCGCAACTGCAAGACCCCTCTGATAATTAATAAAGGTTAAGAATACAAGAGGTTACACCATTACAATCCAGCCATCAAGGCGATACATAAACAATATACAACGACCACATCGGTCCATTAATACATAAACGATCCTTGAAAAGAACAGGATCCAACTGAACATAATCAAAGCTAAAACAAGAGTCCAAGAGAGCATCCATAAAAGTGAGCCATCACCACCCAAGGTCTAACATGAAACCGACACTCACAAGGGCAGAGACAAAAAGGACGACTCACAAAGGTACTCCTAACAGAACAAAACGACAACACACTAGCGAACGTAGGGACAAGTGTCATCACACAACCTGGTATGGATACCATGGCAAGTCTTCATAGGTCCCGCCCCATACACTGGGTCACCCTGGCACCCTAATCTGAACTTCCGGCCCATCCAAGCCTCATGTGGACCCACACATCCTCTCGTGAAGACAAGAATGGTGGTTTGCCATTTCAGGCCTTCTCACAGCATGTCGAATCTATGATAGCACTCGTCTCATGTGTGAGGCACATTATCTTAATTAAAGATTATATTCTAATCTACTTAGGTTATCACTTATTAGACTCACTTTCGACGGGTTACCCAGCAGCCAATTTGAGCGCGGCCCCCAATCGAAAGCCACTTTCCCATACGACACTAGACTAAACTCAGACGAACTCAAAACCAAGGAATACACATGGTCAGACGAACGGAGTTCAAGAAGAGAGAAACAATCATCTGGTCAAACATGACTCAAGGGTAATCACTTACTGACGGTACTCTAACTAGAGACCTAACAACTAAGGTTAACCACGAATCATCATTTGACTCACACACAAGGAGGATATGATCAAAACGACACTACCACAATACAACAGTCAACTCGGAATCGAGGGCTGAAACAGGAACCCCAAGTCAAGCCATACGACAGGGTCCTATCAAACAAAGCACTCTTGCCATTTCATAATTAAAGGCGAATATAGAAATTAAACTCGCAAGGCAATAATCAGAAAAGACAATATTTCCTCAAATTGATTTAATCATTACAAGTCGATCAAGTTTTTTACAAGATCTAAAACAGATTACAGTTATCTACCTCAACTAGGGATAAGTTGTTCTTGGTTTTCTAACTCTATAAGGTTCAAAGCATCGAACAGGCAAATTAAGCCATAATGAGTTTTAACCAATTATATTAATAAAATCTCAGACAACCATTAATCAACTAAAATAAGATATTTAATCTCCAATCAAACGTCATTAACATACTGGTCTAAAATCAATCTCTACAGATTCATAATTTCAATTCCAGATGCATAATACGGATCACGGAATATAAAAATAAAGGAAAGAGAATCTAAATGGAGATAATCATTTCCAAAGCATATCGTTTAAATTTCTAGTGCCCAACGATAAATATTTCACTACTTTACAATTACTCAAATGATATGTTCTACGATAAAATTTAACATCATCAAGCAGTAATTACATCGTATTTCAACGATCAAGATCTAGATTCATTAATCCAAGATCGATCAGAATATAATCAATGATATTTAGTTGCGAAGATAACAGTTTAAGAACTTATTCAGGAAAGGGGCATAAGTCACGAAATGGAGTCGAATAATGTTTAATCTATAAACTCCATTATAAAATTAAACAATACCAATTTAACATTTATCTTTTTTTTTCCACCATAATCCTAATTAAGAAACTAGATAAACTTAGTCATTAACATAATATTTACAAATATTATACGCATTTTTTTTTAAATGATAAAAAAAATACATAAAAAAAAACGTTTTCTAAAAACTAATAATAAAAAAAAAGAACGCATTAAATAATGTGGCGAGGGCGGGCCGTGCCCTAACCCTCGCCGCAGGTAAGGCTTCGCGCAGGGTAAGCCCGTGGACGGCGCCACTGCGGTGCCCGCAGGCTCCGCGGCGCCCTGCGGCCACCGCAGTGCCGCAGCCGTAGTTTCCAATGCAGGCGAGTGGGGGGGTAAGAACAACGGAAACGGGGGGAGGAGAAGGGGCGAGCGGGGGAGAGAGGGGAGGAGCGGGTGGAGCTCCGCTCCCCACCCTCCACCCCAAACAAGGGCTTCGCTAACATGATTTTGCCCAGTTCGGTTTTAATAAACAAAAAACTCGCCCACAACAAATTCCATAATGATTATATATTTCGATAAAAAGAACGCACAGGCTCAAAAGAAATATATGACTGTTTTCTTTCCCCTTTTTAAACACAGTTCGAGCTTATAAAACAAAACTCCCACTACCAGGTTTGATAAAGAATTCCGATTCAATACCAATTCGGTTTAGACAAACTGAGATTGATATCACATTTCCATTTCAAACAAAACACTAAGATTGAGAGACAAATTCTACCTGATCTCGCGTTCCTGGCAAGATCTGTTGAGAGTCCAAATCTCCAGCTCCCAAATCCTCCCTTCTCCATCCAAAATCCTCCAATTTCATCTCCAAAATCTTTCCCAACCAAAATTCCTCCAAAAAATGTCCATCCTTCCAAAATTTCCCCAAATTTGGGTTATATGGAAGAGTTGACCCAAAAAACTCTATTTTTGGAATTAAAAACTTTTATTTACAAATAATTCTCCAAATTTTAATACTTTTCTAACTATACAACAAATTAACTTGCTATTCAAAACCAAAAACGATTTTCTCATTTAATCAAATTTAGCCATTCTAATTTCAGAAGCCAACCGAATACAACTAAACCTCTTGCAATTAAATACAAATCTTTCTTTTTCAACAGCATATATAAAATGCATTTAATATTCCAAATCAATCATTTAATCGAATTCACTCCCAATTTAAAACGAGCAACCCAAAATCAATGAAAATCGCATAACGAAATTCTAATTAATTTAATCCATTAATCTTCAATGCACAAACGCATAAATAATCAAAATAATTACTAAGGACTAATTAATCAAGTTAACCAAACACACCAAGCACGCAAAACGAGAAGGTCAACCAAACAGACGACTCGCAAACCCACACAGGAAGGGGTCACCGACGACGACTGGCGATGCTCACTTGAGCACGACTAAGGCCGACTAGGGTCTTACGACCACCTAATCTAACTCTAAGGATTAAAAAGGTACACTCAAACCTGTACATCCAGGTGAAGACGAACCTCGCAGTCATGCGGCGTTGTACTTGAAATTTCCTGCAACCAAAGATCATACATGCATACATATATAAAATTTAATGAAAGCGTTAGCTCGATATCAATACCACGAATTAGGTACACTAACAGCTTGCATACAACTAGTGAGAAAACCACATCAATAGCTATGCGTAAAATCAACATCTGACTATAACATAATATTACGATAAACTAATCAAGATTAAACCAAGGTTAGAGATCGATTACGTTAGGGGTACTACATCTGAAGCTGCAAATGATTGATTCCTAGTGTCAGTGGCACTTGATATAGGATTCTCAATAGTATGAGATTGAGTATCTACCTCTAGTGGCCTCTTGGGAGAGATATTTTGATGTTGCCCTTGTCCAACACCAAGACAACTAGTATCAGTAGTAGTACCCATGCCAACCCCACCAATCACAACGACACTTGACTGAACAATAATAGGAATACTATCTCCAAATTCCCCACCAGTGGTAGTGGCACTTGATTCACCACTAATGGGAATATGATGATGTGGTGGTGGACCTGGTGGTTGTGGATTTGAACCTGAAACAAATGTAGGTGGACCCTGAGGGTAATGAGTAGTACCTATCCATGATGAATCTGAAGAATCAAGTCCAATGACTGGTTTAAGATGACCTTTTGATTTTGACTGTGATGGAAGTTGTACCTAAAGTGGATACCAAATGCCATCTCCTCTAGGACCTAGACCACCACCTTCAAAACCCATTTTTTCCACAAGGTTTGCCCCTTTACTATATTTTTCTTTCATGGACTCACTGATTCCACCTAATATTTTTGGGACTTTAGTAGTTGTTGGAGGGGGCTCAATGACAACCTCATGCTCATCATCATCACCTTTAGTCCAGCCATGCTCCATATCCCACAATTTGCTAAACTCTGCATCCTTGTTGATGCTCTCAAATTCTGCACTTGTCTTTCGTTCACTGAGATTCCTCCTCATATTCCAAAAATCATTTATTTTAGTTTGAGTGAAATAATTCTCTTTACATTCATGCATAATTGATTTGGGAATATATTTGTTAGATGGATTAGCAAATTTTAGGTAGAAATTGTAGGACCTCCTATTTTGGATGCCCTGGCCCTCCTCTGTTGTCCTCTTTGTGTGCATTTACAATGCCATAATTTGTGATGAAATTTCTTCTGTTGAAATGTTTTTGTCAGCTACAATTTTCTCCATCTCTTTTTTAACCTTATCCCAAGAGTCCATGTTTCTAAGCTTTTCTAGCAATGGTTTACTTTCATGTTGACATAACGCTGAAGAGTTCCCATTTTTATTAAGCCTTGCTTGAACTACACCGATTGGATCATATTGCCAGAGACCCTCATCACCAAAGTTAAAAACTCTCAAAAAATCATGTGCCACATTGAATGCTTTTCTTTCAAATGTGAACCCTCCACATGAGAAAGGCAAGGAAGGAAATATGTTCTTCTTTTGCTGACCATGGAAGTGCCTATCTGTGCTCTCCAATTGTCATACATACTCTAATGCAAATAACCTGTCTGTCACATGTATTGGAAGTCTGTATGGTTTTACTGCCGATTCGTAAAACCTTAACACAGTGAATTCTTCCATGAATAACCAATCAGCCAATTCTATTTGACTTCTGAGTTGAATGCAATCTCTACAAGACACAGGCAACCTAGGCATTGAAGTGCTTGTAATTTCATTATACATTGGTGCCAAAAAGAAGTCTACAAAATGGTTGTAGTTCTTCCTGTTATCATGCGTCCTTATCTTTGGTGTCCAATCATATATTGGACACTTTGTTCTCTTCCCAGTCTTCTCATCAATCTTATAGCTCACAATTTGAAGCTTGTCGGTCTCGAATATTGCATGATACTTGGATAGAAGGAGATAGCACAAGTAGGATGAGAACCTAAATGTCTTACAGGAACCTTTTTTGATCATTAGTAATTATTTTTGCATGGATTGAACAATGTGCTCAACAAAATTATATCTTATTGGCTGACCTACACAATGAATATTATAAATCATTTCAAGAAGGCTTGCACCCACTTCCCTATCATTTTCCAATCCCAGGCAAAATGATAGCAAGGAAATAGTATCCCCAACCCATGGAACAAAAATGTTAGAATCATAAGGAGGCTTATGATTCTGATCCAACACAATACCAGTACCACTCTTTATTAGAGCTTTGATAAATGAATCTTTGCGACTTGGATTGAGACTCTCATAATTCCCTGCTAGCTTTTCAAGGTCAATTTGGACATTTGAGTTTTTGGCTTCAAATCCTAGGTTCAACAAATGAGAAAATTCTCCCTCATTTATGGATAGAATTTCCTCTTTTGTATTTTTATTGACAATTGCTTTTTTATCTTCATCATAATTTTTGGCCTAGACCATGACAAAATCAGGGCAAAGGAATACTTCAAGAAACACCATGCTTCCCAATCCAACATCCCACGATGCGATTTTATTTGTTTTTTGTTGTAACATTGGGTTGAAAACAGTAAATTTTACCTTGTTTGCATCTCCCGCCTTACTAGACAATGTATATCTAATATCTATGATACACTTTTCACCATGGATAGCAGTGTCATAAATATCATGGTTTTTAGTAGTAAAACCTGGTGTTTTAACCAGTTTGGTTAGGTACATTTTGTTTTTCTTGTTGAACTACTGCTTCCCATTTTCCCCATCACTATTATTGTCAATAATTCAAAAATAATGCTAGATAAAAACCTAAAAATTCTAACCCTCAAATTGGACCACGAGATTACTAAAAGCAAAAAAGGTGGGATGTAGGTGTTCTAGATTTACCCGAAAATTAGAATTTCTATTTCACTAGATTGGCATAGACAGTCTCTGTTGCAACTTGCATTCCTCAATCTAGTAGATGTTTCTGAATCTCCCTCGATTCACAAGTTTGTCCAAGAAATGAAAGACGATTATGATTTACGAGTCTCTTATTTTGAAAACTCTGAAAAGTAGAAAAGTAAAACCTAAAGGGCAAAATATCTAGAATCATGTTGTAATTTTATTAATTACTATTAACAACTATTCGATGCTGAAAGAAAAAAATTCATTACTTCAATATAAATTCTGAGGACATTATGAATCATGTTGTATAAATTCTGAGGACATTAAATGTAATACGTTCAATTCCAAGCGAAGTTCTCCCAAATGTGTTCACTTCCCACATTCGGGCCGAAATCCACCCTAAGCTGTTGATCTTTGCTCATCCAACAGATGAGGGACCAAGGTACCTGTTGTGAATTTACGGGTCTATTTTTTAAGTCTGTTTAATAATTTTAAACTTCTGCCCGAAAAAGTGTTTTATAGAGTTACTTATATTTAATTAAATTTAAAACATTTCAATTCTGGACGAAGTTCTCCCAAATGTGTTCACTTCCCACATTTGGGCTGAAATCCACCCTAAGCCGTTGATCTTTGCTCATCCAATGAACGAGGGACCAAGGTACCTGTTGTGATTTTACGGGTTTGATTTTTAAGTTTGTTTAATAATTTTAAACTTTCGCCCTAAAAAGTGCTTTAATGACTTAATTATATTTAATTAAATTTAAAACATTTCAATTTCGGGTGAAGTTCTCCCAAATGTGTTCACTTCCCACATTCAGGCCGAATTCCACCCTAAGTCGTTGATCTTTTCTCATCCAATGGACGATGGTACCTATTGTTAGTTGTCGTGGGTCCCATGACTTCTGCCAGTTTTCAGGCATGTCACCATACTCGTGTCACTTTTCCAGGCAAAGTTCTCAAAAATCTGTTCACTTCCCACATTCATCCCGAAATCCACCCTAAGTCATTGATCTTTGTTCATCCAACAGTCGATGGTACCTGTTTTAAGATGTAGTGGGTCCCACGACTTGTGCCATTTTTCTGGCACGTCACCATAATCATGTCACTTTTCGGGTTTGATTTGTAGTCTATTTAATCATTTTAAACCTCCACTCGAAAAATAATTAAATATAATTTAGGCTATAGACTTAATTATATTTAATTACATTTAAAATGTCCAATTCCGGGTGAAGTTCTCAGAAAGGTGTTCACTTCCCACATTCGGGCCGAAATCCACCCTAGCCGTTGATCTTTGTTCATCCAACAGTCAATGGTACCTGTTTTAAGATGAAATGGGTCCCACGACTTCTGCCATTTTTCTGGCACGTCACCATACTCATGTTACTTTTCGGGTCTATTTTTAAAGTCTATTTAATCATTTTGAAATTCCGCCCGAAAAAGAGATTTATAGTCCATAGACTATAGACTTAATTCAATTTAATTAAATTTAAAATGTTCAATTCTGGGCAATAGTTTGAGATAACTATTAAATATAATGTTAATATTATTTGTAATTAAAGATGTGCAATAGTTTGAGATAACTATTAAATATAATGTTAATATTATTTGTAAAAATTTGAAATTCAAAAATAGTATAAAACATGAAACTTAGTCTCTAGAATAAAACAAATAACTAAATAAAAATATAAATTTTGATATACAATTTGAAAGGTAAAAGTTTAATATTAAAAAGAAAACATTCAATATTAAATCTAAAATATTAATTTAAAGCTTAACAAAATTCTTTGAAAATATGTTTACGATATATAATTTTAAAAAATAGTTAAAAAATATATATAAAAGTTCAACATAAATTTAGTGTATTAAGTTAAAAAAATGTGCAAATGCAGTCCTCAACCTGTTAAGGCGAGCAAATTTGGAAAGTACAAATGCCAAGGTGGTGATTAATTGTTGCAGAAGGAGTTGCCTGCAACATGTCACACGAACGGAGGAAGGGGAGGATGTCAGGAAATCTTTTTCCTGATCTCATGGCATTAATGTCTTATCGTGCACATTCATTACCTGACCTATAAGACGGAGGCAAATTTTTTTACCTTTTGATCTGTGTAGTGTGTACCACTTTTTTCTTTGAAGTAGCTGCAGAACGAATTTGTAGTTCGTAGAATCGTACCTTCTGTAAGACATTTTTTGCAGGAAGTGATTTTGAAATTGCAGGTGACAATGAAGGCCAATTTCACACTTCGAACATATAAGAAGTTGGTGTCCTTTTTGGGCAAAGTATCTGATAAATGAATGCAAGGACTGTTTAGGTTTAAGGAGGAGAAGTTGTGGGCGGCAGCTCGACTGATGCTTGCGGAGGAGGTGGCACATATCAATCACCGATATCGAACTAACATGGAGGTTTACTCTCTGATTATGGCGTGGGCCTGTGAATTCGAACCAGAGGTGGAAAAGGTAAAACTCACATTGGTCGAATTGATTGATGGGGAGTTTTTGATTAACCTGGTGTAGACACTTAAAAATAATTATTTTAATTATTTTTAATGCCTCACATAATTAATTAATTAATTATGTTAATTCAAATTCTCCTCAATATTAATTAAATATAATTAATATTGTCACTATAGCATGTGATTGATTTATTTAATAAATAAATCCCTTTCTTTATTCTTCTAAAAAATTCAAATCCTGACAAATCTTCCTCTTAGCTAATTAATTTCAATTAATTAGTTAACCTACATGATTCCTACAAATCATCTTCTTAATTCATCATTAACCTAATAAATTCTTCTAAAAACTCCCTAAACTCACTTAACATTATTCGTCTAATTTTTTAATCCCTCCACTCATTCTCTCTCCTAGTCAAATTATCCTAATCCCACCTAACATTTCCTCTAATCCCCCTCTTAATGAATCGTTAATGGCTAATCAACATGATTAGCCACAAAGTCAACTCCTTGCTTTTAAATAATCTTTTCCTAGGTGAATGTAAGATTTTTGAAATCTTACATTCCTCCAGGTATCCCCTCTCTCAAGGAATTTTTAATTCCTTTTTTATTCCTCCAATCCCCATAATATTCTTTTTGGGAGAATTTTTAATTCCTCCAATGCACCTTATGGAGTGTGGAGATACGGAATGCCTTTAAGGCATATTTCTTGGTCTCCACACCCTCTCTTGGAGCTTGAATGAGCTACAAGTAAATCTAAGCCCTTCATCTCGAATCCATCCTAGCCATCTATTTTTCTTTCCTCTTTCTATAAATAAAGGGCTCCATCCCTTCATTTGAACATCTCAAAATCCAGTAAGCTTATGCTGCCCTTTTGAGCCCAGGAAATCATCTTGCCAGCTTCATCATTTTCATCCTTACCATCCTCCTGAAATCTATTTCATGTTGTGCACATCATTGGAGAGCCATCCACATCTGGCAATCAAAGGAGCACATCAAGTGGAGCATTATCAAGGGGCACCTTCACTTCATCTAGCTCAATCTGAAGGAGAAGTTAAAATAGCAAGGTAAAATGGTCTTTTCATGCTATTTTAGCATTTTGCAGGTTTATTTTGTTATGTTTTGATCATTTAACCTTCTAATTTGTTTTCCCCTCTTCATTTTGGCACGCCCGGTGGGACCTACCTCCCTAAGAACTAATGGTTTTTTTTAAAAAGTTTTTGTGAGTTGTGAGACGCAGGTTCCAGAATAGCGCGATTGCAAAAAAAAAGAAAAATTATCTTTTTCGTAGGTTCCAGAATAGCGGCTCTGCATTTCTGTGCGACAACTCCTCCTTATTCTTTTACTTTTCTATTTTTGTTTATTTTCTGTTTCTGTTTCTGTTTCAGCACGACAGCTCTATTATCTGTTCTATTTAAATAAATCAATCACATGCTATAGTGATAATTTTAATTATTTTTAATGCCTCACATAATTAATTAGTTAATTATGTTAATTCAAATTCTCCTCAATATTAATTAAATATAATTAATATTGTCACTATAGCATGTGATTGATTTATTTAATAAACCAATCCCTTTCTTTATTCTTTTAAAAAAATCAAATCCTCACAAATCTTCCTCTTAGCTAATTAATTTCAATTAATTAGTTAACCTACATGATTCCTACAAATCATCTTCTTAATTCATCATTAACCTAATAAATTCTTCTAGAAACTCCCTAAACTCACTTAACATTATTCTTCTAATTTTTTAATCCCTCCACTCATTCTCTCTCCTAGTCAAATTATCCTAATCCCACCTAACATTTCCTCTAATCCCCTCCTAATGAATCATTAATGGCTAATCAGCATGATTAGCCACAAAGTCAACTCCTTGCTTTTAAATAATCTTTTCCTAGGTGAATGTAAGATTTTTGAAATCTCACATTCCTCCAGGTATCCCCTCTCTCAAGGAATTTTTAATTCCTTTTTTATTCCTCCAATCCCCATAATATCCTTTTTGGAATTCCTCCAATGCACCTTGTGGAGTGTGGAGATACGAAATGCCTTTAAGGCATATTTCTTGGTCTCCACACCCTCTCTTGGAGCTTGTGTGAGCTCACAAGTAAATCTTAGCCCTTCATCTTGAATCCATCCTAGCCATCCGTTTTTCTTTCCTCTTCCTATAAATAAAGGGCTCCATCCCTTCATTTGAACATCTCGAAATCTAGTAAGCTTATGCTGCCCTTTTGAGCCCAGGAAATCATCTTGGTAGCTTCATCATTTTCATCCTTATCATCCTCCTGAAATCCATTTCATGTTGTGCACATCATTGGAGAGCCATCCACATCCGACAATCAAAGGAGCACATCAAGCGGAGCATTATCAAGGGGCGCCTTCACTTCATCAAGCTCAATCTGAAGGAGAAGGTAAAATAGCAAGGTAAAATGGTCTTTTCATGCTATTTTAGCATTTTGCAGGTTTATTTTGTTATGTTTTGATCATTTAACCTTCTAATCTATTTTCCCCTCTTCATTTTGGCATGCCCGGTGGGACCCATGTCCCTAAGAACTAATGTTTTTTTTTATAAAAGTTTTTGTGAGTTGTGAGACGCAGGTTCCAGAATAGCGCGACTCCAAAAAAAAAAGAAAAAATATCTTTTTTGCAGGTTCCAGAATAGCGGCTCTGCATTTTTGTGCGACAACTCCTCATTCTTTTACTTTTCTGTTTCTGTTTATTTTCTGTTTCTGCTTCTGTTTCTGTTTCAGCACGACAACTCTGTTATTTGTTCTATTTAAATAAATCAATCACCTGCTATAGTGACAATTTTAATTATTTTTAGTGCCTCACATAATTAATTAATTAATTATGTTAATTCAAATTCTCCTCAATATTAATTAAATATAATTAATATTGTCACTATAGCATGTGATTGATTTATTTAATAAATCAATCCCTTTCTTTATTCTTCTAAAAAAATAAAATCCTCACAAATCTTCCTCTTAGCTAATTAATTTTAATTAATTAGTTAACCTACATGATTCCTACAAATCATCTTCTTAATTCATCATTAACCTAATAAATTCTTCTAGAAACTCCCTAAACTCACTTAACATTATTCTTCTAATTTTTTATTCCCTCCACTCATTCTCTCTCCTAGTCAAATTATCCTAATCCCACCTAACATTTCCTCTAACCCCCTCCTAATGAATCATTAATGGCTAATCAACATGATTAGCCACAAAGTCAACTCCTTGCTTTTAAATAATCTTTTCCTAGGTGAATGTAAGATTTTCGAAATCTCACATTCCTCCAGATATCCCCTCTCTCAAGGAATTTTTAATTCCTTTTTAATTCCTCCAATCCCCATAATATCGTTTTTGGGAGAATTTTTAATTCCTCCAATGCACCTTATGGAGTGTGGAGATACGAAATGCCTTTAAGGCATATTTCTTGGTCTCCACACCCTCTCTTGGAGCTTGTGTGAGCTCACAAGTAAATCTTAGCCCTTCATCTTGAATCCATCCTAGCCATCCATTTTTCTTTCCTCTTCCTATAAATAAAGGGCTCCATCCCTTCATTTGAACATCTCGAAATCCAGTAAGCTTATGCTGCCCTTTTGAGCCCAGAAAATCATCTTGGTAGCTTCATCATTTTCATCCTTATCATCCTTATCATCCTCCTGAAATCCATTTCATGTTGTGCACATCATTGGAGAGCCATCCACATCCAACAATCAAAGGAGCACATCAAGTGGAGCATTATCAAGGGGTGCCTTCACTTCATCAATCTCAATCTGAAGGAGAAGGTAAAATAACAAGGTAAAATGGTCTTTTCATGCTATTTTAGCATTTTGCAGGTTTATTTTGTTATGTTTTGATCATTTAACCTTCTAATCTGTTTTCCCCTCTTCAGATTGACTATGAACATGTTACCTTAGGATGAGCTTAGATACGAATTTGGAGTTATCAAAGCAATGTTAACAACATGTATCGAACATCTGGGATATCAACATAGAGAAAGTGGAATATAAGATAGGTGAGAGTGAAGTGCCTTGGATGGAATGTTGGAAGAGATGTGTGGGACCCCTGCACACCCCATATAAGCATTTAGAAGCCATAAAAAAGTGCCATGGACCAAATATTAATGATTTTCCTAAGGGTACCAATTGTGACAATCACAAGTTTACCAGTGATACTGCCTACTCAAACAAGTTGTGTTTGGAAACCCCACTAGGTGTGTATATGTAATGGTAATGAAATGTCCTAAGAGTATCCCTTACACTAGTATGCACAAACCTTGGTGTCACAATGGTGTTGGTGTTGCCTTAGGCCAATGGTGGTTGACTATTACAATTAGGACAATGATCTCAAACACAATTTACGGTGTTTATAACTCTAATGTCCCAATCTACTTGTATATATTTTCACAAAACAATTAACAACCCAACCATAGCTATTAATAAGATTTCCCCATAAAAAGCATGCAAAACGTATCATCAGTGATAGGATAACTGACTTGCATTTAGTAAGAGACCTCAATGAGTGGAGTTTCATGCTGAAAAGAGTACTTGCAATAAAGATATTGAAATCAACAAGACATTATGCATTCAAAAATCCACAAGGAAGATCTAATATTTATGAATGAAATTGAAAATCAATCTAAGTTACATGTTTGATATCTTACTTATATCATGGCAATATAAAATGTATTTATGCACTCAACATACCTCTTTGCTTGTTTATTTGAGAATGTTGCTAGGAATTAATAGGTGAATGATACATTGGTCTACACATGAATCACTTGTACTTTCCAGATACTTTCATCCCTTGGTCAAGGCTGCGTACCCCCTAACACTTGAAGACTATTTCCAGCCTCATGATTACTTGAAGTCCATACTCAAATCACACTAAATGACAATAGTTTGTACAAAATAGTGACCATAGCCAAGGAAACCCAAATTTACTCATACTCAACATAATAAGAAATAACTAAATCATCTGGACCATTATTCATAACATAACCTCTTTTTCACATCATGGAAAGCCAAAATTACAAAAATCACACTTCTTCAAAGGAGCCATTGTTAAGAACCACCAAACTATCAACAAGAGTAGCAGTTATTAGGCTCATTCAATTTTAGGACATATAAAGAGTTGAATCAGAAGCAAGAAAAAAATGAAAAATTGTTGAAATATAATCTTCACAATTCTATCATCACGAGTGCAAACAATCCAGTGAGGAGGACAAAGCTGAATAGTGTGATGAGGATCAGAGCCATCCAATCTAGGAGGCATAATATGAGACTCTTTCTAAACCAATGCTAAGGGATATTATGATTTGAAGCTTCTCTTAAATCCTCACCTTTTGTTGTCACATAATGAGGTAGAAGAGGCACATTCAAAGTCTTAGGATGAGGTCGATATATATATGGATGGTAATATATGAAAGGATATATGAAAGATATATGAAGACCATGGTAGAGGAGAATAATTACTTCACACTAAGTGAAGTTATGGAGGTAGTTGCCATGGATGTAAAGTGGGGAGTGTAAAGGAGTCTTTGGATTCATGAAGAACATTAAGGAGAAAAGGTTAGTTATATCAAGGAAAAATAAAGAAAAAGGGAAGTGATAAAGAAGGGAGGAAGAAAATAGGGAAGAAAGTGAAGAAATAAAGAGGGAGGTCTAATTTATTTTGGTATGTAGCCTCTACTACTCTTTTTCTTGTTGAATGATTTTGCAATATTTTGAGAAGACTGCAATGCATGAAGTTATGCTCATAAGGCATGAAGGAGATATGTAAAGCACAAACCATACATATGAATACATGGAAGGCATGAATCATACATGTAAACCATGAAGTAATACATAAATACACACAAGGTACAAGCATATATGAGAAAGGTTATCATGAAGTGGACATGTTGAAGACACATCGATCATGAAGCATACAATAGAGAGGTATTCATGGAATAGACATCCGAAAACATCTCATTCATGAAGTAACAAAATGCTAAAGAAAATGACAACTAATAAAAAAACTTACAAGGATGAGGCATATTCATAACTTTTGCAGTCCCACCATGGATATTGTAGTACCCCTACCTTAATCAATTTTTAATCTCGGTTTGACCTTGGTTAGTTCATTTTAATACAATGATTATGGTCAGATGTTTTGATTTAGTGCATAGCTGTTGAAGTGGTCTTCGCACCAGTTTGTAAGCAAGTTAATTAATTCTCCTATTTCATGTTATTATCTCGGGCTAACACTTTCATTAAGTATATATATGTATGCATGTATGACCCTTGGTTGCAGGAGATTTCAGGTACAATACCGCATGAGTGCGAGGTTCATCTTCACTGGATTCACAAGTTTGAGTGTACCTCTTTAATCCTTAGAGTTGGATTAGGTGGTCGTGATATCCTCATTTGACCATAGTCGTGCTCAAGTGAGCATCGTCAGTCATCGTCGGTATCCCCTTTGGTTGGGTATGTGGGTTGTCTGTCTGTGTGGCTTTCTTGGGTTGCGTGTTTTGTGTGTATGGTTAAATTGAGCAATTAGTCCTTAGTATTTAATGTGATTACATATGTGTTTGTGCATTAAAGATTAATGGACTAAAATAAATAGGTTTTCTTTATGCGATTATCGTTAATTTGAATTACTTGATTTAAATTGGGAACAAGTTCAATTAAATAGTTAATTTTAATATTAAATATATTATGTTTATGCTTATGAAAGGAAAGTTTTGAATTTAATTGCAATAGAATTAATTGTATTCTATTGGCTTTTTAAATTAGAAAGGTTAATTTTAGTTAATTGAGAAAATCAATTTTAAATTGAAAATCAAGTTTAATATGTTGATATAGTTTAAAAGAATGATTTTTGAGGAATTATTTTAAATAAAAATTTTAAATCCAAAAATAAATTTTTTGGTCAAACTTCTCTCATTTAACCTAGACTTTTGGAAAAATATGGAGATTGATTTTTTTGGAAAAATTATTTTGGAAAATATTTTTGGAGAATGAAAATTTGGGGATTTTGGAAAAGAAAGGATTTTTGGAGCTTGCAGGTTGGGCTCTCCTTCGATTTTGCCAGGATTGCTGAATCAGGTAGGCCTCTGGTTTACTTCTTGGGTTCTTGCTTAAAGAAAATCGTTTTTGGTGTTTTTGTAGAAATCTGGTTGTACAGATTAAAAATCTTATGCTTTTGGGAAATGGAGGAGTTGTAGTTTGAATTTGTGGATATTAAATCCTCCTTGCTTCCTTTCCAAACCTCTAACTGTCAATTTTGTTTGTATAAATGGATTCTCAAAAATTAAAAAAAACCAAATTTTGGGGTTTGGCTGTTCTTGAGGAAAATTTGTTTAAAACTCCAATGAACCTCTCTTATATAAGTTTAAAAATAAAATTTAGATTGGGGTTTGACAGATGTGATGTTAAAATTGTGTAAATCCATCTCTTTTTGCCAGTATGGCTTTGTTTTGGAAATATTTTCCCTTCCTAAAAATGGTTATTTGAAAAATAAAAAAAATAAATATATAAAACCTATGTTGCTGGAAATTGGTTTCAGTCTCTGTGAGACTGTTTATTTATTTTTTTAACTATGTATAGACACAGTAATTTATTTTAAAAATAAAATAAAATAAATAAAAATAAAATAATTTAAAATGTGAAACCCCAACCACGTGGGAGAGTTCCCCACCATGTGGAAGGGGGTGTTGCGTATCCCATTGGGGCAGCAACACTCCCCAAGGGGTGCTGCATGCTCCCTTTGGGGGCAGCAGCGCTCCCCATGGGGTGCTGCGTGCTCCCATGGGGGCCACGTGGAAACCCCCCCCCCCCCCCCCTCCCCCCCCTATTTTATACACTTTTTTTTTATGCGTGGTTTTTTTAAATAAAAAAAATAAAATAATAATTTATTATTATTATAAATGTTAGTTTTAATAAAGTTTTTTAATGAAGATTAAATATGGTCATTATTTAATAATTTATGATTAATTTGTTATTAATTAAGTGTATAAATGGTAATTATACATTAATTAATTTTCAAAATCTATTTTATTATTAATGCATATTTTTCTAATTAAATACTTGATTTGTTAATTTTGTTATTAATTATTAATTTGTTATATTTAATTAATCGTGGATTGATAAATATATTCATTAATTAATAGTTAATTTTGGATTCTTCTATATGCGCGTAAGGAAGTAATTTTTGGATTTTGGAAATGATTATCTACATTTGGATTCCTTATATATTTATGTTTCCTTGATCCGTATAGTGTAACTAAGCTTGGAAAATATGAAATTAGAGAGATTATTTTAGAACCAGTATGACAATGATGTTTTAATTGAAGATTAAATATCATATTTAGTTGGTTAATGGTTGTTTAATTATATTCATGAAAAATTGGTTCAAGAACTCATAATGGTGTATTTATGTATGTTCGATGCAATTGAACCTTAGAGAATTAGAAAACCAAGAATGATTTGTACTTAGATGAGGTAGATATCTGCAATCTAACTTAAATCATTTAGAAAACTTGATCGACATTTTATGTCTAAATTAATTTGGAGAAAGATTGTATCCTCTGGTTATTGCCTATGTGAGTTTAATTTCTGTATTCGCTTTTGCTTCAGTAATGGCAAGCCTTGTTTTGTTTGATTGGACCCTGTCGTATGATTGATTTGGGTACCTATTTTTGTCTTCGGTCTCGAGTTGACTGTTATTTTGTTGTGGTGTTGTATTGGTCATATCCTTTATATGGGTGTCGAATGATGATTCGTGGTTGACCATAGTTGGTCAGGTCTCTGGTTAGAGTACCATCAGTAAGTGTACCTCTTTTGAGTCATGTTTGACCAAATGATTGTTCCTTCCATTTTGAACTCCATTTGCTTGACCACGTGTGTCCCTTGGTTTTTGGGTTTGCTTGAGTATAGTCTAGAGTCATATGGGAAAGTGGCTTTCGATTGGGGGTTGCGCCCAAAGTGGCTGCTGGGTAACCCATCGAAAGTGAGTCTATTAAGTGATAACCTAACAGTAGATTAGAATGTTAATCTCTAAGTAAGATAATTGTGCCTCACACATGGGATGAGTGCTAACACATACTCAACATGCTGTGAGAAGGCCTGAAATGGCAAACCATCATCCTTGTCTTCACGAGAGGATGTGTCGGTCCACATAAGGCTTGGATGGGTCGGAGGTTCGGATTAGGTTGCTAGGGTAACCCAGTGTATGGGGCCAGAAGCTATGAAGACCTACCATGGTAACCATACCAGATTGTGTGATGACACTTGTCCCTATGTCCGCTAGTGTGTTGTTGTATTGTCTGGATAGGAGCACATTTTGTGGAGTCATCCTGTTGTTTATGCCCTTATGAGTATCAATTTTATGTTAGACCTTGGGTTGTGATGACTCAGTTTTGTGGATGTCCTAATGGACCTTTGTATTAGCTTTGATTATGTTCAGCTGGATCCTTTCCTTTTCAAGGATCATTTATGTATTAATTGACCGATGTGGTCATTTTTATATTCATTATGTTTCACCTTGATGGCCAAATTGTAAATTATGAGAACCTCATGTATTCTTAACTTTATTAATTATCAGAGGGGTATTGCAGTTGAGCAGGCCTAGAGATGTAGCCCTTTAGGGGTGAACTCCGAGATCATCTTGGTGTTATGTGATGTTTATTCTCTTATGCTTTCTTATTCAACTTTATCATGTATGAATGGCTTATGTTAGAATGTATAAGTGGATAAGATGAAATTAATTTAAATGCATGTATGCGGTCCTCTCTTGAATGCAGTAAATTGTATCATGAATGAATGTAGCTTAGAGTATTGGTATATATTCAGTTATTGTTAATGAAATTAAGTATGCATGGAAAGATCTCATTAGTTTATGATAAAATTCAAGTGTGTTGTTAAATTAGATGCATGACTCATATTTTAATGAAAGATTGAACGTAAGATATGAATAGATATTAATGGATGAACCTTATCTTGTAATCCATATATATTTCCATCTTTTGAAAGAAATTATCCTTGTTTAAGAATTATCTCGTTATTAAGATAATTATCTTATTGGATTAATTAAGTGAGTTAAGTTAGTTGTGAAATTTAAGTAATCACGTTGGGAAACTCTTTAGGTGTTAGTTGATGTCTTCCATTGTGTAATCTGAACTTTGATATCTTGTTGTATCTTAATGATGTGCTTAACTTTAATTTTTTTTTTTTTTATTGCACTCTATTCTTGTGTTATGGCTTAAACCCTTCGGGGTTTCCTGGTGGGGCATTAAATTTGGTATGAGAGCCAAGTTTCAAACACTGGGATCTTTGGTGTCGCGTGTGCCCTTAGTTGGTGTGAGGTGTATCAACCTTATGTGCATGCTTGTCCTCCTCTTTGTATGTGAGTGATTGAGCAGACCTTACTTGTGTGTAACGTGTGTGTTCACACCTTGTTTTCACCTTCTTGATGTTGGTGTTTTGAGTGATTGATCGTGCTTTATGTGCTTATTGATGTCTTGGTCTACGATTACTCATATTCTGAAAGAGAGTCATATGAACCTTCCTTATGAGTGTTGTACTCTTTGGACCAATCCATTTGGGTTGGTCAGTGCTTGTCTGGAATCTGAAAGTACGAAGTGTGCTTGTTTAAGATTATGATCTAGCTTAGTGTTGTCCACTTGAAGGACTAGTATGGTAAATATTGAATGCTTATTTTGTAGCAAATTGAATGATTATCACCCTTCCTCCTCTCTCTCTCTTTCTGGAAATTAAAATATTTGGGATGCATGTAATTATCTTTGATTTGAGTTTTCCTTTTTGCAAGGGAAAGGTGTGACTTCTTGAACCCTGTGTGAACCCTATGACGCTTCTGTGTTTTAGATTATAAAGGGCTTTGGGTTGTAAGTTCATTTTGGTTATTGGGAGAAAATTGTACATTTACATTAAAGAATTCCCTATGTGTAAGGTAGGAGTAACATAATTAAATTCCATCTTATGTAATGTGCATTAATATGCGAATAGCTATGTGAAACTACTTTGCTTGTAAAAGGAGTATAAAAAGGGGAACATGTTATAATAGCTCCGAGAGTGTATTAATGTGTTCCACGAAAGATTGTTTTATGTGTTTCATTAAACCAATTTGATCAAGAATTTATTTTAGCAATGCTTCATTGAACTTGCTTTTGGGTATATGTAATTACCTTATTATGTTTAGATAGTGCAAATGAAAAGCTTGTTTGATGTGCATGCATTAATATGTATTATTTTGTTAATAGCTCCACACTTACCTTTTGATCGTAACTTGATTTTCAATGATAGGTTGCAAATTATGATATGTGTTTGTATTGTATTAAATTAGTGAGTGTTCTCAAGAGGTCTTGTATTATCGATAAGATTGCCTATTTTGATCTCTATTGTTTGGAAAACTAGAACCTCCATTGCAACCATAATAATTGGAAATGCCATGTTAGGTTGTTTGGCATCCTTCTAAAACGGTAGTGAAATGAAAACCGTGCATTTAAAATGATAGGCTTATAGTGAGAAATATTATATTATAGTGTGATCTTGTTGATCTTGTGTCTTTGTAGGAAATAGTTGGATTATCAAACCCTCTTTTCCTTCTCTTTGCCTAGATTATAAGATTTTTTAGAAATGCTTCTAAGAATGCATTGATTTAAAAAGATTTTTTTTTTATAATGCATATGAAATTGTACTATTGCATTTTGGCTTCATATTGATAGATGAAAGTCCTCTTTGGAAAAGAATTTGCATAGTTAGTAATTTAGTTACGAATGCTTAGTGAAATTCGAGAAAGATATAGGATTGATGTTATTCCTTATGTAATTGTGAAGTGTTAATAATTTCAGTACTTGTATCTAGAATAAACTTTATTTAGTTATTCTTGTGGAAAGCATAATTAAAATCTTCCTTGTGTAGATGATAGCGTACTGGAAAGTACTCCCCGTAAATGTGACTAAACCAGTATTGGTGTATTCGTGTGTATTGTAAGAAACCAGTGCTTATTATATGTGCCCATGGATTGGTGAAGTAATCAACCATGGAGGATATGTTGCTTATGAGTATGGGAAACCATACTACTTATGTGATGTTTCTTATTTGTTTCCCTACTGAGTACCAAACCTCGGGTTGTGGGTAATTCAGTATGTTAGGGGTAGTATTCAAAGTCACCGTTCCTTGAATAGTATGGATTGGCGTACGAGTAATGTCGACACCAAGCGACTTTAGGTTCTCTATTTTAAGGAATGATATGGTTATAATATAAAACTGTATCAAAGGTGTACTCAATACTTTCCCTTTCGATGAATCTATTTATAGGTTTATGTGTGACAACCCAATTCTCTCCTTTATTTGAGCATATTGATGGCATTTCTTGAGCATAGTGATGGTGTATTTTGGAGGATCCTTTGCCTTGTCTTCATGAAAGGTAGGTTTATCCACATGAGCTACCAGTTGTATGTGTTGGTGGGCATGTGGGTGGACCCTAGTCATGTATACATCTGGCTATGGTGAGTATCCTTCTAGATACATCGGTATGCGAGACGTGAGCTGTGTGTGCTTGTTTCCATGAGGTACACTACCATGCAGGATACGTCCATTGCATGTCTTCTCCGCTTGGGGTATTGCCATGCCGCGTGACGACGTGATGCAGGGTGATGTCGAGGTGCATACTGCCATGCCATGTGGGTAGTATGACTATGGCGCATGCCATGTGGGTAGTATGACTATGTCGCACCACATGATGAGCTACTACAATATCTAAGCAATTGTTCCTTCCTTCCTCGTTGGTGACTAGATGCTAGTCACATAGTGATGTTATGTGCAGTTGTGATATTCTTATTTATTTCTTTGGGGACCAGCAATTTATTTTACTTTGACTTTGAAGGTTTAGCCACAATCTTGTGATATTTTGCATTCTTGATTTGGTGTTGCAAATTCTAGATTATTTTTTTGCCTTAATGTTGGAATTGATGATTTATTATCTTTATTCATCTGTACTTTGGTGGCTAAACTAGTTTATCCTTATTGTTTTCATATGCTGGTCTTGTGTGGAAAAGTGAAATTCCTCTCCAAGGACGTATGAGATGGTCTTAATTGAGTGTGTACGAGGAAGTAGACGTAAGGAACCTTGAGGATGGGGGTATGTGAGGCGGTGATGCAGCTAGGATCCACTACCTACCTATGTGTAGTGACTATCTCTGGGAGGCTAACCACCTTACTCAACAAGCAATGTTCACGAAGGTATTGTATGGAAGGTAGTACCGCTATGGTGTGCCCTAGCACCATCGAGCCTTGAGTGAGATAATGGATATTTATGATCATATTATTGTTCTGAGATTAGGCATAGAGATGCTGATTGTGCATGCTATCTTTGATTGGGCATTAGACATGCTCACATGTGGCCTTTTGAATCATGCATTCCAGTTGTGGATGGTTATTATTTGTATCATGGAGTAAAGTGTGTTAACTTGTCACTATGTTATGGGACATAGCCATAGGAAAGGTTTTCTTATGCCTGGCAAGTGTAAACAATTGAGTTATTACGTTGCTCTTATTTCATGAAAGTTAACTTGGTTGTAGAATTTGAATTTTGAAGCTATTTCTATGGGATAAAGTTTTATGAAAAAGATGTATTGGTAAAAGAAATTGATCATTATGGCATGTTTTCTTGTCATGATTGATAGATGAGCATGGTAATTGTTTCTTACCTCTTTTAATGCTTTAACTTGGTGTAATGAAAGGGAGAAGATTCTTATTTCTCTGCTACGATTGTGGATAATTCCTAGAATGTTATAAGAAATGTATGGATTTAGATGTATCTTGCCAATGGGTAATGGCATTCATAAAGGACTTAGCAATAATATTTCATTTATTTATGGAAAGATTCCTATGTGCAATTTGATATTTGTTGAATGAGTTTCAGGGCTTATGCATGCGACATGTTCAACATCTAGCCTTACGACTTCAAGGAGTAAGTCAGAACCTAGGGGGGGAGAATGTAGTACCCCTGCCCTAATCAATTTTTAATCTTAATTTGACCTTGGTTAGTTTATTTTAATACAATGATTATGGTCAGATGTTTTGATTTAGTGCATAGTTGTTGGAGTGGTCTTCGCACCAGTTTGTAAGCAAGTTAATTAATTCTCCTATTTCGTGTTATTATCTCCGGCTAACACTTTCATTAAGTATATATATGTATGCATGTATGACCTTGGTTGCAGGTGATTTCAGGTACAGTACCACATGAGTGTGAGGTTCATCTTCCCTAGATTCGTAGGTTTGAGTGTACCTCTTTAATCCTTAGAGTTTGATTAGGTGGTTGTGATATCCTCATTTGACCATAGTCGTGCTCAAGTGAGCATCGTCAGTCGTCGTCGGTATCCCCTTTGGTTGGGTATGCAGGTCGTCTGTCTGTGTGGCTTTCTTGGGTTGCATGTTTTGTGTGTATGGTTAAATTGAGCAATTAGTCCTTAGTATTTAATGTGATTACATATGTGTTTGTGCATTAAAGATTAATGGACTAAATTAAACAGGTTTTCTTTATGCGATTATCGTTAATTTGAATTACTCGATTTAAATTGGGAACAAGTTCAATTAAATAGTTAATTTTAATATTAAATATATTCTGTTTATGCTTATGAAAGGAAAGTTTTGAATTTAATTGCAATAGAATTAATTGTATTCTGTTGGCTTTTTAAATTAGAAAGGTTAATTTTAGTTAATTGAGAAAATCAATTTTAAATTGAAAAGCAAGTTTAATATGTTGATATAGTTTAAAAGAATGATTTTTGAGGAATTATTTTAAATAAAAATTTTAAATCCAAAAATAAATTTTTTGGTCAAACTTCTCCCATTTAACCTAGACTTTTGGAAAAATATGGAGATTGATTTTTTTGGAAAAATTATTTTGGAAAATATTTTTGGAGAATGAAAATTTGGGGATTTTGGAAAAGAAAGGATTTTTGGAGCTTGCAGGTTGGGCTCTCCTTCGATTTTGCCAGGATTGTTGAATCAGGTAGGCCTCTGGTTTACTTCTTGGGTTCTTGCTTAAAGAAAATCATTTTTGGTGTTTTTGTAGAAATCTGGTTGTACAGATTAAAAATCTTATGCTTTTGGGAAATGGAGGAGTTGTAGTTTGAATTTGTGGATCTTAAATCCTCCTTGCTTCCTTTCCAATCCTCCAACTGTCAATTTTGTTTGTATAAATGGATTCTCAAAAATTAGAAAAAACCAAATTTTGGGGTTTGGCTGTTCTTGAGGAAAATTTGTTTAAAACTCCAATGAACCTCTCTTATATAAGTTTAAAAATAAAATTTAGATTGGGGTTTGACAGATGTGATGTTAAAATTGTGTAAATCCATCTCTTTTTGCCAGTATGGCTTTATTTTGGAAAGATTTTCCCTTCCTAAAAATGGTTATTTGAAAAATAAATAAATAAATAAATAAATAAATAAATATATATATATATATATATATATATATATATATATATATATATATATATATATATATATATATATATATAACCTATGTTGCTAGAAATTGGTTTCAGTCTCTGTGAGACTGTTTACTTATTTTTTTAACTGTGTATAGACACAGTAATTTATTTTAAAAATAAAATAAAAAATAAAATAAATAAATAAAAAATAATTTAAAATGTGAAACCCCAACCACGTGGGAGAGTTCCCCACCATGTGGAAGGGGGTGGTGTGTATCCCATTAGGGCAGCAACGCTCCCCAAGGGGTGCTGCGTGCTCCTTTTGGGGGTAGCAACGCTTCCCCCTTGGGGCAGCGTGAGCTCCCATGGGGGCCACGTGGGGTCCACCGCCCCCCCACCTTATTTTATACACTTTTTTTTAATGCGTGTTTTTTTTTAATATTTTTTTTAATAAAAAAAAAAAATATAATAATTTATTATTATTATAAATGTTAGTTTTAATAAAGTTTTTTAATGAAGATTAAATATGGTCATTGTTTAATAATTTATGATTAATTTGCTATTAATTAAGTGTATAAATGGTAATTATAGATTAATTAATTTTCAAATTCTATTTTATTATTAATGCATATTTTTCTAATTAAATACTTGATTTGTTAATTTCGTTATTAATTATTAATTTGTTATATTTAATTAATCGCGGATTAATAAATATATTCATTAATTAATAGTTAATTTTGGATTCTTCTATATGTGCATAAGGAAGTAATTTTTGGATTTTGGAAATGATTATCTACATTTGGATTCCTTATATATTTATGTTTCCTTGATTCGTATAGTGTAACTGGGCTTGGAAAATATGAAATTAGAGAGATTATTTTAGAACCAGTATGACAAAGATGTTTTAATTGAAGATTAAATATCATATTTAGTTGGTTAATGGTTGTTTAATTATATTCATAAGAAATTGGTTCAAGAACTCATAATGGCGTATTTATGTATGTTCGATGCAATTGAACCTTAGAGAATTAGAAAACCAAGAACGATTTGTACTTAGATGAGGTAGATATCTGCAATCTAACTTAAATCATTTAGAAAACTTGATCGACATTTTATGTCTAAATTAATTTGGAGAAAGATTGTATCCTCTGGTTATTGCCTATGCGAGTTTAATTTCTGTATTCGCTTTTGCTTCAGTAATGGCAAGCTTTTCTTTGTTTGATTGGACCCTGTCATATGGTTGATTTGGGTACCTGTTTCTGTCTTCGGTCTTGAGTTGACTGTTATTTTGTTGTGGTGTTGTATTGGTCATATCCTTTATATGGGAGTCGAATGATGATTCGTGGTTGACCATAGTTGGTCAGGTCTCTGGTTAGAGTACCGTCAGTAAGTGTACCTCTTTTGAGTTGTGTTTGACCAAATGATTGTTCCTTCCATTTTGAACTCCGTTTTCTTGACCATGTGTGTCCCTTGGTTTTTGAGTTCACTTGAGTATAGTCTAGAGTCGTATGGGAAAGTGGCTTTTGATTGGGGGCCGCGCCCAAAGTGGCTGCTGGGTAACCCATCGAAAGTGAGTCTAATAAGTGATAACCTAATAGTAGATTAGAATGTTAATCTCTAAGTAAGATAATTGTGCCTCACACATGGGATGAGTGCTAACATAGACTTGGCATGCTGTGAGAAGGCCTGAAATGGCAAACCATCATCCTTGTCTTCACGAGAGGATGTGTGGGTCCACATGCGGCTTGGATGGGTCGAAGGTTTAGATTAGGTTGCCAAGGTAGCCCAGTGTATGGGGCCAGAACCTATGAAGACTTGCCATGGTAACCATACCAGATTGTGTGATGACACTTGTCCCTACATCCGCTAGTGTGTTGTTGTATTGTCTGGATAGGAGCACCTTTTGTGGAGTCATCCTGTTGTCTATGCCCTTGTGAGTACCGGTTTTATGTTAGACCTTGGGTTACGATGACTCGGTTTTGTGGATGTTCTAATGGACCTTTGTATTAGCTTTGATTATGTTGAGTTGGATCCTTTCCTTTTCAAGGATCGTTCATGTATTAATTGACCGATGTTGTCATTTGTATATTGATTATGTTTCACCTTGGTGGCCAAATTGTAAATTATGAGAACCTCATGTATTCTTAACTTTATTAATTATCAAAGGGGTCTTGCAGTTGAGCAGACCCGGAGATGTAGCCCTTTAGGGGTGAACTCCGAGATCATCTTGGTGTTATGTGATGTTTATTCTCTTATGTTTCCTTATTCAACTTTATCATGTATGAATGGCTTATGTTAGAATGTATAAGTGGATAAGATGGAATTAATTTAAATGCATGTATGCAGTCCTCTCTTGAATGTAGTAAATTGTATCATGAATGAATGTAGCTTAGAGTATTGGTATATATTCAGTTATTGTTAATGAAATTAAGTATGCATGGAAATATCTCATTAATTTATGATAAAATTCAAGTGTGTTGTTAAATTAGATGCATGACTCATATTTTAATGAAATATTGAACATAAGATATGAATAGATCTTAATGGATGAACCTTATCATGTAATCCATATATATTTCCATCTTTTGAAAGAAATTATCCTTGTTTAAGAATTATCTCGTTATTAAGATAATCATCTTATTGGATTAATTGAGTGAGTTAAGTTAATTGTGAAATTTAAGTAATCACATTGGGAAACTCTTTAGATGTTAGTTGATGTCTTCCGCTGTGTAACCTGAACTTTGATATCTTGTTGTATCTTAACGATGTGCTTAACTTTAATTTTTTTTTTTATTGCACTCTATTCTTGTGTTATGGCTTAATCCCTTTAGGGTTTCCTGGCGGGGCATTACAAATATCAACACTAGAAGCAACTCATACTATTAGTGTACATACAAGACAATATGGGAGTTCATTATACCCAACAACTTGTGGTGTTGTTGTTCGTGTTGGCTCTGTTGGACCCTACAATTAAGATTCAATATACATTATTCAATAAGATTAACTTTGCAACGTATTGAAATATTAAAAAGTGTGTTATCTTGTTGAGCTTCGCTTGGTTTTGAGAATAGTTTAATATTCTCTACTTAACAGGGCCAACCACGTGAAGGTGAAAGCTCATTTGGCCCCTCCCCCCCCCCTAACATCACTCTAAATTCCCCGTTAACATCTTATAACATTCATTCATTCATTCTTTCTATCATTAATAAAATATAACATTTATTCATTAATGTCACATAACATTCATTAACACATAACATTGATTAACATTAATTAACACACAACATTCATCAATATTAATTAACACATATCATTCATAACCATTAATTAGCACATAATTACATTCATTAACACATAAAAATCAGTCATTATCAAATAAGGTAGATTACAATCATTTTATTTTTTTTCTTTGAAGCTATGAAAAGACTAAGTGGAACATCGGTTTCTTCATCATTTCCCCCCTCTGTAGTTGTTCCGCCCTCTGCTCATGATCTCAATGTATACCTAGTCCTATATTGAGGTAAAGGACACTAAAGCGAAGGGGGGTCCTCTGCAAAAATATTTTTTATTATTGTTACAATTATTTCATTAATTTAGAGAACATAACTGTTGCGCTCTTTACCTGATGGGGCCACATCATTTTGTCTAGCCTCAACCTCAACATGTTGAACACCCTCTAGATCATCTGGAGTTGAAATACTAAAGGTTACATTAATGCTGAACACCAATTGCAATTATATTTGTTTAAAGGAATAATAGTGGTCCTCTTTACCTGAGTGGGGAACATCACGTTCCTGATGTTGTCTACCTAGATCATGCTCCACTTGGTCACCACCGACTTCATGCTCTAAAATATTAACAAAAAAGGTTACATTAATTACTACTCTAATTACAAATTAAGATGTTTAATTATATTAATAACTACATAAATAAATTTGAATAGCAAATGAATACCTCCACTACTGGGATGCACATCTGGACCTTCATGTGCAGGTGGTGTTTCAAAATTAGTAGGCTACATTCAAATGTCATGCACATTGTTATCATTGCTTGCTTATTTAAAACAAATATAGTCACTTTATGTTGGAACTCAACATCAATTAGATTATTGGTAAAGTATTCAATTTGAAACAATTTCCATTTAGCATATTTACCTATGTGACAGATGCACTCGAATATTGTGTATGCCCACTCAATTCTCATAGCCAATCAACCACGGTTGTATAGCCTTGCTGGTAGGCAATTCTCTTGTCATCTTCTGTGGGCTCTCTATTGAATTCAGAGCCCTGCATTTTTGCTTGGTATCATGAATTTTGCTTGCATTGTTTGATAAAAAAAAATCATTTGCAATTTATTAACATTTTGATGCTATATTTCATTTACATGAAATACTTACAATTCGTGCAACAAGTTTCATATAACCACCAGAGCCGAGTTTGTGTTGCCCGTGCTTTTCTTGTCTTGCCTTGGTTGCCTTTGACGTGTCACTCAGTCTATAAAAAGTTTGAAATATGTTAGATTATATAAATATAAAGAGTAATTAATTAGTACATAATTACATTCTTAATAGTATCTCGTACCTTCTTCTGGCATCTAGTGGTGTATTTCCTTTTTTCCTTTCAATTCTCTCCTTGGCATCCAAAATTAGGTCCTTCCACTCCCTCTTTGGAATCATGGGGGGATGATCTTACTTTAGGTTCCTCTCTAAATGGGTCATGTATTGGTCCGTCACATACTTTAGATACATGCCAACTTTTTCAAGGAGCTTGGTTTTGTCAAAGGTGTCATTTACAAACCACTCAACCATTTGGTTTGTCAATTCATCTTTTAACATTTTTTCTTGCTCATTCCACCTTTAAAATAAAAAAAAAACCTGTTAGATTCATAAATGAACTGAAGCTACATTTATTATAGTTCAAGAAATGGATCAAAGGAAAACTATTCTAGCAATGATATGAAATCAAAATAGTGGATTAGGGTTAGTTCACATATGATGTACCATCTTTTACATATGGTGGGCCCAAATATCTGCAATGCAATGTCACTAAGATGCTTATAGAAAATATCATTTCCTGCAAAAAATTCATGGGATCATTAGTCCAAAATGAGTGATCATAAAGTAAATTACAATTAGACTATATATAATAATAGTTTTAAAGTACCTGGAACCTTTTGTATCTTTAAGGGAATCATTTCTTTGTCGCTCACCACCAATGTGGCCTGCAACATTTCAGTACTAGCAATACGATAAGATCTAGGAATGATGGTATTTTATTAGCAGTAGTTGCCTCTGGCGCATCCTCATGTGCATCTCCTCTTGCAGATAATGAATCCACTATGAAATGCCCCCAAGAAAGAACGCTTGAAGGGAAATAAACACATAACAGAAGATAGAGAAAAAGAGGGATCTACCAACAGTGGGTGGGCCAATATGATGTGCAATAGAGGATGTCTGCATGCTACATGTTGCCGACATTGCAGTCGGCAATACAAGTGGGGATAACCTCTGATGAGGCGGCAACGACATTTGCATAGAAACATTGATAGCACCTGAAGAAAAATACATTAAATATATCAAACATTAAATATATGAAAAGTGCAAGAATTATAAACAAGGATGAACCTTTATTATGAACATTGATAGTATCAAGTATGATGTGTTTTGGGTACTCAAAGTGATAAGCCAAGCAAGCAATAATCCACGAAAATTGTCATCACCTAAAGTACCTGCAACACACTGATCATGGCCACCACTTTCATGTGGGCACATAAATTGCTGTAAAAACAACACGTACATATTTTATTTAATGACATAAAAGAGAATAAAATATAAACCATTATTGAATTTTTGTTATAATTAAAGTTTTCACTATAGCTTACTTGCAAGTTTTCTGCTATCCAAATCAATACTTGCACGCTCTCTCATATCTCATCAGTCATAGGATGCATGGTTGCCAAAGCAACAATCTCTTTACTAATTTTTCTAAGAGGCTTTTTCATGAATTCCATAGGGTGTGTGGAATTTTCAGGGTCATCATCACTTAATCCTATTGAGTCCACATCCCTAGAGAGGTGCTTAGGTACTGCAACTCCCTTTCCCTTTCCCCGAACATCCATCTGTGTCAAGAATATCATTAACAATTACAAAATTAGTCTAAACAACTCAAAAAAAGAACATAATAATGTAACAGTTTGCTTCTATTTAAATTGTACAATTACAATGAGGTTTACCTACTTGGTAGAAGTGTCGCGACCTACATTTCTGTCTGCGATATGTGATGGATCCATGTCGCCCTATGAAAAAGAAAAAATATAAAAAACATTAGCGAAATTAAACCAATAGACTTAGCAAAAAAACTTCATAATAAAATGGTATATTGGATTCATTAATTGGAGGTTGGTTAATTTAAATGGTATTCAGTACATACCACCCCCATGATATTAACTTTGTTTGTATCTATATGATTCAAACTATAATCGATTAGAAGCTCTTTGCCTGCACTTATTGATTTTATCGCACATACGAATACATGATTTCCCTTGCACGCCTCAAATCTGCAATTGGGTTGTTTATTAGATGACCTAGGTCACGTACTATTTATAAAACCTGCCCAACCATCAATGTATACAACCACTCGTTTACTTTGATCATTATCTTTCTGTTGTATATAATTTGCTGACAGTGCATACCTACGCATATTTTTTTTATATCGAACAATCTGCATCCAATTATTGTAATTGTAACAAGGTCCGACAAACTCCATCAATTCAGCAAATTTGTTGTAATATACCTTTATGCCATCCATGAAAAATAGGCCGAAACCATGTAATGACGAAGGTGCTATGCGATATATCCTATCTTTAACACAAAAATCAGTGTTTATTGGAGGAAGTTCCTTGGGCACCCATTGTTTTTGTAGATGTTTGTACCTTAATGGCACCTCAATGTTGCCTTTGGTCTCATCATCATAAGAACATGACCCCCCTTGAGCAAGGAAAAATTTCATGCATTTATTGAATTTTCTTCTAATCTTTTGACCTCTTGTTGATCTCCCTATTGTAAACCTACTACATGTTTCACTTTTTTCTTCTATTCCTGCATTTCCCTCACTTGAGGAAGACACATCTGATAAATACCTATTTGGGGGTACCTACACTCCATCAAATGAGAGAGTTAATTGGTAATGAGAGAGAAATTTTGCAAATGAGGGTAATGTTGATGAAGAAGTTGGTCCTAAAGTTGATTTTGGGATTAAAATTTGAATAAGACCAATTGGGGCCTCAACTGTTGATAACTGTATTATATTTGCTGCTAATGTCAAGGTTTGAAAAACTAAGGAAGTTTGTTTTCCAAATATTTTGTTAAAAATAAATTGTTTCTATAGGGTGTATTGAGTAGTTATACCCATCCATCCATGAGACTGTGCGGGATCCTCATCAAAGGGGTTCAGGTTCTTGCACATGTAATTCAATTATCTTATGTTAGCTAAAAATTACATAGTACACAACATGAACAACATGAACTGTGTAGACAAAAAGAGTATTAAATAATAAAAAGATGTTGTCATCAAAATCATTGTAAATTTCTTAATTCCTTACCTTTACTTTATGTAGACTATGCAGGATCCTCAACTAAATGGTTGATGATGTCTGTAGTCAATGACCTATTCCCACCAAGGGTGACAACATCACACATGGACTATACATGAAATCAACACCATTAATTGAGAATCATAAGAATTACTACATTTGTAAGTTGATAAACAATAAACACATACGTATCATAAGCATCATAAGCATCACATGATGTATCATCATATATGTAATTGAGCATCATAATTAGCATCACATATGTGTCATCATAAACATGTAATCCATCACATATGTATCATAAATCACCATCCATCACATAGGTAATAAACAATCCACATTCTATAAATAAACACAAAGTTCAAAAAATGTCACATGTATCATCATAAACATGTAATCCATCACATACATGTTTTAAATCAACATCCATCACATAGCTAATACACAATCCAAATTCCATAAATAAACACAAAGTTTTAAAAAATGTCACATAAATAGTCACTCTCCCTATCTCCATCTCCATATTAAAAGGTGTATCATGAATTAATTATGTAATGACATTAGAATTCAAAACATAATGAATTAATTATGTAAAAAAAATTCTATCAAGAAATCAATATTAAATAGATAATATACTAATTGCATACCTCATACATTTCATTCATCATCATCATCATCATCATCATCATCATCATCATCATCATCATCATCATCATCATCATCATCATCACCACCACCATCACCACCACCACTATCATCGTCTTTGTCATCATCACCACCACCACCATCATCATCTTCGTCATCACCATTAACATCACCATCACCATCACCATCACCACTAGCACCACCACTGACATCATCATCACCATCATCATCACCATCATCATCACCACCACCACCATCATCATCTTCGTCATCACCATTAACATCACCATCACCATCACCATCACCACTAGCACCACCACCGGCATCATCATCACCATCATCATCACCATCATCATCACCATCATCATCACCATCATCATCATCATCACCATCATCACCACCATCATCACCATCACCACCACCACCACCACCATCACCATCACCATCACCATCACCATCACCATCACCATCACCATCACCAGCTTCTTCTTCTTCATCATCATTGAGAAACTGTCGATTTTGATCATCATCTACTTCATCTTCTACTTCTTCGATATCTTCTTCTTCCATCACATTATACTTTATCGACCTTCCTCTTGGATCATGTCTAACAACAAATGACCAACCCAATTTATGTGGAACCTCTGAGTAAAATACCTACTCACATTGGCTTGGAAGAACATAGGGCTCATCCCCAACTGGTTCAAATGACCTTGTATTAACCATTGTAAAACCATTATCATGTTCAATAATAGTTCTATTAGGATCATTTTTATTCAATTGTAGCCTGTACCATTTGACGACGAACAAAACTAATTTGAAGGAATTAAAGTCACACTCAAGTATATCATCCAAAATGCCATAGTATCGATTTTGAGATTGTTGAGGATGTATGTCATTTCTCGATGAAATATTTGTCACCTCAAAGACTGCAGTGATGCCAGAATCACAAGTTTTCTTCATGTCATCCAACTTTTTTATGCAAAATTTATGACTATTGCAGCACATAGCATTGTGGTGTTTGACCTGCGATATGTCAAACATGTAAAATTTACTGCATTGTGAGTTGATAAACATATGGGTGATTAATAAATTTATACGTACCTATTTATCTCTTAAACCATATGTTAAATCAATTTCCCTTTGCGTAACATTAGAATCTCCATTACGATGAGCTTCTTTAACCAATGAAGCCACACCTTCCCATGTTAATGTGTGACTAGAATTTTGACAACGTTCAATCCATACCATCATCCAATCAAGATTGTTTGCAATATACAAATGTAGTGCATCCCAATCTTGATCAACTGTACAAAAAATAAATAGACGTCTTACAACTAATTTATTTTGAATGTTAATAATTAATTAACTACAATAACATCTTATAATTACCTCTCACTTTCCTCAATCTACCTTTCCCCGTCAAGTACCCCCCTTCAAATTTGTTAATGGGGTTGGGATCCCAAATGCAATCCACGTGGATCTTTAGGAAGATATTTATAAATGTACACCATAGTCTGGTATACCATATATCTCTCCACCATAGAACCCTCAGGATGTGCTCTTTGTCAAACCAAAGCCTTCAAAATTTTCAAGTGCCTCTCAACCATCCACATTGACCTAGTGTGTACAGGTTCACACATTTCAATCTCCTCAACTTGGTGTATGAGGTAGTGTTCTTGTGCATTGAAAAAAGATGGAGGTAGACACTTTTGCATTTCACACATTATATGAGGAATTTTTCTTTTCCAATATTTTATATCTTCTTTATGGATTTCTTTACATGACAACCACCTACAAGATATTCAAGACGCAAAAAAATATATTGCATAACACGTAAAACAAAGATCACAAATATAATATCTATACAACGAACTGAACAAATATCACTACTTACCTCATGTATTTTCCAAGATCATATATGACTTGCTTGACATTATTGTCAAAGTCGTCTGGGAGAGATAGAGGTAGAACGTACCACAACAATTATAAAATTATCTTTTCATTTTTTTCTAACATAATACAATGAAAAGTACACATGTAGTACTTAAATACATAGTAAAAACACATGAACATGAATTACCTTAATGAAGTTATGCTAATCATGCATTTTCATCCCTGACCCAAATTCATTTTTCTTTGATATGAGATTGTTTATGTTCGCAGCAAATCCTATGGGAAATCAAATTTTTTGTATGACTTCTTTTATAGAATTGCTTTGTTGGTCCCTTAATAACCAAGGAAGATCACTTATATTAATTTGGTCTCCATGGCTATTTGATTGAATGACATTTATCATTCCATGATTAGAATCCTATCATTGCATGATTAGAATCCTGAATGTCACTATATATTTTGATAATTTTTTCTTTGTCATGTCTTCCATCCAATATTTTCCATAATGTCTCTGTTTTACTCTTTCCAATATGCATAGTATCAAATAAATGCACAATTTGTAACTGCTCATAGTAGGGCAGCCTACTAAATTGTCGGGGATAACTTTTTAGTCCCTTAGGAAGGTGGTCATTTATGCCTTCGTGACCTTCACAATCATCAATCACATCATCAATAAATAAAACAAAATAGAAAATATGTTTTATGACATAAACAATTAGATGGAATGGCATTACCTTGACGATTAATTCTATTATATTCCAACTTCCATAGGTGAGGTGTTATTCTTTGTGGCTTTGATGTATTCTCTTCTTTCTCATTGAAAATATGTTTTCTAGTATTTCGATACTTATTATTTTTGTGGAGAAAGTGCCTATACTCATCAAACACTTGCTTTCCTAAACTTTTTGAATGACGAGATTTCATCTCTGGACCACAAACTGGACATGCAAATTTTCCCTTTGTTTGAAGACCTACAAGATAATGTATAATTGGATTAAATATGTTATTTTTTTGAATTATAATGTTCATGCACAACTTAAACACTATAACATACCACAAAAATGTGTTAGCCCTAGGGCATCATGTATTGTCCATAGAAGCATCGCATGGAATTGAAATTGTCTTTGTCCTATTGGTCTAGAGATGTCATACATAGTGACACCATTCCATAACTCCATCAACTCGTTGATAAGAGGCTCGATATATACATTCATATCATTAACTTGGCTCTTACCTAATCAAATGAACAAAAACATTACTTAATTATTATGACCATTTTACTGCAATATTTATAATTAAATGTAGATGACTATATTTAAATGATAAAATACCTAGAACAATCATTGCCAACATTATCTGCTCCCTCTTTATTGACATCCATGGAGGAATGTTATTGTTGCTAACAAAAACGAGCCACACTGAGTAAACAGATCTCATCTCTCCAAATGGATTGACATCGTCCACTGCCAATGAAAGCCTGAGATTACAAGGTTCTTCTTTAAAGTGTGGCCACTTTTCCTCTATGTCCATAAATGTTGAACCATCTGTAGGCATTCGAATAATGTCATCACGACTTCTATTGCATGCATGGTAATCCATAAATTGTGCTAAGCTAGTGCACTTGAATAATCGTTGCATAAGTGGAATAATGGGAATACAGCGAAGAACCTTGCGAGGAAACCCCTTTTGTTATTTGATCTGTTCGATATCTACTGATATGAAATTCAGGGCATTCCATTCAAAATTCATGTTGTTTGTGATATATAATATGATCATTGGGACAAGCATCTATTGCTTGATACTCCATTCCAATATCTTTCATAATGGCAAATGATTCTCAATATGAGCGAGGTAGAATATTTGATGGTGGTAACAAAAACTCACCTATCAATCTACAACAAAAAAATATAATTTGTTAATATAAAGAATATTAATGGTACAACATAATTCACCATTTATTATGACATATATGACATACCTTAAGATACGTGATATTTTTATGTTGGATAAACCTTCATAACCTTCAAGTTCACCAACAACAATACATCGGAGAGAAGAGTTGTCTGTGAGCCTTCGTAAAGGGCCTTAGATGCCTTCTCAAGTAGAGGGACATCATGAACAAAATCAAGGTCATCTTCATCATCATGATCAGCTGCACGAGTACTAAACGTGTCATGGATCAATGTATTTGTACCATCATCTTCAATTGTGTTTTATGGCTCATGATCATCATCTTCCATGGGATCATTATCTTCAGCTTCGATATTCACACCTCCATGTTCGTCCACTTTGAAAACCATATTCTCTGGGTTGTGTTGATCCATATCATGTGCTCCAGGGTGCTTGACCTATATAAAATTGATAAACATAAATAAACCATGATCACGATCTCATCATCAAGTGATTTATTATGTATATAAATTGTTAAAACGATATAATGAAAAACTTACCAATGGATGATAATCATGTCCACCTTCAATGTGACCATGCAACCTACAATGTTTCTTAGCTGTTTTGATTAGAAGTCTTCTAGTATGTAACCCCTTTTACAAATTTTGCAGGGACAATAACATTTTCCATCACCTTTTCTTTTCAAGTTAGACCATAATCTAGCAATTGTCTCCTTATTTTGTTGTTCGCTGATATTGTCTGACATGGTCTTTCTTCACAGACAAGAAAATCAGGCTATAGAACTAATTATATAGAAGTTGAAATGTTAGTTATGAAATCACGTTTCAATATAATATACCAAATTAAATTACTTGAACATAGAAATTATGCAAATTGAACCAAAACTATTTAACTCTTCTTTTTTATCTCAAAACATATCTAATGGCTTTGTGGTATGCAATCCTTGTATCATATCTTAAGTTGACTAATGTCTAATTGGGGTAATCCATGAGTGTCTAATGTGAATTCATTATCAATATTGTGAAGTCATCGAGAGTATGGTGATAGTCATTCCTTATAGGATCCTCTCAATACTGTCCAAATCAGTCTAAAAGGAAAGCAACTATCCATTCCCATGCTCATGCATACTTACATGACTAATGCTGGCCTTGTGTATCCTAAACATTGGAGAGACCTTATCTGACTTGCCTAATCAATGTGGTTGCTGTCCTAATATGAAATACTGAGTTCTACCCTTGCCTCTGCATCAAACTTCTCACATCATGTTTCTTCAACAAAACACACTAATATGAATTGAGCCAACACCATGAGGATAGGGTCAAGTATCATGGCAACTAATCATAATAAGTGAAGATGGGGTTCACACATAAGTGTTGGCTCTCAACAATGCCACACTTCCAAAATTGTCAGTCTCAAGACTTCTCCTATTGGGTCAACACTTATTGATGGCCACAAGGCCAAATCAATGTATCTAGGCTTCAAACTCCTTACTCTAGGCTTAGAGGACCCTACACAAGGTCTATGAATACTCAGTTGGTATTACAATAGAAAGAGCCTTCCTCTAGAACTTTGTTATTACGGATGGTCTATTAGGACGGTAAATAAAATGCTTATTCTTTTCCCACCCTTTGAAACTACAACAAGGTATTTGACTTGGCAGGGTCCCCACACATCACTTCAACAACAAACATTAGGCAATTCAACCTTTTGCCTTCTCAATGCATTTTTTTTTGTCTTTCACTGGCTTTCTCAATCTGATACATAGGGATATCATACCTTTCATGGCATCATCACACGCACCTTCCAATATGCAGTCCTTTCATATTTTAGGTGCCTACACACTATGTTGTTGTTAATTATTGATGTAGTCTTAATACACCTCATGACTCCATTACATGTCCACACTTGGGTTTACAAACACAACGCTATCAAAACAAAAACAATATCACTAGTAAAACTATGACCGTGACAATCAATACCCTTAGGAAAATCATAGAAATTTAATATATTTCATTTGGTTTTGATCCACAAACCCTTCCGAAGATTGCATAGGGTCACCTCACCCCTCTCTCTATCATCAACCACTTCAAAATACCAATCGCTTGGTCTTCCCACCAAATTCTTCACTCTTACTGCCTTTTATTGTTTGATACATAGAGATATCAGACTATCCTCATGCCCAAACACGTACCAAATCTAATTTGGAGCACTGCACACAATATAATATGATACATATCATGAAAAAAGGTCTTCCCACACATTTGGGTGAATTTATATGCATGAGAGACAAAACTATACATTATTTACTCCTCTCGGTAAACACTAGGCAGGGTTTTAACATTTTTTGGAAAAACTATGATATCTTCTTTAAAACACTATGATTCAATGCCACAAAAAGACAAAATGAAGTTAACTCTATAAACTACAATCTTGTATGTATTTTTAATCAACGATTTCCTACATTGTTTGATCTGCCATCTTGTTAGAAATCTCATCTCTATTATGCTTTGATGGATGTCGCATCCTGTTACAAACCTCACATTTTGGCACTGGCAGAAAGGATTTTAGAAAAGGTTGTGGAATAGGGCTTTTACATCTACCAATTGTCATTCCATCTTGTGCATATGGTTTTTACATGTAGAATAAATAAATTTGATAAATAGGTCATATGGTGGATGATAAGTGGAGGATGTAAGTACTAAAGGTGTGGCACTAGTAGTTTTGGTACATGAAGTGTTGGCATTATAACAAACAAAGGGAGATTGTTGGCATTTCAATAGGGATATTGAGAAGGTTGTTGATGATTATGGATATAACTGATTAAGGATTTTTACTATCTTAATATTATTATTTTTTCATTGATGTCAAGAAATTGATTTTCTAATTCAGTATGATGTTGCCATATCTTAAGAAGTATGATTTGATGAGTATAAAGATGTCGGTAAAAGACACAGAAAGAATATGATGAATAAGGGGAGGAATAAGTTATTCAATGGGCAACTATTACCAAGTTAGACAATGATGAGATCATGATGTTTTGATTGTTTTGATATCCTACATATATTGTTGATTGTAAGTGTAGACACCTAAAATTGTCATGTCTAAATAAATAATAATTACTTTAGCCTAATTCTTCTATTAATTAAAATAAATTCTTATTTATTTAATTCATTCATTGATCCTCTTCTAGCCTTATTTCTCATTTAAATAAATACATTTATTTATTTAAATTATCATTTTCCTAAATTAAATAAATATCTTATTTATTTAATTGATCCCACTTCTCCTATTAATTAAATAAATCTTTATTTATTTAATTAATTCATTAGCCTTTTCTACCCATGACACATGTCATTCATCTCTTAATTCCTACACTACTTACCCCTTTCATTATTTTATTATTTTCTTTACCTACCCTCTAATCATAGCCGACCTCTTTTACACCTCTCAATATTATCCCTCCATTTCTTATAGTGTCTTCTATATAAGGAGATGCTTCCTTCATTATTAGACCCTCACTATGCATTTAGCCTCGACTACGCTTTTGAACTTTCATATGCGATCCTACTTGCAACCACATTTTCATTCTTTGTTGAGCTCTTGTACACATAAAATATGAGAGCAAATATATCAAGCATGATCAATGGAGATAGGAAGAATGGAGATCCAAACCCTATTGGACATGTGATGGTATAATCTTTGTGATTTCATTTGATTTACATTGCCTTTGGTAATCTTCATATGTTATGGTGGATCTTTGTTGTTGTTAGGCTAGGGTTTTGTGGTTGAATTCATTTAGTCTTTCAATATTATTGTTATCCATTTTCACCATATACAGTAAGGTTGATACTATACTATGTTACCGAGCAAAGAACCTAGTTGGTAAATCCTAAAGAACCTAGTCAGTAAACCCTAAGGAACCTAGTCGATAAACCCTAAGGCTATCGCTATTGGTTAATGAAGGCAAAATGTCTACCGAGTGAAGTTTAGTATTTACCGAGCTGCAACCGAGTAGTAAAAGAATGCATTGAATGAATAAAAGCATTATTTAATGAAGGAAGCTGATGAATTGGTTATGATTAAATGATTGGTATGTTGTGAATGAAGTTTGTTAAAGAATCTATGGCAAAGAAAAATTGGCAGGAAGATCTACAACTCAAATTGAACCGCAATACCCTAGCACAAGCTCCAAGAAATGTATGCAAGTTCCAAGGTGGGGTAAAATGTTTTCAGATCGAAGGATACATTGAACCTAGTCAAGTTTGAAGATCTAATGGCTATGATTGATCATGGGAAATGTGATCAAGGAGATTAAGTAGTTGGAAAATTGCTTATAAATAATGAACTGTTGATAAACAATGTATGTGGGCAAGTGTATGCACAGGGATGCTACATAGTGATTACCGAGCACATAAGCTTGAAGATCTATTTGAATAACAGAGTATAGAGCCCAGTAGATGGACAAGATAAGTCCTATGACTAGATTGTATTGAGCAAATAAGAATCCGCTTTAGCATTTTAGATGTGAAGTTGCAGATAGATTTTTATTACTGTTATTTTGTAAAGTGACAGAAAATCTACTAACTGAGTGGACTTAACAGTCTTATTTAGCAAGGTGACATTCTAATTGAGTGTTTGAAATCCTTTAACAAGGTCACTTCTAATAAGGTGAAGATCCTAACAGATCTGAGGGAAATCCCTTAACCGGGTCACATTTAGCAATGTGTTTGTAATCTTTAACAGGATTTGCTTTTAACCGAGCATACTTTAGAAGAGTATACTTCTTAGTGGGCCCGAAATCCCACAGTGGTTTTTCCCTATTTGGGTTTCCACGTTAAATCTAGTGTTATGAGTTTTATGATGTTTATATGCTTTTGAGTTTGCATGTTTAGCAGTTTTGGTTATATTACTGAAGTATATGTTACTGAGGTTGAATTTGTTGTTTTTCTGGAAGATTAAGTTTGTATGATTCACCCCCCCCTCTCATCTTATTAGCTTGGCATCTGTACTTAACATTAAGTATCCAAACTATCAATTGGTATTAGAGATTTGGACTCCAGAAGAAAAAGTTTAAAGGCACTTGAGGAAAAGATCTAAAGATGTATAAGAGGGATGCACCGAAGCTGAACAAGTCAAGTTTCTCTACATGGCAGAAAAGGATGAAGCTGCACCTATCAGGAGTTGGAGAATATGCTATATATTATCTAGAGAATGATTTCATTACACTGAGCACCTATCCATTGACAATGGAAGAGATAAAGGCAAAGCAAGAACATATCCAAGAAATGATTGAAATAACATCTACATTGACCGACTTAGAGTTTAATGATCTAGAAGGCTGCAATGATGCAAAGGCAATGTGGGATAAGCTCATATCTGTGTATGGCGGTGATGAACATGTTCAAAGAGAAAAAGTGGATAGTCTAAGAGGACAACTTGAATCTATGAGGATGAATGAAGGTGAGAACATAACCCAGTATAGTACAAGACTAAAGGAGATTGTCAATGAAATCAAAGGAGCAGGTGGAACTATTGAAGAAAAGGATATAACAAGTAAGTTGTTAAGGACCCTTCTACCAGCTTATACAATCTGAGTCTCTGCAATCAATGAATTGAGGTCTGTACCCAATATGCCAGTTTCTTTGGATGCTACTATTGGTAAGCTACATGCATTTGAGTCAAGTAATTTTGATAATAGTGGATCTTCGGTAAATAAAGTTGAATATGCATTTAGTTCTTTTCATATTGGTGAATCTGATGATTACAATGATAGAACGAGTAAGTACACTAAAGGCGATCACAGTGGAGCAAGTGAAAGATTTTGCAAGAACATGGAAAAAGTGCACAAACTGTATGAGGAAATCAGAAAGCAAGAAGAGTTTGAATCACTATTAGCCAGAAGGTTACCAAGAGGCAAAGGTAAGTATAAAGGAAAACTACCTTTGAAATGTTTCAATTGTGATAAGATAGGACATATGGCTTCTAACTATCCTGACAAAGAATCTACTGAAAAGAGAGATTACCGAGATGATAGATAGGAAGATAATCATTATAGAGGACACCGAGATTTCAGGAGAAGAGATAGAAAGTCATGCCTAATAGCTGATGAGGAATCCAATGATGATAAATCAGATGAAACTGATACAGAGGAAGTAGTTTATGTGGCTATCAAAGATGGATTAGATGAAGAAAGGTATGAAGAAAAAGCCCTAATATCTCACATAAATACTAATGATTCTTGGATCATAGATAGTGGATGCTCACATCACATGATAGGTGATAAACACGAATTTGTTACATTAGAAGATTGTGATGGAGGCTATGTAAGATTTGGTAATGATGCACCATGTCCGGTAAAAGGTAAAGGATCTATAACACTTCTTGACAATGCAAAATGCAATGATGTTTATTGGGTTGAAGGTTTGAAATACAATTTGTTGAGTGTAACACAACTAAACAACATAGGTTACCAAATAGAATTTCAGAAAGGAATTGTCAAAGTTCATGACAAGCATGGAAATTTAGCTACTACCGGGACACAAAAAGAAGGTAACACATTTCACCTTGACTCAACTCAGAACAAGTGTTTGTATGCAAAGATAGATGATACCTGGTTATGGCATAAAAGGTTTTGTCATGTAAATTTTGATAATCTGATCAAAATAAGCAAGAAGCATCGAGTAAGAGGTCTACCGAGTTTTGAAAAACTTGAGAATGCTATGTGCTGAGGATGCCAGATGGGTAAAATGACAAGATCAAGCTTTACAAGTAAGTCCTACACTTCTAAGGGAATTTTAGATCTTGTGCACATTGATCTTTGTGGTCCTATGAAAGTTCAAAGTTACTATGGTGATACATATTTCATATTATTTGTGGATGATTACTCAAGGATGATGTCAGTTATGTTTTTAAAAGAAAAATCAGAAGCTTTTCAAATGTTTAAATTGTACAAGGAAAGAGTTGAAAATGAAACAGGAAGACAACTGAAATGTCTTAGATCAGACAGAGGAGGAGAGTTCACATCTGATGAGTTCAACTTATTTTGCAATGATCATGGTATAAAAAGACAAGTCTCTGCACCGAGAACTCCACAACAAAATGGAATTGCTGGGAGAAGAAATAGATCTATTGTAGATTGTGCCAGAACCTTGATGATTAAAAAGAAAGTGTCACAAACATTTTGGAGAGAAGCAATAAGCACAACAGTTTACACCTTGAACCGAGTACAACTGAAGAAAGGAACTTTGAAGACACCATATGAGATCTGGTATGACAAGAAACCTAATGTAAGTTATTTAAAAATCTTTGGAAGTAGATGCTATGTTCGCAAAGATGATAAAAATGGAAAGTTTGATCAGAAAAGTGAAGAAGGAACTTTTCTAGGTTAATCTTCTAGAAGCAAAGCATTTAAATGTCTGATCAAATCATCTAACAAAATAGTAGAAAGTGAAAATGTGAAAATTGATGAATTTGCAGAAAGAAATGATGAAGGAAATTCCAAGGAACCAGAAGATTATGATGAATTTGTCTATGTTCAATCGACAAGTCTTACCGAGAAAACTGTTGAAGGAAATGAACAGAATATTCAGTTACTGAGTGATGAAGAAGATCATACAGATCCTACTGAGCCTGTATTAGCCAAGTATGTCAGAAGATATCATGCATCAAGTCAGATTATAGGAGATAAGAATGATCTAGTGATGACAAGGAACAAACTGAGATAGAACACATGTCTGATATCTGAATTTGAATCGAGGATAGTGAAAGGGGAATTTAACAGTGAAGATTGGATAAATGCTATGATAGAAGAGATTGATCAAATCAAGAAGAATGACACATAGACATTGGTCCCAAGACCGAAGGACAAAAATGTAATCGGTACAAAGTAGATTTTCAGAAACAAGCTGAATGAAAATGGTGAGGTCATTAGAAATAAAGCAAGACTAGTTTGCAAAGGTTATGCCCAAGAAGAGGGAATTTATTATGGCTATACTTTTGCACCTGTGGCAACACTTGAAGGAGTAAGAACATTGTTGGCATATGCTACTTACAAGAATTTCAAGGTATATCAAATGGATGTCAAATCTGCATTTCTGAATGGTATATTAGAGGAAGAAGTTTTTATTGAACAACCTGAAGGATTTGTTGAAGACAAGAATAATGATTAGGTATGTAAATTGAACAAAGCTTTATATGGTTTGAAACAAGCACCTAGAGCATGGTATGGAAGATTGCACTCTTATTTAATCAAGATTGGTTTTATAAGAACAAGTGAAAACAACAATATGTACATGAAGAATGATGAAAATGGAATACTGATCTTAGCCATATTTGTTGATGATATTATATTTTGTGGAAATGACTCTCTATGCAAGAACTTTGGAAATGAAATGAGCAAATAATTTGAGATGTCATTAATTGGTGAGATAAAATATTTTATAGGTTTACAAATACTGCAAATGAAAGATGAGATTTTCATTACTCAATCCAAATACATAAAGGAAATCTTGAAGAAATTTGGAATGAAGGATTCAAAACCAGTAAGTACTCCTATGACTACCAACTGTAAATTATCAAAGAATGATGAATCTACATCTATTGATGAGACACTTTACCAATCCATGATTGGAAAGCTACAATATGTTGTTCACAACAGGCCAGATATAGCACATGCAATAGGTATAGTTGCAAGATTCTCTGCAGATCCCAAGGAAACACATATGACAACAATCAAGAGAATTTTTAGATACTTGAAAGGCACTGAAGATTATGGCTTAGCATATCAGAAAGGAAATTTTTTTGATTTAAAAGTTTATACTGATGCTGATTGGGCAAGCAACATTGATGAGAGGAAAAGCACAAGTGGAGGAGCTTTCTTTTTAGGAGAAAGACTAGTGAGTTGGCTTAGCAAGAAACAAGGATGTGTTTCACAGTCAACAATAGAAGCTGAATACGTTGCTGCAACATTGAATTGTACCAATATAGCATGGATCAAACAACTGTTGGAAGGTATAAATGAGCAAGTTACCGAGCTAGTAACTATATTCTGTGACAATACTAGTGCCATTAACATTTCAAAGAATCCTATTATGTACTCTAAGACAAATCACATCTCTATCAAATATCATTATCTTAGAGAAGAAGCTCAAGAGAAGAAAGTGGTGTTGGAGTATGTTGGCACAAAGGAACAAATAGTAGATATCTTCACCAAGCCACTGCCAAGGGACACTTTTGAGTATCTCAGAAGTAAGTTAGGGGTCCTACCCCTATCTTCCAATCACTAACCGAGTTCAGTGAAAGCATCAATTCGACAACTCTACAGAATATCTTTTAGGAGTTGATGCTGATTTACACACTTTAGGATGTTTTATAAAGGTGTGTAGGAAACAAATATAGGAAATAGGAATTGAAGACAAAATGCTCTGACCGAGACTAAGTTGACACATAACAACAAGAAATCACTTCATACAGGAAGAAATTATGTTTTAGTTCTTTACTTTTTGGCATTGTTGTCAAAGGGGGAGAAGACTGAAGAAAAGAGGAGAAGACTAATGTATGGGGGAGAAGACTGATGATAGGGGGAGATCATTTCAACATTTCAGAACAGCAATCCAAATCAATTAGGTCAAATCAATTGGTTTTGCCATCAATGCCAAAGGGGGAGATTGTTGGCATTATAACAGACAAAGGGAGATTGTTGGCATTTCAATAAGGATATTGAGAAGGTTGTTGATGATTATGGATACAACTAATTAAGGATGTTTACTGTCTTAATATTATTATTTTGTCATTGATGTCAAGAAATTGATTTTCTAATTCAGTATGATGTTGCCATATCTTAAGAAGTATGATTTGATGAGTATAAAGATGTCGGTAAAAGACACAGAAAGAATGTGATGAATAAGGGGAGGAATAAGTTATTCAATGGGCAACTATTACCGAGTTAGACAATGACGAGATCATGATGTTTTGATTGTTTTGATATCCTATATATGTTGTTGATTGTAAGGTTGATACTATACTATGTTACCGAGCAAAGAACCTAGTCGGTAAACGCTAAAGAACCTAGTTGGTAAACCCTAAGGAACCTAGTCGGTAAACCCTAAGGTTATTGCTATCGGTTAATGAAGGCAGAATGTCTACCGAGTGAAGTTTAGTATTTACCGAGTTGCAACCGAGTAGTAATATAATGCATTGAATGAATAAAAGCATTATTTAATAAAGGAAGCTGATGAGCTGGTTATGATTAAATGATTGGTATGTTGTGAATGAAGTTTGTTAAAGAATCTATGGCAAAGGAAAATTGACAGGAAGATCTACAGCTCAGATTGAACCGCAATACCCTAGCACAAGCTCCAAGAAATGTATGCAAGTTCCAAGGTGGGGTAAAACATTTTCAGATCGAAGGATACATTGAACCTAGTCAAGTTTGAAGATCTGATGGCTATGATTGATCATGGGAAATGTGATCAAGGAGATTAAGCGGTTGGCAAATTGCTTATAAATAATGAACTATTGATAAACAATGTATGCGGGCAAGTGTATGCACAGGGATGCTACATAGTGATTACCGAGCACATAAGCTTGAAGATCTATTTGAATAACAGAGTATAGAGCCCAATAGATGGACAAGATAAGTCCTATGACTAGATTATATTGAGCAAATAAGAATCCGCTTTAGCATTTTAGATGTGAAGTTGCAGATAGATTTTTATTACTGTTATTTTGTAAAGTGACAGAAAATCTCTTAACCGAGTGGACTTAACAGTCTTATTTGTAAAACCCTCTAGCAAGATGACATTCTAATTGAGTGTTTGAAATCCTTTAACAAGGTCACTTCTAACAAGGTGAAGATCCTAACAGATTTGAGGGAAATCCCTTAACCGGGTCACATTTAGCAATGTGTTTGTAATCTTTAATAGGATTTGCTTTTAACCGAGCATACTCTAGAAGAGTATATTTCTTAGTGGGTCTGAAATCCCACAGTGGTTTTTCCCTATTTGGGTTTCCATGTTAAATCTAGTGTTATGAGTTTTATGATGTTTATATGCTTTTGAGTTTGCATATTTAGCAATTTTGGTTATATTACTGAAGTATATGTTACCAAGATTGAATTTGTTGTTTTTCTGGAAGATTAAGTTTGTATGATTCACCCCCCCCACCCTCTCATCTTATTAGCTTGGCATCTATACTTAACATTAAGTATCAGAACTATCATGAAGGTGACTAGAGGTTGTGGAAGGAGAAATGGTGGAAGTTGGCTCTATGGTAAAGGTGGGAGTAGATATTATTTACACATGAAAATGTTAAGCTAATACTTATAAAATAGCTAGGAATCCAACTTAGGGCATTCTATTTGTTAATAAATTTCTCTACCATTGAGCTACTGCCTCCTTTCTTACCATTTCATTGTTGGCTTGAGTGTAGATTATTTTCAACACCCATTATAAGACACATTATAGGTTCTTGGGGCTCCTAACCTAACCTATCTTTGATAAAATTTTGAGCTACTACTCATGGACTAGTTAGGTTACCAAGATATGACCTTCTATTTGTTGGTAGAATGCGATCCATGACTAAGTATTAGAGGATCTTACTAACTTGGGTATCATGATTTTATGTGTCTCTAACATGACTCCTAGTAACTATATAAGGATCTTACTAGTCCTAGATCTATGCCTTGTCTTTTTGATATGGTTCCTAGTGAGAATATATGAATCTTACTAGTTCTAAATGTCATAACTTTGTGTTTTGCATGCTCCATGTGTGTTACCAATGTTACTCATATTACTCACTTTGTACTTCCCTTTTATCTCAATATTGTAGATTTACAATATCATAAGTCTTGGGAGCTACCACCTTTCCAAACTTGTAGTCATCTTGACTCTTCAATATCTTGGTTTCAGAATATTTGGTTTCTCCATATTTTCCCAAGAGTACATAAGCATAATTTCATACTCTTGCTAAGAGGGGGCTAAATATTGCATCATAAGTTGTATCTCTTTATAAATATACACTAGGTTTGGACTCACTTTAGTGGTTGTGCCTTATTTATGCCTAATTGTACTTAGGTTTCAGAATGTTTCCATAAATTTGGTTCATTCCCTTCTTCATGATGTTCCTCATGGCTCAATTTTTGAGGACTAGGGTCTTGGGAACCCTTATTCATGAAAATTGGACCTAAAATTTGAAAGATGAATGTTGGATTCACAAATAGTAGGAATTTCCTCTCCAAATTTGGACTTTTCCAAAAGTTCAATTTGAAAAGGTGCAAGCTGCATATAGATACAAGTCTATTTCTCATTTTAAACCCCTACAAAATCCAACCCACATCTACCAATTTTTCAATCAAGCAATTCATATCAATTGAGCATAGATCTATAATCAAGGAATAAGGCATTCAAAGATACAACTTTGTTACATCAGTTATGATCAACTACATTATGTTTTTCCATGATGAAAACATACACGAACATGTTCTAGAAACATTAAATCATTTCAAAATTGAGGTATATTTGTCAATTTTTTATTTACATATATATTTGGAACATATTAACACAAACTGTAATGTTATGAAGCTTCCTCTGCTAGATACCTCCCTAGAACTGGTTCAAGATGACTCTCACACACATTTGTAAATGTGAAAGGAAACATAGATATGCCTAAGTCTGAGAGCATAGTATAACTGTGGTATGTAGATGACAATGACAAGCCTTATGTATAGGTCTAAGGAAAAGAATTGTGAGCAATACATCACTTTGAAGCACACATTAAAAGAAGACATAGAAAGGAATAACTACACCAACAAAATAGTGAATAATAAGTAAACAAAGCCAAGTTTCATTGAAAATATAGTAAAGATCTTCTAGGATAGTGTTAAGAGAAGACATAAAGCCTCTTGAAGAAGTCATGAGAAGATGATACACAATAAGAACCAAATACACATGGCAAAGTACAAGTGATAATAGTCCTAGCCAAATTAATAATAGTGAGATCATGGGCAAAGATTTGAAATTTAAATCTCAATGACAACCCAACCAAAGAGAAAAAGTTAGGACAAAACCTATAAAAAAGAGATAGCCACAAAATAGTAACAAGTAGTCTATACACAATAAGATAGATCAATCCATGGTATAAATCATAGAACAACTAAAATCATGAACCTTAATACCATGAAGAGAAAAATCAAAAGTTGATTTTGATAGTGAGATAAGTCATGAAGAATCCTCAAGTAGAGAGACTATATATTTTTCTGGTAAGAGGGAAACATATAGGCGAACACAGTAAAAAAGAGCCATCACTAGCTACTATGTTTGATAATATTTATTGTTGATTCAATGTTTCAAAAGAAATAAAATTGGCCCATCATTTTCATTGCAAACATAGTCAAAATGATAAAATCATTCTCAAATTATATACATAAAAGACTCAGACTAAATCTAAGAATAGAGGTAGAGTAGTAAAATGAATGTTCACTATCAAACAGGAAAGAGAGCAGTCTCAAAACACCAAAACACTTTAGGATAATTGAATAGAAGACTTGGTCTGCAACTCTATCTTGTCTTTTCAATGATGATGAAGGCTCTTATAGAATTAATTGTGCACTATATTTCCATCTTTGTTCTAATCCTTAGCTTGCAAGATCACCATGTTTTGGGAATGGGGTGATCATTTTTTTTCTCTCACTACTGTTAAGGTGGTATCCTGACGATCAAAGTATGACAATTACCAATATTATGAAGAGAACTCACATGAATAGATCTAGTCACCTATGCAAACATTTTAGTCATCTTGTGACAGTCAAAGAGGGCAATAGTAATAAGTCTTCATGATGGAAGTCAATTAAAGGTGGTAGTCAACATAGTGAAAAAGCCTAATCATGCTTAGAGCAATAGGCAACCCTAAGAACAAGAAAAAATAGTCATGTGATAATGCATAGGACAACCTTAATGCCCAAGTTTAGAGAACATACAAGATGAATAATGATAGTCTACGAGAAGGGATAAAGAAAGGGGTAAGTTCAATGTCAAGTACATATAAGCATGAATTTCTTGAGTTAGCATTAGAGTATATATCAGCTAGTATGATATACATATTTAAATTCAGATTTGTGCATCATTGAATATAAATTGAGATGTTCTAATCAAGTCAATGACAATTAATATCATATTAAGTTAAGAAGGTGAATTTTATCTATTTATTCAAACAACATTAAAATAACATAACATTACTGCTAGACATAACACACACACACACACACACATATGCACATAACCTCAAGAATACATAATACAATCAGATTCAGGTTATGCAAATTATGGTAATACTGCAAATTCTTACAAGGAATAACAAACTGATTATAATGAAATGACAATAAGTGGTTAATGTTGCTACAAAGTAACACTAATAGGAAATTTTGATGAGAATCTAATACACATCACTGTTGAACTTACCCCTGTCTCATATAGCCCTATGTTGGCTAGGCCCCACCATAATTAGAAGATCCTAATTACTACTGTCCTAAACCTTACATTGACTGTCACAATTTGACAGTGAGTTGAGTTAGTCCATTAGCAAGATTGGGAAAGAGTTTGGTATTGATTTTGGTGTTGGTTGAAGGTTTAAGGAGGTACACTATGACATGAAATGACTCTTCTTGTCCCTAATGTGAATGTGCTCCTCTTGAAGCACTACGACATGGATGACCCTTCCTTCCATTTCCTACACCCTATTTTCTAACCCACACCTCATAACCTTTACCTCACTTCCTATCATTATTACCTTCCATCTACCTTTCATATCCCCTCTCTTAACCTCCTTCACTTTCCTACATCCTATCCTAAACCTTAACCTCATGTACATTTACTTTTACTTCACCTACCTAGCCCCATTGCATCCTTCACATCCTTTTATCTCCCCCCATTCACTTTCCTACCTTCCAAACCCCTAGCATATCCTAATTTACACTTTCACCATTATATCCTTCATCACTTACCTCCCTATCTTATCCTAACCCACACCTCATAACCTTATACCTCTCAGCTTCCATTTTATACCACCTTCCTATCATGGTATGATTATCCTCCCTTCCAAAACACCGACAAAAAATGGCACTCGATCACTACACAGTGGTCTGACGGTCCTACAGTAGGGAGTTTATATCACATCCATATATACCAGCATCCATACCCAAGGTAAGATCCTCAACTAGAGCCTATGTTCAGGCCACTTCCAACGGATGTCAGATACAAGAGTGGCACAATCTGTGGTTCTTCCCTATTTGATCACGCTGGTTTAGGTAATCCTGCTCCTTAATTAGGGTCTTCCCTAAGAGGATAATTGATCATTTCATTTGAGCAACCATCCAAATCAATCTTATTTATCTCTTTTTCTACCAGACAATGAATATGAGCTAGGAGAAAAAAATTATGAACAGGAAAATTCATTATAAGAAGGATAAAACTTGATCATCAACCAACACAAATGCAACCTCCTATGTAAAATTCAAAAAATTTCATCACTACATAAAGAAAATTCGACACATTGTCACAAACATAATGATTTTTTCTTCAAGAAAACATCTTGTGAATGAATTGGTTGATTACCCTACCTTTTTTCTTCAATCGAATCTTGGCGGCACAACAATCCAGAACTATTTCCCTCCTTGTAATGCCCAATTTTTTTGTGAATATGGCAGAGGTCGATGGGACAAAGAGGCGGGATTAATGTTTATCAAATGACTTGGTCTTTTTTTTTTTTAAAGTAATGCCCGCGGTCGTCGGAATTTTGACGAATGCGGATACTTTTTCAAAAAAACACAAATTTCATTGCCAATTTCTTCTCCGTCAAAACCAAATGTTGAATTATCGTCAGAATTCTAACGAATGCGGGCATTTTTTCAAAAAAAAATCAAATTTGGTCACAATATACCTTCTCCATCAGAAACCTTCGTCAGAATTTTAGGCCAAATGTATTAGTGGTACATGGAAAACCTAGTTAAGGGAAAAACCATGGTGGGATTGAGACCCACAATATTAATATACTCTATCGGGAGTATATAAATATTACATAAGAGGAATGCACATGCATTTAGGTATACTACCTAGAGCTCACTGCTCAAATTATAATAAAGACAACAACCCCAGAAGGCTCACTACCTTACAAAATGGTTACAAAATATAATTGAAATGTGTGAATTGATAAACAACATCTGCAAATGCCAAAATATAGTTTCAGTTAAGCACAAAGTACACTGCTTAGCTACACTACTCTGTTATGTTGGTCTACTATGTTCCCTAGCACAAATCCTTTACTTGTGCATGTGAAACTACACACAATCTCTCACAAATACTTCCCACACAATTGTCGATATCTAAAATGACAATATCAATTGCTCTTATATATCCACAACATCAAATTAGGTCTTCTACATGTCGGCCCAAAAATGCATAATACACAAATGAAACATGTTCTTCATGTTGGTTAAATCCAAATCAAAGCAATCATGCAAACCAAAAATAATTGTCCACATGCTTCCCATATGTCATTTGGCCATCATCAAACACAAAAACAACCACCAAAATTGATCCTCATAATCCGCACAATGATTGTCCACACGAGACTGCTGATGAACATTGTTCTGTCTAAAAACTTGTTTACTGGATCTTCTAACTTACTCCAAAATAAACACCAGAGGCCACAAACTTGTAATAAGGTACTCTAGACATCTACACAAATTCCATTAGCTCTGCAACACAAGATATCTACTAGAAATGAACTGCCAACCAAAATACCGCATTCCACTGGATACTCTATTCTAACTCATCGGACCTAACCAAAAATCAATCACTCTTTAGGTATGAGCAAATCATGAACTACAGATGGGTGCATTAGCATTAGTTGTCATCAATGAAAACATATAACACCCATTGTAGTGTCTCTTTCCAACAATCTCCCCCTTTGGCATTGATGACAACACTTAGTGAAAAATGACTGTGTCAGAATCAGTATCAATATATGTACATTGCAAAACTCCAAAGAAACTCCAAAGGGCTCCCCCTAAGCTCATTACAACATTTTTCACTCTTCTACACTCCCCCTTTGACATCAATAGTAAAGGTAGGGATCCAATATTCAAGCCACAATTCAATATATAGAAACATATACACACTGACTTTACTATCTTACAAAAACTTGAAGATATCTACAAAAGTATTTTTCAATGAATTCAAGTGACTGTCCCATCCCTTCTTGAGACATTTTAGCAAAAATATGAGACCACTAAAGAGATATGACTATGACTTTTCTGACCTGAGATCAATGGGATCTTTTGAGCCTAAGGCATCATGTGCTTCCTTCAAAGCAGTGAACATGGTGTCCAACTTGGGAGTGATTAAACCTCAAATTTCCCCAACCCTGCCAATAACTTTTTCTTTATCATGGCCTAAACTCTTGATCTTGTTAAGTAGTGATCTCACCTAATCTTCATGGCTCGCCACAGAGATTGACAAAGGATCAAAAGACTATGATATACTTTCTAGTGATTTCTCATTCTCCACAATTAGTTTTTCAATATTTGCAACAAACTTAGAAGGTGACAGACAAGACTTGTAGACATTTCCTCCTTCTGATAAGGCATATTGTATGCTTTTACACATATGTGTAACAAGCCTCTATCATTGGCAATCATTTTCATCAATCTCATGAATCTTTTAGCTTCAAATTTATTTTTAACTTTGATCTCCACTGACTTTTCTAATGATTCAAAATGGGTACTTGCTGATTTGATTAAACTCTTCAGTTGGCCAGAAGGGGAAGCAAATGCATCCTATTGAAATGTAGCCATTAATTTTTCAAGGATGTCGGATGAGAGACTTAGAAGAACACTGTCCTCCATATGAGATTTCAAAATTTCCTTTCTGGTCTTAGCTTGTGCATGTGTTACTAACTTTAGCTTCTGGATGGGAGAGAGAGTTTCCAGATTCATAGACTTTCATGATAGTGCCAGATCATCAAAAATTTGCTTGTCCTTCTCAAGGAATTCCTTCACATCCCCGATAGTGTCTCTTGCTTCATCCTTTGAGTTCTTTGCATCAATTTCTACCTTGACCTCTTTTATACCTGAATCATCAACATCTAGAGGTTGAGCCTCCAAGGGTCGATCCAGAGGATTCTGTGTATCCTCACCCTTATCATCTTCACTCATGGATCTTGAAGAATTATTGAAAAGATTCAAAGAGCCACCAATGTCCTACAAAATGGAGCCCATCATCAACATTGGAATTCATGTAGTGGCGGCCTTTCCTATGTCTGCACAAAACTTGAAATTCATGTTAGCCATATCTAATATGTATGATCCTACAATTGGATCAGTGAAGGATGCATATCGTAAAAAGACTCTCATCAAGCTTGATGAGAACTTCTTTGACACAATTTTCAAGTATCCTCCCATAGATCAATATGCCAATATTGACATGCAATCAACTATAACCTACGATGATAATAATCTAGATAAGTGTAGGAGGAACACCAATGATAATTGGTTGAAGACTCCTATGCCTACAATTGCAAGGTGTGCCTACATTTCTTCTATTTTGAAAGTTATTAATCATATTTCTACATTCATTTGCCTTATGCCCATACTTATTGCATTTAAAGCATTGACTAGAGAAAGATGGACCATTTTTATTCATTCTATTTTTGCACTGACTAGCCATATGACCAAATTTATTGCAAACAAAATAGTTTTCATTGAACTTATGAGCATTAGGTTTCCTTACTAAAGACCTTTTAACTTTGTTCTTCTAATGTTGAGACTTAGGATTGCTTTGACCAAATCTAGAGCTTTCGCCTTTCACAAATCCAAGTCCTCGCTTGTCATCTCTACTATTTTGACTTCCAAGCATCTCATCAATCTTAGCTAAGGTAACCTTGAGTTTCTCCTTATATTCATTCGCTGTAGCAATTTCATCTCTAAGAATGATAATCTGTCTACCGAGCTCTTGCTCATTGTTCTTGGATTGTAGTTGTTCAAGATTCAGCTGATCATTTTCACAGATAAGTCTACAACATTCATCAGATATTTCTTTTAGGGACTTATTAAGGCTCTCTTCATTCTTCTTTCTTGCTTCAATCTCCTTTGTCAACCTCATCACTATAGATTCCATCTCATTCTTCTGAACTACATTATCTCTAGCAAGTCTCACATTCTGTTGTCTTCTCTTTCAAGGCTTGGTCATCAATTCTTTGGCTCTCTTTCTCCTTTATCTTATCAACAAGTTCCATTCTCTTCTCTCTTGACTTATTAGATTGATCCTTCAATGGCTGGATGAATTTTTCAGCATCTTTAAGATTTTCTTTCATCTTTTGGACCTTATCATGGGCTTAATCAAGAGTCTCAAGTACCACAATAAGTTGATGTTGAATACTACAGGAATCCATTGGTTTTCCTTTTCAGATCCTCCTTTAGCTGTTAGGCTTGTTTCAAGGAACTAGGCACTGATACCAATTGTAGGAACACTAAGAGGAGGAGAAACTTAATGCATCTTTAGATCTTCATGATGAGTGTTGTGAAGTAGGGGTGATATTTGCCATGAAACGAAGCAAGGAGGATATTAATGAAGATAAATTTTGGGATGAGTTAGAAGTTTTATGCTCATCTGTTGACATCAATCCATCATATCCTAAGCTGGAGGATCATTATGAGTGTACGCAACAGGAGGAGGAGGTTCTCATACAATTAGGTGATCCATCAAGACCAACCCCTATTGGTCAACAAGACATCAAGGAAGCATAGTATAACAATAAATCCAATCATGAGTGCTTTAACTTGGCACTTTCAAGAGGATGCCCCATTAGGCATCTGGCCAGTTGTAGAGGTACAAGTCACCCTTGGTCATGCTTACCTCTAAGCATGAATATGAGAATCAAGGAGAGAAGGTTTGGCCAACCCATTCACTACAAGAAGATACCAGTCAATAATGGGTGAGACTTTTTTTCCTAATCTATGGGAGGCATTCCAAGAGTCTGTTGGATGCTTATTATTTTTTCCACTTTGGCTAATTGTCCAAGAAAATGTGAAGTGTCAGAAGTTGGTCACAAAGGGGAAGCTACTTTAATAAGCTGGTTAATGTCTTTGTTTAATTTAATTTCAAAATTTGGAGATCATGTAAATAATAGTTAGATGTTTTTCCCTTCCAAGAAGTGCAGTTGCACATGTTGTATTCTCCTTAAGAGAATGCATGTTTTAATTTCCAGCTTTACTCCAAGTGCCATAGTGCACATGTTTTTTGGATCCTCTAAGTGACTTTGTGCCCAATGGACAGTTAAGGCTACTGGTTTTCTAATGTTGGAATTTGTGTTCCCTTATGATTCATCATTAAAAACAAATCTGAGATATTTGGAATGAATCACCAAGGTGAAAACTCCCTTTTGGCAGGGATAAGATATTCTAGTATGCAAAACTAGAGATTTTGGGTTCTCACCTCCGCAGACATAAGTCCCCTATGAGTCACCAGAGTTGTAGATAAAATCTACATCGTCAAGGGATTATGCTCGAAGGCATTGATATAAACATGTCAAAATTGGTCTGAAAGAGATCTGGAGTTGTGCAGAGGTGATGGAGAGATTAGAGGTGAGAGAAATGGAAATCCATATTTTTGATATTTTATGTATGTTTCATTGTTTTGCAGTTTTGGAGGCCTTCAAAGAAAAAATTAGGGTCTAAACTATCATTGGTCCCTTAACTCAATAACCAAAGGCATAGTATTAAGGGACCAAAGTTATATCTTTTGAATACCTTTCCAATGGTGTAAGCAGTTTTCAGATTTCGAGCATTGAGCATAAAGTTATGATCTTGCCAAGTTGAGACCAATTGGTTACCTCTAGTAGAGGGGAGGTACGAGTGTGCCATGTGTTAGCACGATGCAATTTTTAGCAAGTGGGAGTGCCAAATGTTAGCACCATGTGGTTTTCAAAGGCAAAAGGAATGAGAATCTCTAAAAGATCCACCAGCATGCCACATGCCAACAAAGTGTGGGCCCAGAGATGTTCTGAGCACAAGGATTTTTCAAAAGTGCACCATTTTTTCTTTCAAGGGTGGAAGGACATGGGAGGAATCATGTGGCAAAACCAAAGGGTGTGGATGAAGAAATATTAAAAGCCCACTTGATCAAGCAGCTACAACAGAAAAAGGGAATTTACAAATGGCATCCATGCTACAGACATGAGAGGGAAATAATGATGCAAAGATAGTCAAGCTCATGATAGTTGCAACAACCTCTATGATGACGATGGACACGCAATGGGTATGCTAAGACCTCTTTGGTTACAATCACTGTTTTAGTTGAAAGAGGTTTTTTCTATATAAGCCTGTGGGCGCATTGTAAAAGGGGGTTCACATTTTCACTGAATTTTAGGAAACATGGTAGTAGAAGCATTTTCGATTCTATAAAATCTTAGTATATTCCCCTCATGGGTAGAACTTGAATATTTTAGACTATGCAAAAATGGCCTTTGTAATTTGTTATGTCCATCAATGAATAGGATTTGGTGCTCTGTGTTTGATATTTTGGAGTTGTTTGTTTCTTGCTATTTCTAAGATGCTTTTGTAATTTCTAACTTTGTGCTTATATCCCAAAATTTCAAATCATGCATGTGCTCTTTTGAGATTTATGTAAATGTTTTATGGTTATGGATTACATTATGCATAAATAAAGGCAAACCTAGTTAATTTACCGATGTATCACTTTAGGGTAGGTTTGCAACTTGTTTTCTTTCTGTGTATTTCTATCCCTTTCCATTCACTTTGAAATATGAGGAGACAACTTCTAAAATCTCAGAGGTTGTCCAGTAGAGCATAATAAGTCCCTCTTTCACTGGACTTCCCATAAGGTTGTTGTTTTGAAAGTAATTTTAGGCATCAACAAATACCATTAATTCGAATGATCCACATCAAGTGATGGACTCTGAAGAATATCTCCATTATTTAGTTCATGCATGCAACCCTCAAGTCAATCCACACCATCAAAATATATAGGTATGTCTCAATCTACTAAAGCAGAAAATACTATTTTTTAAAATTAATATAATAGTTTCTAAAATAAAATTGACATTTTAGGTGTATCGAAAATTCTCTCTACACCCATGTCTAAAAAACACAAGCAACTACTGGAAAATCCTTTGAAAGATGACTATGACGATATTTTGAACATCACTCAATGACACACAATGTGTAAATAAGGTACATGTCTTTGAAAAAAATGAGGGAAATTGGTATGTAGGTAAAAAAATTAAAAAAAATTCCTCATAATACATCTGAAAATATTATAGTCCTTTCATATAGCATTGAGTTTAAAAAAAAGTTAAATTTCAATGACATATAGGTATAATGAACCATGGCCATTAAATTTAGAAGGCTCTAATGTTGGCAAGAGACATTGCACTAGGTGTTAGATGTTGTCATTGATGACAACTAAGGCTAATGCACCCATCTGCAGTTCATGATTTGTTCATACCAAAAGAGTGATTGAGTTTTGGCCAGGTCCAGTGAGATAGAACAGGACATCCGACATAATTGTTGGTGGTTCATTTCTGGTAAGTATGTTGTGTTTTGGAGCTAGAGTAAGTTTGGTAGATGTTTGGAGTACCATATTCTAGGTTTTTGGCATCCGGTATTATTTTTGGGGTAAGTTAGAAGATCCGATATATAGGTTTTTGGATAGAACAATGCGCATCAACAATCTCGTGTGGATAATCATTGTGTGGATTATGTGGATCAGTTTTGGTGGTTGTTTTTGTGTTTGAGGATGGTCAACCGATGTATGGGAAGAGTGTGGACAATTAATTTTGATATGCATGATTGTTTTGGTTTAGATTTAGCCAACTTGGAGAATACATTTCATCATTTGGATAATGTTCCTGAAGCCGACATGTAGAAGACCTAATTTCATGTTGCGTGATGAGACAAGTTTATAGTCCTATTTTCTAAGGATTTATTATGTTGTTCATGATGATAATTTAGACTTTCATACTCTGATGTCACTATTTACTATGCTATTTCCCTAAAAACTATTACCTTTTGGGCTTAAGTTTAACCTTGAAACAATTCATGATACTAATACATATGCTATGTAATTATCTATTAAATGTGCATGTGTTGAAAATAATGTTGTTTCAAGATGATTTGAGAAATGTGGTTGTTTGTATGTGCTAATGTGTTTTGTGGGTCTTTAATAAGAAAGTGGTGTTATGATGAAGCTTGAAACAAGGAGTAGGACTCTTACCAACTGGTGATTTGTTGAAGAAGTCAAGGAGTAACCAACGTAGAGGAGATTCCTCTACTTAATGTTGCAACTACCTTTTAACTAATCATGTACAATCAGTTGAGTCTATTTAGGGGCATGTTGTGCTATATATTCATTGAGGAATTCCTATCTAATTTGTCTAAGTGCATGCATGAGCTTTCCTTTCCTCTTTTCATGCTTTCAATAAATGGTGCCCTCCTTATGTTGTGGAGTTGGTCGCCCAGTTAGTTAGGATTAGTTGGTAGTTTTTATTTATATAAATAATAATTCAGATGATCTCTTTTAGATGTTGAATTATGATGTTGTAAGTTTATTTTTCATCTTTGAAATATAGTTTAAGAGCATGTTGTCATATCTTGTGTACTTCCATTTTGATGAATAAAATGATATTATGAGTTTCTAGCACTTGTGTTAATCTTGCAAGTCTCACTCAAGGGGGGGCACTTGGTGAGAACTCTGTTTAGTTAGCTTAGTAGTTATTCTTCATTCAGTAGTTAGCACCATTCCAGTAGTTGATTGTTCCTGCAGCCACTAAACTCTATTATGTGTTTATTACTGCAATCAAAGTGGGCATAGTAGTTTCTTGTTTGTTTGTTTGGAATTTCATTCCTATAGTTTGTGTGAATTTAAGATTTGCATGTTCAGATCAATTGTTAATCTAATTTCAATATCCTTCATTAGTTATTTACAACATTTCAATTCCAACATTGTTCTTTGCTTAAGTTATGATGGCCATAACAGAGTCTGAGTACATATACAACACTAACTCTTTTCAAGTTCATGTCCCTGGGTTGATAAGTTAAATGAACCTTCATAATGACTATGATAGCTACTTAGTATAGATGTGTAATCTCTAATTTATAGCTTTAAGGGCTTAGGTATTCAACTATTAAAGGAGTCCAACATAGCAAACTATTTGGTTGCAGGGAAGGTGCCTTCTCACTTCTCTCCAAAAGAGAGGAGAATTCTCATTGAGAAAATTTTTCCTTTCTCATGGATTGAAGGATGTTTGTTCTACACTGGACTAGATCAAGTGATGAGGAGATGAGTCAGAGAAGATGAAACCTATGACATTTTGCATACATGTCATGATGAACCCTGTGGAGGATATTTTTTTGCCAAAAGAATAGCAATACAAATTCTCAAAATAGGTTATTACTAGCCCACACTTCATAAAGATGCAAGAAACTACACAAGGAGGTGTGATAGATGTCAGAGGATGGGATGACCAACAAAATAAGATGAGATGCCCCTCTACCTTCAAGTTATTATCACACCATTTGACAAATGGGGCTTAGATTTTGTGGGTCCAATTGATCCACCATCCAATGGTAAGTCCTATATCCTAGTATGTACTGACTATGTCACTAAATGGGTTGAAGCTAAGGCTATGATACATGCAAGGGATAATAAGGTTGCATAATTTCTTTATGAGGAAATATTCACAAGATATGGAGTCCCAAGGGAGATAGTGACAGATCAAGAAGCTTAACTTACATCAATCTTTGTTACAGTCCTATTTAATGAATACAATGTTAGGCTTTGGAAATATACCCCTTATCATCCTCAAGCAAATGGGAAAGCTAAGGTAACCAACAGGGAAATTGAAGCAATTGTTACAAAAATAGTGGCCATTCATAGGAAAGATTGGGCCAATAGATTGATAGAAGTTGTCTGGGCATACAAAACCACATGGAAAATAACAATTGGTTTCACACCCTTTGAATTGTTGTATGGAAAGAAAGACATGATGCCAAATGAGTTTGAACATAAAACCCCAAAAACTACATTAGGTCTGAATATAAACATAACAGAAGCACAAAAAGAAAGGATAGTGTAGCTAAATAACTTAGATGAAATGAGGAAGACAACACTTCATCTCACATAAATTATGCAATCTCAACGGATCAAGTGGTATGATAAATATATTAAAGAGAAGGAGTTCCAACCAAGTGACTGGGCTCTTCTTTATGACTCTGAGTATCAGGAAGGTACAGGCAAGTTGGAAACTAGATGGATAGGGCCATATGAGGTAGCACAAGTATTATTAAATGGAGTTGTTCAACTTACCACAATTGACCTTGTTAGATTCAAATTGCTACTCAACAGTCATCGCTTGCATTTATATCACAAACCAAATTCAAAAGAAGAATTCATGTAGCAACTCACTGACTTTACTGTAGTCAAAGGAAGTAGACCAAGTGTCCATCCTTTCGACTAATACACATGTGCATCAAATCATAATAAATATTTCCAATTAATTGGAAATCCAATTCTTCGATCATTCTATGCATCCACCTTCACTTTGTAATTCTCTCTCTTCCATGATTACGCTCCATCTCACACTTCATTTATTAATTAACTGATTGATTGACAGGTACTGTGCACACCATATATCTTGGACATGCAAATCCGATTTATCAAGTACCTGCGAATGATTACTTCTCCCATAATTATCTTAAATAGCATTAATTTTAATCATGTTCATTAATTTTGATATTTGCATAGCATATTTTTCACACAAACTCCAGCATGTCAGGGCACGTGCCTTAATTTAGGTTGGGGGGAGGAAGCATACACAATTAGTTGTCCTCTAGTTGATTTGAACCAATGATGTGATATTTGAGAAGTAACAAGCATCATAATTCTTATTGAAAGACTTTCTAAAACCTTCATTAATAATGGTTTTCCCTTGTCTTAATCAACAAATTTAAAAAAGGTAAGTTGTAGGGGCTGAAATTTTTTTTAAAAGACCAAATTCGCAGAATAAGCAAAATCAACTCTTTCAATGAAGACGTAGAAGGAGGGAATATTTTAGAGAGTGACTATAGGAAATATGGGTGGGTAGCTAATTAGGAATGAACCCACTATTCATGATGTAATCCTACAGGATGTTGTTTGTCTAGTAGAATTTCAAAATTTTGGCTGGCTAGACTACTTTTTGAAGTTGCAGAGTTTTAATGATGACATTGCTATAGAATTTGCACAAAATTTTTCAAATGGTAAAGCAATGGTAAAATGATTGGAAGTAGTAGTCATAGAGGAGAGAATTGTAGAAGTCATAGGGTTTCCCACTGACGGGGAACCATACCCTGCATCTTGAGACACAAAAATAGAAAGGGCAGAATTCACTGAACCTAGTGACCCACAACTTGTGGATAAACAGGGAACAAGGAGAACACCGCTGCCAAACAAGTGGATGCATGCAGTTGTGAACATTTTCAAATATATTACCTGTGAGGGTCACTAGTCTTGTCTGCACTCCATTCATTTTAGGCTTTTAAACCACCTAAGGCATGGAAGAAGAATGAGCGTGCCTAATGTGTTCTACAAATTGTTGTAGACTATGGTGGCATAAACTCAAAAAGGTAGGTCCAACTCTGTGTCTCACCACTGTTTGATAAAATTGCTAGTTGAAAAATCTTTATGAGAAGTTTATGGTATGACATGGGAGGAATTTGAGAATGTGGATTAGTTTATGTTGGTATTTTGGTATGGTTTTGTCATTGATGTCAACACCTGCTAAATACACCTACTTTGGAGATCCAACAACATTCACCGACAATCAGTAAACTATTCAACATTCACTGGTATATGGTTAACCGACAGGATATAATGTTCACCGGTACACACAATGACATGGAAGACACTTGTTAATGTCGAAGACATCATGTGGACACTTTTCTTTGAAGTAATATCATTGGTATATTCTTATTTGCATATTTGCTTTTACCGGCAAATAGGTCTAGGTTATCTAAGGTTACACCGGCAGGTTTATCTTTTCCAAATCAGCATGGCACACTATGGAGATGATTTATTATTGTTGTAAATGCATTAAGCCGACATGTTCAATCGGTTATTGCATTGGTTATTGTATTATTTGTAAAATGCTTTATTGTAATATCTTGTAGAGCCGACCTACTAAAATTGGTCTTAGGGTATGGTATAAATGTAAGATCTTATTTGTAAGATCAGATGGGGGAATGCGAAAAATAATTATAAGAAGGTATATGCGAGATTAAGCAGAGGTATACACGAAGACATCATTTGAAGGTGAAGTTAGGTTTTTGTAAAAACACATCAGCATTACACCAGTACTGAATCCAGCATATGAAGATGCTATTTTGTGCAGTACATTCTCATTGGATTTAACCATCCAAATGTAGTCAGTGTGACTCCCATTTGTGTTTGAGCAGTGAGCTCTAGGCTATTGGCCTTTCTGCATGTGCAGACCCCTCTTGTACACTTACTATCTGCAGTAGTATCATCTGATTGTGGGTAAGGTTTCCCACTGTGGTTTTTCCCCTTACAGGGTTTCCACGTACAAATATTTGTGTCATGTGTTGTGGTTGACTTTGTGCTTATGTTTCATGCATTAATTCTTACCGATACATCATTTCCTGTTAACACTGTTTACCGGTACAATTAACTGTCTCACCGGTATTAAGCAATAAGTTGGTTAATAAGATTTTGGTTTGAATTTATTGGACAACTGATTCACCCCCCCCTCTCAATTGTCCCTAGAACCTACAGTTTAGATGACAAAATGTGGAACAAAGGAGTCAGTCTCGTAGATCTAGCAAAAGGAGGAAGGTTACTACAGCCACTTTTGAGGCATGTACCTCTGGTGTAAGACCCAAAGTAAGCCATCCTACAACTAGTGTGACTATAGCAATTGATTCCTATGAATCAAAAGAAGAAGGAACTCCTTCAAGCCATGATGGTGATACTTTGTGCCAAACACCATGCCGAACTAGGGCAACTACTAGAAAAGTAGTGGAATATCAGAAGAAAGAAAAAAAAGGGAAAGAAAAGGTTAGGGTTGAGACTCCTGAAATATCAAAACCTAGCCCAAGCCCTGGAAAATAGAAAATTGGAGACACTATTCCTCCTGCAGTAACAAAAAATAGAAAAATCCTTGGGCTTAAGAAAGCAGCTAGAAAAGTGTCAACAACCTTTAAAGAAGAGATACATGATGAAGAAGACAGAACATTTGAAGAGAATGTATCTAAGGATCATGCAGGAACGAGGTTATATCGGCTTGCTGCCATAGAAGAGAAAGCAGAAGAAGAGGAAGTACCACATCAAGAGCAGGATGAACCCTTTTAGCAAGAATTCAAGCAACCGCCAATATTGCAATTGGAGCATGCTGCCAGGAAAATTTTGGTAGGTATTCATAGACCCCCTGCATTTTCATGGAATAGTATAGTGTTGAAATTGTCTAATGAAATAGAAAAGAGGGATGTAGAAAACCTTAGATTGCAAAATCAAATTGAGAAAAAGGATAATGAAATTAGGGGAAAAGATGAGGAGATTGTTAAATTGAAGAAACAAGTGGATGATGTGGTAGAATTAGTGCCGTAATTAATGGAATGCAGGATCCCTCTGAGGGTTTATACATTTCATTTAAAGGAGAGGTATCTAAAATTCTGATTTTCTAGGGTAATTTCAGGATTAAACCCTGCCATCAAAACCCTTGAGGAATTCTTTCAAGCCTACCGAGAATCTCCAAAAGAGATTAAGAATTTAATTTGTGAATTATACCTACATAATTATGTTGTCCTAGATGACCATCAATGGATTCCACTGATGTATATCAGAATATCCATTTGAGGGCATTTATGTCTTGTATTACGAATGAAAATAGTTGGGGTGTGCAGTTCAGAGCTTACAGAGAGAATGATTTATGAGAACCCTTGCCTCTTAGGGTTGAATCTCATGATCCTACTATCATGTATCTATGAAGTGTGTACATGTTATACCTATAGCTGCAACACGAAAACACTCAATAAGTTTTTACAAGCAATGGTTAGAAAATTAATCAACGAAAGATAAAACCATAGCTAATTGATCTATTACCTCCTAGTAAATGCGAGTATGAATTTTTCTCTTAGATCTAATTATGCAAATTCCAGTGACTTGACTACACTTAAATGGAGGATTTAAATGATGAAGATGCATAAGCTAGCAATGATAGCATGATTAAGCTACATGATTTCATGATTATTCTAGAAAATAAGCTAGAATGAAGATGCAATTAAGATAAAATTGAACATGATAACAATGCTAAGAATGATTTGCTAAGAGCTATATGCCTATAGTAATAATTATTGAATGCAAATGAGATGGGATGATTATTGCTCCAAAATGGAGTCTATTTATAGGATTTCCAAGGCTAGGGGTGAGGTGGTAGGAATCAACGGTCAAGATTAAGTCTGAAGATATCAATGGTGAAATTGTAGGAGGTTGGCAAAGAGGTTGGATTAAAGGGAACATATGTCATCTCTATGGTGACAAGTGTCAAGAGGCTTCTAGAAGAGGTTGGATGAAAGGAAACACTTAGTGACAAGTTTCACAAAGATTCTAGAAGAGGTTAGATGAAAGGGAACACTTAGTGACAAGTGTCACAAAGATTCTAGAAGAGGTTAGATGAAAAAGAACACTTAGTGACAAGTGTCACAAAGATTCTAGAAGAGGTTAGATGAAAGGGAACACTTAGTGACAAGTGTCACAAAGATTTGCTCATGAGAGGGTAAAGTGTTCAAGGAAAGGGGACATGTGGGTAAATGCAATGGGTTAGGTTTAGGAATGGTTGGGTTAGGTGGTTAAAATTTAGGAGAATTTGAATTTAGAAATTCAAATAATAAGAAAAGGCTAATTAATTTCAACAACTCATAATTGATTTGTTTTAATTAATTAAATGATTTTAGAAGAAATGAATTTGATGGGGGGAATTAATTAATCAAAGGGGATTATTGAAATGAACCTATTAAATAAATCCTTAGATTTATTAATAAGTAGATGAAAAAGGGGGATTTAATCAAATTGCTAATGTGAATTTAATTAAATTGGGAAGGAGGATTAATTAAATAATTGCTTATTCAATTAATTATCTTTAGACCATTTTTAGGTGTATACATTTTGCCCCTCTTTGAAGCAAGGTGTGATGACGCGTTGATTCAAAGAATAATCTCATTTTGATGATGATATCAGTTTGATAGGATGCCCCAACTCTTGATTGCTAAATTCTAGTACGATGATGCCCCTTTGGGAGATCAATTGAGATAATTTATCTTTGGAGTTTTTGCGAAATTGATATCCCGATAGATTTGATTTGATTTTTGCAACTGTGTTTGATGAAAATGCGAGTTCTTTGATTACCTTGATTGATAAAATTGATAAGATCAAGATTCAATCTGGTTGCAGGAATGACACCTCCTATATAAGAAAAAGATGATCAAAGCATCTGGTTTCAGGAAGGATGCATCCTGTATAAGACATGATCAGAACGTCTAGTTTCAGGAAGGATACATCCTATATAAGACATGATAGAGTTGATTGGGTTTGATTGATTGATTGAATTGATAAGGTTGATTAGATAAAGAAATGACAGTTTGTTGATATCAAGTTAGAGAAAGATTCAGATATGCTAATATTGATTCTGGTGAGAGGGATAGCATAAGATTTTCGCTTGGTCAACAATATCAAAAGATATATGAGTTATTCGTCTGATTGCGTATACCCTTGTGATGATACTTTGATGATTCCTATGATAGATTTAACCTTGGATAAAAGGAGCATGTGGGATCCCATGCAAGAATGAAATGCAAGCTAAAATGAAATCTATGACCAGACCAGTCATTGGATTATTTTGTGTTTTTGTCATCATTGAGCTTTTAAAATGTGGAAAGCGAGTGCAAACATCGATGGTATAATTAAACCATGATGACCTGAGCACTTCTTTCCTGGATTTTGATATAGCAAGTTAGCACAAGCATCAAGGTATAATTGAACCGAGATGACCTGAGTGTTGCTTGCATAAAACAGGCAGTATTAATCATTTCAATACACAAATCGGAAATGTCTTCAATGATACTCCAATGATCATGTCCCGAGATAAATTTGCACATATTAATGATTAATTTTCAAATAGAAGACAAGAACAATATCATGTTCCTTCCTTGTTCCTCTAGTCAAAGACATCCAGGAGTCACTCAGAAATCATGATAGCGAAAAGCAATATAGAAAAGTTGAAAAATCATGTTACAATCATTATCCAAAAAGATATTATCCACTGAAAAATGTGTGATGCGCTTAGATTGACTTCGTGATAGCTTGATAATTGATAGTTTGATCTCGTGTTCAATGTTGGATGTGTCTCAGTTTTTGCTTGATAAGAGTTGTCTAACTGTTGTTCTACTTGTTTGATTTAGCTCAAAATGATCAAGAGTTTTCCCCCAGCTAGGTCTAGGATTTTGCCCCAAGCCTAGAAAAAGTGTTGTTATGATATATCCAATGATCCAAACCATGGCAAGAAGCCACCTGGGATGTTTGCGTATGTACAAAGGCTTTATGATGATCAACACTAATGGAAAATGAATGAATGTAAGTGGGAAGATGCATGAACTAATAGATGGAAGAGCTAACGGATAGATAGCACCTGTTTGCCAGGTTTTCACCATCTGTTTTTATTGCACTTTTTCTCATATTTTATTTTTTATTTTTAATTTTAATTTTAATTTTTTTTATTTTTTTCTGCTTTTTCACTGTTTTTGATTTTTTTGTTTTTTCACTATTTTTGATTTTTTTTGCTTTTTCACTGTTTTTGGATTTTTGAATTTTCAGATAAAAAACTTCTTCAGATGCATGCTATTGATAGGTTCCTCAAGCTAATCTTCGTCCTGTGTTGATAGTTGATATGCTCTTGACCCAAATACTGATGTGACCACAAATGGACCTACCCAGTTTGGTTCAAACTTTCCTTTCTTTTCTCGATCTACCTGGTTGCGTGGATTTTCCTTTAGTACTAGTTCTCCCACTTGAAAAATTCATAGTTTGACCCTATGATTATAGCTCTGGCACATTCTTTGCTGATATACCTTTAGATGATCAAAGGCATTTTGTCTTCATTCATGGATCAGTTCTAACTCTTGCAGTCTAGATACTCATTGTTCTTCATCTGGGATAAGTCCTTTTAGTGATACATGTAGAGAGGGTATCTCTACTTCGATTGGCAATATGGCTTCTGATCTGTATACAAGAGAGAAAGGTGTGTCACCCATCGGTCTATGGATATTGGTACGATAAGCCCATAGAGTAGGGTTTAGTTGAATATGCCAATCTCTTCTAGCATTGTTCACTATTCTTTTGAGGATTTTCAGAATAGTTTTGTTAGATGCTTTTGCCTACCCATTTCCCTGTGGATAATATGGTGTGGAGAATATGTGTTGTATTTTGAACTTCTCACATAGCTCTTGTACGTCTTGATTCTTGAATGATCGGCCATTATCAGTGATAATGGTCATGGGTATTCCATAGCGACAGATGATATAATTCAAGATAAATGCAACAATTTATTTTCTTGTGATGTTTATGAGAGGTAAAACCTCAATCCATTTTGTAAAATATTCTATAGCTACAAGGATGAATTTGTGTCCATTAGATGAAGAAGGATTTATCTTTCCTATCAGATCCAGACCCCATTGACAAAAATGCCAAGAAGTTGCTAAAGCATGAAGTTCTTGTGCTAGTGCATGAATAAATTCCCATGGATCTGACATTGTTTGCATGTTCGGGCTATCTAAAAATAATCGTGTTCCATAGTCAGCCAATAATAGCCCAAGCGTATGAGTTTTTTTGAAAGGGTAAGACCACTTGAATGAGTGCCACACATGTCATTATGGACTTCATGTAAGGCCTTCTCAAATACTTCTTGTTTGAGACATCTTAAAAGAGTACCATCTAGACCTCTTTTGAATAGGGTATCCATGACAAGAGTAAAATGAGAGGATTGGCAAATAAAGTTTTTCTTTTGATTTTTAATAAGTTAGGGGGTAGGGTATTGCCTTTTAGGTATGTGTAAGTTTGACCATAGCGGGAGGAATCATGACCCACAAGGTGACAGATAGTTTGGGAATCAGGACAATTATGAGCAAGGTAAAACAACTCTTCCACCAGGAATTCATAACGTTGTTGATTTTCTTGTGTTTTAAGGAGAGAAGCAAGTGTATCCATGGCGTTTGCTTCTTTTTTATCATTTCTTGGAATCTACTCAAAAGTTATTTCTACAAAATACTTTTTGAAATCATCAACCATCTTTTTGTAAGGCATCAATTTTTCATCCTTTGTTTGATAATTATCATTGATTTGATTAATGACGAGATGAGAGTCTCCAAAGACTTGTAGTTGTGTAATGTTCCATTCTATAGCCATTTTGATACCCGTAACGAAAGCTTCATTCTCTCCAGTGTTGTTGGTGCATGGAAAGCTTAATTTGTATGCTTTTGGAATTGTATGACCTTGTGGTGTGATGAATAGAATACCTGCTCCTGATCCATGTTGTGTTCTATTATTGATTCTTTCTCCTGGACTGATATTCGGGTGGTGTATTATAAGATATGGATCAAACCTTGGAATGTCTGTATATGACCAGGTAAAATTGATTTGCCTCCTTTCGAAGGGTTCCAAGAATTTTTGCCTTGCTAGTTTTGATAAAGAGATTGCTGGATGTAGATCAATTGTGTCAATGGTAACTACCTTTGTTGGTTTTATCAATATAAATGACTTTTCTTGATAAAATTCAGGTAAGGTGTCAAATCTCCCATCTTTCAGCGCCTCAAGGAGGTTTTCACTGTTAGATGCGTCCTTTATTTTTACTTTTTCTTGGTCCAATGTTCCCAATAAATGTTTTTTAGCATTAGACCTGATATTGCTTTCTTTATTTTCACTTTTGCAACTAGGAGATTTAACACCCACTTGACCTGAAGATACATTAGCGGAATCCCTAGTGAAAGTTGTTGCGGGTTTGATTTCATTAAGATATAATGATATGGCCTGGTCATTTGGAAAGGTATCAATAGCAGTATGTCCTTCATTTTCCCAGTCCATAGGTTCAGAAGGGATTAAGGATAAATGATCTCTAGGTTGAATTATGTCAAAGATATTTGGGGTCATGATAGAGATGACAAAGCTTTTGATATGTATGTCAATGTCTAGAATGATACTCTCATCAGAATGACCTTGCATAAGAAACTCTTGATCATCCTCGGTTAAGTCCATGTCAACCGAATGTGATTCTGATTCAAGTAGGCTAGTTCCTAATGTTTGTCCTACATACGTGTGAACTACATCGACTTCTACATCTTCTTCTTCCCTTTCAATTTCAAGTTGCTCTAGTTTATTTTTCCATGATAGCAAATATTCTCTGGTCCCTTGATCTCTTAGCTGTATTTATTTTTCCATGTTTGACAAAATTGATGCAAATGATTGTTCCTTGGATTGTGTGCTTGAAGATGATGCCTCCTTATTATGAAAACAATGACCTCTTTAGCTGATTTCAGATTATTACAACACTGCAATGGATTTGAGTCTGTTGATATTGTGATTTCCTGTCCATTGTATGGAAATTTTAAGCACTAATGAAATGTTGATGTAATATCTTGTATGTCCTGTATCCATGGTCTCCCCAAGAGTATATTATATGGTAGATCCAAGTCTAGAACTTGGCATATTGTGTCTTGTTGCAAAGGTCCTACTTTGAGGGGTAATACCAAAATTCCTTTAGAGTAATGTTCTTCTTCACCAGAGGCTTTGATTTTTATCTTTTTTTTGGGGATCAATTGTATCTTCTGAATAACCTAGAGCATGGACAAGACTCAAAGAGAATATGTTCAATCTAGCTCCCCCCATCTATCAGGACAAGTTTAACAAGCGTTCTACGAATGAGGAATTGAATTTGTAAGGAAGTGCTATGGGGATGTTGCAAGGAATCAATGCTTGGATATGAAGGAGATGGACTTTGAATATGATCCTTTGAAATAGGTTTGATGGCAATTATGGATATCCCTTGGGGAAATTCATCTTTGGATATATTCTTTGGTGGTGATGCTATGGAAGATTCTTGTAAGCTTTCAAGAGGTGTAGGAATAGATGCCTTTGGAGAGTCAATTTGTTTATAGGGGGATGAGCCATTGCTAGACATAGGTGCACAATTTTGATCTTCTTTAGCCTAATCCTTTAGGGATCTCTTTAAGAGTTGCATAAAAGAGTCACCTTTCTTTTGAGATGTATTTGAATTCTTGTGAGGTTTTAACATAGCTGGATTTTGATTTTGGACTTGTTTGATTTCTCTAATATGTTGACTTGTTACTTGTATTTTTCTTTGGTATGTCATGTTGATATGGTTTTCAGCTATTTCAAATGTTTATGTTTCCGTTTCAGAGGTTTGATTGTCTAAAAGTTGTTTTGATAAGTGATCAACGGTCAATGTAGATATGATAGAATGATAGGACATGTAAAGATGATTCAAGTGTTTAAAAGTTTGCAAGTTTTTTGATCTTCGGTTTAGGAGTGCAATGATGATGATTTGATAAAACCAAGTCTAGTAGGAAAGATATATCCTATGATGTGGGACAAGATTATCCTAACCAAACATTTCAGTTTCATAATAAAGGATGATTGATCCTGATGAGAAACTATGTTTGAGTGATCAGTTTATCAAAGAGGGTGATAATGCACTTTGAGATGTTTAGATTTTGAACTTGTTGAGGGTGAGCACTTGAAAATATTCAGGTTTTTATCTTCTAGAGTCTGATTTTGACGTATGATAACTTGACCAAGGAAACCAAGGAGACAGTCTAATCACATAATGACAGATAACAGATGTTTATGAATACTGCAAATTGATCAAGAAGAATGAAGACCTAAAAAAGTCATGCAAGACACAGCTCTGGACTAGCAAAAACAGAGACTCGTACGACACAATACACAACCCCAAATGACAAAAGATACAAGACCAGATGACAAATCAAAAATTTCCTTCAAAAAAGAATAGATTCGTACAGTAAAACTTTATGAACCATACGACTGATGAATACTAAGAGGGGGGGTGAATTAGTATGCCAAAAAACTCTGACCTTAAACACTTAAATAGTTTGAAGATAAACTGGTAAAATAGTTTAACAGATAGACTAGTTATCACACATGCAAACCAAAATGCAAATAAAGCATTCACCCACAAAAGCAATACAACCATAACACAAGATATTTGACATGGAAACCCAAATGGGAAAAACCACGGTGAGATGGAACTCACAAGTTACTATCTGCAGAATAGAAACTAGACCGGTTAAGGTCTTACAATGTTCTTCACCAGAATAGATCCTGTTAGGAATCTCAATCTCTGTTAGGAGATAAGTTCGATTGAAGACTACCTTGCTAGAGGATTTTAGATTCACGGAAGTGAACCACCTTGTTAGAGGATTTTACAAAAGGCTTTTGGGCCTACCTGGTTAAGGGCTACAGACTTGTCAAAGATGTGAGTAATCAACAAGTGTTTGATCTATCTAATAGCACAAACTACTTGGTTAGATCCAGTATAGCTCACTGCTAATGTGTTCCAACATTACTTCACTCTTCTCTATCTCTCTCTCAATTACAACTTGATCTTCTCAGATAAGATTGCTCTTACAACAACTCAACAACCACCTTAAACCCTAGTCACAACATAAACCCTTTCAACAACAACCTAAAACCCTAGACATGATGTCCTTTTAAAGGAATCTGATTTCATGTCGGTAAAATAGGATTACATTACAATTTCCTAGGTTCAATGAATCTAGACATACTCGGTAACATGACACAAGAAGCACCATCAGTGTGTCAGCACCGTCAAACAATCGGTGGATTGGTAACTCATCACAAAATGCCAGTTGGTAACTCATCACGGAGTATTATTGGTTCATACAAAATATCGGTTGCCGATTTGACAAATGAAGACTGGTAAGAATGTGCTATGCAACTTAGCTCCCTCGTACCACTTGAGATCTATGAACCGCTTGGGGTCGACATGCTGCTTCAAACCAGGAAACACATTCTGCAAAATCACCAATAGTCTAAAGACTAGAATACAACATACCGGTTGGAACAGATACCGGTTGAGCTCTAGCTCATACATAAAAGGGGATCTCAATACAAGTGTGTGTCCATCAATGAAAATCACAACATAAACATCAAAAATGCCAACAATCTCCCCCTTTGGCATTGATGGCAACACTTAGGAAAATAAAATTTTGACATATAAGTGTTTTACAACAAAAACATGCCATTAACAAAATTGCTCCCCCTAAGCATATACACTATCCCTTAATCAACACAATGTATAGCAATTTTGCATACAGAGCATAAACATTGAGATATCAGAGCATAAAGCATGCATCAAAACATATATCAAAATTTTAAAACCAGATACTTCTCCCTATTCTTCTCCAAAATAGATAGAGTACTTCTCCCCCTTTGCCAACAATGACAAAGTACTGCTAAACAACCCTATTTCCATTTTTTTTATATATATATATATAAGTTTATGACAACAAGGAATAATACTTGTCAAAAACCGATTTATAGTCCTGCAAAAATTGTTTCATGGATAGAGACCAGGACTCAAGTAGGGAGGTGGCCACTTCTTTCTCTATTTGCATCTGGGATACCTATTCCTCCATGGCATCAATTGTGCTCAGCTCCTGCGTAACTGTCAAGGCATCCAGGTTCAGATAACACTTCTGAAGAATTTGCAAACGTGGAAGTAAAACCAGTTGTAGCTCCTGCAAATCTCTAGATCGTGTACTGATCTCTTGCTCCATTTTGGCTGAGTGGATCTAGAACTGGGGAACGGTTTGCCCATAAGTTGCAAAGGAATCATAAGGTGGCTTAAATGTGCTCAAGTAGGACTATAAGTCCATTTGAAGCTTTTTCTTCTGAGCTAGCACATCATCGTAGAATAGATGGGGTTGACAAATTTTTCTTAGCAGCAAATTTCCCTCATCCAAAGCGTCCCTTATATCCTTTTGGTCTTTCAGAAGTTCAGACCGGAGTTCATTCAACTTTTTCACCAGAGCAATGTTAAGAGCCTTTTGATGCTCTTTCTTGACATTTGCCTCAGCTGCTTCTTCCAAGCTCTGCACCTGATCATCCACTACAGTACATAGTAGTTTAAGATGTTCTAGTGATGATTTAGTGTTAGGAAGATTGGTACCGGGGATCAAACCGGTAAGGGTGTCTACAACCATTTGAATTATGTCCTGCTCCTTTTTCCTTCAAATGATTTCAAGGCGCTCTTGAGCAACCTTGATGCTCTACATAAGCTCTAACTCACTTGTAGACTGGAGACCAACATGAATGGAGATATCAGCCAGTTTGGCTTGACTCCCAGTTGCCTTCGGAGTCTCCATCTGTGTGCTCTTCATCGCTTCCGCTGCCTTGTCCGCTTTTCTTTTCTCTGCTCCCTTGTCATCTTCTTCTTCTTTTTCTCAGCTTCCTTCCTCTTCTCCTCTTCTTCCTCTTTCTTCTTCTTCTTTTCTTCTTCCTTTCATTTTTCCTTTTCTTTATCTTCCTCTTCCTTCTTCTTCTTTTCTTCTTCCTTCTTCTTCTTTTCTTCCTTATCCTCTTCTTCTTTCTTTTTCCTCTCATCTTCCTTCCTCTTCTCTTCTTCTTCTTCTTTCTTTTTCCTCTCATCTTCTTGCTTCTTTTTCTCTTCTCTTCCTCTTTCCTCTTCTCTTCCTCTTCACCCCTCATCTTCTTCTCTGCCTGTTCCTCACCCGCTTCCTATGTGTCCTTGGCTTGCTTACTGCCTTGTTCCGCTTGTTTCTCCTATTCTGTTCCCTCAGAAGGTATGTCCTGAGTGACATCTTCTATGTCCAGGGCATCGACATCAATAGTGTCGATTGGTTCTTCAACTGGGTTTCCTTCTTCATCAAAAACTTCATTCGGTTTGGATATGACCGGTTCTTTTTCTGCTTGCAGGTTGACCATTCATGCTTTGTGAGCTTGAATAGCATGATTCATATGCTGATGAGTGTCTTTTTCAACATCATCAACTCTTCCCTCCAATAGCTAGAGTCTTCTTCTCCTTGTGAAGAAGAGTCCTTTATTTTGGTCCAAAACATCAAATAATTCTGAGTTTGAGAGGTCAGGAAAGTACTGTGCAAAGAATTTCTCCCTAATCTCCTGTTCTTTTTCTATGGCAATGCGCCATTTATTATCTAATGCCTTATATAAGGAATCTGGTGTCTGAGATTTAATCTCTGATGGTGACCGGTCATTCTTACACAAATAAATAATAATTTCCTGTAGTACTTCATCTTTCTCCTCATCACTAAAATCATCATAGTAATCTACTAAATCATGAAGTAATTTTCTCCTAATATTCTTTACTGTTCTTTGACAATGTGTCAAAGGTTTATATGAGGAGATATTGATATTTACCGGTGCAGATGCTGCCGGTTCATTCTTCTTCATCTTCTTTGTCTGTCTGGCCTTCTTTGGCATTTCATCAAACTCAGTCTCCTCAAAGTCCAGTTCATTTGACTTAGTCTTCCTTTTTATTTCAAATACTTTTGCTAGTGTCACTACCAGTTTCTTCTTAGCAGGTGACCGCTTGGTTACTCTTGGAGTTGCAGTAGTAGCAGGTGCCGATGTTGCAGGCACTACCTTTGCTTTCTTTATTGCCAGTTCTTTTCCTTTCTTAATAGAGAGTTTCTCAGCCAGTACAATCCTCTTTAGATAGGTTCCAGTCCTCTTAGCCTTAGGATCAAGAGGCAAGGCAAGAAGGGTTGAGGCATACCCTTCCAGCATATCATACATCACCTCTTAGCCCATTGGCTCCACTTCTTCCATTCTAGGCTCAACAACCTCCATTAGGCATTTGTCTACCTGGATGGTGAAACATATGTCATCTTCATATTTATTAACGATGTCACCTAAGATCCTCACCCTTTGACTCATCTTCCTTCTGAACTCATCAAAATACTTATTCAACACATCAGGTTAACCGGTTCCAATGGCTTGAATGCTTTCCTTGATCTGATTGGTTACCGATTGGTCAGGAGACCACTGGACATCTCCTACTCTAGGAAAGTAGCCTTGGAAATAGAAGAACAACCCAACCAATAGTTGTCCAAATTTGAATCTCAGTGCATTATCCTGTTTAATCGACTTCAGATTAGATAGGAGTTGCCTCTGCATACTAGTGCACAGGTCAAAAGATGCATCCTCTTTAATCATCTGGTAAGCGACATTTACCACTGCAGTAGATACAAAATTAATCCTGCTAGCTAAGAATGTTCTGTAGCCTATCACCATGCAGGCATGCTTCACCAGATCATCCTTGATAGGATTAATTGTCATACCTCATGAGTCGCTTGTTGAACCGGTGAGCTTGGCCATTTCTATTTTGCTTACCGTTCTTAGGGCTGGCACTTCCCCTGTGTTGCAGAAACCGGTGACTGCATGAATTTCCTGAGGCATGATATCATGCGTCCTCTCCAGGTACATCTTATCACCATGGACTCTGCTCAAAATGATTCTAATATGATCCTCCATAAAGTCTTCTAGAAAGTATACTGCATTATGGAGTTTCTTCTTCTCTAGGATACTAAATTCCAGTTTGATTTTCTTGTCCTTGCCACAAAATAAACCTAACTGGGTGTGAATAGCTAAAGACTCTAGGTCTTCAATTTTGCAATCAATATAGTCAGAAATTCCCTCTTCTACTATTACTCCAGCCAGAACTTGTGATAAGGCATTATACTTTGACTTCCTTTGGATGAAACTTTCCGACTCAATGGATGTACTCGAACTGGTATGAGATGCAGAAGCCATCGTAAAAGTATTTCAAGAACACAAAAAATACCTTTAAAATGCAAATTTAGGGCTTCTTGATCCTGCTTCACTCCACTCTTTGTCGGTTGCCAAATCATCGCTTTGTGTTCTCCATGACCATTTGCAAACTGAATTTGAATCTCCTTCAAGATTGTTCAATTCCTTGAAATCTCAGCTCAAACCGCCTTTTCTTCGCTCTGCACTTTGAAAAAATTTTCTTCGCTCAAAAACAGATAGTGAGAAATGATTTGAAATATGCTTTTATACATGTCTCTCACCTACCGCCATTAATGCTCCTCTATTAGGGCGTAAACCCTAATTTGCCTCTTTTACCATTTCTGGTCTTCTGCCAAGTGACAGGTATCACATACGGGTTAAGGTCTTTTACTGGTGTAACCGGGGGTTCACAAACATTTCGTCGTTTGCTCCCACTAAGCCTCTTTGGAGCTTAGTTTGTCGGTTCTGATATTTCCACACTAGGTGCAGAAACTGGTTCCTCTTCCAACATTGTTTGTTTCTTCCTCCAGGTTTTGTTCATGTCTGCTTGAACTGTTTCAACATCAATTTCTCCTTCCTAAGTGACTGGTATATCATCAGATATACTTTTTCTGCTTCTGCAGAATCTTGCAATGTGACCCGATTTGTTGTAGTGGTAGCAAACCAATCCAGGTGCTTTCCAAGGTCCATTGTTCATGTTTCCATTCTTCCTTCTGCATGTTGCAGCAATGTGACCATGTTCATGACAAATCCAACAGTTTGCTCTCCATCTGGTTGCCGCTTGATGGCCACCACTTCTTGACTCATGATTGAAGACATTAAACCGATTGTAGTTCCAGTTTACAAAAGGTTCATGACCAACTCCTTGGGTCCTCTGAGGATATCTTCCAGTGTTGTTCATCACAGACCTGCATTCAAATGTTCTATGCCCAAACTTGTTGCATGCATAACAATGACCATTGAACTTATTGGATCTAGGTACATTGTTGATAAAGTAAGGAAAATTATTGTAGGCTTTGCTCCTACATACATTGGCAGTGTGTCCTTCTTTAAGACAGTTAAAGCAAACAGGTTTGAATTTTTTCTTACCTTTTCCTTTGAGTGTCAGTTGCTTCTTTGATGCTTCAGCATTTGTTCCTGAGGATTCTCCTTCCTCATGTCCAGAGAAACCAAGTCCATTGGTATTCTTTACCGGTCTAGATGACTCAAGCTTTTGCTCTATCTTAATAGTACTTTTGCTAAACTTAGCAAGTATTTCCTTTGACTCAGAGAGTTCTTTGGAAATAGTAGTATTTGTCTCCATTAGGCTTGCATTTTCAGAGATGGCTATGTTCAGTTCATCTTGTACTCCTTCTTTTTCCATTCTGCTCTCATGAAGGCGAGTAGTCAGTGCACTAATCTCTTGTTTCAACTTGGAGATCTCATGATCTCTGTCCTTTACCAGATCTTCAGCTTTCCTCCGGTTCTCAAGCTCTTGACTAAACTGGATAGTCAGTCCTTCCAACTCCTTTCTTGGATTGGAGTTTGAATCATTTAGCTTATTTACTTCTGTAATCATGGCTTCCATATTTGCTTCATCTTCAGAACTATTTTCAGATAGCTCCATCAACTTCTCTGCATGTTCTCTCCTTTTTGCTTGAGATGCCTTGTATTTGACCATAAGATCATCATAGGCTTGCTCAGACTGAGTGAGCCATTGAGTAAGTTCCCTCAAGGTGTATTCCCTCATATCTCTTTCCAAGTGGTTAAACTTATAGAAAGGTAGGCTCTGATACCAATTGATGAATACTAAAAGTGGAGGTGAATAAGTATGCCAAAAAACTCTGACCTTAAACACTTAAATAGTCTGAAGATAAACCGGTAAAATAGTTTAACAGATAGACCGGTTATCACACATGCAAACCAAAATGCAAATAAAGCATTCACCCACAAAAGTAATACAACCATAACACAAGATATTTGACGTGGAAACCCAAATGGGGAAAACCACGGTGAGATGGAACTCACAAGTCACTATCTGTAGAATAGAAACCAGACCGGTTAAGGTCTTACAATGTTCTTCACCAGAACAGATCCTATTAGAAATCTCAATCTCTGTTAGGAGATAAGTCCGATTGAAGACTACCTTGCTAGAGGATTTTAGATTCATAGAAGTGAACCACCTTGTTAGAGGATTTTACAAAAGGATTTTGGGCCTACCTGGTTAAGGGCTACAGACTTGTCAAAGATGTGAGTAATCAACAAGTGCTTGATCTATCTAATAGCACAAAATGCTTGGTTAGATCTAGTATAGCTCACTGCTAATGCGCTCCAGCATAACTTCAGTCTTCTCTATCTCTCTCTCAGTTACAACTTGATCTTCTCAAATAAGATCGCTCTTACAACAACTCAACAACCATCTTAAACCCTAGTCACAACATAAAACCTTTCAACAACAACCTAAAACCCTAGACATGATGTCCTTTTAAAGGAATCTAATTTCATGTTGGTCCAATAGGATTACATTACAATTTCCTAGGTTCAATGAATCTAGACATACTCGGTAACATGACATGAGAAGCACCGTCAAACAATCGGTGGATTGGTAACTCATCACAAAATACTAGTTGGTAACTCATGATAGAGTATTACCGGTTCATACAAAATACCGGTTGCCAGTTTGACAAATGAAAATTGGTAAGAATGTGTTGTGCCGCTTAGCTCCCTCATACCGCTTGAGATCTACGAACCTCTTGGGGTCGACATGCTACTTCAGACTGGGAAACACATTTTGCAAAATCACCAATAGTCTAAAGACTAGAATAAAACATACTGATTGGAACAGATATCAGTTGAGCTCTAGCTCATACATAAAAGGGGATTTCAATACAAGTGTGTGTCCATCAATGACAATCACAACATAAACATCAAAAATGCCAACAATGACAAAACAAATTCCTCATATGAAAAATCACCTGACTCGTACGATAGATAATAGGACAGAGATAAAAAAAAGTTTGTTTTGCCGAATTTTGATTAGTGAATTTTGATGTTTTGCTTATGTTTTCCAGTTTTAGATGTCTGATTTTTTTCAATGTAGGGATGAATACACAACAAACACATGATATGATAAGTGACTCCAAGCATACTAAACCTTAAGGAAATTGGCTGAGAATGAAAACCTTTGCTTGTTGACTTAGGTACACACCCAATAGCTAATCAGAATACGACCATTGAGCATCACGCAATGGATTCTCAATGCCGTATTATCCAACTCCAAACGCTAATGGGGGTATGATATGGCAAGTGTCTTGGGAGAGTTACTATCTCTCTTGCACAAAGATTATCACCCTTCCAGAAGTGAATCGAGTAGCTTCTATTTTAACCGACACTAGTAAGGAATCCGTTCGGCGTGTCGAGGTATAAACTCAATTAAGAGGTCTCCCAGTCTTGAAAACCAAGGTTTGATATACCTAAAGGTATGGAGGATAGCTATTCCTGAGCACTACCATTGACTTGATTCTCATCAAATCATATTTATTTTATAGTGGGTTAGATTACTTGGCGTTAGTCATTCCCACTTAGGTCGTTCCCCTCACATCGGTCGTAATGGATTTAAGAGTTTTTAGCTCCTCAGGAGGGCAGACCTGCTAAAGATATGCACTAATGAAAGAAAAAGATGAGTCTATCTTTCTGATCACCTAAGAAAGGTGAGATCATACTCGCCTATCATAAAAAATGCAACATATATGATTGTTCATTTTTAGCCAAAATCAAGTGTGCCTAAAAAAACTTTAAGGAATACACAAAGTTTTTGTTGAATTCTTTTAGGAAACCTGCAAAATAGATCAATTAGTAGTCATTGATTTGTTTTGAACTTGATCTTTGACAAGCATATCTTTGACAATCGTTTTGTAGAAAATAGTTAGGACAGGCGTGAATTTCGATTACAAATGCATTAAATTTGTATTTGCGAGAACTAGACAGGATATTAGAAAGGTATATGCGAAGCTCCAGCCCCATGGTGGACGCCAAAATGAGATGCCTGTGAAGTGTGTACTTGTTATACCTATAGCTGCAACACAAAAACACTCAATAAATCATTACAAGCAATGGTTAGAAAAATAATCAACGAAAGATAAAACCATAGCTAATTGATCTATTGCCTCCTAGTAAATGTGAGTATGAATTTCGCTCTCAAATTTGATTATGCAAATTCTAGTGACTTGACTAAACTTAAATGGAGGATTTAAATGATGAAGATGCATAAGCTAGCAATGATAGCATGATTAAGCTACATGATTTCATGATTATTCTAGAAAATAAGCTAGAATGAAGATGCAATTAAGCTAAAATTGAACATGATAGCAATGCTAAGAATGATTTGCTAAGAGCTATATGCCTATAGTAACAATGCTTGAATGCAAATGAGATGGGATGATTATTGCTCCAAAATGGGGTCTATTTATAGGATTTCCAAGGCTAGGGGTGAGGTGGTAGGAATCAACAACCAAGATTAAGTCTGAAGATATCAATGGTGAAATTTGAGGAGTTTGGAAAAGAGGTTGGATTAAAGGGAACATTTGTCATCTCTATGGTGAAAAGTGTCAAGAGGCTTCTGGAAGAGGTTGGATGAAAGGGAACACTTAGTGAAAAGTGTCACAAAGATTCTAGAAGAGGTTAGATGAAAGGGAACACTTAGTGACAAGTGTCACAAAGATTCTAGAAGAGGTTAGATGAAAGGGAACACTTAGTGACAAGTGTCACAAAGATTCTAGAAGAGGTTAGATGAAAAAGAACACTTAGTGACAAGTGTCACAAAGATTCTAGAAGAGGTTAGCTGAAAGGGAACACTTAGTGACAAGTGTTGCAAAGATTTGCTCATGAGAGGGTAAAGTGTTCAAGGAAAGGGGACATGTGGGTAAATGGAATGGGTTAGGTTGTTAAAAGTTAGGAGAATTTGAATTTACAAATTCAAATAATAAGAAAAGGCTAATTAATTTCAACAACTCATAATTGATTTGTTTTAATTAATTAAATGATTTTAGAAGAAATGAATTTGATGGGGGGAATTAATTAATTTGAATTAATTAATCAAAAGGGATTATTGAAATGAACCTATTAAATAAATCCTTAGATTTATTAATAAGTAGATGAAAAAGGGGGATTTAATCAAATTGCTAATGTGAATTTAATTAAATTGGGAAGGAGGATTAATTAAATAATTGCTTATTCAATTAATTATCTTCAGACCATTTTTAGGTGTATACACCTGCAACAATGTTTTATGAGTGGAACCAAGTTTTATACATGCATGATATTAAGGATAGAGTGTTGCCTCTACAGGGAGAAGCCTATGTAGAACGTGAACAAGTGGAGGATACTACAGGAAAAACAATAGTAGGGTACCTTTCACAAAGATGGGATATCTTGACTGATCAGCTAAGGCAAGACGAGCCACATTCACTATAGAATTATTATGCAACAAAGAAAAGATATACCAGATATATACAACTTGGAAAAACACAAAAACATTACTGGTTCCCATTAATATTCCAGCCACCCATCCTATTGTGGCCAGTGTCGGACTATAGATACTATCAGTATGATATAGCAGAAGAAAGGAAAAGGTGGAATAGGTTGGAACATAGGCATGGATTTTATTGGGATCCTACTTTAGAAGATGCATCCAATGTTGTAGGATAGTTAGTAGTTGGTGATATGAGAACCCTGACTTGACTAAGGAATAATGTTGTTGGAGGACCAACAAGACCTTAGGTTGGGGGGAATCATGAGACAAGTTTATAGTCCTATTTTCTAAGGATTTATTATGTTTTCCATGATGATACTCCAGACTTTGATATTGTGATGTCATTATTTACTATGCTATTTCCTTAAAAACTTCACCTTTTGGGCTTAATTTTAACCTTGAAACAATTTATGATACTAAAGCATATGCTATGTAATTATATATTAAATGTGCATGTGTTAGAGATAATGTTGTTTCAAGATGATTTGGGAAATGTGGTTGTTTGTATGTGCTAACGTGTTTCCCAAGCCTGTACTAAGAAAGTGGTGCTATGATGAAGCTTGCAACAAGGAGCGGGATTCTTACCAACTAGTCGGATGTTGAAGAAGTCAAGGAGTAGCCAACGTAGAGGAGCTTTCTCTACTTAATGTTGTAACTACCTTTTTAACTAATCATGTATAATTAGTTGAGTCTATTTAGGGGTGATGATATGATGAAAGAATAAGGATTTGGTAGAATACTGAGAGGGGGGGGGTGAATCAGTATACTCAAAACTGATAATAAACTCCCAAACCCAAAATAAACTTATCAACAAATAACTCTATCAAGATAATGTCTCAAAGATTACCAACATCAATTAATCATCAACCAGTTTGATTGTTATACCAACTTAACAGTAAACAACTTCAATCTTGTAAACATAAATAATGCTTAATCAAATATCAACATATTCATCTCTCATGCTTCCAGTTATCATGCCTTATCAGAATAGTTAAGTAGTTAATCAAATCAACAAATAAGATCATAACCACAAAAGAATTCACCACTAGACACAAATATTTATACGTGGAAAACCCAAATAGGTAAAAACAATGGTGAGATGAGACTCACAAGGATAGCTATCTGAACTCTTCTGAAGTTTGCCCTGTTAGGAGCCAAGCCTGTTAAAGCTTTACAATAAGTCCTGTTAAGAACTAATTTCAATTAGGAATCACCTGGTTAAGGGATTTACAAATATGCCTTGATGAAAAGAACAATACCTTGTTAGGAGTAACCTTGCTGGAGGATTTGAGAATCCAAACTAATGGACCCCCTTGTTAGAGGATTTAATAAGTAACCAAGCTTGTTAGAGCTTACCCAGTTAGGGGATTTTGATTTCTACTGTAATTGTTAGAAAATAAATAGGTTTTCTTGATCTTTCTGAATAGCACTACATCTGCTTGATCAGATCCTTCTTAAGCTTCAATTTGCCTTTACACAAACTGCAGATCCATCCACCAATTTGGCAACCACACAGCTAATTTTTGCCAACTTTGCCAACACTTTTTACAAACAACTTCATCGACCTTAAATACAAATCAACTAAGTTGGTAACACAAAAAAAACCTAATTCTCATCATTGAGATTACAAACAAGTCGGTACAATCTTGACCATTATAAATCATAACAATCTCTTCACATTAATCAAGAAAATTCCAACCGCTCCATGATCACCGCTTCATCGGACTTGTAACTCATCACGCGCTATGTATTTGATGCAATCCACTTTTCTCCTTTCCAAGATAACAAACACACCAAATCAATCTGAACTTATCCTCATACAATGATCACACGTGTCTCCATCATTACCACTCAACATAAACCAACAAACTTGATCGGTTAGGGTCTAACACAAAACAACTAGTAGGGTTTACCAGTTTACATAACATAGAAATGTTTAACCTTATACACCAGTTCATCTTACAAACTACCATATACCGGTTTACAACATCTTCCACAAAGTTCATCATACTGGTTACAAGACAAAAGCAATATCAGTAACATCAACAATATTATGAATATTATTCACCGGTTCAATTGACATCAATGGCAACATATCATTAATGCAATCTATATGTAAAATACCAACAAGGGGCATGCTGCTATATCTCTGTTGAGGAAGCCCTATCTAACTTGTCTAAATGCATGCATGAGCTTTCCTTTCCTCTTTTCATGCTTTCAATAAATGGCACCCTCCTTATGTTGTGGAGTTGGTCACCCATTTAGTTAGGATTAGTTGGTAGTTTTTCTTTCTATAAATAATGATTCAAATGATCTCTTGTAGAGGTTGATTTTTGATGTTGTAAGTTTATTTTTCAGCTTTGAAATATAGTTTAAGAGTGCACTGTCATTTATTGTGTACTTTTGTTTTGATGAATAAAATGATATTTTGAGTTTCCAGCACTTGTGTTAATCTTGGAAGTCTCACTCAAGGGGGACCACTTGGTGAGAAATCTATTCAGTTAGCTTAGTAGTTATTCTTCATTTAGTAGTTAGCACCATTCCACCAGTTTTCTATTCCTACAACCACTGGACTCTATTATGTGTTTGTTCCTACAGCCAAAGTGGGTAGAGTAGTTTCATATCTGTTTGTTTGGAATTTCATTCCTATAGTTTGTGTGAGTTTAAGATTTACATATTCAGATCAGTTGTTAATCTAAGTTCAGTTTCCTTCATTAGTTATTTATAGCATTTCAATTCCAGCATTGTTCTTTGTTTAAGTTATGATGGCCATAACAAAGACTTAGTGCAAATGCAGTGTTGACCCATTTCAAGTTCACTTCCCTGGGTTGATAAGTTAAATGAACCTTCATAGTGAGTTTGATAGAAACATAGTATAGATGTGTAATCTCTGAGTTATAGCTTTAAGGGCTTAGTTATTAAACCATTAAAGTAGGCCAACATTGCGGATATATAAGAGCAATTGATATTGTCATTTTGGATATCTATGGTTGTGTGGAAAGTATTTGTGGGAGATTGTGCGCAGTTTCACATGCGCAAGTAAAGGATTTGTGCTCCAGAATATAGAAGAATAGAGCAGTGTACTATGTGCTTAACCAAAACTGTATTTTGGCATTTACAGATGTTGTTTATCAGTTCAGACATTCCAATTATCTTTGTAACCATTTTTTTAAGGTAGCGAGCCTTTCAGGGTTGTAGCCCTTATTGTAATTTGAGTGGTGAGATCTAGGCAATGTGCTTCAATGCATCTACATTTCCCTTATGTAATATTTCTTTACTTCCAACAGAGTATATTAATATTGTGGGTCTCAATCCCACCGTGTTTTTTCCCTTAACTGGCTTTTTTACGAATAGATTTGGTGTTATGGTGTTGTGGATATTTCCTTTATGTGTTTGCATCTTTCTTATGTTGATTCACATTAGATGGTTCAAGAATCAAATTAACAAGGTTAAAAATTGCAAAACATTGATTCACCACCCCCCCCCCCCCCCTCTCAGTGTTCCTTGATTCCAACAATTGGTATCATAGCATAGTTCCTTGGAAGAAGCCTAACAACTTGAGGAGGATCAAGGAAGGTGAATTAATGGATTCTGGTAGTATTCAACATCAGCTTATTGTGGCACTTGAGGATCTTGATCAAGCCCAAGCCGAGGTCCGATAGATGAAATCAAATCTTAAAGATGCTGAAAATTTCATCCAGCCATTGAAGAATCAGTTGAGCAAGTCAAGAGAGAAGCGAAAGGAACTTCTTGATAAGCTAAAGGAGAAAGAGAGCCAAAGCATTGATATCCAAGCCTTGAAAGAGAAGAGAAAGAAATGTGAGAAGCTTTCTAGGGATAATGCAATTTAGAAGAATGAGATGGAATCTATAGTGATGAGGTTAACAAAGGAGATTGAAGCAAGAAAGAAGAATGAAGAAATCCTTAATCAATCCCTGAAAGAAAGATTTGATGAATGTTGCAGACTCAACTATGAAAATGATTAGCTGAAGCTTGAACTACTTCAATCCAAGAACAATGAGCAAGAACTTGACAAATAGATTATCATTCTTAGGGCTGAAATTTCTACTACAAATGAATACAAGGAGAAATTCAAGGTTAACTCAGCTAAGCTTGATGAGATGCTTGGAAGTCAGAAGAGTGGAGATGACAAGTGAGGACTTGGATTTGAGAAAGGTGAAAGCTCTAGATCTGGTCAAGGCAAGCCCAAGTCTCAACATCAAAAGAACAAAGCTAAAAGGTCTCTGATAAGGTAACCTAATGCTCATAAGTTCAATGGTAACTATTTTTTTGCAATAAATTTGGTCATATGGCTAGTTAATGCAGAAATAGAATGAATCTAAATGATCCATGTTTCTCTGGTCAATGTTTTAAATGCAATAAGTATGGGCATAAGGCTAATGAATGTAGAAGTATGATGAATAAATTTTAAAATAGGATAAATCTTAGATGTTATGCATGTGGTAGGTTTGGACATGTTGCTAATAAATGCAGATCAAGATGAAATCAAATGAACTTCAGGCCTAGTCATAGAAATGTTATTTGCTACAACTGCAACAAATTTGGTCACATTGCAAGATACTGCAGAAGCAAATTTATGAATAGGAATGGTTCGACAGACAAGAAAAAGAATGTGAAGGAAGATGAGAAAGGCAAACTGAAAGTTGAAGAGACCAGAGATCAAATGAAGAAGACATGGATTAAGAAAAGCAATAATGATGCAGAAAGTGGGTCTGCACCTGATTCCAGTGTTGAAACTTCATTTGGTAACTAGGCTAAGGCAATTGGCCTTGGGGGATTTTTCATCAAAATATTATAAACCCCTTATTTGAGATTTGTGCTTGAATATGGCAATTTGCAGAAGTTGAATTTGATGATTACAGATGGTTTGAAAGGATTTCTGGAAAAGTTTGAGCTCCAATGAAAATTTGCAAATGAATTTGGTGAAGTATTCTGGAAAAGATGAGTATTCAGAAGTCTAGGGAAAAGTGAATTTATTACACTGAAAAGTTAGGTTTGCGAATGATATAAGGAAATTCTATTCCTTCATTTCTCACTTTGCATCCAAAGAGAAAGAAGAGAAGAGATCTCTACAAGAAGAATATCCAAGAGATCGAAGTTGCAAGAAGATTTCCTGTGCGAAACCCTAATCTGGTTATCAAGGTATTTATCAATGAAACTTTTCAAGTTTGAATTTTCTAAATGGTTGCCTCTGGGATTGCAACCCCTCTAGTTCTTGAAGTTACCAATAGAGCTCATCCCCACTTTAGGAAACATACTTATATCTTTATCATAGATGATCCAAAAAGTGCATTTTCATCAATTCCCTATGGTGTTTTGCATATCGAAGATATTAGGGATTAAACTCATCACCCCATCGAGGAGTTAGGAAGCTCTCATTTGCTGAATCTTTACAATAACCAACTACTAGATGAGAATTTCAAGCCCAAATCTGAATGTAAAGTACTCGAAGAGAAGTGGTTTTTTTAGTTTGTCATATTTTTATCATTCGATGAACCAGAATGAGTTTAATACGTGCTAAGAATAATGCACGATGAGTTCATGTGGTTGAACAAGTTGTTGAAGATCACAAAGAGTTCTATTAAGGCTATTGTTGGTCTATGCTCAGCCGGTGACTTACCCTCATTAAGGATAATGAAGAATCAGATGGTTATTAATGCAACCGGTTTGGAGTTTGATAAAAGGACAATGAATATAAGCGATATTATTGAAAATGATGTTAAGTTTTCCTCCATGGTGATAGAATATAAGATCTACAACTCTATTAGGGAAAATTATGTCTCCGGAACAACTATCTATGGTGTGTATGAGATGTCTCGGGAAGACAAGAAATATGATCTATGTGAATTGCTCCAAAGTGAGCTAGTGAAGAACTTGCAGAAGATTAAACAAGACAAGAAGCATCCATTCAAGTATGGAACCTTAATTCTATGTTTGTACTTTTTCTTCATGAATGAAGTACCCAAAATAGGTCAAGTGCAATGGGCATACGACAAACTGGTAGCAATCAAGATTAGAGATTTTCTTCATAGAATTGGAGACATCAACACCAGAAAAGAGACTCTCTAGGGTTATTTTAAGAATTTACAAAATGAAATGAAGGAAAGGGAGAGAATCCCTAAGTCCATAGTTGAGAAGTATCAGGACACAAACTATTTCATGGTAGACACAGACCAATATTTGATGGAAGCAGTGGAACCAAGAAATTCACGGATCATGCCCATGAGGTATGAGGTGGATGAAGAAATTCTTGAGCTTTATACACAACACCTCCTGAGAAAACCAGTAGATCCATCTGAGAAGAGGTTTGGCACCTACACTGAGAAGGATTTGAAATTGTACAAGGAGTTCAAGAAGCTTGAGATCTATAAGAAAGTGAGGAAGTTGAGGCATATGATGAAAGCATTAGGATTTGTAAGGAGGTGGTTTAGGAGGCGAGGAAAAGAAACATTCTATATGAAGAATAGACTATTAAGGTGAAGAAAGCTAAACCAAAAGTATCTTATCTGAAGCCTAAGAAAACCAGAAGCACTGCTCCCTCCTCCAGTCCTGCAAATTCATTAGTCAAACCATCCAATGGCGAAGAAAATAAGAAGAAAGTTAGATTTATGTGTGTGAATGATGATGAAGAAACAAAGTCTGATGAAGCTGTGAAGGAGGTAAAGAAAAAAAACACCTAAGGCCTCTAAAGTTGCTAAGGAGAAACCATCCAGTAAGAAAGAAAAAACCTCTAGAATAGATAAGGTAATCAAGAAAGCAAAATTTACAGTTAAACCTCCTATGTCCTTAGATCAAATTGTAGATGAGATTGTTAAGAATGGTAATTTAAAACCGATGTCTGAATGATATGACAATTTTGATGAGAATGGTAAAAGGACATTAGAGGAAGCTACTATTAAGTATTTGCATGACTACAATAGAGATTTAATTGCAATAATGTCAGAAATACCCAAAAGTTTGTATAATATTTTAGAGATGATAAGATAAATGATTAATAAGGAAGATGAGAGATTAACAAAATATGTGCTAGTCAACACACGATCTGTGATATCTAAATAACAAATTGATAGAATTCTCAAGCAAGCAAAGAATCAATTCAGGAGCAAGTCTAAAGTGAATAAGATAATGACTTGAAAAAAAATGAAGTTATAAAAGACACTGAGGCAATTTTGAGGGAGGTATTACTTCAGAATCAATATGAGGTTATCCCTGAGAAAACTCAAGATGATCTGGAAACTGAGCAAACAAAGTTTGATATTCCCTCTATTCTAGAAGTGCAGAAAAATGATCTGGAGGAAGTAAATGTTTTAGAAGATGACAGAGATGAGGATGCAATAGATAAAGGTGAAGAGGAAACATATGAAGATAATAAGGGTGAGGATACAAAAAATTGTCTGTTTACCCATTAGATTCCATGCCCCTATTGTGACTTCTACTCCTGTTGTTGATGATTCAGGGCTTAAAGAGGTCAAGGCAGAAATTGATACATAGGACTCAAAGGTTGATCCAAGAGACACTGCTGAGGATGTGAAGTAACTCCTTGAGAAGGACAATTAGATTTTTGATGATCTGGCACTGTCACATGAGTCCATCAATCTAGCAACCCTCTCTCCTATCCAGAAGCTAAAGCTAGAAACACTTGCACAAGCTAAGGCCAAAAAGGAAATTTTGAAATCTCATACGGAGGACAGTGAGCTAATGAGTCTTGCATCCATCATACTTGAAAAATTAATGCCTTCATTTCAAAAGGATACATCGGATTCCCCTTCTAGCCAACTAAAGAGTTTGATCAACTCGGTGAGTACCCATTTTGAATCATTAGAAAAGTCAGCTGAGATCAAAGCCAAAAATGAATTTGAAGCTAAAAGATTCAGGATATTGATGAAAATGATTGCTAATGATATAGGCTTATTAGAATTACATGTAAAAAGCATCCAAGATGCCTTATCAGAAGGATGAAATGTCTACAAGTCTTGCATGTCACCTTCTAAGTTTGTTGTAAATATTGAATTTTTTTTTATGGAGAATGATAAATCATTGGCAAATATATCATAATCTTTTGTGTTGGCATATGATGAACCGACATGATGATATGATGATAATGTATGTTGTCATTGATGTCAATAAGTACAAGTGAACCGGTATGAAGATTGGAAGAAGTTGGTGAACCAGTATGAAGAGATGTAGTGAACTGATGTCAGGGTTTCACTAAGTGTGACTACCGTTTGGTAGTCTCAGCTCTAGGGTTTCCGGTTTGGCAATCTAGCTTGTCCAATGCAACCGGTGACATTCTCTGATGAGTTAGCTAAGAGATGAGGTGAGATCAAGATGCCCCATCAGTTTTGCACACATGAAGGATTTCCTTGAGGATCTTGCATGTGAAGGTCGACTGCATTAAATGTCTACCTCAGGAACAAACATTCTTCTTAGTGGCATGAGAAGAAAGCGTGATGGGTTACTGATTCCTATGTGCGGTGAAGAATGGATGATGTAGAATTACTTGTGATCTATTCAGTTTCATTCTATGAAAAGTGTTTGGACGGTTAGGGTTGGACCGCCTGTAATTGTAAACCTAAATGCTTAGGGTTTAGTGTTTATGCTATTGACCTAACTGTTGTCTATAAGGTCGATGATGTTTGTTATTGTAAGTTATTGGCAAATGTTGTGTGTGTATCTGAGTGATGAGATACTTGCCAGACCAGTGAGTGGAAAAACATAGAGTGTGATTGCAGAATAGAGGAACTGAAAAGGATCTGCCTTGGCATGTAGTGTTGTTATCAGATTAGAGTTTAACCTATTGTCTTCTAACCATTTGAACAGAAGAAAAATCCCGTTTTCGGGTAGCTTTAACATGCTTATTGTAAATCCTCTAACCAGGTGACTCAAGTTCATTGAGTTCTTAAATCCTCTAGCAAGGTAACCTTTAACAGGGTATATAGCCATCCCTTAACTAGGTGATATTTAACAGGATCGGTTCCTAGCAGAACCTTATTGTAAAGTCCTTAACTGGACTAGGCTCCTAACAGAGCGAGCTTCTAAAGAGTTTAAAAACAAGCTTGTGGGTATTCATCCCCACCATGGTTTTTCCCATTTGGGTTTCCATGTGAAAAATCCATGTGTCATGAGTTGTACATTTTTTTTTCATGTATGATTAAGTATTCTTTGTTTAAGTGGTTATGCATGCAGAGCTAATGGTTATGGTATTTTTGATATACCACATGCATATGTTTATGGGTGAAGTAGTCATCAAGTGGTGAATGTATTTGAAGTATTCAGCTTTATTGGTTTTGACTATCTGAAGTCTTATTGTGTTTAACTGATATTGCCATGGTTAAGTTCAGTAGTGAAGACAACCAGTTAGCATTGTTTTAACTTGATAAGTTGCGGAGAAGTTTTTGTATGTACTAATTCACCCCCCCCCTCTCAGTACCAGTTAGGGTATTTGTTGTTCATCATTATTCATCAATTGGTATCAGAGCAACTCCAGGTCCTTGGTGATATAAGCTTAACCGCTTGAGGTAAAAGATTTTGTTGTAATTATGAAGAGGGAAGGTCCTAAGTTCAATAGAGATAACTTCAAAATATGGAAGGAAATAATGAATATTTTCATCAAGAGTATGGATTCTCAAGACTAGAGCTATGTTGAGAAGTATGTGATCCCCACTGGCACTCTGACCAATGATCAAAAAAGAGAGATTCAAGAAAATGGGCAAGTCATGGAAGCCCTTATCAGCATTTTGTCTGATATTGAGTTCATTGATGTACAAGATAAGGACACTCCTAAGGATGTATGGGACGCACTGGAAACTATTTATGGGGGTGATGAGCATGTCAAGCAAGCTAAGGAAGAGAGCCTTAGAGGAAAATTTGAGGACATGAGGATGGTTGAAGGTGAAACCATTCAACAATATGGCATAAGGATCAAGACTATTGTTGGAGATATCAAGAGCATTGGTGGAAAAATTGATGATGCCACCGTTGTCAGTAAATTTTTGAGATCACTGTTACTGGTCTATGCAATCAGAGTTGTTGTTATTCAGGAGCTAAGGTCTATTGACAAAACCAAGGTATCCTTAGACTCTATCATTGCAAAGTTAACTGCATATGAGTTGAATAGCTATGATGGCAGTGTTTAGAAGACTGAGTCAACCTTTAAAGCATCTGTTGCACCATCCAGAAAAGGAAAAGAAGTAGGTACCAGTTATGAATCCAGGAAATGCAGAGATATGGATGATGAAGAGATTCTAATGGAGTTTGAAGCTCTTCTTGCTAAAAGACTTCTGAAAGGAACCAGTAAATATAGAGGTAAGCTTCCTTTAAAATGTTTTCCTGTAATAAGATAAGACATATAGTTATTAATTGTCCTAACAATGACAATAAGGATAAACTGGAGAGGTTTAGAAAGTATAAAGGAGGAAATAAAAGAAATTGTATTGTTGCAATGGATGAAGGTGTTACTGATGAATAATCTGAGGATGAAGAGAATTAAGACATAGTGTTTGTAGTTGTAAAGGAAGAAGTGTGTGACATGAAAGCCCTTGTCTCTCGCATTGACAACTCTAATGAGTGGATTATTGATAGTGGTTGTTCTCACCACATGACTGGTGACCGGAGAAATTTTCTATCTCTGGTAGAATATGATGGAGGTGTTGTCCGGTTTGGCAATGATGCACCATGCTTGGTAAAAAGAAAAGGATCCATCTCACTGAATGGAAAGAGCAGTGCGGATGATGTCTACTGGGTAGAAGGTCTTAAGCATAGCCTATTGAGTGTTGCTCAACTAAATGATAAAGGACACATTCTAGAATTCAAAGGTGGAGTCTGCAATATAATTGGAAAGAGTGGTGAACTTATTGCCTCCAGTAAGTAGAGTAGAGGTAACTTGTTTCAGTTGAATGCCAAGATAAGTTGGTGTCTGATGGCGAAGTTTGAAGACAGTTGGATATGGCATAGGAGACTTTGTCATATGAACTTTGATAATATTGTAAAGGCGAGTAAGATCAAGGCAGTAAGAGGATTGCCTTTGTTGAACAAACCAGAGAATTTTTTGTGCAGAGAATGTTAACTTGGGAAGATGTCTTCCTCAACTTTCAAAGGTAAGTCTTTTTCAGCAGAAAACTTACTTGATCTTGTGCATACTGGTCTATGTGGTCGTATGAAAACTAGAATTATTCAAGGAGATAGGTATTTTATGATTCTCACTGATGACTGCTCAAGAATAATGTGGGTCACATTATTGAAAGACAAGTCTGAGGCATTTGGAAAGTTCAAAGCCTTTAGAGCATTAGTAGAGAAGGAAAGTGGTCATAAGATAAAATGCCCAAGAACTGATCAAGGAGGTGAATTAACTTATAATGAATTCAAAAAGTATTGTGAAGATAATGGTATCGAGAGGTAGTTGTCTGCCCCAAGGACACCACAATAGAATGACATAGTAGAAAGGAATAGCATGACTCTAGTTGAAGTGGCCAGAACAATACTGATCCAAGGAAAGGTTTCTCACACTTTTTGGAGAGAAGGGGTAAGCACTGCAGTCTATACTATGAACTGGGTACTCATCAAGAAAGGTAGAGTTAAAACCCCTTATGAGTATTGGACCGGGAAGACTCCCACTGTGAGTTATTTCAAAGTATTTGGTAGTAAGTGCTATATCAAGAGAGTTAAGCATCTGAGAAAGTTTGATGCTAAATGTGATAAAGGAATATTTTTGGGATATTGCACTAAGAGAAAAGCTCTCAAGTGCTACAACAATAGAACTCACAAAATTGTTGAGAGCGTCAATGTCAGGGTTGATGAATCCCCTGAGGAACCCAAGGAAAAAAGAAGTGAGCAAGCAAAAGGTGAACCGGGTATAGCTTTCTGGGAACTGGTTAAGAAAGAAACAAGTAAGGATCTCAATGTTCCTGTATCGGTAGAAGCTGTTGTAGGTGAACAAGAAGAAGTAAGTGAAGAAGAAGTGGAAAAGCTAAAAGAACTAGCTAGAGTCATTCCTAGATATGTGAAACTACATCATGATCCGAAGCAGATCATAGGAGATAAAGATGCAGGGATACTCACAAGAAGAAAGGTGAAACAGAACTCTTGCATGATTTCTAAATTGGAGCCTAAAACTACTAGAGAGGAACTTACAGATGAATACTAGATTAAGGCAATGGAGGAGGAGCTAGACCCAATAGAAAAGAATGCAACATGGTCCTTGGTGCCCAGACCAGAACACAAGAATGTCATAGGTAGCAAATGGGTCTTCAAAAATAAGTTGAATGAAGAAGGCACAATTATAAGGAACACGACAAGGCTTGTATGCAAGGGATACGCTCAGGAAGAAGGAGAAGACTATGGGGAAACCTTTGCCCCAATGACTAGAATAGAAGGTGTTCGAATGCTACTTGCATTTGCAGCATTTAAGGGATTCAATATATATCAGATGGATGTGAAGTCTGCATTCTTGAAGAGGAAGTGTATATAAATCAACCGGATGGGTTTGCCCTATCAGAAGATAGTAACATGGTGTGTAGATTACACAAGGCCCTGTATGGATTAAAACAAGCACCAAGGGCATGGTATGAATGATTACACTCTCATCTTGTGAAGATAGGATTTGAGAGAACAAGTGAGGACAACAACATCTACCTGAAATCTGAAGGTGATCAGATTCTGATCTGTGAAGTATTTGTAGATGACATAATCTTTGGAGGAGATGATGAAATGAGTCACACTTTTGTAGATGAACTGAAGAAAGAGTTTGAGATGTCTCTAATTGGACGGCCTATAATTGTAAACCTAAATGCTTAGGGTTTAGGGTTTATGCTACCAACCTAACTGTTGTCTATAAGGTCGATGATGTTTGTTATTGTAAGTTGTTGGCAAATGTTGTGTGTGTATCTGAGTGATGAGATACTTGCCAGACCAGTGGGTGGAAAACTGTAGAGGGTGATTGTAGAATAGAGGAACTGAAAAGGATCTGCCTTGGCATGTAGTGTTGTTATTAGATCAAAGTTTTACCTGTTGTCTTCTAACCATTTCAACAGAAGGAAAATCCCATTGTCGGGTAGGTTCAACAGGATTATTCTAAATCCTCTAACCAGGTGACTCAAGTTCATTGAGTTCTTAAATCCTCTAGCAAGGTAACTTTTAACAGGGTATATAGCCATCCCTTAACTGAGTGATCTTTAACAGGATCAGTTCCTAGCAGAACCTTATTGTAAAGTCTTTAACCAGACTAGGCTCCTAATAGAGCGAGCTTCTAAAGAGTTCAAAAACAAGCTTGTGGGTATTCATCCCCACCATGGTTTTTCCCATTTGGGTTTCCATGTGAAAAATCTGTGTGTCATGAGTTGTGCATTTTTTTTCATGTGATGATTAAGTATTCTTTGTTTAAGTGGTTATGCATAGCTAATGGTTATGGTATTGTTGATATACCGCATGCTTATGTTTATGGGTGAATTAGTTATCAAGTGTTGAATGTATTTGAAGTATTCATCTTTACTGATTTTGTCTATCTGAAGTTTTACTGTGTTTAACCGATATTGCCATGGTTAAGTTTAGTAGTGAAGACAACTGATTAGCATTGTTTTAACTTGATAAGTTGCGGAGAAGTTTTTGTACGTATTGATTCACCCCCTCCCCCCCTCTCAGTACCAGTTAGGGTATCTGTTGTTCATCATTATTCATTATTTTGATTCATTGTCAATCTTTGTGGTGAGCCATGAAGATCAGGTGATATCACTACTTAATAAGATAAAGAGTTTAGGTCATGATAAAGAAAAAATTATTGACAAGGTTGGTGACCTTCAGGGTTTAATCACTCCCATGTTGGACACCATGTTCATCACCTTGAAGGAAGCTCAAAGTGACCTAGCCTCAAAAGATCCCACTAATCTCAGGTTGGCAGAAACACAATCATATCTCTTTAGTGGTCTCATAACTGTGTTGGAATGTCTCAAGAATGGATGGAACAATCATCTAAATTCATTGAAAAACACTTTTGTAGACATTTTCAAGTTTATGTAAAGTCTGTGTGTATATGTTTTTGTACATAGAATTTTGGCTTGAATTTTGGCATCTGGATCCCCACCTTTTCCATTGATGTCAAAGGAGGAGTGAAGGGAAGTGAAAAATGTTGTATTCATCTCAGGGGGAGTTCCTGAATTCTATAATTTTGAGATTTTGAGTTTTGCAATATTGGTACTGATTCTGACACTTGGTCATTTCTCACTAAGTGTTGCCATCAATGCCAAAGGGGGAGATTGTTGGCAAGAGACACTACACTAGACATTAGATGTTGTCATTGATGGAAACCAAGGCTAATCCACCCATCTACATTTCATGATTTGTTCATACTGGAAGAGTGATTGAGTTTTGGTTAGACCCGATGAGATAGAATAAGACATCCGACATAATGTAGTATTTTAATTGGCAGTTTATTTCTAGTAAATATCTTGTGTTGTGGAGCTACAGTAAGTTTGTTAGATGTCTAGAGTACCTTATTCCAGGTTTGTGGCCTCCAGTGTTGTTTCTGGAGTAAGTTAGAAGATCCGATAAATAGGTTTTTGGATAGAATAGTGCTCATTAGCAATCTCATGTGGATAATCATTATGCATATTATATGGATCAGTTTTGGTGATTTTTTTGTGTTCAAGGATGTTTAACCGACATATGGGAAGCAAGTGGATAATTGTTTTTGGTCTGCATGATTGTTTTGGTTCCGATTTAGTCAACTTGGAGAACATGTTTCATCATTTGGATAATGTTCTTGAAGCTGACTTGGAGAACATGTTTCATGTTGCGGATATATAAGAGCAATTGATATTATCATTTTGGATATCGATGGTTGTGTGGAAAATATTTGTGAGCAATTGTGCGCAGTTTCACATGCTCAAGTAAGGATTTGTGCTCCGAAATATTGTTGAACAACATAATAGAGTAGTGTACTTTGTGCTTAACTGAAACTGTATTTTGGCATTCACAGATGTTGTTTATCAGTTCAGACTTTCCAATTATCTTTGTAACCATTTTGTAAGGCAGTGAGCCTTCCAAGGTTGTATCCCTTATTGTAATTTGAGCAGTGAGCTCTAGGTTGTGTGCTTGAATGCATGTGCATTCCCCTTATGTAATATTTCTATACTTCTGACAAAGTATATTAATATTGTGGGTCTCAATATCATTGTGGTTTTTCCCTTAACCAAGTTTCCCACGTATAAATTTGGAGTTATTGTGTTGTGGATATTTGCTTTATGTGTTTGCATCTTTCTTTTGTTGATTCACATTAGATGGTTGAAGAATCAAATTAACAAGGTTAAAAAATGCAAAACACTGATTCACCCCCCTCTTAGTGTTCCTTGATTCCAACATCTAAAATATATAAATATTTAGAAACTGGTAAAATGAAATTTGAAGCATTCAGAAATGATGATAGATTCAACTCATACGATCATTGGATACTTCAACAACGATGAGCAAATATGGATTGGCAATTTGTTATGTCAAAACATGTAGTCCTTAAATACATTACCAATTATCAAATGTTACTACAACTAGCAAATGTGCAAAGTCTTGATGATCTCTTAGTAAATGCTTGCAAAAAGCTTCTCACAGAAACAATAATAGAAAAAGATATTAGAGCCCAAGAAACTTGCCACATGCTACTATAACTTCCATTGATAGAACGCAATAGAAGGTTCATCAATTTAAATGTTTCAAAATAGGTATTCAAATGTGTACATGTAGATGTTGATGATGTCACCAAATAACAAAACACATCTTTCATCAATGCATACAAGAATAGGCCCTAATATATGGAGCCTATATCGCTTATTGATGCTACAAAATCATAGAAATATAACCACAAAAAGAAAGATCGAAACATATAGACTCCAAGGAAAATAGCAACTATTATTAGAATCTTTCCAAGGTTCCCAACGGTACCGACTCATCACTCAAACAAATGGATATATTTGTTTTTCCCAGAAATCTTGCTTTACAAACACTTTCATGACATCCAAATGAACATTGGGCACAATGACGAAACAATAGTAGCAACATGGGACAGTTTCAAATATAATCAATGACACTTGCAAAGGAGACATGTTTCAAATAATATGAAACATGACACAAATTTAGAATCTAAATATACCAGTAATACCCAAGTCAGTACTATAGAACATGAATGGAAGATGACACAAACTATTGTGGGAATAATTCAAAACAAATAGTTACATTAGAATGTATTTTTAGACAAGATGGACATGGTATCAAGCAAGAAAGATTTTGTCTTCTCCTATCAAACATAAGGAGTGCAAATCCAACAATAGATGACTGGATGTTACTCATGTCAATAACAAACACCAAATTGACTATTTCAGCAAATGGGGAGTTAAAAATAGTTTTCACTTATTCTCAACAAATGAAAATGTCCTCAACCATAACAGGAAAAAAATATATTCATTATCAAATCCTGTTGCACGAAGCATCATAGTGAAAACAACACCTAGTTCCACAAAAGGACATGAAAATGATGAGCTCGATATGAAAGTACTATTGAGAAACAATGAAATGGTAATGTTAAATTCAAATGTGTGGATAGAAGTAGGTCTTGTCAATGGAGCACTTGGTTATGTTTAAAGTATTGTATAAAGCCTTGGAACAATACCACCACGGCTATCATTATACGTACTTGTATTTTTTGAGAGCTACAAAGTATTTCCATTTGATGATTGATATCCACAAATAGTTCCAATTCCACCTATTTAAAAGGGTACAACAAAACAAGTACCATTGAGATTGGCTTGGGCTTAAACAATACACAAGTCACAAGGTCTCACACTTGAAAAAGCCACTACTGACATAGGTGCCATCTTAAGAAGTGGTCTTTACATTTGTTGCCATATCATAGGTCAAATAATTGGGAGGCCTATGAATAATTATGCCCTTTATAAATAACAGATATGAAAAAATGAAAATGGAAAAACAAATAGTGAAAAGAAAAGCTAAAGAGAATAGGCTAAAATCCTTAGAATCATTAGACATAATAAATGTTGTTACATCACTATTCCAATTTCGATTTCAATATATATTTGTAAGTTATGTTTTCTTTTTATATCAATGTATTACATTTAATGTGTTAATAATATCCATTTTTATGTATAGAATATGGGTTTGGATTATTGAGAACATAATTTCCTATGGTAAATATACATGATTTCTATTTAGAGAAATGTTTATAAAATTACAACACATTTTATCAATTACTAGATTAAAAAATTAATTTCTATTTTGTTTTTAAAATGATGTTTATTTATATTGATATATTTCATGTCATGTAGTAATATATTCATTTTCGTGAATTAAGTATAGATTTGGAATGTTCAGAACCTAATTTCAATACAAAACATGTTGAAGCCCAAAATTTAGTAAATGGTCCCATAATTTGAACCAAGTCAATTGGTTCAAATGGGTTCATCAAAACCCATACGGACAAACTAACTAGATCATTGGATGAAGATTTAAGATAGATGTTCAATGATTTAGAATATTGCAGCCTACAGATAGTAGTAGTTGAACCCTATGAGATTAGATGAGCTAATGAATATTATGAAAAGATGCAGAAATCCTTATTTAAATTTGGCCAATTTTCTGGACATGTCTGTGAGTTGTTCTATGTTAAACAAGAAGACGAGGAATACATTGATGAGTTATGTGCCGATATTATACAAAAATTAAAACGAGAATAAAAAATGAGATATTTTCCTCTATCTAATATGGAGACAATTTTAGTCATTACCTAATATGTAAACTTGAAAATAAAATTATGTTTTCAAGGATATGATGTTATGAACAATGGATATTCATATACTTATGTTATGTACGCATTGTCTTGTCTATATGCAATGAATGGTGCAATGTGTTTTATTCATCGAGCTATTGGTATGCTTTTGATATTTGGCATAAACATGTTATTATAATTTATGAATTGTTATATGGCTTATGTAATTGATTTATGTGATTCATATTTATGGTTATTTATTAATGTATTATTATAGATGATGGATGGTTCAGATGAATATGTTAATATACTTCATGGATGTTTATTTAAATTATTCATGTTATTTATGTTAACACATGATTATGGTTATAGTTTACTATTGAGATACATGACTAATGGTTTCTCTAATTTTATGATATTTCAATTTGTAAATATTACAAATATATTACTATTCTATTTAATCAGACATAAACTTTGATTTTATATTTGTTTTATTCTTTTTCAAATGGTTTTGGTGACATTAAATCCTAACAGTAATTTTATTGTTCTTTTTATTTATAGAAAATAATTCAAACTATGGATGTTTTCTAAATTGAATCAAAAATCATTGTTGGAAGCCCAAATGCCTCTATAAACTCGAACGACATTGTTGAAATCAATATGAATAGATGTACAAGAAATGTTTTGTAGTACTTTGACAAAATTGTTAAAGAAATTGAACACACAACCTTAAAGATAGATGATGTTGAAGAACTTGAAATATTTCAAATGGAAGATGTCGCCAAAAAATCCAAAGAAGCAAGTAGTTGCATTTTCATCAATGCTTACATAATTTTATCGTGATCATTATGAAAATAAAGGTCTTAATACCATTTTGATCACTAAAGAATTCTTAATGAGTTTACACGATTGTGATTAAGTGTTATGGATGATCCCACAATACTAGGTTACACTTTTTGGTACATCTTGATTTTTGCTGAAATCATACATATTTTGAAAAATATAATAATTTAAGCTTTAAGAGGTCCCATTTTAAGTAACCAATTGAGGAGAGTTAGATCAAAGGCTCTTAGATAATTTTTTTTGGGGTAGAACCTCTCTACTTCTATCATACCTACAATGGAGTCTCCTTCACACCTACCAAAATGCTGATAAAAAACCACTTTTACATTAGCTTTTGGGGGGTCAAATGAATTCATTTAGAAGTTTTTTTAAAAGTATTTAGTCATGTCCAAGGGGTTGAGCTTAGTTGGTTAAAGCATTGAGTTCTCAATGTGGAGACTCAAGTTCAACTCCCATGAGGGACACCTTTGTGTAGAATTCTAAGTTGCGACTCTTGGTCTTCCATTAGTTATATTTGTAATAAGTTTGTAACGTGGATGCTCGAATGAGCAAAAAATGAGCTTTGTGATTCTATGATACTTAATACAAAAAGTATTTAGTCCTTATTATAAGCTTTCCAAATAGCATAATTTTTAATATGTTTAATTTCATTAATATATTTATGTTTTATTTTTTATGAATGTACGTTTTTCATCGAACATAGGGATTGTGTTTCTCACATGTGGAAAATTTGAAAAATAGAGAAAAAAATTGTAAAAAATTTATTTTCCTTAGGTATTGATATATTCATTTCAACAAAAAAAGAATAAGTTAATTAAAATGCATACAAAAAAAAGTTATGCATTATAGAATACACCTCTGTCCAAATTATAATTACTTTGTCTTCAAACATTAACTAAAAATATATATAAATAACAAAAAAATATGAAAAAATATCCATTCACTAGATATTGGTGTGGCAATTCTATATTTCAAAAATTAGATCTTGCTATAAAAAATGTGATGCATTACCAAATAAATGTCACTTCTGAAAAATGTTGATTACTATAAATATTGAGTTATTAAAAATTTCATAACAATATGGACAATTAATTTTTAATTATTTTAAAATATATATATTTAAAATCTCTATGAAAAATATCACAAATTAGTAGTTTACTTCATCTTCAAATTCTTAATGGTTTAGCTGCTATAGGTTTTAGAAAGCAAAGATCTGATGCAAAATGTTGATTGGGTGTAATGCCTGCCAAAATACCTTAGAGAAATAAACCAAAATCTACTAACAAAAGGAGTTAATAATTTCTTTTCTTTAAGACAACTATTACTTCTATGTTATTACTAACATTCACTAATGCAACATTTCTACTATTATGCATCAATGCATCATTAACTATTTACATGAATCCATAATTCAATATAAACATATCCATTGAAACATATCATGCAAGTGAAATAACCATTTAATCATTAATATAACTCCATATTAACTCATACCATACAAATCCATTCCTTGGGGTATCTCAATGTCATTACTTGACAAAGTCCTAATTGATCATATATCTATCTTAGAACATCTTATTCTATTATCCATCTATCCATTTACTTTCCATACAACTATAATAAATCCTTAACAGTACATTTGCATAAATTAGTCACATATCATACTCTTTAGGATCTTTTAGACACTACCAAATCATAAATTCCTAATATCTATTCTTTCATTCATCATAAAGAATCATAGTTTGTATAACCATTTCTTCAATAAGATTGGATTATCCTATAAGTGCATTACATATATTTAAGACAACTAGCTCATTTATCTAAGTAACATAATCCATTTTATCTAGATAACTTCCATTCCCTTAACAAGATTTATAACAACAACTACTATTCATCCAACTTAATTTTCTTAAAGCTATACATAAAATTCCATCTTACAATTGTTGGGAAAATGGTGTTGTATACCTTGCATAATAATGTTTGATTGTTGTATTATTTTATTATTGTGTGAGATGGACATGAAATTATATTGTAATATTATATTGTATTGTTGCACCCATGAGCACTTAGATGGACGTGCAATATGTAGAGTTTCCCTTGGAATATTCTTGTAACCACTTGATGAGTTGTATTGACACATTGGTATTATTATATTGTATTTATTTAATATCAGGGAATGTAATTGTGATGAAGTACCCAATATTAAATGTGGGTCAAGCGTAGGTAGGAGAAATATTATATTTTATTGTCACATGGTTTTGGGCACATGGTTTTGATGTAATACCACTTGGTAGTTTTGTGGGAGCTTGTGTTTATAAAAGCAACCACAAGGGTAGTTGTTAGGGGTTAGCCAGGTTAGCATTTGTGAAGGAGGAAGCATGGCATGAGATGTGTGGATTCATGTTTGGTCACATGGAGTGCTTGGTTATGGCTAGGTTTTCAAAGGCTTTCCATAATTGTATTGTAATGAACTCATTACTGATAATACATGGTGGATGATGCTTTTGGAGGCTGGGTTTTTAATTCGTGAGGGTTTTCCTAGGGTATATCTTGTGTCACATTTTCATGGTTATGTTGTCTATTCTTTGCATATGGCTTATATGTGTTGATTTGATTGAAATCTGAAATGGGTTATGTGGAAATTGTCATAAAGATGGTTGCAAGTTTCCTTACAAGTGGTATCAGAGATATTGGTTTAATGGTGTTTATAACCCTAGTTGGAATCCATGAATGCATGAAAGAATGAAAAGACAAGGCAATATATATGGTTTTGCAGGATGTTATTGCAAATCTATGTTATTTGGGTTTGTTGGTATAATGGGTTGCTTGAAGATTTGGGGTTTGATGAAGTTGGTCAATCTAGGACATCATTGAAAATTTCTTTTAAATGAGGGTTTTGGGGGTGAGCTTTCAGATTTAGTCATGTGGCACAAAACGAACCTCATGGATGGATTCAGGTTGGCTGAGAAACAAAAATTGATATAAAACTTGCCCTATTTTTCCTGCATTTAAAAATGTTGCAAAATTTTTTGGTGGATGGTTGCGACGACCATCAAATTTGTCACAGGCATCTGCAGAGAATAAAAAAATATATCTCGTACAAATAAAAAGATAAATATATATATTATACCTGTGATTTAAAAAAAAAAATTATTGTCGAGGGCACTTTTAAAGTGAGTGAAAGCAATAATAATAAAAAATTAATAGGCGACGTGGGGGGTCTATAGACCTCCCCACAACTTGTGGTACTGGTACCACCGACAATGGTACCTATGGGTACCGCTTGTCAGTGGTCTTGTAGGCACCATTGCCTGCATTACTAGGAGGGTACCACAGGGAGGGCCCTCCCCCACCATTGTGTGCTCTGCCCATGTGGAGTTAAACAAAATTAAACCGCCATTTAAATTATTTTTCTGTCATGCTGTTTTTTGGGCTTGGTTAATACATTTTTATTTGCCCAGTGTAAAAAATCGCCACTAAATTTTTTTGGTTTTGAGAAATTAAACCGAGATGAATAATATTTTGGGTCCAAAAAATTTGAAATTTTGAAAAATGATTTTTTTGAAATTTTTTTTGGCTTCTCTTTGAAAAGGAAAATTTAAAAATCCACAAATTATTTCCATAAAAGGAAATGGACTGTTTTTATTCAACAGAGCATAACTTTCACTCGGGGAGTCCATTTTTTGAGTTCTTATACTCATTGAAAAGATGATTCTGAGCACTACAATTTGGATTTGGTTTGGTTCCTTGATTTTACCATTTTGACATATTTTTGGACCCTAGAAGCCAGATGTTCTCCTTTTCACAATTTTGGTCATAACTTTTGCATACGAAATCAGATTTTGGATTTTGAATAGGCATTGGAGAGTATGTTCAATTGAATATAGTGTGGTGCTATTATTTTGTCAGTTTGATGAGTTTGGAGTGGTGTTTACTTGTTTGATCACTTGTAGGTTCTTGAGATTCAATGTGTAAGTGTGAGTGCATCTAAATGAGTCAAGAGGCATAACCTTGAGGGAGTACATGTTTTTATGAGATATTTATGATGCTATAGTTGATCATCAAATTTGGTGCTTCTTGGTACAAGTTTATAGGTGCTTTTCAAAGTTGGACTTTGATGGTCATAGGTACATAGGTTGTCTTCAGTTTGAGGACATGGTTGGACATGGTTTGAGACTTGGAGTTTCATGTGGGTGACAGTTGAGTCCAAGTGCAACGATGGTGATGATTATGGTGTCATGGGTATGCTGGTACATGTTTTGCATTGACACGACATATTCATATTTATGGAGATTTGTTGGCGATTTGGTTTGATGTTAGAAGGTTGTTGATTATCTCCTTGATGCTTATTTAGTTCCTTGACTATGGTGCTTGGTTGTGGACATGTTTGGTAAATCAGATTGGATGTTGATTTGGTGTTTGAGTCAAGTGGTCTACATGATTATTCTCTTTGATATATCGGTTTTCAGTTTACTAATATGATGATGAGTTTGCATGTTCAGTGATAGAATCTATGAGTGATGTGATTGGTAGGATGCACATCCTATTGATTTCAGTGGGATGATTCAGATGTGGACTATTTATATCCTCGAGGTTTGATTCATTATGATGCATACTCATTAGTTGGCCTTGTCTGTGGTCATTTGTGCATTGGTATGTTTTCTTTGGAATGAGAGAATGTATGATGTTTATAGTACTTGGATAGTTGGCATAGGACTTGTTGCATGTATTTGATCATGATGTCATGATAGCTTGGTTATTTATTTGATTACACTTTCAGTGGGAGCTTTTGACAGTAATGAGTTGGTGGTGTAGGATTGATTCTTTATTGGTGATTGTATGTATCTTTTTGAGATGGATTTCATGGTTTACTTGATATTGTTGACTTTTTAGTTGTATGTGTGTAGACCTAGATTTTCTTCATGTAGGAGATGGTTATCACAATGCCATGTGTGACTCAATATCATGGTTCAGTGGGAGTTGTTGGCAGTGATGTGTATTCACCATTGGATGGTGGATGATCTTCTTAGTGTGTAGATGTTGGAAGAGCTCTTGATCCCGTTGCTATAGAGGGTCTTTCACATTTGTAGGTACACTATTGGGAGATGTTTACATCTTGAGGGCTCAAGGAGTCCTTGGTTGAGGTGTGATTTTATGCTTTCATTTGACATGTTATCCTTGTTAGTAGGATGGACTTATATTATGTCATCGTACACTCTTGATATGCATTTAGAGTTTTGGCATGGTATGATTATTTGATATGTTCATATGAGGCATGTTATATCTTTGAGATGGATTAGATCATGTTGTCATGCTTATGTTCTCAATTCCATGGTTGGAGCTTTGACATTGATCTTGGTGGTTCTCTTTGTATTGAGTGTATGATCATTTGCTTGATACTTCATGGTGATGCTATGTTGCATTTTGAGTTTGGCATGGATTGATCGGTTACAGTTGCTCATGGATACATGGAGATGTTGGTGACGTTGTTATTCTCTTGTGATTAGAGATATGTGTTGGGATGGTTGCTTGTTTCAGCATGAAGACAGAGGAGCATTCACCTAGTATGGACTTCAGAGGAGGTTGTTCTTAGTGTGAGTCATTATGACTTGGATAGCTTGATAAACATTCTCATTCCCCACTCTTGGTCTACTTGGTGGTTTACTACTTGAGAGGTATTGCCCATTGTTTCCTTTTAGGTGCATTATGTTTATGCTTATCTTTCATAGATATGGATCTTGAGCTATGGATATGTTTAGTTCCAGAGGGTTCATTTGAGATATGTATGGCATTGGTTATCTGCTTGTGCATTTGAGTTATTAATATGATGGTGGCAATCATTGATATTAGTTTGGGAGATGGTTTATTGGGCATATACCCTAGGATTGGGAATGGATATTTAGTTTAATCTTATTGGTTATGAGAGGCTTACATCCATGTTAGTTACATGTTATATATGTTGGTTTAGTCCAAGGGACTGAATGGTGTTTGGGTGTTGTTGTGCTTTTCATGTGGGGTTCTATGGAGGAGATCATACTTGACACAATTAGCATTTAGAGGTGTGTGTAGAAGGACATACTACATGATTTGATTTGCAGTGTTTCTCTCTTTGTTTCGGTTATTTTCCTGGATGTTCGATTTCACATTACATTGGTTTGTGGTTGTTTGAAGCTATGTTTTCACTAGTTTGTGTTCATGATATGTCATGTAGGAGATGACATGGAGGTTCCTTTATCTCTTTTTTTGTTGGTGTGGAGAACATGGGAGAATGTTGGATACATGGTGTGAGAGTGGTACTTGCAAGTTATCAATTTACATGATGTTCATATTGATGTGGATGTTCTTGATACTACATGGTTACACTTCTATGATATGCTATTAGTGGATTCATTTATGATATTGGCATTACCTATACAGTGGGAGTTCCTTGGTGTACATACGTGGAAGGTATTGCACTTGGGGCTTATGGTTGCATGTTACAGGTTGCAAACATTGATGAGATGTTATTCACTTGGTTTGGATGCCTTGGAGGAATGTATAGTTGATGAGTTAGCACTTTTTGTGGGTGTTATTTCAGCTATGTAAAAAAATACCTTTGTAATGGATACCTTTGGATTAGTGTTTGTGTTCAGATATCAGTTGGTGCAAGACTTATCATTTATTGCGATAGATTGTGTGGCTATCTCTTTGGATGGCCTTTTCATGTCCAGTGGTAGTGGCATAATGGATGGTGGGAGAATTCATGTATGAGATGGTGGTCACTTTGTTTATTGTTGCACGTATCTTGATGGAGCACATGGAGCATTTGGATTCCATGATGGTGTATGTGTATGGAGAGATTAGTCTCTTGTTCGTGTGACAGATTACTTCTTGGCTCTTATGAAATGTATATAAGTGGGAAACTATTGGGAAAATGTTGTTGTACACCTTTCATAATAATTTTTGATTGTTGTATTATTGTGTGAGGTGGACATGAAATTATATTGTAATATCGTATTGTATTGTTACACCTAGGAGCACCTAGACAGACGTGCAACATGTAGAGATTCCCTTGAAATATTCTTGTAACAACTTGATGAGTTGTATTGACACATTGGTATTATTATATTGTATATTTAATATTTGGAAATGTAATTATGATGAAGTACCTAGTATTAAATGTGGGTCAAGGGTAGGTAGGAAAAATATTATATTTTACTGTCACATGGTTTTGGGCACATGATTTTGATGTAAGACCACTTGGTGGTTTTGTGGGAGCTTGTGTTTATAAAAGAAACCACAAGGGTAGTTGTTTGGGGTTAGCCAATTTAACATTTGTGAAGGAGGAAGCATGGCATGGGATGTGTGGATTCATGCTTGGTCACATGGAGTCCTTGGTTATGGTTGGGTTTTCGAAGGCTTTTCATAGTTGTATTGTAATAGACGTATTGTTTATAATAAATGGTGGATGATGCTTTTGGAGGTTGGGTTTTTCCTAGGGTATGTCTTGTGTCACATTTTCAAGGGTATGTTGTCTATTATTTGCATATGGCTTCTATGTGTTGATTTGATTGAAATCTTAAATGGATTATGTGGAAATTGTCATAAAGATTGTTGCAAGTTTCCTTACAACAACTTCAATGAAACACAAAAGTATGAATAATAACTCTTTCTTTTCCACATAAAACTCATTATCTAACATTACATAATGAATAACCAATACATCAATGAATATACAATGAGGACTACTTCTAAGCTAGTACATCATATTCCTTTTCAATTACATTTACAAATACACAAAGATACATGTCTCAAGATTACATAATCTCTTTTACTAATAAAAACCATCATGATATATTGCTTTCTAATCCAAATACATAGAAATCAACTCCAAAGTATATCCACATAATGAAGATCCAAGAATCCAATCCACGCAAGCTTGCATCCAAGAAGAATATCCCAATGGAAGAAGGAATCAAACCATCCAACCATGTGGAACCAATAAGGAACCAACCCCCATACTAGGAGATGACATAAAGTTCCAACTCACACTCAAGACCTAAGCTAACACCTAACAACCATAGGTTACAATCTAACTTCACAAGACACCAACATAAACATAACATGCAAAATACATCACGAGGCTAATCAAATCAATGAAACTTCTAGAGGCATAATCAACAACAAAGGCATATGGATAATGGACACATAAAGGGAAGAGTGTCATCACATGCTATCTCACAAAAAAGGGGCCATGCCTCACCCTGATAGACATGTGGAACCATCTCAACCTTGGAGCCATTCAAGGGAGATTGGTTTACCACTCCAACGATCTTCCCAAGCTCATCTCAAGTGTGCACGCTTCTAGGGTTATGAGGTTGGGCCACAAAACCAATTATTATCTTGTTTAGTGAATTAATAAATACCCAAACCCACTAATCAATTATTACAATTATCACTTACAATTACAAGAAAAAGCTTCATGTGGTTCCATAAGTCTAGACCCCCTCCTAGAGATCTAATGCTTATTACCTTGGTCCTACACATGCAAGAGCCCACTCTTCCTACCATGGACCAAAACCATAGGGTAAAACATAACAAGATATTTCATAATAACAACATAAATCTCATCATGGAATGCATCCAAAACTCATGAAATATATGACACAATTGAATCACAAAAATACCATCAACATGCAATCCAAGAGCTACTTATCAGAATCAAGCCATAAACTTAAAATGCCAAATTGCAACAATACAGAAAGCCTCAAGAATGCCAAATTGACACAAGATAAGTAAATACATGAATCCAACACATAAAATGAGCCTCCACAATGAGGCACAACAAATCCTCTCCCTGGAGCTACAATTAACCTTCCTCAACAACAAGGACACACTCAACTTGCTAGAGCGACATAACAATACCTCAACGAACAAGAGAAAACCCACTTGCCAAAGAAAAAATGGATTCAACCATATCACAAATGAATACCATATTACCCAAAAATCATCAAAAGTAACAAGACATAGCCTCTAGAGTCAAAATCCATCAAAACCAACAAAACCCAGAAAATTGGAATAGTTCAGTGCATCCAAAGTGCAAATTAGCTCATTGGGGGTGCAGAATGGAGCATACGCCCCAAAAATTAGTGCATCCCCCCCAAAATTTAGTGCATCCAATGCAAACATTAGCGCATAGGGGTTAGAAAGCCAAACTAAAAGTTTAGGAAGTCTGTGACTGATAAGTGTGCCTAGATTCAGGCAAAGGCACAATCAGGTTCTGAGATCAGCCTAGAAGACATAATAAATCCATCATAAAGGCAAAATAAGGTTTACATAAGATCCATAAGTCCAAACATGCAATAAAATTGATTTCAAACAGCAAAGAGTTGCACAAGAAGATCACAGACAAAGAAACTCCTGATCAAATCAATCCAAAAGGATACTAGACACTAAGAGGTCCTATTATAGGACAACAGTGGCAAACAAAGCCTCAACATGACATAAGAAATGCTACAAAGCATCACACAAGAAAATAGAGCAAATATGATACAATAACCATTTCCATTTTCAGCAACAGACAAATGAGAGCATATATTGCAAACATGAATTTATCCCCATGAAATTTCCTTTCAATAAACTAATATTATGCAATTAATATTTTCCAAAAAACCCAAACAATATTTTATAGTCATGGCAAACAATATTTTCAAAATCAAATGTTGAGTGCAGGGAACCCAAAACCAACCTAGAAAATGAAGCAAAAGGGAAAGAAATCTGATGAAGAACTCCAAAATCCAGCAAGAACCTTCAAGCAATTTGAATCCAAAGCCAAAGAAAAACTGTTCAGTCAAAATCTCCAAAAGCTCCCAAAAATTCCAACCTCGTGAATGCATAGGAAGTCGAATTTATTCAAAAATTAAACTCAAAACCTTAATCAAAACCGACCAATCAAAATATTCTACAAATCATATACTATACCTACCCCACACATAGTCCAAGACAAATATTAAAATATATTTATTATTTACCTATCATCCCCCATTCGACCAATAAAATAGGAGGGTAGGTATATTATATCGAAAAAGACACATTAACCAAAGGGGTAGAAAGATAATTAAATAAAATATAAAAACACAACCCCATAATAACACAATAAACATGGATAATATTATTTATCCAACCGATAAATAATAATCCTCAATACAACATTCATTACTTACCCATAATAAATTATTATAAATAAATAGTAATAATAAGGGCTATCAAATAAAATAAAATAAATGTAAATTCCATTAAATACCAATTCAATAAAATTCAATAAATAAAAGTTAATTAAAAATAAATATCAATTAAATAAATACACAATAAATAACAATAATATTTATAATAAACAATAAATAATAATTAAACTTCAATTAAACAATAAATCAAATTGTGTTGATTAAACATTAATCAAATAACCAAATAAATAAATAATAACTAATAGATCAATTACATAAATAAATAAATAATAGATAAATAATCTAACTATAATTATAATTGCAAATCAACATTACTAAATCATACCACATACATTCACATCACGTCAATGAACCTGTTAAAAGGGTAAAACAACTACACGTGACACTAACCAATCAAGTCATATCATGGTGAAACTGACAAGGTATACATCTTAAGCCTAGAGCGTGTGAGGGAAACTATGTCATCTCCGACAACTTGCCATTGGGATAGGACACACTTAGACCTGTGGGACCAGGTGGAGTCAATGTTTGGTACCTGTAATCTTGCAACCACACAATGAGATACATATACGATATACATACATCATGATAAACAAGCAAGTGAAAAGAGAATCACAACACCATATCATGCTCGCAATGAGTCATAAGGTATTGCCCCTCTCACGAAGATAGTCACACAAAATAACATCAAGCATTGCATGAAACCATAATCATGAAATATGGTTAGTACTACTATAACATCATGAATCATCTACTCCACAAATTAATAATAAGCACATATGAATCCATAAACCATATAAATCCATCCATCATAGTGATACTATGTGCTGACATCCATAAGAACCATCAAATGTCATATGTCATATAGTATGTCTAACATCATCAGTCACATAAATCTCTGAACATCATGAATCATATCAAATAGCATAAATCCACGTAGAGTAACTAGCATCATTTATACCATCTAAGATAGCAAATAGAATCATGAGTAACCATCTAAACATCAATCATATTTCCAAACAAGTGTATCGAAATGCAAATCAAAATACAAGTCTAGGAGGGACACTACGTTCGAGGTCAAGTTTGGCCAAAAAGTGTAACCCAGTATTATGGGATCTCCCTTTTTATTTCTTTTGGAATACTTCTTATTTATTCAAGTAGGTTTATTCAAATTGGTTGTAGTAATTCATGTATGTACTCACACATTTATGTAATTTGAGAGGACAAGAAAATTAATTACTATACATATTTTTTTGCAAGCTTTTAACACATTTTTGAAAGGTTTCCAAATTTTCTACCAGTAAATACATTCTTAAAGTGGAAATATGAAAAATATTTATTAAATATTAAATGTGTTTGAAATATATATCAAATAAATGAAAGTGAATTTTAAAATAATTTTAAAATTGTTCTTTTAGAAATGTTATGTGGTTTAAATTTAATCATCAAGTTTATCTACTCTAATACTAATAATATTACAATTAACAAAATGTAGATATATTTTTATCAAACAAAATTGAATAATATACTAAACCCTAACACTAAACATATTGTACCATAACATTAATATTAAACCAAATTAAACACTAGCCCTAAAACAAAGTTGAATTGAACCCTAACCATAATCAAAATGGAAAACCTAAATAGTAAATCTATACCAAATTCAACCCTAAATGCAACACTAAACCAAATTAAATGATAATTCCTAAACCTTCATCATGAAGCTTATCTACTCTAAGCTTTATAGTATTTAGCTTCCCAACATCTACTCCCATGTTACATGGGTTTATATACTCATTGTCATTGTGATCTATGTTGATACCATTTGACCTTGAAACTAAATTGAACCTAAAACCAACCCTAACCCTAATCATAATCAAATAATAAGCCAAATGAAACCCTAAATATAAACTTACACAAAAATCTACCACTATATTGGACTACAGTTAAATTTGGTAAATTTGACCCTCAATGCACACCACTAAACAAATTAAACCATAATTCCTAAAAGCATCATCATCAAGCTTATCTACTCTAAGCTTTACACTATTCAACTTTCAAACAACTACTTCCATGTTACATGAATTGTTAGTGTCACTATCTTGTGATCTATGTTGATATCATTTGACCTTGCGACTAAATTAAAATCAGTTAATATTATTATAAATAGTGATCATAGGACAAACTCAATAATGCTATAATTATAATATGAAAAAATTATACAAAATTATATATGAAATCAATTATGAATTAAGATAGTAAAATTAAGACTTCTCAATAAATATATCACACTTTATGCATGATAATCCTAAACATAAATCAAAATCTACCCTAAACCAAATTGTAGTTTATATAATATTCTAATTATCTTAACTTAATATAAACATGTCAATTTAATTAAACAAATATTACATGACAAATTGACTGATTATATTAATTATTCTTTATAATAATATAATATTGTAATTAATATTAACAATATAAAAATAAAAGAAATTTTTTATAATTATTAATTCTCTTACATAATACACTATTTAACATGTTTATATTACTCACTTACATGTTTGCGGGTTGCACCGCTACTAGCATATATATCTTGAATGTTAAGATATATATATATATATTTTAATCAATAATAGTAGTTTTTATTAATATTAAAAAAGAAAGTGTACATTTTTAACTAAATGAAATCATCAAAACCACCCACCAAAAGGCATCCAAAATACCACCCATCTAAACCACCCCACAGTAACCAAGAAAACACCGAACCTAACCACCCATGCAACCATTATCCCCCCAAAAAACGTATACCGTGACTGTGAGCATACAAAATTCACTCGATACAACATCCCAACTTATCAAGGTTTATAAAGTTTTGTATGGTTTGCATCAAAAAATCTAGAAACACCTACATGGATTAACCCCATAGACCAGAAACAAGAAAAAATAGCATGTAACAAAGAACTAACTGCTGGAAGCTACCCGGAGAAACTACTAGGGTTCATTCGCCAGCCACATTCTCTTCCTTGTTCATCATCCTCCACATTCCATCACTCTCGCCTCCTCTATGACTTGTTGCAGTGCAGCTTCAACCTCCATCAAGTCCATGAAAACCTTCAGGGAATCCCATCTAATGTGTGCCTCTTCTCTGAATTGTGCCTTCATATAATCATCACGCCACCTCACAAACAGGATGAAATTTTCCTTAGCCACATGATGAAAATTCTCAATACCTTCACAAATATCAAAACTAGCACCAAGAACCACCAACTCGATAATTGACTCCATTCCCAAGCGGTAATCTTCTGGGACAATGGTATTCATCACCTTCATAACAAGCTCCACAAAATTTTCCAACTCCAAACCCCATGCCAAGATGAGAAAGTGCATGTCCATGTTGGTTCTGTACCGATGTTCCACCACTCTAATGGTTTCACCCAGAATCCTTTGCACACATTTCACCAATCTTTCATCTTTGAAGAGAAACATGAGGTTCAGCCACCTCTCCAAGACAGGTCCAAGAAATGGACAAAGTTATTTCTTTGTTTTCAATGTGAAATTTGCCTCCATTTCTTCCTATTTCAATGGTGATGCCACCTCCACCAACCTTTACCTGTTATTAACTTCACACAACGCCTCTTGAAAATTTGATAACACTGTATTGGGAGCCACATAAACGAAACTGATGAAATTAAAGCACCCATTTAATCTCCATAAATATAGCGTACCATCATTCCCCACCGCCCTTCCCAACCAAATTGGCAGATTTTGCATGCTTTCCAAGGATGGATAAATGTAGGCTCATTTATGACTTGTACCTACCACAAAGGATTTAAACATTCTCATCCAATGTTGTCCATCTAAAATCTTTAGACTTTATTTCACCCTTCATAAGAGTTCATTCTCCAAGCGTATTGCACTTAATTCAGGGCCAAGCACCCTCATCTGCACCTCAAAAAACTAAAGACAATGACATCAACAACCGACTAGGTTGACCAAAGTACCTCCTCATCAACACTATCCCACCATCGAGTTACAAAAGGGTCCAACTCACATGCCACATTGGACAAAAATTTTGCCACCCCATTCCCTGCCCTTCTAATATGTGAAATTTGAAAATATTGAAAAGAAAGTAACTTTGAACAAATGATTGAAATAAATTTACTAATACGCCAACTTGGAGAAGAGCCCTTCGATATTGCGTCAACTATAATTTTGGAATCTCCTTCTAAGCGTACCTTCAAAATTTTAAGATTGCTAGCCAACTCGACCACAAGCAAAGCTGCTTGCACCTTCACCTCAATATTAGTTCCATACTGCAACCTTTGAGCTCCTTTAATTAACACCTTGCCTTCTGCATCAGAGGCCACACATCCTGTACCCAAGATTCCCGGATTGCCTCTCGAAGCCCCATTGAAATTTACTTCAACCCACCCTTGCTTTGGCTTGGCCCAAACACTGTTCGATCCCCCTCCATCACGAAGATTAGCCCTATAAATCTCATTAATAGGTCGTTAAGATATATAGATTATGCCTATATATATTGAGGCATTTTTTTCATTCAACTCTAGGGGGAGAGCACCAATAGCCGTCATAGCTAACTTCATGCACCTACAAATCCTAAATGATACATCAGATTTCAATTTTATTTTTTTTGGTTGTCTTCATATGGGACTTAACTACTTAAAGCTATTGATCTGGCTTTTGGGTAGTAAAGATCTGATCTCTATGGGTCATTATGCGTCGAAAGGTCAAAAAGTGGTCATTTCGAAGTGATGACTGATACTTGACCTCTTTTGCACCAATACTCGCACACTAAAATGCCAGTACATGTTTATAAAATACATAATAACTAATTTATTTGTCATAGATCATATCCAAAGTTTTGACCACTAGAATTTTGGTTGTTCTCCCCTTCATCATCTCTGAGGAGTAGAAAGGTTTTGTTCCTAGCAGGCAGATATTGGACTCTATCATTCTTGTGCATGAGAACATTCATTCCGTCAATGCTGCTAAAAAAGAAGGCTTCTTGATAAATTTGGATCTGGCGAAGGCTTATGATAGAGTGGATTGGCATGTTCTTTTCAGAATCATGGAGGCTTTTGGATTTGATGAAAAGATGACCAAAATTATCAAAGAGTTGATCACCACTCCTATGTTTTCTATTCTGATTAATGGATCTCCTACAAAATTCTTTAAATCGTCAAGGGGGTTCAGACAAGGAGATCCAATATCTCCTATTCTTTTCACCATTTTGGCTGAGAGCATGAGCGGATTGATACACAATCTGAAAATGAGTAAAACCATCAAAGGTCTTCAACATTCCTCTGCTAATGTTTTTTTTTCTCATCAACAGTTTGTTGATGATACTATCCTCATGGGATATTCTTCTGTTAGGGAGGCTGAGGCCTTCAAAACTGCTCTTAATTCCTATGCTTTGGCTACTGGTTAGCAAGTCAATTGGAACAAATTGGCTATATATTTCACGAATACTCTGGTCATAAGACAACATAAAATTGCTAAAATTATTGGTTGCAAGGTGGAAATGCTCCCTTCCACCTATCTGGGTCTTCCCTTCAGGTTAACCCCCCCAAATTCCTTTTGGAATATGCTGATTGATAAACTCAACAAAAAACTAGTTGGGTGGAAAGGTTCCATTTTATCTCAGGTTGGGAAATTACAGCTCCTTCAAGCTACACTCCAGAACCTCCCTGTTTATGCCCTCAGCTTATTTGGTATCCCGACTAAATTTGTTGAAGCATTGGAAAGAATCTAGAAGAGATTTCTATGGTTAGGAGTTGAAGAAAAAAAGAGGATATCCTTGGTTGCTTGGGACAAAGTTTGTAGACCAAAGAACAAAGGAGGGTTGGGGATTAAATCTCTAAAAACCTTTAACAAAGCTCTTCTAGCAAAACAATTATGGAGACCTTATGATACCAAGAAAGATTGGAATTAAATATGGTTTGATAAATATATTCAAAATCAGCCTATCCAAGGGGTCCTTAATTCTAAAGACATTCCTGTTGGATCCTTCATTTGGAATAGTATTATCAAATCCATAAAAGTGGCCAAAGCTGAAGCTGGATGGGTCCTGGGAAAAGGAGACAAAATAAGGTTTTGGGAGGACCCTTGGATGAAGAATGAAGTTCTTTATGATCAAGGCAATAGTCAAGTTATTGAGGAATGTAAAAGGAGGTTTGGGCTTATGGTATGTGACTACTAGAAGGAGGACAAATGGGTGAGGCTTGATGTTATACATTCTGGATTTTCCTTACTCCAGAAGGAGCTGCTGTCCTTTTCCCCTAACAAAGACTATGATGATGTATTTCTCTGGAAAAGTAATCCTAGAGGTGAATATATGGTTGCTTCAGCCTACAAAAACACTTTTTCTTAGACCAGTAATCCCATTTGGAGTAAATTTTGGAATAGCATTCTGATCCCTAAAGTCAATATTTTCTTTTGGCTTGCTTCTCATAATAGCACCCTTACTCTTGACAATTTGGTCCGAAGAGGTTTCAAATTCCCAAATAGATGCGAACTATTCAAGAAAGAGGAAGAATCAGTTGATCATCTCTTTTTTCACTGCTCCTTTACCTGGGAAATTTGGTGTAAGATGTGGGAGAAATGGAAAGTTAATTGGGTTATGAACAAGAGTATCAAGGATATTATCTGGCAATGGAATTTCCCCACCAAATGCCAGCTTATCAAGAACCTTTGGTCTTTGACCCTCCCCATGATTTGCTGGGGCATTTGGAAAGAAAGAAATAACATAATATTTAGGGAAGGTAAGTGTAACTCTCAGGTGTTTTTTGAAAAAATCTGCAGGGCTATAAAAGAGAACATCAATATTCCTCACAAGAATAATAAGCAATGGTTTGTTACTGATATGAATGATATGGAAAAAGATATCCTCACTGAATGGAACCTAATACATAAAGTCTGCAGATCTGACAATAAGAATAGGAGAGATAATATTGTTTGGCACTTTCCTTATCATGATTGGATAAAGGTGAATTTCGATGGGGCAGCTAAGGGCAATCCTGGGAAGTCGGGTGGTGGAGGAGTTATCAGAAATGCTCAAGGAGTCTGCATTTCAGCTTTTGCTTCTCCTTTTGGGGTCCAAAATAATCACATGGTCAAAGCTCTGGCCATGTTAAAAAGCCTCCAACTTGCTCAAGGATTCAAATTTAAAAAAATCTAGCTCGAAGGGAACTCCTTAAACATCATCCAAGCCCTCAAAGGTACAAGCTCTATCTCTTGGAATATTACTAGCTTATTTAAAAGTTCTAAAAATTTGTTAAATAACTATGTTAGTATTAGCATAACTCATACTCTAAGAGAAGGCAGTAAGGTAGCGGATCTCTTAGCAAATGAAGGGGTCAATTTAGAGAATGATGTTAAATATATTGGAGAAACTCATTGTAAAAGGGAGGTTAAAGAGCAATTATATTTTGATCATATCAATGGGTCAAGTTAAAATCATGATTATATTTTGGGGAATGAATTCCAAAAAATAGATTTTGGGGGTGGATTAACTGTCAGTTAATGCTTTTTGGCATCATTTCCATGATCATATGCATGAGGAAGATTATAACAATAATTGTTGGGTTTGTGCGGCCATAAACATAAGTTTCAAAACAACAAAAGAGTCTATGTTGTGTAACTCCATAATTTACAAGCATTTGGGGTTTCATCTATGGACTGTGAATTATAGCTATGGGCATTCCTACTTGGAGCTCAAAATAGGTGGTAACTTAAATAGGAATGAGCCCCCAGGATGCGAAAACTGGAAGAGTGAATGAAAAGTCTGGAGAAGGCTTCACAGATATGACTTTACTGACTATATGGAAAAGCTTCATGGAAGCAGAAATTCAATGTCACATGGTTTTGCTAGAGGTTGGAGTAACAACAGAGTCACCTTGTTCGGGGAGATATGGAAAATTGATGAGAACCTGGTTGCAGAGGTCACAGGCCTTCAGAAGGAGGGTACTAAATTCTATAGAGACTGGAAGTATGCAGCTGAAGCGTTCAAAAACTTCCTGAAATCGGAGGATGAGAAGGGCAAGCTTGTGAAGAAAGACAACATCTCCTACTACATTCCCCAATAGGTAAAGCCCTTTTGGCAAAAAGTTTTAAGGGTTTTAATGGAGTATCTCACTATTGAGGTAGATTTACTAAAATCTATAACTATCACTTTGCAATTCTGAACCACTTCCGTCATGGGGCTAAAATATTCCTGCCTTTTTATTTAGCATCTTCTCTGAATGAGAGTCTTGCTGATCACGTTAAAAAGCCTAACTCTTACCCTATAGCCCATCAGGGGCTCATATTGCTCATATATGAACATCTGAAGGACAAGGCTAGGGCTACCAAAGATGATCCCTTGATCATTAATGCTCATACCTCTGAGAGTTGCAAAGATTTTGATTCAGAAGAGGATCAGCCTAATGCCCCTACCCACAAAAAAAGGAGAGCTAATATAGATAATGTGGAAATGGAGGAGCATTGTGATGTGGAGGACGAAAATGAAAAGGATATTGAAATAGAAATGGAGTATGAAAAGGATGAGAACATTGGTGAAGAGGATGAAGGGGGTAACTCTGAAAACCCTAACTCTAACCCTATGGGCTCGGACAGTAGGAATGTTGCTCTGAATTCTAAGGAGGATGACAATCCTAACTCTGTGGGCACTGAATAGGGTAGGGATTCTATGAACACCATCTTGAATACCACCCGTAACTATACTTTGGAGTCCTTCAACTTCCAGAAATGGGTTGTCGACAACATTACTAGTATGCAAAGTAAACAGAGGGATCTAGAAAACAAGATAAATAAGCTAGTTAAGGATACAAACTCTGGCAAAAAGAATGCTGAGACGGAAACCAATGAAGGTGAGGAGGAAATCGAGATGGAGGATTGGCTGGAAAAAGACCTGATTAAAGGGGATTTGAAACACCTAGAGGATGTTATCAAAACTTTGAAAGAATAGGCTGAGGAGGATAAAGACAACATCAACACCCAGGATGCCCACACCGAGAAGGCTCTGAAAAGCTTGATGAACCATAGTCTCCAGGTCCTAAAAGTTTCATCACAGAACATGAATGCTTTGGTGGATCATTTGGAAAGGAAAAATCAAGATAAGAATCTGGTAATCATTGAAGATGTACCAACTTCCAGCTCCACCCACTAGATTCCCAGGCGTAGAACAAGGCAGAACACTACTGGGATGGAGACCAAAATGAAAGATAGCCAGCTGAGACAGGAAAGCAACGATCTGAGGGAAGTGACCAAGGTGATGATGTTCTTGGTTCAGAATGTTGAGGAGTCTATTAAAGTTTTCAATTGATTTGTAATGCTGGGTTTGGGGCCAACTTCTTGTTGGCTTCTTGCTGTCTTTTTCTTAGCTACTGGTTTTTGTGCTGGTCTTTTGCAACTGTTTTGTTTCATCTCTTTCATGCTCATATTTCATAATGTAATCAGGTTTTAGGTCCCTTAAAACCTATTTTTACTTAATCAAAAACTAATTTATTTGTCATCTATTTAAAATAAATATTTAACCTAATTATATTAATTGTAACATTTAAAAAAATCACTTTTCCATATTTTAAAATTTAAAATGGGTGGTAATTTTTTTTTTTCCCACCCTTAACCGCCATGGTGGGTTTGAGGGAGGGCCCCACATGGGTGAGTTTACCGCCATCTATGTTGCCCTAAAAAATTAGTGAAATGAAGATTTTTTGGGAATTTTCATTGTTCACGATGCTTCTACTCCAACATTCCTCTGTCGTTCTCTACAAAAACGCCATTTCTCCTCCGCGTCCATTCTAGGTAACGCCTAGCACTGCTTCCCTGCAATATTGGATGTCCAAAGATGGTTTAGCTCTTTCATAGGTTCATTATGCTTTGTTTATTGATGATTTTTGTGTATGCGGTTTAGGGTTTCATAATTATTCGAAAGCCCTTCTTTATTTATCATTTTATTTTATGGGTGGGCTATTAAATGGGTCTCTCTATTTATAATGCCAAAATAATTATAGAGAATGCAAAAAAAAATGATTATTGTTCATAATTATTTGAAACCCCTTCATTATTTATCATTTTATTTTATGGGTGCATTTTTCGATGGTGTTTCTTTGTTTATAATGCCAAAATAATTACAGAGAGTGCAAAAAAAATTGATTATTGTTGATAATTATTCGAAACCCCTTCATTATTTATCTTTTTTTTTTATGGGTGGGCTGTTAAATGGCGTCTCTCTATTTATAATGCCAAAATAATTACAGAGAACGCAAAAAAAAATGATTATTCTCAGTTTCTTTTCAATGCTCTATTACAGTTTAATAATGTTGAAATCCTTACAGTATAATAATGTCGAAATCCTCACAAAGAATGGCAAAAAAATAATTATCTATTTGTTTTATTCGAAACCCCTTCATTATTTATCATTTCATTTTATGGGTGAGCTATTAAATGGTGTCTCTGTTTATAATGCCAAAATAATTACAGAGTGCAAAAAAAATTGATTATTGTTCATAATTATTTGAAACCCCTTCATTATTTATCATTTTATTTTATGGGTGCATTGTTCAATGGCAATTCTATGTTTATAATGCCAAAATAATTATAGCGTGTGCAAAAAAAATTGATTATTGTTGATAATTATTCGAAACCCCTTCATTATTTAAATGGGTTGTTAAATGGTGTCTCTCTGTTTATAATGCCAAAATAATTACAGAGAATGCAAAAAAAAATGATTATTGTTCATAATTATTCTCTGTTTCATTTCAATGCTCTATTACAGTTTAATAATGTCAAAATCCTTACAGTATAATAATGTCAAAATCATCATAGAGAATGGCAAAAAAAATGATTATCTATTTGTTTTATTCAAAACCCCTTCATTATTTATCATTTCATTTTATGAGTACGCTGTTAAACGGTGTCTCTCTATTTATAATGCCAAAATAATTACAGAGAATGCAAAAAAAAATTGATTATTGTTCATAATTATTCAAAACCCATTCATTATTTATCATTACAATAATGTGTATGCCTAATACTTGCTATAAGGTTGTTGTCCTCATATATATATATATATATATATATATATATATATGTATATATATATATATGTGTATATATATATGTATGTATACATACATATATATATATACATATATCTATATATACATGTATATATATATACATGTATATGTATATATACATGTATATATATATATACATGTATATGTATATATATACATATATGTACATATATGTATCTTCAATTCCCAAAGTTTTTAGGGCAATGCAATTGGCGGTAATTCATGCCAAGTGGCCCATAACATGTATGTGAGAAGTTTGTTACATGTCAATAACACACACACACACACACACACACACACACACACACACACACACACACACACACACACACACACACACACACACACACACACACACATATATATATATATATATTTGTGTGTGTGTTATTGTCGACATGTAACAACTTTCTCACATACATGTTATGGGCCAGTTGGCACGAATTACCGCCAACTACATTGCCCTACAAACTTCGGTAAATGAAGATTTTTTGAGGCATTTTCATTGTTTGCCCTGCCTTCAATTTGTTAATATACTCACTGTAAATAATATTAGCAGGCATACATTATATTACTTCCAATAAATTTCATATGAAAAATACAACATCATTCAATTATTGGTCATTTGAGAAATGAATCTACATCTTAATACAATATCAACAATATCTAGTTTTTAATCACATCACAGTTACATCTTTCACTCCTGCATCTTGTGCTTTTAGTTTCTGTCCTTGATATAATGTCTCAAGTTCTATACCTATATGGTTATTGTCCACATATATACACACACACATATGTATACATATATATATATATGTGTGTGTGTGTGTGTGTGTGTGTGATTATATATATATATATATATATATATATATATATATATAGACAACACCATTTTATTTTTTTCAAAGATGTTCAATGATGGATTTGTACTCATTGGTACCTACAGAAATTGATTTGTTTTTTCATCATTTATCTCAATGACATTAAGGGTTTCATTTCAATAATCTGTCTCTGTATATATATTTATACAGGCACACACAACAACATTTTTATTTTGTTGAAATATGTTCAATGATGGAATTGTTCAGTATCTAATAGAATATCAATAATATCCATTTTTCAATCACATCACAGTTGCATATTTTACTCCTGCATCTCATTCTTTTAGTTTGTCTCCTTGTGATATACAGTTTCAAGTTCTGTGCCTATATGGTTATTGTGCATATCTATGTATACACATACATATATATATATACGCACATATACATATATATGTATATGTATATATATACATGTTACATGTATGTACATATACATGTATATGTATGTGTATATATATTCATATATATTCACATATATGTATATATACATGTATATGTATACATGTAGAAACACACACAATAGCATAATATATTCTATAATGATGGTTGTTTCGAGTTATGTGGTTATATGGTTATTGTCTATATAAATGTGTATATGTATATGGAGAATAACCATATAGCCACAAAACTTGTTGTAATCATCAACATAATCATTAAATTTCTTATTCAAGGGCACTCATTCAGATTGGTACACACTGAATAACTAAATTCCTTCTGCAATCAATGTTAAATGCTATAAATATTTCAATTTAAATTATACTTTTTTTTTTAGTAAACCAACATTTATTTCAATATAGTCACTATAAATAATATTAACAGTCATATTGGATGTCCAATAATGGTTTATGCTCCTTTGTAGCTGCATTATTCTTTGTATATTGATGATTTCTTTGTATGTGGTTTATAGTTTCACTTCAATGCTCTCTTATAGTTTAATGTGCCTATATGGTTATTGTCCACACACACACACATATACATATACATATATGGTTATTGTCCACACACACACATATACATGTGTGTGTGTGTGTAGACACACACAATAGCATTTTTTTTGTTCAAAGGTTTTCAATGATGGATTTGTACTCATTGGTACATGCATAAATGGATTTGCTTTTTAATCATTATAGTGTGAACTTGACTCATTATAGTATGAAATTGATTCAAGTTTCTTTGCTTCATTATAGTGTGAACTTGAGGGCTTATAGTGTCAACTTGACTCTACATTATTTGTTTCTTTATAGTGTGAATTTGACTCATTATATTGTGAACTTGACTCCACTTTATTTTGATAACTATAGTGTGAACTTGACTCATATATATTTACATAGATAGTTATATATATGCATATGTACATATATAGACAACACCATTTTGTTTTGTTCAAAGATGTGCAATGATGGATTTGTCCTCATTGGTACCTGCAAATATTGATTTGTTTTTTCATCATTTATCTCAATGGCATTGATGGTTTCATTTCAATGATCTGTCTCTGTATATATTTTCATATAGGCACACACACACACATACATATATATAGTGTTAACTTGACTCATTGTAGTGTGAACAATTCAAAGCATAGAAGATGTAATGCCCCGCCAGGAACCCTAAAGGATAGCAACACAACAAGGCAACTAAAAGGCGCAATAAATTTTTTTTTTTAAAGATTAAGGGAAATAATCATAACCTTGCTCAATAATTAACATAAGCGGAAGACTAACATTACATCCTAAAGGGTTACCAACGAAGATTACTTCAAAATAAAAACCACATCACCATATTAATCCAATCTTCCATTTAAATTAAGGAAAGCCAATTACGATAAAATAATTCATATTCATAAATTGATCTTCAAAAGATAGGCTTACAGAATTACAACATACATACTTCCAAAGATTCATTTATACAAATAGGAAAGATAACTGAAACAATATACATCCCATGACTTAAATTACAATATTCCATAAAATTACATGGCTTCCATAGAACAATAAATTACAATTTTTACAAGTTGTTGGTACAATGACCACACGGCCTCAAAGTACAAAATCAAGAATATAAGTGCTACAAGAAGCACGAACCAAGATGCACCGGCGAAGCCAATCCTCGCGTGAAGGTAGGAACAAGGCATCCGATGGGAAGTGGCATTACCACCCGACCATGTGATCCCATAATGGAACCACCCCACCGTGCTAGGAGATAGCAGACGACCCTCGAGCAAGCAAGAAAAGAACAACAGTACATACGACTCCGCAGTACACAAGTGACTCGACTCACAAAACACTAGCGACCCTAGAGAGAGAGTGTCATCACATGGCTTAACATGGTTACCCTAGGAAGGTCTCCATAGGTCCCGGCCCCCATCATGGGTTATCCTGGTAACCTCTCCCGAACCCCCGGCTCCATCTAAGCATCATGCGGACCCTACCATCCTTTCGTGAAGACAAGGTGGTAGGTTTGCCATTCCAGGCCTTCCCAAACACCTTGAGCCTATACAAGCACTCAACCGTGTACGGGGTGTATTATCTTAATTAAATTAATAACTACCCACCCCCTAAACAAATTATTAGGTTATCACTTAATAGCTGACTTTCGAGGGGTTATCCTGCCATCCACTTTGGGTGCGGCCCCCGCCCGAAAGCCACTCTCTCTACTAGGTCACTAAGTGGATAAGACTATCTATGAGAATTCTATGGTGGACTAACAACCATAAATTATCCAGACATAACACAGGTGGAGGACTTACAGTCACAAACCCAGAGTTAACCATAAGGGACATAACACATAAAAGCCCACTTCCTCAAGGTTTGAACATCGACACCTGACCAAGGGTAAACATTGACAACATAATGACCATTTTAAACATAATGCGACGACATTAAAACAACTAGACTGCAATTATTAAAACGTAAGATCCTACACAAGCAATCTTTCTTTGAGCAGTCAACATTTAAATCAAATTAAACAATTGTAAATATCGGCTAACAAAAATAATTCCAAATAATGACTATTTGTCGAATACAACATCATACGATTATTTTTCAATACTGGATAACAACACTAATATCAAATTTAACCTAAACTTTCCTTAATTCCAACATTAATACTAACCTCCAAATCGTTTAATTTATTTACACAATACCAGGCAAATATCCTCATTACTAAAATCGAAAAATTATTAAATAAGCTCAACATCGTTACAAACTACAATTAACACATTATTATTATTATTTAATATTAAATAACAACATATTGTTATTATTATTTAAATAACAATATATTCTTACTTAATATTAAACACCAAACACTTATTGATTTAATTCAAACCACGATATATGTATATAACATTATTTTCGTTTGTTTTATAAAACTTAAAAAAAAAATATTAAAAAGAACAATATTAAAATGACAATGTGGGGCCCCCACGCACCCACTGCAGCAAGCGCTGCCTTTCCCAAACTGGGAAATGCAGCGAGCTGCATTCCCAGCTTGGGGAAAGCAGCGCTGCTGCATTTTCCCACGCTGGGTATGCAGCGAGCAGGGAGGGAAGGGGAGGAAAGGGGGGTGCGTGGCTGGGTCGAGCCCAGCTCCCCGCCACCGCCCCCAATGCAGTTAATTTCAAATTTAAACAAATTTTTCTGGTTAACAACAGTTTAAAAAAAAAACTCATTTTTAATTAAAACGACTGAGACATAAAAAAAAGATAAAAACTTAAAAACAGAGACAGAGGTAAAACCTCTGTTAAAACCAAATTAAAATTTTAATTTACCAGCCACCAAATTTAACAAACATTCAACCAAAAACCCAATTAAAACCAATTTTCCAGTCACTAGTATTGCTAATTTTTACCAGCAATAACCAAATCCTCTGAGACAAAACAGGGGGAATAAACTTTCATCCAAAACAACCCAGTTTGTTCTAAAAATTTAATTAAATGAGACTAATCTTAATCCCCAAACCCCAATTGAATTTATTTGCTCCCAATCAAGCATGAACAATGAAATTTGACTCATAACCATAATTTTTTTAACACTGGAAATTTCTAGGGAGAAGTATTTTATGAATGCTTGGCAAAATTTTGCCAGCATAACACTACCAAAACCCATCAAAATTTCTAATTACAACCAGCATAATAAACCAAGAAATTTTCTTGCATAGCAAAGATGAAACAATATAAATTCAGTTAAGGAAACTACATGGGAAGAAATTAAGTTTAAATTTGATAACAAAATAGTAGAATTCTTCTTCCATAACCCATAACAAACAAACAATTCAAGATTTTAAACAATTAACAGCAAGTGGAAGGAAAGCAAGGATTTTTTTTTTGTTGCAATAAGCAAGGATTCAACCAACCTTGATGATTTCCAAGCAAGAATGGTATGTTCAGCAAGAATCCCAGCTAGTTCACACCCAAATCCACCCTTCAAGCAAATTTTCCAAAATTTCTTTCTCCTCCTCCAAAATAAGCATAACCCCCAAAATCTCCTCCAAAATGGTTTTGTATGAAAAATCTCTTAACCTAATTTTCTAGGTTGCCCAAAATTTCTATTTTTAAAAAAAAAACATTAAAATTCCCCATTGACTTTCTTTTCTTTTTCTATTTTTCCTTTTTCATATTTCTCAAAACAATAAATGAAAAATTCCCTCTTTTTGAAAATTACATTTTCATAAGTAGCAATTCAATCAATTTTTCTACTAAATAGAAAAGCAATGAGTTAACTTAATTTGCATATATTTAAAAGCAATTAACTAATCTATTCCATTTCTTTCGTTGGATCTAAACACGATTTCTTTTCCAAATAAGCAACTAACAGTTAAAATTTAATAACTAATCAATTACGCTTGATTCAAGACATAAGGCATAATAAGGAATGAATCGCTCAAGTCAACAATAATGACAACTTAAACTTAAATAATTAACCGAACCACCAAGGCATGCAAATCGAGGAAAAGTAAAAAGACTTGAAATTCAGACAAAAGGGATGAACGACCGACTGACGGCACTCACAATAACAGACTGAGGTAAGGACTAGGGTCAAAAGCTATCTCCTCCACTCCCATCGGACATATAAGGCACGCTCAGACCTGTGAAGCCAGGTGGAGACGATACCCCGTACCTACCCGGTACTTGTACCTGCAATATCCTGCATCACCGAAGCACACATACATGCATATAGATATAGAATACGCGGCACGCACACCGATGAAGGAGAATCGCGACGTTCCCTGTCTCATCGAAACGAGTGAAGGAAAATCGTCCCCTTGCATCCAATACAATAGCAAACACGCAACATATATATGACACATCACCTAGATAAAGTAAAATGTCAGTACGAGCAATAATCCACGAAACACTAGAAATCACCAATACTGAAATACTGAAAGTAACTCATGCATCCAATATCCAGATAAACATGATATATTATCAAATACGTCTGCAAAATGACGAGCAATCAAGTGCCAACTGAATAGTAAACTGGAACACAAAATCAGTCTAATAAGTCCGATCAAAACGGGGTACTACAGAAGAAAACTGAACAATTCGAAGCAATGGAGGACTACATATTTAATATGACATGACCGACTGTTTCCCACAAAAATTCAAATTTGAAAATAGCTCGCTACCACAATCGAATGCATTGCACATTCAAATTATATTATAAGATAGAATTTTCCATGTCACTTTCATTACAATCCAATTCATTGCATATTTCTGAGTTCTGCAAATTCTCTTTGTACATTCCTTATGTAACTATTTGTTTGCAATATGTATGTATGTTATGCATATGCATATTCATATGTATGTATATGTGCATATGTACAATTCTATGTGCATGTGCATATGTATGTAGGTGGATATATATATGTATGTACCTATGCATTTGAATATGTATGTATAATGAATGTGTAAGGATTGTATGCATGTTGTCAAAAGTTAAAGACGGTCAAAAAATTGTTCTGCATTCAATAATGTATGGATGATTTGTTGTGGCAACATTATGCTACCCCCGATTATTACAATTTTTTGCAAGCATGCTAGAGAATCGAGGGAAGAACCATACTTGTGGAAGATCATCATATCAATGTAAATATGTTTATTAACACACTTCAATTCTTTGGAGATTATGCCTTTAATGCTTATATATTAAATTAATTTGTGTAGATATCCTAGGTAGTTATGCATTTCTTATTAAAGGTGTTTCTTAACATACTTTAGTTTGTTTTTCATTTTGTTGTGATTGTTATGGCAGACAATTACAAACACAATAAGGAGTTACTATGTCTTTAATAACCCACTCTACATATCCCAAGAATTTTTGACTATTTTTAGTATTTATTTACTTATTTAGTCATTTGTGTTTGATTCAATCGCATACTCTGGGCATCTATCCAATTGGATTAGGCATTCATCCATCTAGGATGAGCATCTAACCATACAGGTTAGGCATCTGTCCATATGGGACATGGGGTTTCATCTATCCAATACAGGATAAGCATCTACCCAAATGGGGTAGGCATCTATCCAACTTGGGATAGGAGGTGCTATGCCAGAGACTTAGACTCATCGAGACCATCCGGGTCCTGAGTCACTCACTAAGAATTACACTCCTCTAATAAGAGTGCACCGAGGTCACCTTCCTTTAGAGAAAATTAAAAAAAAAACATAATGCAAGCTTGAATTCTGCCTCAAAATTTGGCCTAAAGCCTTAGGAAGTCAAGCAAATCCATACGGGATTCCTTCCGAGTATGCGTTGCATTACTTTTTCCTTAATTTCTCTTATCTTTCAATTAGGAGACTTCACAATCCGTCTACTTTACCAAATCCTATACCCCATCCCTGAACACCTAAGTACTAGGGACAACTCCATCCCTAGACTGCCTACATACCCGTTTCGGCACGAGATCAAGATGTAAGGTATGTAGTTCTGTTTTCTAATATATGGTTTAATGTAAATTGTTTTGGTGGTTACGCAACCCTTTCTAGGGTCAATGTTCCATATAGTTTCTCTATAGTTGCTACCCACGATGGTAGCTCTATAGAAAAAAGGCTCAAGGTGGCCTTCTGCTTGTGGCCTAAGATAATTAAGTCCTATTTTCTATTAAATACGTCACCCTTAATCCATTATCAACATTGAAATCACCAAGATTAAATAAATTTCCAAAATCATAACACACAACCAAACCCTAATGGAGTTTTTTGGGGTTTAACTGAGCGGATGTAAATTCATTTTAGATTTTATCTTTTTATATTATCGATCCAAGAGGGATTACCCACATGTTGGTTCCCAAAACCACAAATTGGAAAACCAAAAGACTTGCCAAATCCTCAAGTAGTTCAATCAACCTTGGCCAATGAACAGGGATGGTCAAAGACCAAATCCCTCTGCACTTAAGGCTCCACTAAACCTAGGTGGGTGTGCCTCCTCCTCTTAAGCACAAAAGAGGTTATTTATAGTGGATTTAAACCTTTTAGTAAGTTTATACAATTGACAAATTATTGTTCTACAACTATGCTTTATTATGTGCTTTAATTGAATGCTTTGAAAAGAAATGATTGTGAATGTATATTGAAAATGAGATTGCTTTCCAGACTTAAATGAAATCTACATAGATCAGTTCATATAGGATTTGGGAAGAATGTTTCTCTATCAAGGATCTTGAATGCATACAGATCAAAACCTTAAAAGATCAATAACAGACCAGTGCCTCTATCTAGGTATATATATGACACTTTGTGGATAAAATATCTTATTAGCTCAAGAGACAATTTCTCATCAACTATGAAGGCTCAGTATGTGTTACACAAATAATAAGAACTCAATCTTTCACTTAATGCAACAACATGTGATTCACATCATAGAAAATCTATAAACAGATTTATCAAGAGGACAAAGATAATCATCAACACAAAAGTGTACACAATATTTGGAAAAAGAAACAATGAACCTTGTATATTAATCTTCAGGAAATAATTGCATACATAAGATGCACTTGTAGATACTCCATTACATATTGCTTGCACAAAATGATACTTCTTCTTCCTATAGACTTCCCTAATACAAAATGACATTTAGTCCTTATAGCAGTATGTTGTTCTCATGGTTCCTTTTTTTTCACATAAAAAATGACTCCTTATAAGTATGTGAATCCATAGGCACATATGAATGGACACACCCTTTCATACATAGGAGGGAGTTATAAACTATAATGCCCCGCCAGGAAACCCCGAAGGGATTAAGCCATAACACAAGAATAGAGTGCAATTTTTTTTTTTTAAAGTTACAACACATAAGATGCAACAAGATATCAAAGATTCAGATTACATAGCGGAAGACATCAACTAACACCTAAAGAGTTTCCCAACGAGATTACTTAAATTTCACCATTCACTTAACTCACACAATTAATCCAAAAGCTGAATATCTTAATAACTAGATAATTCATAACCAGGATGATTCCTTTCAAAAGAGGGAAATATAAATCACAAGCGAAGATTCATCATTAAGATCCATTCATAATCTTCATTCAAGCTTTTCATTAAAAATACAAGCCATACATCTAACATTCTAATACACTAGGATTACATCATAATCATATGAGATCTTTCAAGCATATTTAGTTTTCTAACCACAACTGAATAGATTCCATTACTCTAAGATACATTCTTCATATTCCAACTTATTGCATTCAAAAGACGATTACATACAAGCATCAACGATAAATCTCATCTAAAACCACTTACGCATTTGATCAACATGGCGTTCAAGAAAGAACTGAATATAAGCATTAAAGTTAATTCCATTTATCCACTTAACCATATTAACATAAGCTAATCATACATGATAAAGATGAATAAAGGAAACATAAGAGAATACATCACATAACACCATAATGATCTCGGAGTTCACCCCTAAAGGGCTACATCTCCGGGTCTGCTCAACTGCAAGACCCCCTCTGATAAATAAAAAGGTTAAGGATACAAGAGGTTACACCATTACAATCCAGCCATCAAGGCGAAATATAAACAATATACAAGCGACCACATCGGTCAATTAATACATAAACGATCCTTGGAAAGAATAGGATCCAGCTGAACATAATCAAAGCTAAAACAAGAGGTCCTTGAGAGCATCCATAAAACTGAGCCATCACCCCCAAGGTCTAACATGAAACCGACACTCACAAGGGCAGAGACAAAAGGATGACTCACAAAGGTACTCCTAATAGGACAAAACGACAACACACTAGCGAACGTAGGGACAAGTGTCATCACACAACCTGGTATGGATACCATGGCAAGTCATCATAGGTCCCGGTCCCATACACTGGGTTACCCTGGCAACCTAATCCGAGCTTCCGGCCCATCCAAGCCTCATGTGGACCCACACATCCTCTCGTGAAGACAAGGAAGATGGTTTGCCATTTTAGGCCTTCTCACAGCATGTCGAGTCTATGATAGCACTCGTCCCATGTGTGAGGCACAATTATCTTACTTAGAGATTACATTCTAATCTACTTAGGTTATCACTTATTAGACTCACTTTCAACGGGTTATCCAGCAGCCACTTTGGGCGCGGCCCCCAATCGAAAGCCACTTTCCCATACGACACTAGATTATACTTGGACGAACTCAAAACCAAGGAATACACATGGTCAGACGAACGGAGTTCAAAAAGGGAGGGACAAACATCTGGTCAAACACGACTCAAAGATGAACACTTACTAACGGTACTCTAATTAGAGACCTGACCAACAACGGTCAACCACAATCCTCATTCGACTCACACACAAGGAGGATATGACCAAAATGACACTACCACAATACAATAGTCAACTCGGAATCGAGGACTAAAACAGGCACACCAAATCATTTCATACGACAGGGTCCTATCAAACAAAGCACTCTTGCCATTTCATAATTAAAGGCGAATACAGAAATTAAACTCGCAAGGCAATAATCAGAAAGGCAATATCTTCTCAAATTGATTAAACATTAAAATCGATCAAGTTTTCTACATGATCTAAAATAGATTACAGTTATCTACCTCAACTAGGGATAAGTTGTTCTTGGTTTTCTAACTCCTAAGGTTCAAAGCATCGAACAGGCAAATTAAGCCATAATGAGTTTTTTTAACCAAATCATATTAATAAATCTCAGACAACCATTAATCGACTAAAATAAGATATTTAATCTCCAATCCAAAACGTCATTAACATACTGGTCTAAAATCAATCTCTACAGATTCATAATTTCAATTCCAGTTACATAATACGGATTACGGAAATAAAAATGTAGAAAGAGAGTCTAAATGGAGATAGTCATTTCCAATGCATATCGTTAAATTTCTAATGCCCAACGATAAATATTTCACTACTTTACAATTACTCAAATGATATGTTCTACGATAAAATTTAACATCATCAAGCAGTAATTACATTGTATTTCAACGATCAAGATCTAGATTCATTAATCCAAGATCGATCAGAATATAATCAATGATATTTAGTTGCGAAGTTAACAGTTTTAGAACTTAATCAGGAAAGGAGCATAAGTCAAGAAATGGGATTGAATAAATTAATTCACTTATAAACTCCATTATAAGACTACTCCATATCCAATTAACATTTACCACTATATGCCACCTTAATCAAGATTAAAAACTAATTAAGCTTAACATTAAAATAACATACATTAAAATGGTATTACATACCATATGCATTTTTTTTTGAATACTAAAAAAAAAACATGCATTAAAAAAAAAAAAACGATTTTAAAAAAAACTACGTTTAAAACAACAAAAAACGCATTTAAAAATTAAGTGGAGAGGCGAGCTGGGCGGGCCGTGCCCTAACCCTAGCCGCAGTCCACACCGTAACCGCAGGGGATACCCTTACGGGCGGTGCCTCTGCGGTGCCCGCAGGTCCGCGGCGCCCTGCGGCCAACGTGGCCCTGCGGCCACCGCAGTGTGCCGCGGGCATAGTCCTAAGCACCAGCGAGGGGGGAAACACAGAGGAAACGAGCGGGGGAAGAAGGGGGACGTGCGGGGGAGGGGAGGAGGAGCGGGTGGAGCTCCGCTCCCCGCCTCCAATCCCCAAAACACAGTCCGAAACAAATAAAAAAAAATGCCCAGCTCGGATGCATATTCACAGTTCGGAAATAATATAATATATTTTCTTTATTTTTTTTGAAACACAGTTTGAAATTAGCTAAAAACGCCATACCCAAATACGATTTTATAAATTTCAATTTGCTATGAACTTGGTTTAAACGAACTGCGTTGAAATCATATTTTCTTGTTGGGTTTCTCATTCTTTTCAAACTCCCAAGGGTTTCAAACGCCCAAAACGAAAAGAGGAATAACAACATCTCCAAAAACACTTCCAGCCAAGCTGGTTAATTTACTAAATCAGTTCATAAGCATGGCAGACAATGGAGAATCTAAAACCAGGTAAAACCCCCATTTCCATTTCAAACAAAAACTAAAATTGAGAGTTGGATCCTACCTGATCTCGCGTTCCTGGCAAGATCGGCTGAAGAATCCCAATCTCTAGCTCCCAAATCCCTCCTTCTCCATCCAAAAACCTCCAATTTCATCTCCAAAATCTTTTCAACCAAAAATTTTCTCCAAAATGACCATCCTTTGAAATTTTCCCCAAATTTGGGTTATATGGAAGAGTTGACCCAAAATTTCATTTTTGGAATAAAAATTCTCATTTCAAAATAACTCTCCAAAAATTAGTTCTTTTCCCACTATACAACAAATTAACTTGCTTTTTAATTCAAAAAAAAAAATGATTTCTTCCTTTAATCAAATTTAATCTTTCAATTTCCAAAATCCAACAGAATACTATCAATCTATTGCGATAAAATACAAAAATTTCTTTTTCAACAGCATATATATAATGCATTTAATAATCGAAATCAGTCATTAAAACGAATTCACTCCCAATTTAAAATAAGCAATCCAAAATCACGAAAATCGCATAACGAAATCCCGATTAATCTAGTCCATTAATCTTCAATGCACAGATGCATATTTAATCAAGATAATTACTAAGGACTAATTAACCAATTTAACCAAACACACCAAGCACGCAAGTCGAGAAAGCCAACCAAACAGACGACTCGCAAACCCAAACAAGAAGGGGATTACCGACGACGACTGGCGATGCTCACTTGAGCACGACGAAGGTCAACTAGGGTCTTACGACCACCTAATCCAACTCTAAGGATTAAAAGGTACACTCAAACCTGCACATCCAGGTGAAGACGAACCTCGCACTCATGCGGCGTTGTACCTGAAATCTCCTGCAACCAAGAGTCATACATGCATACATATATAAAATTTAATGAAAACGTTAGCTCAATATTAATACCACGAAATAGGTACACTAACAACTTGCATACAACTAGTGTGGAACCACATCAATAGCTATGCGTAAAATCAACATCCGACCATAACATAATATTACGATAAACTAATCAAGATTAAACCAAGGTTAGAGATTGATTAGGGCAGGGGTACTACATAAACAGTTGTTTTCCAAAGGACACACCCTTTGGTTTATAGATATAATTTAAAAGGAAAACCCTAAAACACCATACTAAATAATGTTTTAATAATATATCCTTTATCCTTCGCTTTGATAACATTTCTCGGTAAATATTCATCATCTCCTTAATATCTCCTGCACATAAAACAAACCAATCAAATCCCTTGATTTTAAACATTAACTACATACCACCTTTGATTAGGTAATAATCCTTCTGACTTATGTAAAATACTTATTTAAGATAATTCACTTAAATCAAAGTATTAAACACTTGTAAATATTTATTCATATAAAATAATTTACCCTAATGATAGTTTTTTCATAACCTAAGGTAAAATATTTTATATATGGCAAATAGAAGCATATACTTCCTTGTGAAAAAATGATATCCATGGAAAAACTTCTAATACCTCTTCACCTTTTAAGGCACTTGAATTAGGTTGGAAATTTTTTATCACATGAACATACCCTTGCAAATACCAATCAAATTATTTAGTACATGATATAAATAATATACCCTAATAAATATATTCAATTTATAAACCTAGGGAAAATAAAATGCATATGGAAGGATCACTTTAATAAATAAATGTTTTTCATCACTTTACTTATGGTAAAAATACATTTTCTCCAAAATAATAATAATCATACTTTGATCTTTAAAACATTAAAACTATTTACCCTAATGTAAAATGTCCAATTTATTGGATTAGGGCAAATATATACATATGAAAGGAATTCCTTATTGCAATGACTTTTCAATAAATACTATTTATCTCTTTCATTCGTGTAAAAAAAATGCATCTTCCCCTTTTATGAAATATTCTTTATAATATTCATATTTTGATTTTGAAAAATAAATAATTTTTACCCTAATATAAAATGATTCAAAGAACTTTAAAGGGTAAAAAACAAAGGAAATTAAAAATATAACCAAGGTCTAAGAATATTTCCTCTATATCTACCAGTAGAATTTTATAGTCTTCCGAAAATTTATTTGTAAGACTTGAAAAGCATTCTCCTTTTTTTTTTAGCATCTTGTTTCTTCTTTTTATCCATTGGCTAGTCAGTGATCAAGCCAATAGTGCTGGGAAAACGCAGAGCTCTGAGCATAGATGAGCATTGGCTTCCTACAAGATATTGATTGTGCACAACTCCACAGCCATCAGCTGAAACTACAAATGCAATCATATTTGCAAGCTTTGCCATTTCTAGGCACGTCTGGCCATGCAGTATTTCCAAAAAAGAAAATTGATCCTCATTTACCGTTAGAAGAACAAAGAACATCTATTATAGCTTCTGATATATCAATCTCTATTTCATGGGATGCAGAGTATTATAAATAAACACCCATTCTGCTGCACGTAATTGTCTTATAGTATCGCTGCCAAATTCATTAATATTATCTCATGAATTCAAGTATTGAAGCATAGAGTTGGATCTCTATTTTTATCGGGTAAAACATGCCTCTTTTAGTCTCCTTCGCTGAATTAGAATATGCAGGTCGTCACTTGCAAATCTGAGCTTTTAAACAGCTCACCCACACATTAAAAACAATAAAAATATTATAAAAATGCCCCCCAAGGTGAGATATATGATCCGGGCAATCATTTTAAGATTAAAAACATCATTAATCATTCATTTTCAGCTTCAAAAAATGGCCCAAACTGTAAAAACGTGAATTCAGTTTTAGCCACCGTGCATTTCAGAACGGGTTGATTAATCACTTGAGTGCTTTGTTATATCTTTATCGGAGATCAGGGAGACTTATTTTTTATTACAACGATCTCCCGATGAGTTTCATCATTTGCCAGCCCGCCATGTATAAAGTGTTTTGAACTTTATAAGTCCCATATAAATATATCTTTTATTCAAATCATTTATTTTAAATGATTTAAACGTATATTCCATAAAAGTATTATTTATCAAATTCAAAATTGAATCTCGATCATGTATATTTTATCTTTCAAAATGAACTTATATTTCCTCTTGCAAAATAATAATATTCTGGCTGAATAATAACCAGCAAACATCATACTCAATAAACTTTACATTAGCGAAGAAGATATTAAATGAATTCCTTGATATTTGGGATTTTGCACAGAGCATCCTTGTATCATAAATATTTGAAAGAATAGACTACATTACTATAAGATTAATTCAAGTAAGAAATATTAACATATGAAAATGACTACTTGAAATAGTATTACATTTCACATGAGAATTTAAAATAAATTGCAAACAAGGTCGCTTTGGGAAAAATAGTAAATCAAATCATGGAGGATTAGAAACTGTCATAATGATACGTTGTGACATGAAGAATTCAGAGGAATATTCAATTCAATATGAAAGCTCAATGGGAAAGATTTAATAATACTCAAAGATGACTTACTTTGATAAAAATTTATCTCACCATTGAAAAATATAAGAAAATGCAAATGGAGTGGCTTTAGAAAAAATGGCAGACGATATCATAGGAACCTGCAACTTGGTACGAGGGTTATTTAATATACATTAAATGCAAAAGAAGAATTAGATTGGCATAATAATGCTTGAATGGAGAGAAATTATGATTCGAAAAGACATACCTGGAATGATTCCATATTTGCAACTACATACATACCTGAAAATCAACCACTTGACGTATGCATCAGAATAGACTTTCAGAAGCTTGAAATGGAAAAGTATACCTGAACATAGGTGTCTCACATGATTTCTCGAGTGAACTTGCTATCTTGCATGAGATTTGGAACTCTAAATTTTGAAAAAATTTAAGGTTCCATCACCGCCCCTTGGATTTAACTTCCAAATGACCCTTATTTATCCCCGATGATTTAGAGGGACGATGCCACATACGTCGTTGTTGCAGCTTTATTAGGCATTAAGTGCAGTAGTTCAATACGATGACATTACCCGTAAGCGTGACCCAAAGGCACCATAGATATCGAACATTGCTGAGGCTTTTGGTTTCAACTCCTCTTGTTTAGTTGCCTAACTAGGAATTTTAACTTTGAATTTATGAATCTTAAGCAAAGTAATATACTAATACAATCATGAAAAAGAAACTATAATATACAAGGAATTATTGCTTGAAATTTAAACTAAGATATAAATTTTTGCATGATTGAAAGTAACACAATCAAATCATAGTATTTTCTTGAAAGAAAACTATGATAATAATTAAAATTCTAAAACTTGAACTAAATGCATGAAAGTACTATTCGTTTGAAAACTATGATACTTATCGAAGATAGATTATAAAAATGTACATTACACTTTAAGCATAAATCCTAATACCTCGAAGGTACTATATTGCTTGAAAGAAAGTTAAATGATTAAATAACAAGACTTTGGAAAAGAAATTAACATTTACTTGTTGAAGGGAAAAAATATATTTAATAATAAGCTTCAAATAACCACATTACTTTTAATTACCAAAGTTTGAACTTAAGATTAGAAGAGAGTCTAATTACTTGCTAATTAACCAATATAAGTAAACTTCCTAAAGTAATATACTAATACAACCATGAAAAAGAAACTATATAAGGTCTATTTTAGTAATATCTTGCAAAACAATAGCAAATTTTGGTTCCATTTCCATTTGCTAAAAACTATGGTTTCTTTACATCTTAATTAATACAAGTGTTCTTCCAAATAAATTATACCATTTAGGTTGTATGAAGATTTAACTATGAAATTATCCTCTAAGTTTAAATGTTAATAAATTCATTGCTTTGCAATATAAATGTGATTACTTCTTTTTACTAGTCATGAGTGCTTCTAAAGCTTATCTACACTCAATAGCCTTGTATACTTTGTATCTTGAAAACTAACTCGCGTAAAGGTATGTTCAAATGTTCAACTTCTTGAATTGAGGAGAATTTTTACTAAACATTAATTCATTTTGCTTGAAATACATAAAAGGGGTAACCATGAGTCTAAACTCATTTACTTGGTAGGTAAATTATTTTGACCTTTAATACTTGCACTATTTTGAAATATACAAAAAGGTAGTTTGAAGTCCAATAAATAAATAAATAACTTAGATATTTGAAATGTATTAAATGTCTTGGGAAAATCTTCTTACTACTAGGTACTATTTGAGACTAAATAGACACACTTGAAGAAAAAGAACCAATAGTATAGAATAAGTGTATTATTGGTGAAATATCATTTTCCCTAAAGGATTAATCACCTCCTATTTTATTTTCTTTAATAAACAAACTTAACTATACACTAAGAATAAATCCCTTCTTATAAGAGTAGTTTATAAATTAAATTTTAACTATAAATTAATTCTATTGTCATAAATAAATTTTAATTACCAAATTCTAATGAATAAATTTTAACCAAATCAACCCCTTAGTATATATACAAAATAAATTTTAATTGTAAATCCTATTTGTATTTTACTTTTAATAAACCCCCCCCCCCCCTCCTCTTTTTTTTTATTTCATTATTACTAACTTAAAAATAAAATAAAAAAATTTAACGATGTAAACAAACTATATAAAAACTAATTTTAATAAATTAAAATTCATTCATTAAATAATTCATAAATTATAATTTAATTCACTCAACTCGAATCAATGCAAATCAATTTAATATTAAAGAGATGTTATTTATAATCAATTAGTACCAATTTTAAGCCAACACATACCAATATTATTTTATAACCTAAACTTATTATAGTCAACTATATATAATATGTCAATTATTATGCCAAGAGGCGTTCCTATGAGTCGCAACAGGGGAAGTGAAGGATAGAAAAAAAGTGGAATATTTTGTGTAAACAAAAAAGAAACAATTAATATTCTGGCAGTTACCTTTTCAAGAAGTTGGATGGTCATTTGATAATATTTTATTTTATTAAAAAAAAAATACATCTACATTACCACGATTACTTATTTTTGTGAGTTGTCAATAGTGATTACTAAAATTGTGTATTTGTAAATGCAATATGAAACGGTTATGAAGTGGTCGATTGGAGTTATGCATGCTACAATGCTCAATACACAATATTAAATACTCCACAACTTGATCAATGGATTGCAATATTTGCAGGGGAATTCTTTGGCAAGTTCTCTCATTTGCTCACTGGTAAGTTTTGATTTTCAATGCAAGAGATTGGTTAGCATTCAGCTTGAATAACCATAAATTATTATTTTCTTATCCATGTGTTCTGATTCACATTTACCTTGCATAAGTAATGTGTTTCCCGTGTGCTCAATGAGGAAGGAGGCATCACGCTTTTTCTCTTTTTAGTTTTCTATATGCCCTTACTTCTGGTACATACCTCTCTTTTTGTGCTTGATCTATTTATTCTTTGTTTGTAAGTATTGTTGTTTATATTGTGCGTTTTTCTGTTTTCTTGGTTACTCCTATTGACAGTTTGCAGAACAACGAATAGGTATTGCAAAAAAATTCAGCAAGGGGCATGCATAGAAGAAACTTGGTATTACGTTTCACGGGTATAAACCTGAAATCATATGGTATTAGATTTATTTGATGGTTCAGATCCCCAATCATTTCGTGCATCACTTGGATTTTATGTTTTTTGCAAGATTGGATTACCTATGTGATCTCCACATTCTCCAATGCTAAGCTAATCTTCTCCAAGTTTTTGTTTTGTGTTTTCATAATTTTTCATCACATCAAGAAGGATTGGTAATAAGATCAAACCCCATGAATTTATGGAGATGCTAAATGAATTTTTTGTGCTCAATCGCATCTTCAATATCAGAGACTATATTTCTGCCATAAGATGATTTAGGGTTTTCGATTTTCTATGTATTTTAATCACTTCTTGTAGTTTCTAATTTTCTGAAGAATTGACAATTAGTATGAGTTTTAATTTTGATTTAGATGCCCCACCTGTCTGCATTAATAAACTAGGGGCATCTATTCCTTTTAAATATATTGTGTTATCATGGAACTCCACTAAGTATGTTCATTACAATCCGATTCACAAATAAATAAAAAGTATTGCATTTAGAAAGGACTATATTATACGATTCTTAAATTTATGTTGTCAATTGATTTACAAATGGTTTGAAATGAAAAATCCAAGGAACGAGCAAGAAAAAAATTGTTGCCCATGATTTAATTGATTAAATTTGATTGACTAGAATAATAATATATTTTATAATTATATCATTAATTAAAATTTAAAAAAATTAATAATTTTTTTTATGTACAAAAGTAAAAAAGGTTCCATTTATATCTAAATTTAGTTTTAAATTTGATGATTTATTTAATGTTTAGAAAAAATAGAATTTATTTAAATTTTATAATTTAAAATGAATTGCATGCAAAAGAAAAGTAAAATAAAATAGAAATGTTACTTAGGAAAAATATAGAAAGATTCTATTTACATGGGAAAAGCAAAAATACAATAGATATGTTGCTTATATATCTAAAAAAAATTAGAAAGGTTTTATTCATATCTAGATTTTAGTTTCAAATTTGTTCTTAAATTAATTGTTTATTTATTTATAAATTATAAAAAAATAGTTTAATTTTATAGTCTAAATTGTTTTGCATGAAAAAAAATAAATTTATTTTAATTTTATAGTTTAAAATGATTTTCATGCCAAAAAAGGTAAAATAGAATAGAAATGTTAGTTATGAAAAATATTGAAAGGTTCTTATTTACATGCAAAAAGGAAAAATAGAATAGAAATGTTGCTTATATATCTAATTCAAATTTAGAAAAGTTTTATTCATATCTAGAATTTAGTTTCAAAATTTATTCCTAAATTAATTGTTTAATAATTAATAAATTAGAAACATACTTTAATTTTATAATTAAAATTGATTTGCATGAAAATAAAAAGTATCATGGATTTTTGTCTTTAATCATATATTTTATGTATACTTCATAAAAAAAACTTTATAAATGAAAAAATGTAACTAAAAGAAAATAAAAATATCAATGACTCTTTAAGGTATGACATGTGTAAAATGTCAATTAAGCTTTTAGAAATTACTATTATAATTTAGGGTTAAGTTAAGATTAGGGTTTAATCAAGGAAGGGTAGAATTTTTTATTATAATTACTATTAGAGTTATGATTTGAGATCCATAAAATGGTACAAATATAATTTATATCTAAATAATTATTTTAGAATAACAATCATTGAAAATAAAAAAAAATTATTTATTAATAATTCATCATCTTAAATTTTAATAAACTATACTTAAAGTATTGTGTAATTTTTGTCTTTAATGGTATATTTATGTATAAACTGTATTGTGTAATTTTTCTTTTACTCATATATTTATGTATACTTTATAAAAAATAACATTATAAATAACTAAAAAAATATAACTAAAAGGAGATAAAAATATCAACAACCCTTTAAGTTAAAAGAGGTGTAAAAGGTGAAATGAGCCTTTACAAATTAATAATATAACCATAATTGAATCTTGATTAACTCTAATATAACCTTAATTGAACCCTAATAACCTAACCCTAAAATTAATCCTAACCTTAATTAAACCTTATCTTGAACAACAATATAAACCCTAGCATAGTCTTAACCCTTAACTCAACAAGTGACATTAACCTTGACCCTAATTAAACCTTTATGCTAACTTAACCTAACCCTAAATAAATTAATCCTTATTAAATATTAACCCTAACCTTAAATTCAAGCTTTATTATAGAACCCTAACCCTAACAACATGTTTTATCCTTGAAACCTAACCTTGTTTGAATCATAAGCATAAGCATAACTATAATCCTTAGCCCTAACCCTAACCATAACACTAATTGTAACACTAAACCTTAACCCATTTAATCTAACCCTAACCCTAACCATGATGTAAACCCTAACCCTAACCATAATCTAAACCCTCAATCTAACTCTAACACTAATCCCTAATCCTAAACCCTAAACCATAATTATAATCCAACTTAACCTAACCTAACTTAACTTTGACCTTATCCCTAATATTTATGCTAATGTAATCCTTAACCCTAATTTACACTTAATGGTAACCTTGAAAGTGAGCCTTATTATAGAACCCTATAATTAAACACTACCTACAACTTGAGCCCTAACCCTAAACTAAACACTAACCATAGTTGAACTCAAATCCTAATTGAATTCTACCTGAAACCATAACCCTAATTGAACTCTAATCCTAATTTAACCCTAACCCTAACACTATTGTAACTGAAGCATAACCTTAATTATACCCCTATTTGAAATATATTACTAACCCTAAGTATAATTTAACCCTTGTTAAAATCAAACCCTAACCTTGACAATATCTCCAATCTACACCTAATTGAACCCTAACCATAAGTACTGACCATACTTGAAACCTAAACATAACGCAACCCTAAACCCAGTTGTAACCCTAAATTAAACCTTAACTACAACTTGAACCCTAACCTAACCATAATTGAACCCTAGCCCTAATTATAGCCTAAGCTTAGCCCTAAACAAAATCTTACTATAATTTCAATCTAATCCTAAAATGAACTCTAATCCTAGAATTAAACCCTACCTATAATTTGAACTATAATCTAACCATAATTGAACCCTAACCATAAACTAATCCCTAACCCTCAATTAACTATAATCCTAATTTAACCTTAACCCTAATGTAATGAATCATAACCCTAATTCTAATATTTATTGAACTCTAATACTAACCCCGACTATAGCTAAATACTTACCATAATCAAATGCTAGCCTTGATAGTATCCCTAATCTAAATTAAATTGAATCCTAACCCTAATTGAACCTTTGGGTTAACATAACCATAACCCTAATTAAACCTTAACTCTAACCTTAAAGTCAAGCTTTATTGAAGGAGCCTAATCCAAACATCATGCTTCATACTTAAACTCTGATGACATTTGAATCCTAACACTTACTCAAAGGGTAATAAAACCCTAATTAATTGAACCCTAACCATAAATGAAAAATTATGTGTATAACCTTATTGAATACTAATCCTAATCTTAACATTGATTCTAACTGATCACCTGCCCTAACCCCACACATTAACCTAGAATGGTAACCTTAATCATAACCTAACCTTAACGCTATCCTCAATATAGCCTTATCTCTGGCCCTAATATAACCCTAATTGAACCATAACCCTAACTCAACCCTAAACTTGTCCCTAATCTTAACCCTAACACTAATCATGATGTAAACCTAACCCTAAACACAATCATAACAATAACAATATCCCTAATCCTAATCCTAACCCTAACCTAACAGTAACCTTGAACCCTAGCCATAGAAACAATCCTTTGTCCTAACCTTAAAGATTAACCCTAACCCTAGCAATAATCCTTTGTCCAAAACCAAAACCCTAACCCTAACCGTAACCCAAAACCTATCCCTATCCCTAACCCTAAACCTATATCTTAACTCTAAACTAATATCTTAGCCTTAAACCCTGACCCTGACCTTAACAATAATGTAAACCTAAGCCAACCATATACCTAAGCATAATCCTTAGCCTCAACCCTAGATGCTAACCCTAACTGTAACTACTATATTAAATCCTATCCTTAGCCATAACCAAAATGCTAAATGTAACCCTAACCCTAGCCATGATGTAAATGGTAACCCTAACCCTAACTACTATGTAAATTATAACCCTAAAATTAACCTTAACCCATACCCTAAACCATAATTCTAACCCTAAATGTGGGTGTAACCCAAACACTAAACATAACCCTAATCCTAACCATGATGTAAACCCTAAACATAATCCTAATCCTTGACCCTAAACATAATCCATAAACCATAACCCTAAATCCTAACCCTCATCATAATCCTAACAATAACCCAAACCAACCAAAACCTAACTTTAACTCTCAAATTATTGCTAAATATGACATAAACCCTAACCCAAATCAAAACCATATTTCTAACTATGATCCTACCATGATCCTAACCTTGACCCTAACCCTAACCATGATGTAAATCCTAACCATACCCATTATTTAAATCCTAACCATAACTTATCCCTAACCCTAACCTTAACCCTACCCATAATCATAACCCTAACCCTTAACCCTATCCCTATCCCTAACCCTTATTATAATCCTAACCCTAAACTTGACCCTAAACTTCATCTTACTATAATTGAAACCTAACTATAACCTAACCTTAAATTCCACTTTAATCCTAGAACTAAACCCTATTAAACTATATTCCTAAACTTAACCCTAACCCTAATTGAAATGTAATTTTAATTGAACTCTAATCCTTGATTAATATTAACCCTAATCTAGCCAAAACCCTAACTATAAACTTAACCCCAACCATAACCCTAACCATAATCCTAAACCTAAAGCAAAAGCGAACCTTGATGCTAATGCTACCCATTATCTTAACCCTAACCCTAGCCCTAATAATGATGTAAACATTAACCCTAGCCATAATACTAACCTTAACCCTAACACTAAACCTTAACTCTACATTAAATAATCATAAATCAAGTCGTAATCCTAACCCAACCCCAGTTATAATCATAACTCTAACCCTAACTATAATTATGGTTACCCTAACCCTAAATTTGATATAAACTCTAAACATAATTGAAACACTAACAATAAACCCTAACCCTAACCATAAACTTAACCCTAGCACGAAAACCTAACCATAACCATAACCATGACCATAACCATAACCATAATTGGAATCCTTAACTCCAACTCTAACCATAATCTGAAAGCTAAACAAAACCTTAACCTTCATCCCAACCCTAACCATAATATAAACCCTAACCATTATCATCACCTTGACCTTGAAACCTAATCTTCATCACAACCCTAACCCTAACCCTAACAATGATGTAAACCATATCCTTGACCATAATAGTAACCTTAACCCTAACCCTAACCATAAACTAAGCCTAACCCTAATCCTAATAGTAATCCTAAATCCTAACCCTAAACATAATTCTAAACCTACACCAAACCTAACCTCGATGTGAACCCTAACCACAACCCTAACAATTATGTAATCCTTAATTCTAACCACAATACTAACCTTAACCCTAACCCTATTTGTAACCATAATAGTAAGCATTAAATAATGTTTTATACTATCATTAAATAAAAGTCTAATAAATATCTTACAATTTTGTATATCAAAGGTATCAATTTTGTATATGCTTTAATCTTGTAACACATAAATATTTATTAAAAATAGTCTAAATGGATATATACAATTTCATATATCTTTACATCATAATATATTAATATAATAATATTATAATATTATAATATAATTCAATTCAAGAAAAAGATACTATATAATTATATATTGCATTTATTTTATGTTTTTCATGTCCTGTCGCCCAACTGCTACTAGCTTATATGCCTTAAATTTTAATTTAATCTATATAAAGTATGCTGAGAGATATCCTTCTTGAGGCGCCTATTTTTTTATATCAATTTTACACCCTAAAGTCAAATAGGCGCCTCGAGAAGGATATCTCTCGACGTACTTTATATAGATTAAATTAAAATTTAAGGTATATAAGCTAGTATTAATAATTTATTAATAACTAAATTAAAAAAACAAAATTGTAAAAATAACAACAGTTATACCAATTGATATAACATGGTTGTGATGCCATAATAACTTTACACACCCAAAACTTAATTGACATTAATTCTTAAAAGGTTTATATATAAGTGTTTATATTATTTTTTTAATGTATTTATGTATATATATTGATTTGATCTGGGTTTATAAAAATAAAAAATAAAAAAAGATAAACTTAGGAATTAAATAATGCATTCACTGAAAGATATAATTAATTCACAGAGAACAATAAGTGAAAGAAAACTAAAAAAAAAAAATTAAAAAATTATCTTTGACGCATTCTGGGATGGTTAATTAAAAAAAAATTTCTCAGAGAAGTGATATTATTCAGGGAGAAAGAAAAATGCATGTTCCCAGGGAGATAAAAAATTTCTTGAATATCAAAATGTGAAATTGGAATATGAAAAGATGTTGGGGGAGAGAGTAATAATTCTTTCTGATGCTGAAGATGAACTTATCTGGACAAGGAATATCTCTGGTAAGTACACAGTTAAGGATGGCTATAATTCTCTCTTGGTTGCTAAAGATTTATCTACTTGGCCATACAAGTTGTTTTGGCATATGGCTTGTCTCCCAAAGGCTAGTGTTTTTGCTTGGTTAGTAGTGCAGAATAGTGTCCTTACAGGTATGAGGTTGGACAGGTTGGGTATTACTGCAGTATTTCCTTTTGTTTTTTGTAATAAAAATTTAGAATCCTCTGCACATTTGTTTCTTCACTATGATTTTGCCTATGCTTGCTAGCAATGGCTATTTGGAAAGCTAAATCTATCCTTTGTTATTGGTAAGGATCTCCTTTCCCACTTCAGGTCCTGGCCTCTCATGTTTGCTTCATCTTTTTATGCATGTCTTTGGATTATTTCTCTGTCTATTGTGATTTGGAATATTTGGTTAGAGCGTAATAATAGGAGTTTTAAACAAACAAGTTCTTCCTTGGCTGAGGTTTTATTGAGGATTGACTCTTCCATCTCTGAATTTTCTTTGTCTTTTATTTATAAGAATTTGGAAAATCTTACCTCTTTTTCTCATTGGGATAGTAGGGTAACTCGAGTTTGGAGGATGATATCAGTTTTACCTGCTCATGGATCTATTTTGAATAAGAATAATGCTATAAGTAAGAGAAATTTTGCTTGCTGGAAACCTCCTCCACAAGGGCACTTTAAATTGAATTTTGATGGTGCTTCTCGTGGGAACCTTGGCCTGGCAGGGGCAGGTATGGTAATTTATGATCATAAGGTAAGATTTATTTAGGCTCGTTGTCATGCGATTGGTTTCAAGACTAACAATTGTGCAGAATTATATGCTTTGTCTTTTGGTTTGGATATGGTTATATCTTTGGGAATTAAGGACTTGATAATTAAAGGTGATTCTATGGTTTTTATTCAAAGTGTCATGAAAAAGAATTCGAATTGTTGGCAATTACAATATATACTTGATCATATTTTGCAAAAATTAGATTTTTTTTATTCTTTCTTGATTTCCCATTGTTATAGAGAAGTGAATAAGATTGCAGATTTCTTGGCTAACTTAGCCATTAATAGTGATGCTAATATGCGGGAGGTAAGTGTGGAAGAGATCCCTTCTTCGGTTTTGGAATATTTGAAGTAAACGAGGTAAGCTTACATGGTAAATGTAATGGTTATCTTATGATGTAACCAATAAGGATGGATAGTGGTAAGGTTTAGGGGTGGCAGTGTGTGTGCGGTTTCTATTTGATGCTTGTCATATCATCTTTGCTTAGTGTCTAATCCAACTATAATAATAATAACTCTAATTGAAATCTCAATCCAAAGTTTGGACATTCATCCAGTAAAATTACTATTTTCATGGCTAGTGTTCATTTAGTTATCAACCCAGGGACGTAAAACTTGAAATGGGTCTGCACTATAAATGCACTAAGCTCCTTCAATGGCTATTCTACATTGTTGTTGTAACTAACATTATGCAGAAAGGAAAAGCAAGAATGGAAATCATAGAAGGCTACATGAAAAATTATAAAAACTATGCTGGAATGATCTAATGTAAATAACAAAAATCACTCTGTTCTGGCTTGGCTGCAAGAACAGTCAGTGGATCTATTTCCAGTGGCTGCAAGAACAATCCAGGCATGAACTTCTACTGCAACTAAAGAAGAAATAATTTTAATGAACATAAACACAGGATCACTCACCAAGTGGGCCCCCTTGGATGAGTGATATCAAGCTTCCAGCAAAATACTTTTAACAGATCAGAACAACATATTTTTCATTCATTTCTTCCTGAAAATGATTACATGTTTTAAAAGAAAAACTCCAGAATGCTTGTCAAAATTCTCTGCTCTATTCCTTTCTATTTTGTCTAACCTCTAAGAAAAAGGAAGATCTTATTATAAAGCAAAGGTCAACTACAATGGACAACTCAAATCATGCCCAGAAGAAGAGGCGGATGATTGACAGATGAAGAAGATAACTAGAGCTTAGCTATAGGAAATGTGGATCTAAATCGAACCACAGTCTTTGCACGTCATAGCGATATTTTGCGAATTCAATGCCCACTAGAGTTAAACTCCCATAGTGATGTATGGCTGCTCTGGTTATGCCATATCTTATGCTCGCTCAGCTCCTCTTCAGTTTGATCTCCAGTTATCTCATACGTGATTCTTCATTCCTTAGGCACGAAAGAAGAACATCCAACGCGACATCATTTATTATCTGCACCTTACAAAAATAACATACAAGGACATGCATACATATTTTACTTAATTAATACATTCATTAACTCACATATAACATTATCCCAAATAATCCGCATAACAATAGGAACAAATCACTTGGCTGTAGGAATAAATTGGCATGGCTGCAAGAATAGACTAGCAAAGTTCAAACATGATTTCATAAGTTCAAGTTTAACACATGGAATACATATAGTCAATTCACAATTCTTTACTATCACAATGCAACCCAAAAGATGTCAAAAACCTAAGAGTTTTGATGTTAAAAACATGACAAAGTATGAACTTATCATGCCCCCCAACTTTAAGAGTTTGTTGATCCTACAGCAAAAGGAAAATTTATGATTCTCGCTGTAACCCTTGAATCACCAACAGTGCCCTAACCTGTCCCCTCTAAAGCCAAGTTCCAATAAAATCCTTTCATTTTTTCCAGCCTAAACCATCTAGCTGTTTCTTCTGTGAATGCATCATAATTCTGCTCTATTGGCTGGCATGCCAAGAGTGGCCACATAAAGATCAGAGGTTGAAAGATCAATGGTAGCTAGTTGTTGGCTTTCTCCCTGCCTAACTGTATGTATCTGGGGCCTCTTTGCATGGCTGCATGAAAATTTTGTAGTGAGTAAGGTTCTCCTTGTTTTAAATGTTCCAGTAGATTATTCCAACGCTGAGTTAACCCTTCCATTGCAGCTATCCTACCAGTTTGAACCAAATGCTCATATGCTTGATAAACTTCTTCTCTCATTAGAAGCACTATTTTACTAACATCATGTCTTATTAGTAACTTTTGCCAATCATAATAAAGAACCCTTGGTTCTTGTGATTCCCTTCTTAATGGCAATGGACAGTCAAGCTCTAATTTTGCATACTCCCTGGCTTGTGGCCCTATGATAATCTCATTTTGGATCCATGACATTAAAGCTCCGATATGGATATCCCCAATATACAATAAAGGATTCCACTCCTTGTCTGAAGGTACAACATAGTTATGTAAATATAATTCACATAGCAAATTTTTCAAAGCAGGTGGAGAGGTTTGATAAGCAGAAAAGAATTCTTCAGGCGTTTCTAAGGAAGGATTAAGGTCCCTAACAATGTGGTTTAATTTGAAGTTCAGATACCGCTCTTTCAAATGTACTGCATAAACTCTTGGAGGTGCCCTACACTGCATCAACTCAGGAACCATATCATAAATTATTTCTACCTTAGCCTCTAATTCCTCAATTTCATTATCTCTCTTTTCAATCTCTATTTGTTGTTTATCAATAATCCCTTGCAACCTATCCTTCTCTATTTCCCATTGTCTATAAAATATTAAAGAAATAGATAAACTACTTAGGGATGAAGGAGGTCTTATAGGTACTACCTTAGATCGCGGGATTTCTTCAATAAACTCCTCATTCTAAGTTGGCATACCTCCCATATTTTCCTCAGGCTGCTGTAGACAATCTTCAACATTTTCTTCAAATTGCAGTGCTACAGAAGCAAGATTTTCTAGTTTATCCTCAACAACATTTTCTTGAATCTCAATAACATTTTCTTGAATTTCATCCTCCACAGGGCTTCCTTCTTCTGAATTTTCTACTACAATAACCTCTGCTGGATTACCCATAGGTTGAGTCTTTTGTGTCCTCCTTCATGTTCTTCTCACATACACTTTTGGAATGACTGCAAGAGCTTTTATTTTTGTCCTATGCCTCTTGGTTGCAGGAGGAATATGAGTTACTTGCGGCCGGGTAATAAATTCTTCCTCTATTTCACCCATTTCTAACTCTTTTCCCTTCCTTCACAAAACTTACGAATCTCTTTGAAGAGAAGTAGAGGGTTGTTCTTCAATTGGTTATGATTCAATATTTTCTTCCATAATAACTGCAGCTCCTTCAGCAACAAACAAACCCTCATCTTCAACGGGTGGATTATCTGCAACAGGGGCATCATCAACCCTAAATTGTTGTATATCCTCAAATACACCCCATTCCATTTGTGAAACATCTCTCAGGGACCATTGTACAAGTAACTTAACCAGTCCATGATGGATAACGGAGCGATTTCCATTCTTTCGCGTCTCCTTAGCACTTGTAGAAATGAGATGGTATAATAAATTAGAAACATTAACTCACCGGCCATGCCGCAGATTACTAACTTAAAACGAGGTGAATGCAGGTTTGAATACCGCCCTTCACATGTAATATATTTCATAACATACAAAGATACTTGAGGCCAATGTGTTGGTAGAGAAACCCTTCTAGTTCCTTGTCTATCCACCATTAAGGGTCCGTCAGTGGGAGTTGTGAACTCTGCCCTGGCACTCCTTGCATCTTTTGATTATGTTGGTAAATGGATTTGTTGCTTTAAGAAACTTTCTTGAAAAACTTTGTTTTGCCCTATAATTAGCAACAAAGTGTTCACAATAGTTGAAGAATCACAAAGAAATGGTAATTCTTCTCTGCGTTTGAGAGGGGCAGCTCCCTCGTATAATGGGGGTATTTGGATTTTTTTGAAAATTTTAAAGAAAGAACAATAAAGAAAGATTGAATGTCGTACAAGGTATGAATCTAGATTAAAATAAATTCCATATAATCAAGTTTGCGATACCACAACTTGAAATAAACTTCTTCACATTCAATGTTAAAGGGAAAGCATTAGGTAATCATCAATTAAACATAAGAACATTGATAATAAACCATGAGAATAAGTTGAACACACATCCAAATTGATCTCTATTGCTTAATTTCTTGAATAACACTATCCAAGTCTCTTATACAAAGCTTGTGAAAAAGTGGAATCCCCACATTGAATAATAATGAGGTATATATAGGTGAAGTGGTAACCACCTGAGGTAACTACCCTAACCACCTTTATAACTACTTCATAACTTTCCCAACTACTTGAAATAACTTCCTCAACTTTGGGAAAAATAACTACTTAGAATAACTACCCAAAATGAGAACTTAGGATAACTACCTCATATGAAAAGAGCCAAGATTATCTTTTATTACAATACAGAAATAGAGATGAGAGAAAGGAAACTCAATCATGAGAGTTATTTACAAAGAAAGACAAAAACATGATGCGAGTAACACAACAAAAATGAAGACTATACAAAATGCAACTCTGCACTTATTCTAAGCTAACTTCTTGCACTGCCGATGAGGTTGTTGCTTCTGTAGGCACATTATGTTGTCCAGGTCCTTTGTCTCTGAAGATTCTAAAAAGTCGGATGGCTGAAGTGATAGATTTTCCTTTGGGAATTAGGATGTTGGCTATCCTCATTTTCCATGTCTTCAAGTTTCTATGAATGCCACTTAGTTCTGTCACCATGCCGAGTGTCTGAGACATAGAGATTCTCAAGAAAGAGTAAATATAAATCAATTTTTCCATTGTATTTTCATTGAAGTTTGTCCTATTAAAAAGTTGTTGATCTAACATGTTCTGGAAGCTATTCTGTAACACCTGCAAGTCTTCCATCAATGCAACATTTGGGAGAAGAGCAGTGAGTTGTCCTTGGAGTTTGACACACACTTGATCACATGAAAGCATGAACTTTTCTAACTCTGATGAAACTTGATCTATGATCACTAGTTTCCAGTTAATGCTTTCTATCCATATCTCTGAATAATCTTTTTCATTACTAGGCAAGATTTTCTCAGTTGCAAGGGTGTCCATTCCACTTTCTATCATTTGTTTGAAATCATTCACAATTTCCTTCCAAGCTGTTTCCTCTTTCTTGACATTCTTCAAGTCTTTCTCAATAGTATTTTTCTTTATTAAGGCCTCATCATGGATAGATTTTGCTTGGACTAGGAAATCACATGCAAGAGTTTTGACCTTTTCTACCCAACCTTCAATTACCTTTCCATAGGCTTGGTACTTTTGAAGATTATCCATAACATTCCTTTCAATTACTCCTTCTGGTGTCAATACAATTGGCTGGTGATCTACACGTAGTGGCATAGTGGAGGTATCAACTACGGATTTCAAGTAAGAAGACAAAGTGTGCACTTGTTGTTTCAACTGATCCTTGGATTGCTTATCTTTTTCACTTCTCTCCACCATTCTAGCTGCCATCACATTAAAGTTCCGAATATCAAACTCATGAGAAGAAGGTCCCATATCAATCTTCGTCATAACAAAGTCCGCAGAGGTGGCCTCATTTGTATCTTTCTCAGATATGGGTTGAGCAATCTCCAAGCACATATTCTTTGAACTTGGATCAATCTTTATTCTTGAGGATACTTTGAGTTTCTTCGATTTTTCAGCTCTTCCAAAGAGATCAGATATGCTACTAAATTCAGGTACCACCAACTTTTCTACCTTCCTCTTCTTCAATAGACTTTGTTCTAACCATGGGAAAGAAGAATCTTCTGTGGACTCTTGAGTGATTTCTTGTCTTGCTACCAGTGTTGTTGTCACCTCTCTGATTTCAACTTGATGACTTGGATTACTTGGAAATGATGAATCCATGACTAAAGTATTTTGTTGTGCTTCTTGTCATAGGGATTCAATAGGAATTGAGGGAGATATGGAATGCATTCCATCATCAAATCTTGTGTCATCCAGAATTTCCACTGGAACTTGATCCTTTACTTGACTTGCAATAGAATTTTCTTCTATGTCTTTTGCTCTGGATTTCTTCCTCTTTTGTCGAGGTTCATCACCACATGTGTTCTGAAGATTGTTCCTCCTTGGAGGGTCTTCATCTCCATCACTTCCTTGGGTATTCTGGTAAGAAGGAGTATCCCTGGCTAGAGTATGGGAAGAATGTAGTGAAGTAGAGCTCTCAAGCTGACTTCCTTTCCTTCTTGGAGTTTCCTTTGTTGGTCTAGTAGCAATCATTTGAGTAATCTTCTTCTTAATCCAAGCTTTAGAATTCTTGATTACAAAACTTGTTCTTTCTCTGACATCTCACATTTCTGGATCTGCCCAATTCAAATTAGGAAGTGGCTGGGACTGGACTTGATCAAAATAGATAGGATCAATCAAATCAGATCCATCATCTTCAATGCCTTCTATGGTCCAATCCATCTTGAAATCTTTCATTTGCTTCAAAGTCAACCTTGTCCAATCTCTTTTTCTAACCTCGAACTCATCTTCACAATCCTCCCAAAAGTCTTCAAGATTAGGAAAATGAAAATAGCCAGGACCTAACTTTAAGCTATTCTTGACATAATCCTTACTATCAAAAGAAAACCGCATCTGGTATGGATACAAGTTGACCTTAGACAAAGCCTTTTCTGCCTCATCTTCTCTTGAACTTGACTCACATCTATAGTGCCCGAGACAAATAGGAATGGCTACCCCTTTATTCTTTCTATCTCTACATTTCTTTTTGAACTAAAACCAATTGCCGAAAAAGCTAACCTAAAATGAGCTTATCATCAACATATCTAGGTAACTTGTGTGGATAACCTTCAAATCCTCCTACTCGAAGATAGGTAAATCTCAAAAACTGGATGAAGAAACTTCCATATTTCTTTATCAAATTAGCGGCTTCCTTTGATATTCTGGTGGCAATGTCTCCTTGTAGTAAGCATCATTCACCCGCCTGAAATACACTAAGCTTTCCTCAAGTTGCAATTGCTTGTAATAATGGTAAACTTGAGTTTCTTGATTTAGGACACCATTAGTACTTAACCCTGGCCATGACCTCAAATTAGCAATAGCATATATCAAGTAAGAGATCATATGGAAGTGTTGACTTGTTTTGAAGTGCACTAACTAGTCATGTATGCAGTTGCTGATGAGATGGCCCCAGTCAATGAATTGCTTACCAGTAGAGATGACTGTTATGAAGAGGTACATCCACATCTCGAACTCAGTGGAATCAGGACTTCCTATCACTCTATGGAGTAAGATAATCAAGTAACAAATCTCTTTGATGAAAAGAGAATGATGGAGTGTTTTTGGAAGCTGAGACTGTCCTCCTCGTGGTGGAACCATCCATTCTTTAGCCAGATTGTTGAGGCATTTGCTTCTGTTATCGCTGAAGTATTTATAAGCTTTTTGCTTATCGATGTGAGTGAACTTTTCCTTATATGGCAAATGAAGAATAATAGCTATTGAAATTCCGTCAAGTTTGGCCATTAAGGATCCATCTGCAGCTCTGATCTCTCTCGCATCTGGATTATATCTTTTTGAGCATTCTAGTACCAAATATGTACATTGAATTGATATGGGAAAACATGCTGCTTCAATCAAGCCACTTCCTGCCACTCTACAAGACAATTTTGATCTGTCACCTTTCATGAAGAACTTTTTGATCTCCTGCAAATTTATGTGCCCAATCTTGGTATCATGAACCTCTAGAATCATGGTGGTGATCATCGGGGCATACTCATACTCTTGACCCTTGTATTTCATGATGATGTGTTTTGCAAATTCTTATACTAAGAAGTTCTAAAGCATCTTTTTATTACCAATTGCAGCAAATTGGAAATTTGTAAACAAAGTTTAAAAATATCTCTTGACTCCCTCTTATCCCATAGGGTTGAAAGCTTGAAAGATCATTTAAAAAAACACCGTGCTACTGTTAGAATCATTGCATTACGTTTCTTTGGGATAGTTTATTAAACAAAACATATCTCTCATTCTCCATATTTCATGATATCTAACACAACTCCTCCTTCAATCTATATTTGGAAAGAATACTTGTAACATATTTAAAGTTCCTTGAGATAGCGAGCATAGGTTTTGAAGTAAACCGACCCAGTATTCTTCAATGCATGACTGATATCGATTTGAACTGAAACTTACATAAGTTCCTCTTTAATCACAAAGAAGTCTTTAAAGCTCTTTTATAACACATTACTCTACCAGTGCAGAAAGTAATCATGCATATCCATGTTTTACGTTTGGATGTACGTTTACAGACTTGAAAGTTTCTTAAGACTTCTTCAACTAATTCATTCTGTGTTTTGACCACATTTATTTGAGAAAGTGTCTTTGCCTTTGCTACTGATGGTTCTACTATACTGTACATCCGGGTCCACTACTACCGTAAACTGCTTCTATCAAAACCTCTGTCTATGCCACTAGCGCTGAATAAGGAATTGTATCTTTTCAACTAAGCTTAGATCTGGACTCACTTCTTAAACTCATGCTTAGACTGTTGGAAAACATTTATCAAGCATTGTCTATGCATCATGTTTGGCACTTCTCAAATGTCATTGGGGACCCAAGCTCAAATGTCTCGGTCAGGTAGGCAGCAGATTCAGTCATACCAATTCAACCTAGACACCCATGATTTTCTCATTGTTGGTTGCTCAATGTAGAAGAGAACCCTTATTGGATATGGTAGCTTCCCAGCTGTATGTCAATAGATAATGAGACGCATGTGATAAGGACTCTTTTTGGTTTGATGCCCTTTGCATGCATGTCTCTTTGAGCATTTCCACTCACATCATCTTATTAAAAATGCTCTTTCATTATACTTTGATGGAGGTTCATTGATGCTTCGAGCAGAGAAGTAATGGTTGGCTGGGATGGTAGGAAAAAGTTTTGCGATGGCTAGTTACTTTCCTTGAAACCTTCTTGGAGCATACTCAGAGAATATTCAACAAATCTATTTTGTGCACATGCTGCAATCTGTATATTCGATGCTTTCATTCATTCAAACAACAATGCGATACTCTTCATATCTCTATTTCAATGTGAACTAAAGATATCTGGAAGCTTCAGCCGTTTTAAGAGTTAGTTATCAGAACTAACTTTGCATTGATTATGGGCCACGTGGTGCTTTCAACTTGCCATATGGAAGTTTAAGGAAAAGGCGTTGTATTTTAAAACACTCTCATATCGCCGATGAGAATGGAGGAATTGAAGTGTATCGGCATCTTGTTAAGGTTGGCCAACTCATCGGTCTATGAAACAGTTACATGACTTTAAGATTTTCCACATTGTGCATAGGAATGGAATGTATTGGTAATTTGATGCTTTCAAATTAGCGATAATTTGGCCATCAACACTTCATTAATGATAATTGGATCTTTATCTATCAGTGGTTTAATCTCCATCCACAAGTTGCCGTGGAATATTGAAATAAATTTAATTAGTTTTTTTTATTTTATATATGGACTCCACCAACTTACCGATGAAGAAGTTGTCAAAACTTTGCGTGAAAACATATCAGTTACTTATGTTATTTACCAACTTGGCGATAACAATCAACTCACTTTCTGAACTTGGTGGATATGGGTGCTTTGATTGTTCTACCAACCTGCCGCTAACACTTGGTTAACTGTCGGCTTAAACCGCCGATGGTGTACATTTCCCAAGTGAGTCGCTTCTAGTGTAAGAATCTCAAAACCATTCTTTGAAGTGTCTTACCTCCATTCTATGAAAACCCACAATCTATATTTCAAACTCGATTGTATAATACGGTTATCACATTACATATCACAAGGACGGATAAGGGTGCATTCAGCAATGAAGTCCGCTCGAGTCATTTTACTCTCTTTCAAAGCCAAAAATTAATAGTTAACCAGGGAATAGGAAGACCATCCCTATCCTAGGCAAACTCACTTCTTGTGTCATTGGTACATTTACAAGACATTGTTGATAGTAGGTTGTTTCGTCAAGGGGTTTCTAAATTTCTTGAATGACATGAACTTTAAAACAACTTCAAGATTCTTTTCTTATGACTCATGACATAAGCTAAAATGGCTTTTAATAATAATAATTTAAAAATAAAAAATAAAAATAAAAAAAATCATTAGTTAAACCTCTTGACTTCATCAAATGAAAAGAAATCACACATATTAATGCTTTGCATATATTCATTTTTCGTTGAATATCGTTATCGACTCAAATTGTTTAACACAAGAATTCCAACAATTTTCACTCCTCAAAAAGTAGGGTTAACAGCTGGCTCTGACTGGGGACAAGGACCGTAAGGGACGATGAAGGAACCCATAATCTTTGGTTATTATTCATTTGGCAACAGAGTCAAAAAGATTGGTGCACTACTTTACATGGAACAAGGAGGGAGAACCAAGCCAAAAAGGAGAAAGAATAACACACACACACAAACTAAAAGGGACAAAGCCAAAATTTCTAGCTAAGCTATATACAAGATGAAAGACAAATGAGCTTATGGATTATATAATTTTAAGTGTTGCCCACTATAAGGAAGGGGCATATGTGTGCCATCTAAGTATGCCAGATAGAATGAATTTGTACCATAGACTTGCCTGATTTGAAAAGGTCCTCTCCAAAGTGAATCAAATTTACCATGTAATCCCTTTGGTTCTCTTCCTTTATCCCATAATAGGACAAGATCACCAACTTGAAAAGACCTTTCCCTTGCTTTCCGATCAAACAGTTCTTTCACTCGCATTTGATGTTCTCTGATTCTATCCACCACTGTTTCTCTTTGTTCTTCCATCTTAGTTAAGTACAATATCCATTTTTCCAGTGCATCTCTAAACTCATGATTTTCGACTACTTCTCACAACTTAAGAGAAGCTAACTCCAATGGAATAGGTAATCTAGCTTCCGCACCAAAAACTAATTTGAATGGAAACATCTTGATAGTCCGCTTCTTCGTTGTACGATCAGCCCACAGTGCTTCATATAGATACTTATGCCACGTTCTCTGATTTTTATCGACTAACTTGCGGAGTATAGTGATATATTCTTATTGCTCACTTCAGCTTGACCATTTCCCTGAGGATAATAGTCAGATGCATGTGAAATTATAACTCCATACTTGTAACAGAAAGTCGATATTTCATAAAAGGAGAAATTGGTAGCATTATCGGTGACGATTTTCTGCGGAACTCCATATCTTACAAGAATGTTTTGTTTGATGAAGTCACAAACTACTTCTGATGTTGTTTGTCTAGCTAGAGCTGCTTCAACTCACTTGGTGAAATAGTCAGTGGCTACCAAGATGTGAGTATGACCCGCACTGGAATGAGGATGAATTGGACTGATAAAATCTAGTCCCCATTGCTGAAATGGTTCTTCGATAATCACAGGTTTCAAAAGTAGGGCGGAAAGTTGTACTCTTCCCTTAAATTGTTGACATGCATCACATCTCTTTACCCACTCATCCGCATCCTCGAACATTCCAGGCCAATACTATCAATTTCTCAATATTTTGAAAGTCGTTACTGAGGAAGAAAAATGCCCTCCACAAGCTTCATTATGAAAGAACTGAAGGAGCTTCTTTCTTTGTTCTTTGTCTACACACCCAAGAAATGTGCCATCTATTCCTTTTTTATAAAGAACATCACCCCAAATAATATATTTAGCAGCTTTTAACTTGATAGTCCGTTTCTCCCTAGGGGTGAGATGAGTAGGACATTCTCCGTATGTGAGAAAATGTGCTATGTTAGAAAACCACTCATCCGTGGTGATGACAAATAAAACCAAAGGTAATTTAGACTCTTGAGCAACATTCCCATTAGAATTATTCTCAGCTATTAACTTACACAACCCACTCCTGCGAACAAGCTTGGTTGGTTTGATATCGATATCATATTCTTGAACCTTTGCAATCCAAGAGGCTCTCTTGTTCATACCAATTTCTTGTTGTGTGAGTATGGTCTTCACTGCAGTATCTGGGACATACACTATAGAATGAGAATTTAGAACATAAAAGCAAAATTGCTTCATAGCCTTGACCACTGCATAAGCTTGCTTTTCAACTAGAGAATACTTCAATTCATGCTTTTTCAATGGAATACTCATAAAAGAAATCGGTGCTTCAATGTTTTCATTATGATGTTGGGTCAATATTGCATATAATGTAGTGTCAGAAGCATAACAATATACATTGAAATCTTTGGAGAAATCTGGATAAACCAATGTAGGTGCATCCGCAATGGCTGACTTGATCTGATTGAAAGCCCTTTTTCCTTCCTCTGACCATTTGAATGTGACATTATCTTTCATCATGTCAACAATGGATTTTGTAATTTTTGAGAAATCAGGAATGAACTTTCTTATAAAATTAATCTGGCCAAAGAAAGAGCGAACACCAGGCTTACTAGAAGGTAACGATAACTGCTGAATGGCCTTGACTCGCTCTGGATCAATATGAATACCTTCTTTCGAAACAATGTGACCTAACAATTTCTCTTCTGTCACTCCAAAAATGGATTTCTTTGGGTTCAATGAAATACCTTGTTGCCTGCAACGTTGTAGCACACACTCCAAATGATAAGCATGTTCTTCACGTTTCTTGGAGAAAACAGTTAAGTCATCTAGGTATACAACAATAATTTTATTTCTTAAGTCACCAAAAGAAAGATCCATTGCACGTTGAAAGGTGGCACCAACATTAATCAGACTGAAAGGCATACGGCTATAGGCAAATGTTCCCCATGGGGTAGTGAAAGTTGTCTTATGTTGATCATCTTGTTCTACACCGATTTGATTATATCCAGAAAAACCATCAAGCATCGACATCATCTCAGAACTAGAGACAGTTTGAAGGAGATGGTCCATTACTAGTAAGGGATAGTTGTCTTTAAGAGATGCTTGATTGAGATTGCGAAAATCAACACAAATTCTTATCTCGCCATTCTTCTTTCTGACAGGCACTATATTTGCAACCCATGTGGAATGATGGATTGGGTAAATGATTTTAGCCTTTAACATTTTATCTACTTCCGCAAAGATTGCATCTGCTATCTTTCGATTGAATTGCCTTTGTTTTTGCCTGAATGAGGGTGAATCAGGCTTAAGAGGAATATGATGCTTAAATTCACCATTCATAAACACTTTGAGATCATCATAGCACCATGCGAATACATCAATATAGCTATTCAACAAATCAATGATGACTTTTCTTTCCTTGTGGGTCAAGCATTTTCCAATTAAAACAATCTTGGGATCATTTTCAAAACCAATATTTACTTTTTCTGTATCTGGAGAACTTGAGGGCTTCTTTTCATCATTCTTTACAAACTGATCATTCTTATCAAAGAGACTCTCAAGAGTGACTAATCCCTTAGGAATAGTATTTCCCTTTAGTTGCAAAATCTCTGATTCTTTATCTTCTTCTTTTATATTTTTTTGGCTTGTCAAAGAATGATTACCATCAAAGGAAAAATTTGAGAAGGTTCTGGTGCCCTCCAAAAATGAGATGATATGCTTATCATCATCAAAAACTTGCCAATTTTGATTATTATCTGGCACACTAGGTCGGTAGATCATCTCTACTATATACACATCTTTTTCAAACTCAGGATGGGGCAGTAATAAAGAGGCTGAAACGGCAAGAGAATTTGCCTTTGTATTTTGTTCTCTTGGGAAGGCTTGTATGGAAAAAGCATCAAAACTTTTGATCTCATCCCATACTTTGTTTCGATAAGACTTGAGCCTTTTATTCTTAGTCTGATATTGACTTCTCACCTGGTTGACAACTAGTTCAGCATCTCCCATAACTTGTAACTTCTTGATTCCTTTTTCTTTGGCAAATTCCAAACCTAGAAGAAGAGCTTCATATTTTGCCGTATTATTGGTAGTATCGAATGCGAGCTTGTAGGCTTTGGGAAACTTTTCCCCTTGAGGAGATATCAACATGACACCAACACCTGAACCGGAAGATGAAGAACTTCCATCAAATTGCATTACCCAAAGTTCTGAGGATATCTCAAGAGCCAAAATTTCAGGAACATTCTCCTTCTTTGATGAGATCATATATGTACCTGGGCCAGTCTCAACATATAATATTTCAGCTCTTGGATCATCAGATTTGAGAACTGTGTATTTGGCTTTGGGTTCTGGGTCCAATCTAACTTTCTTGTTGCCAAGAGGTATCAAGGCATGTGACCAATCTAATTGAATCTCTCCACCCAAATCTTTATAGAAACTATGACTTAAGAGCATACCATAGCTGGCTGGAATATCGGCAACCAAGATGTTAAGTTTCAACTTCTTTTGAGAATGAGCAGCTAAAACAACTTGAGCATCCTTAATTTGTCCGACCAAGGGTACTTGCTTTGATTCCATTGAGAACACTTTACCAGTAGGTTTATTTAAAGATAGGCCTAGTGCATGAGCAACTTTGGAAGGCATTACGTTATCAGATGCACCAGAATCTATAATACAGTTACTCAACTTACAACCTGTAATGTATAAGGAAATATAGAAAGGATCTGGCTTATTAGAAAAGGAAGTGGCAACAAGAGATGATTCCTTTGAAATAAACCCCTCTTGCTCATCCTCATCAAAATTCTCTCCCGATTCTTGATATACGTCTGAGTGAGGTTGCTTGAAATCCTTTTTGATTCAATGCACCAATTTATCCAATTGTTGCGGATTCTTCTTAAGATACTCAAATTGAGAAATTTGCACCTTAGTCTTTTTACAATATTCAATGAAATTAAAAGAATCTTCAAAAGAGGAATCACCATGTTCAACTTCTTTTTCATCTTTTCTTGATAATCCTAGTTCTTCTTTACTTTGTTTCCTGGAAAGAATTTGCTTAAAAACCTCATCCACCTCTTTATCTTTTGTAGCTAACTTAGCTTTCTCCCCGAGCTTCTAGCGCCAATTCTTTGTAAACACATTACATGAATGATTATTTATGTCACTATCTTTCTCATTTTCCTCGCCAGACTCATATTCTAAAAAGTTGACTGTAGGTGGACCAAACTGTTGATTAGTTTCATCTTCAACATATTCTTCAATCTTTTCACTGGTCTAGTTCATCTGCATAAACCTAGTCATCTCGGGACATGAGGCTCCATCATGGTCTATTGTGAGATGAAAATCACACATTGCAGCAGTCTGACGATTACTTGTAGATGGATGCTCAATCGCCAACCTTGGTGTTGGAGTTGGTAGCTTTGGTTTCCGGTTTTGTTGATATGGAATATAATTCCTTCTAGGAATATCTTGATACAAAGGTGGTGGATTCTATGGTAATTGCTTCTTCAACTGAAGTAAATCATTAGCTAGCTTTTGAATCATTGGATCGGTAGTTGCAGGATTGGCTTGTTGAATTTTTCCTTTCTGTAATTCTTTATTCCACTTTCTAGCACATAGTAGGTCATCTTCAACTTCAATGGCTAACCTTTGTGCTGTAGCGAGATCAGCTACTCGTCCTCTCCTTATTTGGAAACTAATGTCAGGAGGTTGTGCATTAATGAAGAAACATTTTTTATTTTCCTCCATAGGCCTCTTATCAGCTGCTAATTTATTGACTATTTTGTTGAAACAAGCCACAAATTCTCTCATAGGTTCATGCACTTCTTTCTTCATTTGGGTTAATTGAGCAAGAAGTAAATGACCATCATCTACAGTTTTAAATCTTTCTTCAAATTTTTGTAACAGTCGCCCAATTAGTAATGGAACCGGATGGTAACTGATTAAATCATTCAGTTGGGGCATCAATTAGAGTTTCAACAAAAAGTCATACAGAAACATCCTCATACTGAACTCCGAGGATTGCGCATGCAGTAAAGAAAGCACTAATATGATCTTCTGCAGTGACTTTTCCATCTCCTGAGAACTTTGGGAGATGCTTCCTTGAACCTATTGGCAAATCATGCAATTGATTTCCTAAAGCTAGAGGGCCTATGGCAGCACCCTATGGAACTGGTTGTGGATGAGCCATGATTGGTTGTGTAAAGTTAATAACAAGAGGAGAAAGTAAAGTTAAGGCTTGGAAAAATGAGGAATGAGCACTTTCTTTCTTTGGCGAAGAGGGTCTACTAGTAGACTTAACTTTCTTTTTATAAGTGGTAGAAGGTGTGGAAAAATCAACCTTGTATAGTTCAGCATAATCAGGATCAATGATACCCTTGCTTCTATCACCTCTAGTATACCTTTTGCTTGCCATCGTGCTTGCTAATTACCTTGCTTGTACTGGTCTTGCATACATCAAATATTTTGTCTTTTACACCTAGGAAGCACAAAAATTCTCTTAATGACAATAAGTTCTTGTCTAGGATGTACTCTCCTAAGAAAGTAATAATTCAACTTCTTCCACCAACACTTGATGCACTTGTTAGTATTCTGGATCAATTTGTCATATTCTAGGTTGTCTTTGATTTGGATGCTGATTTAATGCAATCAAGAACACATGAGGAAATCTTTCCACTACTCTTTCACGAACCACCACTGGATTCTGAGCTTGTGTTTCTTCTTCTGCCAATATAGCATTTACTCTTTGATATTCAGCCCTACTTCTTCTATTCCTCCAAGCTAAAGTATCCAATTGCGAAAGTATATCTTCTTGCTCTGCATTAATCCAATCAAGATTCGGTTGTAGCATAGGGAAGAGGTTCTCATGTGGAAGAACCATCTTGTTTCATGACAGGCAAGTAAAAACAATATCAAAGCGACTGTCTTCTTGTTTTGATTTCGAACCCCAGCAAAGTCGCCAAAAATCTGTTGGTAAACGGATTTGTTGCTTTAAGAAACTTTCTTGAAAAACTCTATTTTGCCCTGTAATTAGCAACAAAGCATTCACAACAGTTGAAGAATCACAAAGAAATGGTAATTCTTCTCTGCGTTTGAGAGGGGCAGCTCCCTCGTATAATGGGGGTATTTGGATTTTTTTGAAAATTTTAAAGAACGAACAATAAAGAAAGATTGAACATTGTACAAGGTATGAATCTAGATTAAAATAAATTCCATATAATCAAGTTTGAGATACCACAACTTGAAATAAACTTCTTCACATTCAATGTTAAAGGGAAAGCATTAGGTAATCATCAATTAAACATAAGAACATTGATAATAACCCATGAGAATAAGTTGAACACACATCCAAATTGATCTCTATTGCTTAATTTCTTGAATAACACTATCCAAGTCTCTTATACAAAGCTTGTGAAAAAGTGGAATCCCCACATTGAATAATAATGAGGTATATATAGGTGAAGTGGTAACTACCTGAGGTAACTACCCTAACCACCTTTATAACTACTTCATAACTTCCCCAACTACTTGAAATAACTTCCTCAACTACTTGAAATAACTTCCTCAACTTTGGGAAAAATAACTACTTAGAATAACTACCCAAAATGAGAACTTAGGATAACTACCTCATATGAAAAGAGCCAAGATTATCTTTTATTACAATACAGAAATAGAGATGAGAGAAAGGAAACTCAATCATGAGAGTTATTTACAAAGAAAGACAAAAACATGATGCGAGTAACACAACAAAAATGAAGACTATACAAAATGCAACTCTGCACTTATTCTAAGCTAACTTCTTGCACTGCCAATGAGGCTGTTGCTTCTGTAGGCACATTATGTTGTCTAGGTCCTTTGTCTCTGAAGATTTTGAAAAATCAGATGGCTGAAGTGACAGATTTTCCTTTGGGGATGTTGGCTATCCTCATTTTCCATGTCTTCAAGTTTCTATGAATGCCACTTAGTTCTGTCACCATGCTGAGTGTCTGAGACATAGAGATTCTCAAGGAAGAGTAAATATCAATCAATTTTTCCATGGTATTTTCATTGAAGTTTGTCCTATTAAAAAGATGTTGATCTACCATGTTCTGGAAGCTATTCTGTAACACCTGCAAGTCTTCCATCAATGTCACATTAGGGAGAAGAGCAGTGAGTTGTCCTTGGAGTTTGACACACACTTGATCACATGAAAGCATGAGCTTTTCTAACTTTGATGAAACTTGATCTATGATCACTAGTTTCTAGTTAATGCTTTCTATCCATATCTCTGGATAATCTTTTTCATTACTAGGCAAGATTTTCTCAGTTCCAAGGGTGTCCATTCCAATTTCTATCATTTGTTTGAAATCATTCACAATTTCCTTCCAAGTTGTTTCCTCTTTCTTGACATTCTTCAAGTCTTTCTCAATAGTATTTTTCTTTATTAAGGCCTCATCATGGATAGATTTTGCTTGGACTAGGAAATCACATGCAAGAGTTTTGACCTTTTCTACCCAACCTTCAATTACCTTTCCATAGGCTTGGTACTTTTGAAGATTATCCATAACATTCCTTTCAATTACTCCTTCTGGTGTCAATACAATTGGCTGGTGATCTACACTTAGTGGCATAGTGGAGGTATCAACTATGGATTTCAAGTAAGAAGACAAAGTGTGCACTTGTTGTTTCAATTGATCCTTGGATTGCTTATCCTTTTAACTTCTCTCCACCATTCTGGCTGCCATCACATTAAAGTTCTGAATATCAAACTCATGAGAAGAAGGTCCCATATCAATCTTCATCATAACAAAGTTTGCAGAGGTGGCCTCATTTGTATCTTTCTCAGATATGGGTTGAGCAATCTCCAAGCACATATTCTTTGAACTTGGATCAGTCTTTATTCTTGAGGATACTTTGAGTTTCTTCGGTTTTTCGGCTCTTCCAAAGAGATCAGATATGCTACTAAATTCAGGTACCACCAACTTTTCTACCTTCCTCTTCTTCAATAGACTTTGTTCTAACCATGGGAAAGAAGAATCTTCTATGGACTCTTGAGTGATTTCTTGTCTTGCTATCAGTGTTGTTGTCACCTCTCTGATTTCAACTTGATGACTTGGATTACTTGGAAATGATGAATCCATGACTAAAGTATTTTGTTGTGCTTCTTGTCATAGGGATTCAATAGGAATTGAGGGAGATATGGAATGCATTCCATCATCAAATCTTGTGTCATCCAGAATTTCCACTGGAACTTGATCCTTTACTTGACTTGCAATAGAATTTTCTTCTATGTCTTTTGCTCTGGATTTCTTCCTCTTTTGTCGAGGTTCATCACCACATGTGTTCTGAAGATTGTTCCTCCTTGGAGGGTCTTCATCTCCATCACTTCCTTGGGTATTCTGGTAAGAAGGAGTATCCCTGGCTAGAGTATGGGAAGAATGTAGTGAAGTAGAGCTCTCAAGATGACTTCCTTTCCTTCTTGGAGTTTCCTTTGTTGGTCTGGTAGCAGTCATTTGAGTAATCTTCTTCTTAATCCAGGCTTCAGAATTCTTGATTACAAAACTTGTTCTTTCTCTGACATCTCTCATTTCTGGATCTGCCCAATTCAAATTAGGAAGTGGTTGGGACTGGACTTGCTCAAAATAGATAGGACCAATCAAATCAGATCCATCATCTTCAATGCCTTCTATGGTCCAATCCATCTTGAAATCTTTCATTTGCTTCAAAGTCAACCTTGTCCAATCTCTTTTTCTAACCTCGAACTCATCTTCACAATCCTCCCAAAAGTCTTCAAGATTAGGAAAATGAAAATAGCCAGGACCTAACTTTAAGCTGTTCTTGACATAATCCTTACTATCAAAAGGAAACCTCATCTGGTATGGATACAAGTTGACCTTAGACAAAGCCTTTTCTGCCTCATCTGCTCTTGAACTTGACTCACATCTATAGTGCCCGAGACAAATAGGAAAGGCTACCCCTTAATTCTTTCTATCTCTACATTTCTTTTTGAACTGAAACTAATTGCCGACAAAGCTCAACTAAAATGAGCTTATCATCAACATATCTGGGTAACTTGTGTGGATAACCTTCAAATCCTCCTACTCAAAGATAGGTAAATCTCAGAAACTGGATGAAGAAACTTCCATATTTCTTTATCAAATTAGCGGCTTCCTTTGATATTCTGGTGGCAATGTCTCCTTGTAGTAACCTTACTGCCCTCATTGTGAAAGCATCATTCACCCGCTTGAAATACACGAAGCTTTCCTCAAGTTGCAATTGCTTGTAATAATGGTAAACTTGAGTTTCTTGATTTAGGACACCATTAGTACTTAACCCTGGCCATGACCTCAAATTAACAATAGCATATATCAAGTAAGAGATCATATTGAAGCATTGACTTGTTTTGAAGTGCACTAACTGGTCATGTATGCAGTTACTGATGAGATGGCCCCAGTCAACGAATTGCTTACCGACAGAGATGATTGTTATGAAGAGGTACATCCACATCTCCAACTCAGTGGAATCAGGACTTCCTATCACTCTATGGAGTAAGATAATCAAGTAACAAATCTCTTTGATGAAAAGAGAATGATGGAGTGTTTTTGGAAGCTGAGACTGTCCTCCTCATGGTGCAACCATCCATTCTTTAGCTAGATTGTTGAGGCATTTGCTTCTATTATCATTGAAGTATTTATAAGCTTTTTGCTTATCGATGTGAGTGAACTTTTCCTTATATTGCAAACAAAGAATAATAGCTATTGAAATTCCATCAAGTTTGGCCATTAAGGATCCGTCTATAGCTCTTATCTCTCTTGCATCTGGATTATATCTTTTTGAGCATTCTAGTACCAAATCTGTACATTGAATTGATATGGGAAAACATGCTGCTTCAATCAAGCCACTTCCTGCCACTCTACAAGACAATTTTGATCTGTCACCTTTCATGAAGAACTTTTTGATCTCCTGCAAATTTATGTGCCCAATCTTGGTATCATGAACCTCTAGAATCATGGTGGTGATCATCGGGGCATACTCATACTCTTGACCCTTGTATTTCATGATGATGTGTTTTGCAAATTCTTATACTAAGAAGTTCTAAAGCATCTTTTTATTACCAATTGCAGCAAATTGGAAATTTGTAAACAATGTTTAAAAATATCTCTTGACTCCCTCTTATCCCATACGGTTGAAAGCTTGAAAGATCATTTAAAACAACACCGTGCTACTTTTAGAATCATTGCATTACGTTTCTTTGGGATAGTTTATTAAACAAATCATATCTCTCATTCTCCATATTTCATGATATCTAACACAACTCCTCCTTCAATCTGTATTTGGAAAGAATACTTATAACATATTTAAAGTTCCTTGAGATAGCGAGCATAGGTTTTGAAGTAAACCGACCCAGTATTCTTCAATGCATTAATGATATCGATTTGAACTGAAACTTACATAAGTTCCTCTTTAATTACAAAGAAGTTTTTAAAACTCTTTTATAACACATTACTCTGCCAATGCAGAAAGTAATCATGCATATCCATTCTTTACGTTTGGATGTACATTTACAGACTTGAAAATTTCTTAAGACTTCTTCAACTAATTCATTCTTTGTTTTGACCACATTTATTTGAGAAAGTGTCTTTGCCTTTGCTACTGATGGTTCTACTAGACTCTACATCCGGGTCCACTACTACCGTAAACTGCTTCTATCAAAACCTTTGTCTATGCTACTAGCGCTGAATAAGGAATTGTATCTTTTCAACTAAGCTTAGATCTGGACTCACTTCTTAAACTCATGCTTAGACTGTTGGAAAACATTTATCAAGCATTGTCTGTGCATCTTGTTTGCAACCATGGATTGCATCATGTTTGGCGCTTCTCAAATGTCATTAGGGACCCAAGCTCAAATGTCTCGGCCAGGTAGGCAGCAGATTCAGTCATACCAATTCAACCTAGACACCCATGATTTTCTCATTGTTGGTTGCTTAATGTAGAAGAGAACCCTTATTCAATACGGTAGCTTCCCAGCTGTATGTCAACAGATAATGAGACGCATGTGATAAGGACTCTTTTTGGTTTGATGCCCTTGGCATGCATGTCTCTTTGAGCATTTCCACTCACATCATCTTATTAAAAATGCTCTTTCGTTATACTTTGATGGAGGTTCATTGATGCTTCGAGAAGAGAAGTAATGGTTGGCTGGGATGGTAGGAAAAATTTTTGCGATGGCTAGTTGCTTTCCTTGAAACCTTCTTGGAGCATACTTAGAGCATATTCAACAAATCTATTTTGTGCACATGCTGCAATCTGTATATTCAATGCTTTCATTCTTTCAAACAACAATGCGATACTCTTCATATCTCTATTTCAACGTGAACTAAAGATATCTAGAACCTTCAGCCATTTTAAGAGTTAGATATCAGAACTAACTTTGCGTTGATTATGGGCCACGTGGTGCTTTCAACCTGCCATATGGAAGTTTAAGGAAAAGGTGTTGTATTTTAAAACACTCTCATATCGCTGATGAGAATGGAGGAATTGAAGTGTATCGACATCTTGTTAAGGTTGGCCAACTCACCGGTGTATGAAACAGTTACATGACTTTAAGATTTTTCACGTTGTGCGTAGGAATGGAATGTATCGGTAATTTGATGCTTTCAACTTAGCGATAATCTGGCCATCAACACTTCATTATTGATAATTGGATCTTTATCTATCGGCGGTTTAATCTCCATCCACAAGTTGTCATGGAATATTGAAATAAAGTGAATTAGTTTTTGTTTTTTTATATATGGACTCCACCAACTTACCGATGAAGAATTTGTCAAGACTTTGTGTGAAAACATATCAGTTACTTATGTTATTTACCAACTTGGCGATAACAATCAACTCACTTTTTGAACTTGGTGGATATGGGCGCTTTGATTGTTCTACCAACCTGCCGCTAACACTTGGTTAACTGTCGGCTTAAACCACCAGTGGTGTACATTTCCCAAGTGAGTCGCTTCTAGTGTAAGAATCTCAAAACCATTCTTTGAAGTGTCTTACCTCCATGCCGTGAAAACCCGCAATCTATATTTCAAACTCGATTGTATAATATGGTTATCACATTACATATCACAAGGACGTATAAGGGTGCATTCGGCAATGAAGTCTGCCCGAGTCATTTTACTCTCTTTCAAAGCCAAAAATTAATAGTTAACCATGGAATAGGAAGACCATCCCTATCCTAGGCAAACTCACTTCTTGTGTCATTGGTACATTTACAAGACATTGTTGATAGTAGGTTGTTTCGTCAAGGGGTTTCTAAATTTCTTGAATGACACGAACATTAAAACAACTTCAAGATTATTTTCTTATGTCTCATGACATAAGCTAAAATGGCTTTTAATAATAATAATTAAAAATAAAAATAAAAAAAATGATCGATTAAACCTCTTGACTTCGTCAAATGAAAAGAAATCACACATATTCATGCTTTGCATATATTCATTTTTCATTGAATATTGTTATCGACTCAAATTGTTTAACACAAGAATTCCAACAATTTTCACTCCTCAAAAAGTAGGGTTAACAGATTCCAGAACGAGTTCTCCTTCTTGCAGCAACCCTATTACTTCTACTATTCACTGCTCCGTAGCAATTACCCTCAAACCTTTAACCATAGCTTCTCCTTCGTTAAAGGAATGGATGAATTCTGCAGCAATTTCTTCATTGTAATCCCTGATTTTCAAGAAGTAATCCAACCAGCCGTGGTTTCAAAAATAATGCTCACAAAGACCATCTTGCAACAATCCTTCATGGACCATTGGCTCATGGCGAATTAGATCACCACCCATCTTTTACTCTGATATTTTTCTCTCTGCAACTGAACCAGAATATTTGATAGTAATGCTAAAAATGAAATCTCTTTACATATCTTAATTCTGGCAGCGGGATTTATTATTCACATGTGTGAAATAATAACATAATAAGTAATGATGGGGAGTAGATCAATTTGAGGCACCAAAAAGGATTGATAATTAATCATATTGGAAAACAAACCATAAAGTACCCCCCCAACTTAACCTAGCACGTGCCCACACAAGCTGACAAGATTTCGGGTAGTGGAGCGGATTTAAACAGGATATAATCATAATGAACTAATAAATGCATAATTAAAATAAAATACAATATACACGTACCTGCAATTGCATGAAAATGAAGGCGAAATGAAATGAAATGATAGGTAAGAACGTGGGATGGAATATCATGGATGGGATTTTATGTATGGAGAAGAATATTCCTATATAAAATGGAAATATTTTATTATGAAATGGCAAATATGTTCACTGCAGAGGCTGCAGGAACATTACCTTTATTACCTTGCTTAATTACAATAGGAAGCTCATGAGTTGCTGCAGGAACCTTTTCAGTGGCTGCAGGAACCTTTATGTCACTTTGTGGAACAAACTACTGCAGGAACTCTTCTTTAGTAGCTGGCTTATGATATAGTCTTAGTCGGTGCCCATTTACTAAGATTTTAAATTGAACAAGATCAATTATAGACAAACGGATTGCTCCATTCTGGAAAACTTCTTCTATCTCATAAGGATTTAACCACCTAGTTTGAAGCTTTCCCATAGCATCTTTATATCTGGAATCATAAAGTAGTGCCTAGTCACCAACTTTGAATTTTTTTTCCCTGATATATTTATCATGCCATTTTGCTCTTTGATTTGGAATCAATTCTGTCTGGTGAACAGTTATCTTTCTCCATTCATCTAGAGCATTTAATTGTTGAATGTGTTCTTTCTGTGCTTCAGACAATGTCATATTTATTTGCAAAGTTGTTCTCAAAGTTTTATGCTCAAATTCAATAGGAATCATTGTTGTTTTGTCATAAACCATCTCAAAAGGTGTGAAACCAATTGGTGTTTTCCAAGTTCTATATGCCCAAATTTCTTCTAAAAGCTGATGAGACCAATCTTTCTTGTGAATAGACATTGTTTTTATAAGAATAGCCTCAAGCTCTCTATTTGTAACTTCTACATGTCCTTTAGACTGTGGATGATATGGAGTAGATTTCTTGTGTCTTATATTGTATTCATTGACCAAAGCCTTTATCAATATTGAAGTAAATTGAGGTCCTTGGTCAGAGACAATTTCCCTTGGTACTCCACATCTTGTAAATATCTCCTCATAGAGAAACTTAGCCACCTTATTATCTCTTGCATGTGTCATGGCTCTAGCTTCTACCCATTTTGTTACATAGTCTGTACATACCAAGATATAAGATTTTCCATTAGAAGGGGGATCAATTGGGCCAACAAAATCTAATCCCCACTTGTCAAATGGTGCAACTGATATTTGAGGATATAGTGGAATCTCATCAGATTTTGTAGGTTTGCCCATTCACTGACATCTATCACATTTCCTTGTGTACTGAGTTGCATCCTTGTGTAATGTGGGACAATAGTATCCTATATTAAGTATTTTCAGTGTTGTTCTTTTGGCAGCAAAATGACCTCCACATGGCTCATCATGACATGCATGCAGGATGTCATATGTTTCATCTTCTCTTACACATCTTTGCATGACTTGGTTAGGTCCAGTATAAAATAGACAATCAGTAATCCATGAAAAGTTAAAACTTTTTTCAACTAGTAACCTTTTTTCCTTAGGAGAAAAATAAATTGGCATCTTAGTTGTAGCTAGATAGTTGGAAATATCAGCATACCAAGGAGTGTGAGCCTGTATGAGAAACAAATGTTCATCTAGAAAAGTGTCATCTATTATTGTAGAATCTTCCTGCATTCGAAGACGTGAAAGATAATCTGCAACTACATTAGACTTCCCTGGCTTATCAACAACTGTGATATCAAATTCTTATATCAACAATAACCAGTGAGCTAATATACCAATGATTGATGACTTATTCATGAGATATCTAATTGCAGTATGACCTGTATGCACAGATATGGGATACCCTATGATATAGTGTCTAAATTTGTTAAGTGCATATATGACAGCTAGCATTTCCTTTTCAGTAACTGTGTAATTCAATTAAGGTCCTTGCAAATTCTTACTAATATAATATATTGCATTTTCTAATTTGTCAATTCTTTGGCCTAACACTGCTCCTATTGCATAATCAGATGCATCTGTATGGATTTGGAATGTTAAAGACCAATTTGGCCCCTTAAGAACTGGTGCTTGAGTCAAAGCATGCTTAAGCTTTAAGAAAGCTTCATTGCATGCTGGGGTCCATTTAAATTCTGCATCTTTGGTAAGCAGTGAATATAAGGGACTTGCAATTTTACTGAAATCTTTGATAAACCTTCTGTACTATCCAGCATGACCAAGAAAACTTCTCACATCTTTTTGCTTCACAGGGTCATTAATATGTTGAATGACCTCAATCTTTGTTGGATCCACCTGTATGCCTTGTACAAATATATGATGACCAAGGACTATTCCTTCTTCCATCATGATAAAACACTTCTCACTATTTAAAGACAAATTGTAGTCTTCACATCGCTGCAAAACTTTCTTCAAATTACCCAATGCTTGATCAAATTCAGAACCATAAGTTGTGAAGTCATCCATGTAAATTTCCATAATATCTTGAGAAATATCAGAAAAAATACTGATCACTACTCATTGAAAAGTGGCTGGAGCATTACATAACCCAAAAGGAAGAACAGAATATGCATGCGTGCCTCATGGGAAAGTAAATGTTGTCTTCTCTTGATCCTCTGGGGCTATCTGTATCTGATTGTAGCCACTAAATCCATCAAGGAATGAAAAATATCTCTTACTAGCAAGAGAATCTAATACCTGATCCATAAATGGCAATGAAAAATGATCTTTTCTTGTTGCTAAATTCAGAGCTCTATAATCAACACATACCCTCCATTTGCCTCCTTTTTTAGGCACTATCACCAGATGTGATACCCATTGACTAACAAAGATAGGATAGATAAACCCAACTTTCAACAATTTCTATAATTCTTCTTTAACTATCTCCTTCAAGGCAGGATTGACTCTTCTTTGAGGTTGTCTAAGTGGGAAACACTCATCCTTTATGTAAATATGGTGAGTACAAACTGTTGGATCAATCCCACTCATATCCTTGTAATCCCATGCAAAAGCATTTTTATGGAGTTTCAGCAAGTCTACAAGGCCCTCCTTTTGAGTATCTGATAGATCTCTATTGATATTGAAATATTTATTCAATTCCACCTCTATCTTAATAGTAAGATCAATCTAGTTTATATCAGAAAAATAAGAAAAAGATAATTCCTGCTGCAACAGAGTATGCAAAATATCAGTGGCTGTAGGAAAGTACAAACCTGCAATATTCGGAACCAATTCTTGCAATTTTTGCTCTTCTATAAATTTATTTATCAGTATTTTAAAAAGAATTGATTCCTCATCATATAACTGCATGAGTGGTCCTCGATTAATCATCATAAGGTGATTAATAGAGTCAATTTCTTCAGATTCCTCCCCCAAGATAGGCCAAATAGCTTGTTGCTGCTCAAGCTATGGTTGTGCTGGAGAATACAAGGCTAATGTTTTTGTAGAACTCCTGTCTGAAATAGTCATGGCTCCTAATTCAAGTTTAAAGTCTACCCTTGAATGAAAGTTTTATGGTTTGTGATAGATGCTCTGCATCAAATTGGTATCAGAGCTAGAAGAGCCTGAGTGTGTGGGTAGAGTGCCAAAGGAGGCAATCCACACTAGGACCTAGCCATGAAGGATTTGTTATTTGGTTTTTTCTGATGAGTTTTTGGTTGCAAGGTGCTCATCCATCTAGTTGCAAGAAGGCAGACATGAAGGTCTGTCATGGGGCCATAGGAGATGGTCCAAGGGGCCTGAGAAGGAGGTCCAGTTGGTTGCCAAAAGACTAGGGAGAGAGGCAAAGAGGAGAACTCCTAGGTGAGGCATAGCGGTTGTTGGTGAGGTGATGCAGCATGAAGAGGTGGACATATGGTTAGAAAAAGCACCATTGATGGCAGCCATACACACTCCATTGGAAGGAGTCACAGGAAGATTTATTGAAGGGAGATTGTAGCAACATATAGATAATGAAAAAAGAATGAAGAGGCATGAAGAGACAAAGATTAATGAAGACAAAGGTGAATATTTCACTCAAAAAATTTCTTGCAGGTCATTGTACCCACGTTTCCAAGGGACTTGGAAACTTTTCAAGGTTGGGAGTATGGTGCAGAGGCACCTAAGCACACAAGCATACCAGGAGGTCAAAAGTCATAATATGAACAATTTATTATATTTGAGTCATTCATAATATATTAAGGTTATTTGAGTAGATGTTATTTAATGATAGATTGATGAAATATCTTTAAGATGAATCCTTTCTTGTGCATTTTTGTGGAGTATTTGGCAAGATATGTTTGTTTTTTCAATAATTGTCAAAACCTTGCCAAGGGTTACCCATTTTTGGGAAAATGATCATATCTTTTTTTTTAACTATTGGATCTGGCTGAAATTTTGAGAGAACTTGTTTAACTCAGTAATATAAATTCTGACTGAAGCGATTTTTTTTATGGGGAATATGTAAAATTTTATTGATGACTGTTTGTTACAGTTCATGGTGAAAAGCAGATTGGTGAAGGCAGCAACAACCCGGTTGTAGCATTTGGTGTGGTCACATGAGGGATAATATTGAAGAAAGGATATATGTGTTGGAAAGGTCTCTAAATATTCTTTCCAGTGCTTTTGGTCTTACTTTATTTGGTTAAGAATTGAATATTTTGTGATCATTTTGGTGAAAATAAGTTTTAAAGGATGAAACCCTGAACTAGGGTATTCCATGTCAATAAAGAATTTGTTCTCTCATGTTATGGTGAATGTTATGATCTGAAATATTGAATGAAGGTTTTATGGTTTGTGATAGATGCTCTGCATCAAGATAGAATCATAAAGTCTACAGGATATTCCCAGGAATCTAGAATAACTACTCCATCCTCTATGATACCGTCAGGGCTCACTGTAGACATCAACAAGTTGGAGAACTTTGGGTGTAGCCCTTAAACTATTCATCTCTAGATGTTTCATTACTTCCCTTGTCATTACATTAATGACTTCTCTTAAATCAATCAAAACATTCTTTATTTGACTGTCATTAATGACTATACTCACAACAGGACTACCCGGATCAGAATACTTTGGAATTGCAATTTTACCTATCATGATATCAACCAATTGACCCATAACATGCATTGTTTGTGGATCATTTTTATTCCTACAAGGTTTCTTTAGGCATGCCTCTCTCAATGCCTTACCATATATAGGAACATCCTTTATTGCTTGCAACAATGGAATTTTAACACAAATGTGCTTCAGTTGATCAATAATATCAAAGCTTTGTTGTTGTTCAATGGGAACTTCTTTGTCTTGCAATCTATGGGGAAATGGTGGCAATATTTGACTCTGGGGTATTGCATCTATTGAATTAGATATTTCTTGCTCCTCCTATACCTCAATGATAACTAGATGAGAGGGATTAGGTAAAGTTGTTCCAGATTGGAGGTGTATGCCATCTAGTGATAAAGAATGGGCTGGGTAGTGATTAACATTAGCTGAATAAGCTTGTTGTTGTTGCTGAGATTTGATATTTGAATTTGGCAATGGTTGAGTAGGCAACTGTGTTGGTTTAGGTGGTGCAACATTAGCTACAAAAGGAGGCATTAAAGCAGGAGGTTGTGGCTGCTGAACAGGAGGCTGATATCCAGAAGATTGGGTTGGCCTTGTTTGGTTTCCCCTCCATTGAGAGGTAGGTTGTCAATTCCCTTGAAACTGGTTCCCTTGACCCTGAGGTGGATACCAGTTCCCCTGTGGCTACTGCCACTATGGAACTTGATTAGCAAATTACTGCCCTTGGCCTTGTGACCCATACCAATGTGGATAGTTACCAAAATTTTGAGAATACTGTGGTTGCCATTGGTTATTTGGTGCATAAGAATTACCACTATAACTAGAAAAAGAAAGTGGATCGGGTGGCATACCTTGTCTTTGAAAATTTGGTCTTCTTTGAGCAACATAGAAGACTTGCTCGTCCTCACCTTGAACTGGTTTGAAGTCAGGTACTTCCATGTTTGCAACCATCTTACATCTACAATCTTTCTTTCGCTGTTTACAATGAGGACAAAATTCTGCAAGGAATGCATTAGCTTCCTCATGTTTCTTCTTAGCTTCCAATGTATCCAACTGGGTAGCCATATTGTTTATAATGTCCTCCTTGAAGTCCTTTAACAGATGACTAAGTTCCAATCTAGAAACTCTAGTTCCAGATGCTGATAATGGTGCCCCTGGCTTAAATCTCCTATTCTTCTTAGATGTAGATTTGGAATACTTCTTGCAAATTTGTCCTATTTCAGCCCAAGTAGATTGTGTAATGTCACCTCCTCCCATAAGATCTAAAGAATTTGTGCATTCATCACTGATACCCCTCAAAAATATCAATTTGAGGGAATCTTCATTCAGAGTACTATGCTTGGACTTCTTGACACTAAACAGAAACCTTTCCAGATAATCTTCAAGACTCTCATCTTCAGTTTGTGTCATTCTAAAGATATCATCCCCATGATGGTCAATGCCTCTACAATAATCTTTGTCTTTTGCAAGAAACAATCATTTCATCTCATCCCATGTGTTGATTGTGCTACTACCCAAGCTCATAAACCATTTCAAGGATGACTCCTTAAAAGTGGCAGGAAACATTTTGAGTCTATGGGCATCTGTAGTATAGTCAAAACTCCTACAGAGAACATCAAACTCAAACAGAAATGTATCTGGATCCTCTATCACCAACCCATAGAATTTAGGGAGTGAAGATGTTGGAATGTTCTTGAGGTTAGCATTATCATGCTGATCAGAGATGGGAAACTCGAACGTTGGACCTGGTGGTGGTGGTGGATTATTCCCACCAGGAGGAGGGTTCCCTTGCATTGAACTTGTGGGGGTTGCTACTATAGGAAATTCTTCTTCTTGTGGACCAAAAAGGAACTGAAGACTACCTTCTGGAAATTCAGATTCAAGGTGATTCAAATTTTGTGGGGCTTGGTAAAGTTCAGCAAAAGGATTTATATCTGGGAAATTATCTTTTGCATGATTAGGATGAGTGGGCATAAATCTACCTCTGGGGTCTCTTCTTCTACTATGCATGCAGATTCATGAAATTTTCAACCAATTAACTAGAAACTATAATAACCATAAAAGGTTCTTAGTTTGACACCATCCCCAACAACAACGCCAAAAATGTCTACTCCAACTATAATAATAATAACTCTAATTGAAATCTCAATCCGAAGTTTGGACATTCATCTAGTAAAGTTACTATTTTCATGGCTAGTGTTTATTTAGTTATCAACCCAAGGACATAAAACTTGAAATGGGTCTGCACTATATATGCACTAAGCTCCTTCAATGGCTATTCTGCATTGTTGCAGTAACTAACATTATGCATAAAGGAAAAGCAAGAATGGAAATCATAGAAGGCTACATGAAAACTTATAAAAACTATGCTGGAATGATCTAATGTAAATAACAGAAATCACTTTGTTCTGTCTTGGTTGTAGGAACAGTTAGTGGATCTATTTCTAGTGGCTGCAGGAACAATCCAGGCAAGAACTTCTACTACAACTAAAGAAGAAATAATTTCAATGAACATAAACACAAGATCACTCACCAAGTGGGCCCCCTTAGATGAGTGATATCAACCTTCCAGCAAAATACTTTTAACAGATCAGAACAACATATTTTTCATTCATTTCTTCCTGAAAATGATTACATGTTTTAAAAGAAAAACTCCAGAATGCTTGTCAAAATTCTCTGCTCTATTACTTTCTATTCTGTCTAACCTCTAAGAAAAAGGAAGAGCTTATTATAAAGAAAAGGTCAACTACAATGTACAACTCAAATCACGCCCAGAAGAAGAGGCGGATGATTGACAAATGAAGAAGATAACTAGAGCTTGGCTGCAGGAAATGTGGATCTAAACCGAACCACAGTCTTTGCACACCGTAGCGATATTTTGCGAATTCAATGCCCACTAGAGTTAAACTCCCATAGTGATGTATGGCTGCTTCATTTATGCTATATCTTGCGCTCGCTCAGCTCCTCTTCAGTTTGATCTCCAGTTATCTCATACATGATTCTTCATTCCTTAGGCGCGAAAGGAGAACATCCACTGCGACATCATTTATTATCTACACTAAACAAAAACAACATACAAGGACATGCATACATATTTTACTTAATTAATACATTCATTAACTCACATATTACATTATCCCAAATAATCTGCATAACAATAGGAACAAATCACTTGGCTGTAGGAATAAATTGGCATGGCTGCAGGAATAGACTGGCAAAGTTCAAACATGATTTCATAAGTTTAGGTTTAACACATGGAATACATATAGTCAATTCACAATACTTTACTACCACAATGCAACCCAAAAGATGTCAAAAACCTAAGAGTTTTGATGGTAAAAACATGACAAAATATCAACTTATCACTTTGCATTATGGTTAAGTGGTAAGTATGCATTGAAAATGAATACGGTTACCTTCTGATGTAACCAGCAAGGATGGTTGATGATAATGATTAAGGGAGGGTGGTGTGTGTGCAGTTTATTTGATGTTTGTCTTTTCATCTATGCCTCACATGTTTCAATTTTGTTTTGTTAGGAGTGTTGAGAGCTTTTATTTCACTTTGTACTGAGATATGTCTTTTGAATTTGGGCTTATAGTGGCTTGCCATTTGATTGGTTTTATTTACGTGTATTTTTTAGAAGCTTTGATATGATTGCTGGCATTATAATAGGTGATCTTTGGCATTAATTATATTGAGATCAACCGCCACTGTATATTTTCATTATCAATCAGGGTGCATTCATTTTAAGTCGGATATGTTGGCACGAGTTAGTGAATTATGGTGCAGATAAGGGGTTTTTTTGTATGATTATTCTAAAATGGCTATTTATTCTTATCTACGGTGTCTTTGGGAGTATAGTGTCATCGATTTTAGAATTATGTGGTGTGTCTCTATGGTTTTTTTCTTCTGCACTAGTTTGGTAGATGTCGTGGATAATTATGGGTTTAATTCTGAGAAACTTAGCCGAGTTTTTATTTTGCATTCTGAAGAAATGGAGTATGAAATTCATAGGGTGGTGGGTAATAGTTGGTTGCTCTCTCATGTTTATATCTTTTTTTTAAAAGTTTGTCTCATTTCTCACTGTATGCTTTGATGTGTTATTGGATAAAAGACTGGTTCGGTTGTTGGCAGCTACATTCCTGGCTCCTCCATTTCACATTTTGGATAATATTGAGTCAGCTTTGGATAATTACATGTTTGATGTGGGTTCTTTCCCTTATGTTGGTTTTCTTCCTTGTCGTGATCTATTGGATAATGGGTGGTATGGAGAGCAGTTATTTGAAGTTAGAATGGGGTTAATATGTGATAGCATAGATAATGCTTTGAAAGGTTTGGAAAAACTATGAGATTTTGTTTCTCCTCAGATTGTGTACAGGGCTCTTGATGTGTTAAATTTTTGTTTTGTTTCATCGGCTCCTCCTCTCCCTGCAGCTCCACTACAAGTTCCTCCTAATTTTCTAGGAACTCCCCCGGAGGAAAGCTCGAGTTCTTGGTATTGAATTATGATATAATTATGTTATCTTCAATAGTTTCTACTTGACATCTTTTTTGGCAGGATGAAAGATGGTGTGGGGAGTATGGCACTTTGAGTTTCTTGTGCATTTTGGTTTGATCTGCATATATATATGGCATCAAAAGAAATCATATGTTGCAGATTATTGTATCATCCCTTAGAGGGGTAGAGTGTATATTCTCAATATTTTGTAGGATTTAGGGTGGGGGTTCTGTATATTTGAAAATCTATGTAAAATGTGGATTTAGACGACTTTTGTATGGGGGATCTTTGGTCAGTTTTTCTTTTTAAGGGCCGTAACTGGAGGTTTTCTTGTAGGTTCTTTCCTACCGGTATGCCCTTTGAACCTGTTGTAAAAAAGTATATTTTGAATAAATAAATAAAAGTTTAGTGGCATGTCCACTTTTATTATAAATAAATAAAAATTCTTGAATAGATACAATTAAATTAATTCATATTCTCAGAGAAGTGATATTACTCAGGGAGAAAGAAAAACACATGTTCCCAGGGAGATAAAAAAATTCTTGAATAGATGATCAAGTATATGTTCACAGAAAATAAATTAAATTAATTCATATTCTCAGAGAAGTGATATTATTCAGGGAGAAAGAAAAACACATGTTCCCAGAGAGATAAAAAAATTCTTGAATGGATGATCAAGTATATGTTCATAGAAAAAAAATTAAATTAATTCACAGAGAGATTAAAATTTATTTACAGGGAAGGAAAGATTATATTCACAGATGTTTACATAGAGGAACAATTTTATGCTTTATGCTCACAAAAAGAGTAAAATAAGATCTATACATAGATGAATAAATTTATATTCACAGAGAGAATATTTATTCACAAAAAAATAATAAATAAGACAAATAGGATTTATACACATGTGATCATATGCTCACAGAAATAGGTTTATTCACATGAAAGTAACTAAAAAAGAAAAAAAGAAAATTATACATAGATGATCAACATATATTCACAGAAAGATAATTTTATTCACAGAGAGATAATTACATATGGAAAATAAGATTTTTTTTTACATAGATCCTTTTTCTAGATTTTAAAATTCAAGAAAGCAAAAGCAAAGATCCGACTTTTCTTTCTTCTTCTCTAAACCAGATTAAATATATAAAAAGAAATCTTCATATGCATTTTTTTGAAAAGAGCTTTTATCAATGTATTATTTTTAAATTTTTTATTTATTTTTAATGAAAATAGATTTTTCTATTATTAATCTTTCTAAACAAGTAAGATGAGCAATTTTTTATATAAATGAAGATCCCAGAGAGATAAAATCTATATATTAAAAATACAAATTTTACACATATAAATGAGAGAGTGTAAGAGAGGGGAACCTAGATTTTCAAAGCTTGATGTTGAATCCTCTCCAATCTTCCAACTATCCTTCTTAGGATCTTAGATCCTTCCTTGTAACTTCATGAAAAATTATTCAACCAAACTTAAAAGAAACCTACTATACAAGTGACTACCAAACTCTACTTCTACCAACGAGAATAAGAACTCTAGAAAATTTATTTTCATCCCCAAACTATAAACTCCCTTTTTGAAAGCTTTGCATACATTATATAGAAAAGATGCACCAATTCCACTATCAAGATAATTAATTGAAAATGGAGGTTATTTTTTCAAAATCGGTTTCATGCAAAATTGATTGATCGCTTAGTGGAGGAGCTACATGCAAGAATATGGAATTTGAATTTTACCTCTAGAAGCTTCTATTTCCTCCTACGACATGTGCTAAATTAACATATTGAGAAAATAAGAAATTTCAAAATTAATTTCATGCAAAATGATTGTTGTCATAGTGGGGGTTACACTTGACCATGCATTTGAAATTTGAATTTGAGATTCCTTCCCAAAAATATTTTCATGCAAGACATATTCCTTACAACTTGTCATAGTGGTAGTTACATGTGACCATGCATTTAAAATTTGAATTTGAATTCATTTCTAGAATATTCTTATTTCTCCTACACCATGTGCTCAATTATAATATTGAGGAAATAAATAATTTCCAAATAAATTATGACCTCACATGCAAGTCACCACTTATTAATTTTTCTTTTTAAACTAATTCCACCCTTATTAAATTTTTCATCTCTAACTAACATTGCTCATAAAATTAGTAGTAGTAGTAGTAGTAGTAGTAGTAGTAGCAAGTCTAATGAAGGTCTAAAAAGAGGGTTATGACAATGGTGAAGACAACAAGCCTTCCTCTCAGGTAAAGTCAATATGACTTTACTTTGGTAATGATCTAGTAGACAATGCAATTTGTGATTTATTTCTCTTTCAATTTCTGAATTGTTTATGTTTCAATTTCTGAATTGTTTATGTTTCAATTTCTGAATTGTTTATTTCTCAATTTATTTAAATTCCTCACTTAGTTCATATGGCTGCAAGAAACACACTTAGTTCACATTAGAAAATAATCTAGTAGAAAATGCATTTTGTGAATTGTTTATCTTTCAATATTCTCTTTGTGGGACTTTACTTTGCCAATGATCTATTAGACAATGCAATTTCTGATTTGTTTATGTTTCAATCATCTCTTTTTGGGACTTTAATTTGTTTCAAATTCAACAATTATATGCCTATGTTGTTGTGTTATATATATATTGATCAAAAGGAAGTGCCCATTTACAAAAATAAATCAGACAAAGAATTGTTTAATAGTGCCTTATTACATATTTTGGTAGATACTGCCAACAAGGAAAACTTGGCAGCTAACAAGATATCTTGTAAGGCACTAGAAAATAATTCTTTGTCTACTATCTTTTTACAAATAGGACACTTCCTTTTATAATTTTGATGCAATGACCTAGTAGACATATTAGACAGTGCAATTTATATATGATGATTGCAATTTGAATACTTATAAATGTTCAAATTTCTCACTAACAAAAGAGGACATATCAGTGGCATCTGAATAACCAGATGCCACTGATATGGCCTTTTTGATAGTGAGAAATTTGAACAGTGATGTGGCCTCTTTTGATAGTATGTCATTCTATAATCACATTGGAAAAAAATAAAACATATGGGATTTATAACAATACCATCAATTCATTGGAATATTCATCTGGGATATCTGAAAACAATGGAGTTCTAAAAACATTACAAAATATGGCAATATGTCATTCTATAATCACTTCATAGTTATATCGAAACTCAAAATATGCTCTTCGGAGGGCTCACAAAATATAATTAATCACAGACTCGATCAATTATCCATATGGGTATTAAATGGAGGAGGTGTCACAAATCCAACCCCAATAGACTGTGACCTACTAGGGTCTGGCCTAGCAGTGGTGTTTTCTTGGATTGGAGGGGTTTGTAATCAACTTTCTGTTTGAGCAAGCAATGCCTAATTTACACCTAAAGTAAGTTGCATGGTGCCTGAGCATCCAGGTGCAGTCCCAACTTGCATAGTATTAATAGTTGCAAAGGTTGGGGACAAGAGGTTCATCATGTCCATGAGAATTGGGTGTCGTAAGAGTAGAGGTTTTATGACTGTGGCCACATCTTTTGTCCTCTTTGCACGCTTGGATGCATTTCTAGCTGCCTTCCTTGCCTTCTCAAGCTTTGCTTCTGCATCTTTCTTTGCCTTCTCTTGTCTTTTAACGAACTTCTCTTGGGAATCCTGCAATTTTTTGGCCCATTTTTCCACCCTCATAGCCTCCTTTTCTATCACTTCTATGTCACGTTGTGTCTTCCTCTGTCTCATTTGATCTTTCTTTCATTCTGCCAATTCCTCATCTCTTTTCCTTTCAACCTCTTTATATTTTTCCCTTTGAATGTACTCATTAGATGTCAAAATTTGTGATTGGCTACTAAGACGTAGCACCCCTTTCCTACCTCCACATGAAGATTGATGCATTATCTACACTGGAAGTCTTAAGAATCTGGCAATTTTCCTTGGCACTTACTACCCATCCTCTTGTGCACATGGCACAAACTTAGGTTTGTCTTCACCTATGTGAATTTCATCTTCACAATCAACATCATCTTGCTGCTCCCAGTTGACTACATTGGTGAAGTAATGTATCACATTTGTTGGATCAGTTTCTGGCAGACTTGGCATGGAAAGGGTTACATCGTCATAATTGGCTGCTTCTTGGGTCCAGTCTGGTATGACAGCTTGTGTTGGCAAATATTTGCCTGTTGATGTACTTTCCAAACCCTCATTTGGTTGGCTGGTTTGTGGGGGCAGACCTGGTTTGGTAGTTTGTGGTGTCAAACTTGTACCATCAACCATTGCTTGTGTTCTGCTATGGCATTCTATAAACTCTTGAATGTATTCCTCATTAAAACTAGCCAACCGCAAGAAAGATTTTGATGCCATATACTCTGGTTCTTCATCCCTTGAAGTGGCATCATGTTGTGTTCCAATAATTGGTTGTATATCAAATGGAACCTCAAATGTCGCACTTGGCCTCATATCATTCTTCAATGTAGATCGGTTAAGTGGCCAAATCCCTGTCTTACAAAAGCCACTGATTATATTAGCCGGTGTCAATGCTTGGGTAAAGGCCTTTATTGCAAGAGTTGCCAACTCTTCCCTTCCAATATTAATTTGTGGATACTTTGACATCCATATACTCCTCTGTTGTTTGAAATAATTCTTGAAAGGTTAGAATACAAAAAAATCAAGTGGCTACAGTGTGTGGCTTGTATGAGCAGGAAGGGTTACCAAATCTATACCTATCTGCCTTGTTTCTTCTATTGTCTTGAAGGCTACATGGTTGCCATGACCGTCGAAGATCAGTTGGGCCCTACGTGAGGGTGAAACTCCACCAGAGACTGAATGTGCAAAATATTCAAACCAATTTAAGAACAACTCCTTTGTCATCCATGCATGTTATTGGACTACCATGCATGCTCCTAGCTCACAGTTTGCAATGTAGTTTCATATATGCCTCTTAGATTTGAACAAATAAAATCTAGGAATGTTGAAACCACATACACTAACACATACCAAAATAGTAATCCACTCTCTACTCTTGGAAATTGGGTGTGGTACACACCTCTGGCTCAATTTGGCTATAACTCTCATTCCACAATTTCTCCCAGCTTGCACACTAGTCTCATCACAATTCCAAATCTGAATGCTACCATACTGATTAAGGTTGTACATTACCTCCAAGTTGTCATAGAAAGAGGCAACAATACAAGGTCGAAGCATAATAGCCCTATCGAAGTCCACTCCTTCTGTTGTTCTCATCATCAGATCGGGATGCCTTCATCTAAAACCTGCCCACCATGACCTCCCTGACATCCCATTTTTGAATGGAATAGACCTATTCTCAGTAATTTGGGCAACGATTAATTGAAGTTGATTGATTTGGAGATTGTGACCAATTTCAACCATGTCTTTGCACCATTGGACAACTTCATCCTCCTCCTTTACTGATAAAATGGTGCATGGACCCCTCATAGTCATTGTTGTGGCTCCCATCAGCCATGCCCTCAAAGAGGCAATGGGGATACCATACTTGATTGATGTGCCTCTAATAGACATGTGCTTGTCTTCTATGCATGATATTTCTATTTTCATGTCAAATATGCTCCATTTTGGTTTGGGAACCTTTGAGGCCACCTGTACTTGTGGTGTTTTTGGAATAGGATTACAGACTGCAATAGAATGGTCATGTACAACAGTAGTTTCCATATGAGTTTTATTGTTAGGTGAATGGTCATCTACAACAAGAGTCAATGGGTCTTCATTTTGGATAAAACTATCTACATAAGGGAAGTACACCCCACGAGTGACTCTAATTGTTCGATGTCTAACACGTATGTTTCCCTTTCTACCTAGTGCCATTATGTTCAGTGAACCTACAACGATAAGGTACCAATGATAAAATGCAATTGTGTGTGCCTATATAAGTATATATATAGAGACAGGTCATTGAAATGAAACCCTCAATGCCATTGAGATAAATGATGAAAAACAAATCAATTTTTGTAGGTACCAATGAGTACAAATCCATCATTGAACATCTTTGAACAAAATAAAATGGTATTGTGTCTATATTTCTATCTGCCTGATAATATAGACAATAACCATATAGCCACATAACTCAAAATAGCCATGTAGGAGTTAAGTATGTAACTGTGATGTGATTGAAAATTGGATATTGTTGATATTTGATTAGATAGTGAACAATTACATCATTGGATATTGTTGATATTCAATTAGATAGTGAACAACAAAATAACATATAAATAAATGTATATATTATTTATATATATATATATATAAATATATAAAAAATCCAATAAAAAAACCAAGAATTACTTATATATATATATATACATACATGCATATATATATATATATACATATATATATGTATATACATAGATATACATAGATATATATACATATATACATACATATGTATGTATGTATGTATGTATGTATGTATGTATATGTGTAATGCCCCGCCATGAACCCTAAAGGAAAACAACACAACTAGGTAACTAAAGGGTGAATTTTTATTTTATTTAAAAGATTAAATGCATTAATTATAACAGTTGCATGTTTCATTACACATCGGAAGTCGAACACATGATCTCCTAAGGGTTACCAATGAAGATTAATTCATAGATTATATTAACACCATGGTTAATCCAATTGTCCATTTAATTAGGTAAATTAAATGCTTAAGATTAAAAACTACACATACATCCAAAATTCCATAATGAAAGAATCAAAGTATTCCAATGCATTTATTTATCCATATTTCATTTATACATAAGATCAAAGCAACTGAATTAACATACATTCCATTGACATAATATTACAATATCCATAAATACATGGCTTCCAAAAATACCACAGAATCCAAAAGTTACAATATCAAGGTTACATAAAAGTTTGATACAATGACCACAAGGTCTCAACTGAACAATGATCACAAACATGAGTTGGTACATGAACCACGAACCAAGAAACACCAGCGAAGCCTTTCCTCACCTGAAGATACAATCCAGAACATCCGATGGGAAGTGGCACTACCACCCGACCATGTGATCCCGAAATGGAACCACCCCACCATTCTAGGAGATAGTAGAAAACCCTCAAGCAAGCAAAATAAGACAAGTACGAAAGAACTACATTACTCCGCAAACATCCATGTGACTCAACTCATAAACACTAGTGACTCTAAGGAGAGAGTGTCATCGCATGGCTTACAGTGGTTACCATGGTAGGCCTCCATAGGTCCTGGCCCCCATCCTAGGCTATCTTGGTAACCTCTCCCGAACCTCTGGCTCCATCTAAGTCTCATGCGGACCCTACCAATCCTTTCATGAAGACCAGGTGGTAAGTTTGTCATTCCAGGCCTTCTCGCAACATTATGAGCCCTGTAATAGCACTCACCTATGCATGAGGTACATTATCTTAATTAATATTTAATCTACCCACCCCCTAATCAATTAGTAGGTTATCACTTTTTAACTGACTTTCGACAAGTTATCCTGCCATCCACTTTGGGCGTGGCCCCCGCTCAAAATCCACTCTCTCTTGTAGGACACTAACAGGAAAGGTCTCTCTACGATAACTCTATGGCGAAATAAACAACCATAACTAATCCTAACAAACCACAGGTGAAGGATACACAATCACTAACCCAAGATTAACCATTTGGAACAAAAAACATAATGGCTCACATCCACGAGGTTATACAACAACACCTGACCAAGGAGATATAACAACATATGACATAATGACAACTCAACCAGAATTGCAATGAAATTAAGCTTGACTGCAAATACCATTTACATAAGATCCTAATACAGGCAATCTTTTCTTTAAACAGCCAAAAGCATAAATAACTTGCAATTAAAGATTTTTCAAAAAATAAGAAAATACAACTATATTAATACAAAGAAATCAATTTTGTCATTTGTCCAATAAGGATAAATCAATCACATAAAAATTAACCCCCTAATTATATGTTCATGATTACTTTACAAATAAACCCGATTAGATTGTATCAACAATCTAAATTAAATTAAAAATTAAAAATTATATATAATAATATAATATAATTACATAAATATATATATTCTACGAATATAATATTATATAATTATATCAAATTAAAATATATAATAAAAAGATGATTTAATTTGAAATATCTTTCATTTCCAAAATAACATTATTAAAACCACAGAAAATACTATATACATATATATTATTATTTTACATATTAAAAGTTAAATAAAAGAAAGAAACCGAATTTATAAACTTCAGAGAGCAATTTTAAAAATAGACGACGTAGTTTTTTTGTTTTTTTTTAAATTAATTTTTTAAAAAAAAATTCCAATAACCTAAAAAAAACATTAAATTTTATTTCCAGGGAATCTAATTAATACATATTTTCTCCAAAATACTAAATAAAACAATTTCTTCATAACTTTTAATAACCCAATAAATTTAATTAAAATTAAATTCATTACCATAGTAACTAAATAATTACATAGAGATGTACAAATATTGACACAACAACCATAGAAAAATATCGAAATTAATACCAGTCCAGAGGATATTTTCTCTGGCCAAACCCATTTTCTCCCAAAACTTGCAACTTTTTATACACAGTAAAACATCTTGACAAAATTTGCCATAATAACTGATAGTTCTGATACTTAATGTTAAGTACAGATGCCAAACTAATAAGATGAGAGGGGGGGGGTGAATCATACAAACTTAATCTTCCATAAAAACATCAGATTCAACCTCGGTAACCTATACATCAGTAATATAACCAAAACTGCTAAACATGCAAACTCAAAAGCATATAAACATCATAACACTCATAACACCAGATTTAACGTGGAAACCCAAATAGGGAAAAACCACTATGGGATTTCGGACCCACTAAGAAATATACTCTTCTAGAGTATGCTCGGTTAAAAGCAAATCCTATTAAAGATTACAAACACATTGCTAGATGTGGCCCGGTTAAGGGATTTCCCTCAGATCTGTTAGGATCTTCACCTTGTTAGAAGTGACCTTGTTAAAGGATTTCAAACACTCAATTACAATGTCACCTTGCTAGAGGGTTTTATAAATAAGACTGTTAAGTCCACTCGATTAAGAGATTTTCTGTCACTTTACAAAATAACAGTAATAAAAATCTATCTGCAACTTCACATCTAAAATGCTAAAGCAGATTCTTATTTGCTCAATACAATATAGACATAGAACTAATCTTGTCCATCTGTTGGGCTCTATACTCTGTTATTCAAAACAGGTCTTCAAGCTTTTGTGCTCGGTAATCACTATGTAGCATCCCTGTGCATACACTTGCCTGCATGCATTATTTATCAACAGTTCCTTATTTATAAACAATAGATAACCGCTTAATCTCCTTGATCACATTTCCCATGATCAATCATAGCCATCAGATCTTCAAACTTGACCAGGTTCAATGTATCCTTCGATCTGAAAATGTTTTACCCCACCTAGGAACTTGCATACATTTCTTGGAACTTGTGCTAGGGTATTGCAGTTCAATCTGAGCTATAGATCTTCCTGTCGGTTTTCCTTTGCCATAGATTCTTTAACAAACTTCATTCACGACATACCAATCATTTAATCATAGCCAGCTCATCAGCTTCCTTCATTAAATAATGATTTTATTCATTCAATGCATTCTGTTATTACTCGGTTGCAACTCGGTAAATACTATACTTCACTCAGTAGACATTCTGCCTTCATTAACTGATAGCGATAACCTTAGGGTTTACCGACTAGGTTCTTTGCTCGGTAACATAGTATAGTATTAACCTTACAATCAATAACATATGTATGATATCAAAACAATCTAAACATCATGATCTCATCATTGTCTAACTCGGTAATAGTTGCTCATTGAATAACTTATTCCTCCCCTTATTCATCATATTCTTTCTGTGTCTTTTACCAACATCTTTATACTCATCAAATCATACTTCTCAAGATATGGCAACATCATACTGAATTAGAAAATCAATTTCTTGACATCAATGACAAAATAATAATATTAAGACAGTAAAACATCCTTAATCAGTTTTATCCATAATCATCAACAACCTTCTCAATATCCTTATTGGAATGCCAACAATCTCTCCTTGTCTGTTATAATGTCAAATGCCAACAATCTCCCCCTTTGGCATTGATGGCAAAACCAATTGATTTGACCTAATTGATTCAGATTGCTGTGAGATTCTGAAATGCTGAAATGCTCTCCCCCTGTCATCAGAATTCTCCCCCATACATTAGTCTTCTCCTCTTTTCTCTTCAGTCTTTCTTTTCTTCAGTCTTCTCCCCCTTTGACAACAATGCCAAAAAGTAAAGAACTAAAACATAATTTCTTCCGCTGAGAAGTGAATTCTTGCTGTTATGTGTCAATTTAATCTCGGTCAGAGCATTTTGTCTTCAATTCTTGTTCCCTATATTGTTTCCTGCACACCTTTAGAAAACATCCTAAAGTGTGTAAATCAGCATCAACTCCTAAAAGATATTCTGTAGAGTCATCAAATTGATGCTTTCACCGAACTCGGTCAGTGAGTAGAAGATAGGGGTAGGACCCCTAACTTACTTCTGAGATACTCAAAAGTGTCCCTTGGCAGTGGTTTGGTGAAGATATTTGTTATTTGTTCCTTTGTGCTAACATATTCCAACACCACTTTCTTCTCTTGAGATTCTTCTCTAAGATAATGATATTTGATAGAGATGTGCTTTGTCTTAGAGTGCATAATAGGATTCTTTGAAATGTTAATGGCACTAGTATTGTCACATAATATAGTTACTGGCTCAGTAACTTTCTTATTTATACCTTCCAACAGTTGTTTGATCCATGCTATGTTGGTACAATTCAATGTTGTAGTAACGCATTCAGCTTCTGTTGTTGACTGTGAAACACATCCTTGTTTCTTGCTAAGCCAACTCACTAGTCTTTCTCCTAAAAAGAAAGCTCCTCCACTTATCCTTTTCCTGTCATCAATGTTGCCTGCCCAATCAGCATCACTATAAACTTTTAAATCAAAATCATTTCTTTTCTGATATACTAAGCCATAATCCTCGATGCCTTTCAAGTATTTGAAAATTCTCTTGATTGCTGCCATGTGTGTTTCCTTAGGATCTGCAGAGAATCTTGCAACTATACCTACTGCATGTGCTATATCTGGCCTGCTGTGAACAACATATTGCAACTTTCCAATCATGGATCAGTAAAGTGTCTCATCAATAGATGCAGATTCATCATTCTTTGATAGTTTGTAGTTGGTAGTCATAGGAGTACTTACTGGTTTTGAATCCTCCATTCCACATTTCTTCAAGATTTCCTTTATGTACTTGGTTTGAGTAATGAAAATCTCATTTTTCATTTGCAGTATCTGTAAACCTATAAAATACTTTATCTCACCAATTAATGACATCTCAAATTCTTTTCTCATTTCATTTCCAAAGTTCTTGCATAGAGAGTCATTTCCACAAAAGATAATATCATCAACAAATATGGCTGAGATCAATATTCCATTTTCATCATTCTTCATGTACATATTGTTGTTTCCACTTGTCCTTATAAAACCAATCTGGATTAAATAAGAGTGCAATCTTTCATACCATGCTCTAGGTGCTTGTTTCAGACCATATAAAGCTTTGTTCAATTTACATACCTGATCTTTATTCTTGTCTTCAACAAATCCTTCAGGTTGTTCAATAAAAACTTCTTCTTCTAATATACCATTCAGAAATGCAGATTTGACATCCATTTGATATACCTTGAAATTTTTGAAAGAAACATATACCAACAATGTTCTTACTCCTTCAAGTCTAGCCACAGGGGCAAAAGTTTCACCATAATCAATTCCTTCTTCTTGAGCATAACCTTTGCAAACTAGTCTTGCTTTATTTTGAATGACCTCACCTTTTTCATTCAGCTTGTTTATGAAAATCCACTTTGTACCGATTATATTTTTGTCCTTCGATCTTGGGACCAGTGTCCATGTGTCATTCTTCTTGATTTGATCAATCTCTTCTGTCATAGCATTTATCCAATCTTCACTGTTAAATGCCTCTTTCACTATTCTCAGTTCAAATTCAGATATCAGACATGTGTTCTGTCTCAATTTATTCCTTGTCATCATTGGATCATCCTTATCTCCTATAATCTAACTTGATGCATGATGTCTTCTGGCATACTTGGCTAATACAGGTTCGGTAGGCTCTATATGATCTTCTTCATCACTTGGTAACTGGATATTCTCTTCATTGCCTTCTACAGTTTTCTCGGTAGGACTTGTTGATTGAACATAGACAAATTCATCATAATCTTCTGGTTCCTTGGAATTTCCTTCATCATTTCTTTCTGCAAATTCATCAATTTTCACATTTGCACTTTCTACTATTTTGTTAGATGATTTGATCAGACATTTAAATGCTTTACTTCTAGAAGAATAACCAAGAAATGTTCCTTCTTCAATTTTATGATCAAACTTTCCATTTCTATCATCTTTGTGTACATAGCATCTACTTCCAAAGATTTGAAAATAACTTACATTAGGTTTCTTATCATACCAGATTTCATATGGTGTCTTCAAAGTACCTTTCTTCAGTTGTACTCGGTTTAGGGTGTAAATTGTTGTGCTTATTGCTTCTCTCCAAAATGTTTGTGGCACTTTCTTTTCAATCATCAGGGTTCTAGCACAATCCACAATAGATCTGTTTCTTCTCTCAGCAATTCCATTTTGTTGTGAAATTCTCAGTGTAGAGACTTGCCTTTTTATACCATGATCATTGTAGAATAAGTTGAACTCATCAGATGTGAACTCTCCTCCTCTATCTGATCTAAGACATTTCAGTTATCTTCCTATTTCATTTTCAACTCTTGCCTTGTACCATTTAAACATTTGAAAAGCTTCTGATTTTTCTTTTAAAAACATAACTGACATCATCCTTGAATTATCATCCACTAATAATATGAAATATTTATCACCATAATAACTTTGAACTTTCATAGGACCACAAAGATCAATGTGCACAAGATCTAAAATTCCCTTAGAAGTATAAGACTTACTTGTAAAGCTTGATCTTGTCATTTTACCCATCTGGCATCCTCGGCACATAGCATTCTCAGGCTTTTCCAAACTTGGTAGACCTCTTACTTGGTGTTTCTTACTTATTTTGATTAGATTATCAAAATTTACATGACAAAACCTTTTATTCCATAACCAGGTATCATCTATCTTTGCATACAAACATTTATTCCAAGTTGAGTCAAGGTGAAATGTGTTACCTTTTGTTTGTGTCCCAGTAGCAGCTAACTTTCCATGCTTGTCATGAACTTTGACAATTCCTTTCTAAAATTCTATTCAGTATCTTGTATTGTTTAGCTATGCTACACTCAACAAATTATATTTCAAACCTTCAACCCAATAAACATCATTGCATCTTGCATTGTCAAGAAGTGTTATGGATCCTTTACCTTTTATCGGACATGGTGCATCATTACCAAATCTTACATAGCCTCCATCATAGTCTTCTAACATAACAAACTTGTGTTTATCACTTGTCATGTGATGTGAACATCCACTGTCTATGATCCAAGAATCATTAGTATTTATGTGAGATATTAGGGCTTTTTCTTCATACCTTTCTTCATCTGATCCATCTTTGATAGCCACATAAACTACTTCCTTTGTATCAGTTTCATCTGATTTATCATCATTGGATTCCTCATCGGCTATTAAGCATGTCTTTCTATCTCTTCTTCTGAAGTCTCGATGTCCTCTGTAATGATTATCTTTCTATCTGTCATCTCAGTAATCTCTCTTTTCAGTAGAATCTTTGTCAGGACAGTTAGAAGCCATATGTCCTATCTTATCACAATTGAAACATTTCAAAGGTAGTTTTCCTTTATACTTACCTTTGCCTCTCGGTAACCTTCTGGCTAATAGTGCTTCAAACTCTTCTTGCTTTCTGATTTCCTCATACAGTTTATTTACTTCCTCCATGTTCTTGCAAAATCTTTCACTTGCTCCACTGTGATCTCCTTCAGAGTACTTATACTTTCTTTCATTGTAATCATTAGATTCATCAAGATGAAAAGAACTAAATGCAGATTCAACTTTATTTACCGATGACCCACTGTTATCAATATTACTCAACTCAAATGAATGTAGCTTACCAATAGTAGCATCTAAAGAAACTGGCATATTGGGTACAGATCTCAATTCATTGATTGTAGAGACTTGGATTGCATAAGCTGGTAGAAGGGTTCTTAACAACTTACTTGTTATTCAATGGTTCCACATGCTCCTTTGATTTGATTGATAATCTCCTTTAGTCTTGTACTGTACTGGGTTATGTTCTCACCCTCATTCATCCTCATAGATCCAAGTTGTCCTCTTAGACTATCCACTTTTGCCCTTTGAACATGTTCATCACCTCCATACACAGATATGAGCTTGTCCCACATTGCCTTTACATCATTGCAGCCTTCTAGATCATTAAACTCTGAATCGGTCAATGCATATGTTATTTCAATCATTGCTTGAATATGTTCTTGCTTTGCCTTTATCTCTTCCATTGTCAATGGATAGATGCTCGGTGTGATGAAATGATTCTCCAGATAATATACAACATATTCTCCAACTCCTGATAGGTGAAGCTTCATCCTTTTCTGCCATGTAGAGAAACTTGACTTGTTTAGCTTCGGTGCATCCCTCTTATACATCTTTGGATCTTTTCCTTAAGTACTTTTAAACTTTTTCCTCCAGAGTCCAAAGCTCTGATACCAATTGATAGTTCTGATACTTAATGTTAAGTACAGATGCCAAACTAATAAGATGAGAGGGGGGGGTGAATCATACAAACTTAATCTTCCATAAAAACATCAGATTTAACCTTGGTAACCTATACATCAGTAATATAACCAAAACTACTAAACATGCAAATTCAAAAGCATATAAACATCATAACACTCATAACACCAGATTTAACGTGGAAACCCAAATAGGGAAAAACCACTGTGGGATTTCGGACCCACTAAGAAATATACTCTTCTAGAGTATGCTTAGTTAAAAGCAAATCCTGTTAAAGATTACAAACACATTGCTAGATGTGACCCGGTTAAGGGATTTCCCTCAGATCTGTTAGGATCTTCACCTTGTTAGAAGTGACCTTGTTAAAGGATTTCAAACACTCAATTACAATGTCACCTTGCTAGAGGGTTTTATAAATAAGACTGTTAAGTCCACTCGATTAAGAGATTTTCTGTCACTTTACAAAATAACAGTAATAAAAATCTATTTGCAACTTCACATCTAAAATGCTAAAGCAGATTCTTATTTGCTCAATACAATATAGACATAGAACTAATCTTGTCCATCTATTGGGCTCTATACTTTGTTATTCAAAATAGTTCTTCAAGCTTATGTGCTCGGTAATCACTATGTAGCATCCCTGTGCATACACTTACCCGCATGCATTGTTTATCAATAGTTCCTTATTTATAAACAATAGGTAACTGCTTAATCTCCTTGATCGCATTTCCCATGATCAATCATAGCCATCAGATCTTCAAACTTGATCAGGTTCAATATATCCTTCGATCTGAAAATGTTTTACCCTGCCTAGGAACTTGCATACATTTCTTGGAACTTGTGCTAGGGTATTGCGGTTCAATCTGAGCTGTAGATCTTCTTGCCAATTTTCCTTTGCCATAGATTCTTTAACAAACTTCATTCACGGCATACCAATCATTTAATCATAGCCAACTCTTTAGCTTCCTTCATTAAATAATGTTTTTATTCATTCAATGCATTCTGTTATTACTCGGTTGCAACTCGGTAAATACTAAACTTCACTCGGTAGGCATTCTACCTTCATTAACCGATAGCGATAACCTTAGGGTTTACCAACTAGGTTCCTTAGGGTTTACCGACTAGGTTCTTTGCTCGGTAACATAGTATAGTATTAACCTTACAATCAATAACATATGTATGATATCAAAACAATCTAAAAATCATGATCTCATCATTGTCTAACTCGGTAATAGTTGCCCATTGAATAAATTATTCCTCCCCTTATTCATCATATTCTTTCTGTGTCTTTTACCGACATCTTTATACTCATCAAATCATACTTCTCAAGATATGGCAACAACATACTGAATTAGAAAATCAATTTCTTGACATCAATGACAAAATAATAATATTAAGACACTAAAACATCCTTAATCAGTTTTATCCATAATCATCAACAACCTTCTCAATATCCTTATTGAAATGCCAACAATCTCTCCTTGTCTGTTATAATACCAAATGCCAGCAAATAACTTTTCCCAATTTTCTTAAAATTTTAATCTAATAACACCCATGAAATAACTTCTTTCCATAAACCAAAAATTAACTTCAGGAATGGACTTTAGCCAAGAACAAGAAATAATCAGACAAGATTTTAGATTTGACAAACATCTTAACACGCACATCATTTAGAAAGAAGAAAGAAATAAAATATTTTCTTTAAAACAAACAATCAAATGAAGCCACCCAACCTGGTATAGCTTTCTTGGAAGAAATTTGTAGAAGAGAACCAATCCTTCAACAAGCTTCCAAATAAATTTCTCTTCACCTAAATCTCCGACCTATTTCCTGTCTCCCTCTAAAATAAAGACCTATTCCCCTTTTTAAACTAAAATTCTACGTTGAATATATTTTTCCCAAAAACCTAAATTTAGCAATAAAAGCAATTTTCTTTTCTTTTCTAATTTTCTAACAAAGGATAAGTTAACATGCAATAATTAAAAATCATTTTTCTTTCTTTTCTTTTCTCATGCAAATTAATTAACTTTCTAAATAAAGAAATTATAACAATACTTCAATTCTAATTAATTTTTTTATTCATTTATTTATTTATTCTTTTATTTATTTAAAATTCTAGGAAACATTAAATGAAATTAATATAATTTATTTTTCACTAAAATATAAATAAAATATATTTCTAATATCATGCAGCTTGCAACTTAATTTAATAACTTCTTTTAATTAACTAAATTTATAATCTCAATGCATAAAATACATAATTCAAAATTACCAACTATGAGATAACTCCATAAATTTAATTAATTAATTTAAAACCACTAAACACACAAACTGAGCAAACCTCCAACAAATACTCATAAAAAGATCAAATGACAAAATACGAAGGCCAAACAAACTAATAGGACGACCAATTGACAACACTCACAAGAGTGTAACTGAGTAAACTAGGGTCAACTACTATCTTGTCCACTTCCATTGGAAAATATAAGGCACGCTCAAACTTGTGAAGCAAGGTGGAGATGATACCCCGTACCTACCCAGTACTTGTACCTGCAATATCCTACATCACCGAACCACATGCATATATATAATATAGAAAACATGGCATACACACCGATGAAGGAGAATCACGATGTTCCCTATCTCACTGAAATGAGTGAAGGAAAATCGTCCCCTTGCATCTAATACACTCGCAGACACACAACATATAATTACACATTGCATAGATAAAGTAAAGTGTCAGTACATAGCAATAATCCATAAAATGCCATAAATCATAAGTACTGAAATACTGCAAATCAATTATGTATCTCATATCTATATAAAGCATGAAATAATGTCATATAAGTCTGAATAACACATCATGGTAATGTATCCACCGAAAGTAAACAATAATAAAATGAGTCTAATAAGTTCAAACGAGTAGGGGTACTACAATATGTATATATATGTATGTATATATGTATATATGTGTGTGTATGTATATATGTATGTATATACATATATACATATATACATATATACATATATATAGATGTATGTATATATATATATATACATACATACACATATATGTATGTATGTATAGATGTATATGTATATACATATATACATATATCTATACATACATATATATATATGTATATGTGTATATGTATATATGTATATGTGTGTGTGTGTATTTACATATATGAATATATGTATAGATGTATATGTATATATGTATACATATATATATACATATATACATATATCTATACATATATACATATATACATATATCTATACATATATACATACACACACACACACACACACACACACACACATATATATATATATATATGTATATGTGTGTGTGTATTTACATATATGAATATATGTATATCAATTATGTATATATATATATATATATATATATATATATATATATATATATATATATATATATATATATATATATATATATATATAACCCACCTTACTTAACCCAACAAAATTTGACCATTTAATTTAATCATTTTGTATTTGATTCAATCGCATACTCTGGGCATCCATCCATTAGGATTAGGCATTCATCCATCTGGGATGAGCATCTAACCATATGGGTTAGGCATATGTCCATACAGAGCAGGACGTTTCATCTATCCAATATGGGATAGACATTTACCCTTATGGGGTAGGCACCTATCCAATTGGGATAGGAGGTGCTCTGGCCAGAGACTTAGACTCATCAGGACCATTCAGGTCCTGAGTCAATCACTAAGTACTACACTCTTCTAATAGGAGTGCACCGAGGTCGCCGTCCTTAGGAGAAAACATAATACAAACTTATATTCCGCCTCGAAATTTGGCTTAAAGCCTTGGGAAGTCAAGCGAATCCATATGGGATTCCTTCCGAGTATGCATTGAATTACTTTTTCCTTTTTGTTATACTTATCTTTCAAATTAGGATTCTACTCAATCCTTCTTCTTACCAAACCTAGACCCCATCCACGAACGTCTAAGTACTAGTGACAACTCTATCCCTAGACTGCTTACATACCCGTTTCAGCACGGGATCAAGGCATAAAGTATGTAGTTCTATTTTCTACTCTATGGTTTGATGTAAACTGATTAGTGGGTACACAACCCTTTCTAAAGTCAATGTCCCAGATAGTTTCTTTGCGGTTGCTACCCACGGTGGTAGCACTTAAGCAAAGGCTCAAGATGGCCTATTGCTTGTGGCCTAAAACAACTAGATCCTAATACCTATCATAAGCGTCACCCTTGACCCAATTGTCAATCGTCAACATCTCTTCAAGATTAAATCAATTTCATAAAATCATTTTACTCAATCAACCTTAAAGGGGGTTTACTATTGTTTAACTCAGCGGATGTAAAAATCATTTAAGGATTATCTTATTAGATTATCGATCCAAGGGGGATTACCCGCCCCTTGGATTTTAACTTCCAAGTGCCCCTTATTACTCCCCGATGATTTATAGGGACGATGCCACAGACGTCATTGATGCAGCTTTATTAGGCATTAAGTGCAGTAGTTCAACACGACGACATTACCTGTAAGCGTGAGAGGCACTGTATATACCGAACGCTGCTAGGTTTTGGTTTTCCGACTTCCTTTATTTAGTTTTCTAACTAAGAAGCTATGAAAAACATCATGCTTGAAAATAATTATGAATTGAATGTACATAATTGGACATTGCAAAGTTTAATTAATTGAAATAACTACTTCGATGGCATTCAAGTACCACTTCATAAAATACCATTTTTCTACAACTAAACTATTTAATATATAATTACATGATAATGACAATTATGAACTCACATATTAAAACATGTAACTTGCATGAAGATGATGGAAATGTAACTTGCTCATCAATGAATGCAAATTAATATATAAGTAATTCGTATGATGCAAAAATAGTGTCATTTACATGCAAAATTAATCAACATTTACTTCTATCACGAGAATAATTAATTATAGAGTTACTAGTTCAAAATGAGCAATTAGTTTGGATCAAATCATAATAATATGACTTAATTGTTTTAAATGAACCTAAAATTACCGACCAAGTAACCCAATAAATCTCAAATGGATTGAGAGATTCCAATTATATACATTAATTTAAAATTACAAATTTACTACACAATGATCATAATTATTTTATAAATTTTCCTAAGTTTAATTTACTAATTTAAAATTTAAACTAAAGCAATTATTAACAATTTTTAATTTGCAATTTAATATATATAAAAAAAAAATGAAACTTGTTTTTAAGAGTTAATGGGGGGGGTTGCGGCCACGAGTCCCATCACCCTTGCAGACCTGCAGGTGCAGGCCCGTAGAGGTGAGGGGACACCATGGGCCCCTCCACTCCCCCTACGGCCACTGCCGTAATAGTGACCGCAGGGGAAGTGGAGGGTACCACTTCCCTGACGGTTATATTAACGCCGCCTCCCCCCCTCCACGCTACCCGATACTTCGTGCATAAAGATTTCATAACGTACTTTTACTTATTTGTTTATTACCATTTTTTTGGTATAGATTAATAATATATATATATATATATATATATATATATATATATATATATATATATATATATATATATATATATATATATATATATATATATATATATATATATATATATATATATATATATATATATATATAGTTTTCATCCAGTTTATTTAATGATATAAGAGGAATGTATATAAAAAAATAAGAATGAGAATTTATTCACAGGCATGGAAGATAATAGAGAAATTTGTTTCAGCAACATAACAGATAACTAGATTATCACAAAGATAGGCAAATGTTTAAATTTTGATTTCACAGCAATCATATCCAACAATTTTTGCTCTTATGTTGAGATAAACAACTTTCTTTGAGAGATTTTCAGGAAAATAATATTCACAGAGAGAGATTTCTGGAATAAATAAATAACAGAACAATAGTGAGAAGAATTCATACTTGATATACTATTTCTCATAGGGAGACTCCTAAATACAAATGATTATATGCATAGAGAGAAAAAATTACTTACAGAGATAGAAAAAAAAATTGAGTTTTTCAAAAAAAAAAATTGAGATGTTGAAAAGCATGATTTATCTCCTTCTTTTTTTTTGATTCGAGATCTTCTCTAGATTTCAAAAAAAAAAGGAAAGCATAATCTGATATCTTTCTTTTAAATAGATTAAATAAATAGATTAACAAATAAAGAGAAATCTGCATTTGTATTTTAAAAAGAAAAGAAATTTTTATCACTGCATTTCTTTAATGAAAAATAGATTTCCTTTCTATGTAACAATTAAGAAATGATTTCTTTCAAAAAGCTATATTCAACTAAAGAATCTACGAGGAGATATTTCTTTTGAAAATAAAAAGAATTTACATAAGGAATTAACAAATGCAAAGAGGGAACCTGGAGAAGCCTTTTGTTGTTGAATCCTCTCCAAATCTTCAAGCCTAGCCTTCCTTGATCCTTCCTTGCAAGCTTGGAACAAAATTCTTCAAAACAACCTTAACTATTCTTCCAAAATGAAAAAATATGACTACTAAAAACAAACTATTTGAGAAAACTTTCCTCAAAGAATAACCAACTCCCTTTTTTGAAAACTTGCATACAATATGTAGGAAAAATCTCTTAATTTCACTATCTAGAGAAATTAATTAAGAATGAGATTCTTTTCCAATATTGGACCCATGCAAAATTGATTAATATCCTAGTGGGGGAGTTACATGCAAGGTATTGAAGATTCCTCTAGAAGCTTCTAATTCCTCCTACAACATGTGCCATAATTGGGAATAAAAATAAAAATAAATAATGCCATTTGAATTATATTCTCCAAGTGTGTATGTGGGTCCATAATTTATTCTTTTATAATATTCATTCAATTATTTTCAATATCTCAACCAAAAATATAATAGAATTGTATCAAATCAAAAAGTGATAAAGGAGGGTTGTGACATACACACACACACAGGTACATAACTTGAAACATTATATAATGTCACAACCCTCCTTTATCACTTTTTGATTTAAAATACAAACTCTATTATACTTTTGGATAAGCTATTTAAATGATTGAATGAATATTATAAAAGGATAAAATAATAAAACACACACACACACACATGGAAAATATATATTTTTCTTATTTATTTATTTATTTTTCCACATCCAATTATGGCACATGTTGTAGGAAGACTAAGAAGCTTCTAAAGGATTCTCCACCACCTTGTATGTAACTCCTCCCACTAAGTCTAATCAATTTGCATAAAGTCCAAAATTGGGAAAGAATCTCTTTTTTTAATTAAATTTTCAGATAGTGGAATGGAGGGAATTCTCTTATAAAATTATATGCAAGTTTCAAAGAAGGGAGTTGGTTATGTTTTGAAGAAAAATTTCCCAAGTTTAAAAGTAGGATTCTCTTTGTTAGTCTCATTTTCATTGTAGGAATTTTTAAGTTGTTGTTGAAGAGTTTCTCTCAAAGTTGCAAGGAAGGATCAAAGAATAGCTAGAGGATTCAACTTCAAGCTTCAGTAACTAGGTTTTCTCCTTTTATCATATGAGGAATTTGTATTATCCAAATATATAGTTTTTTTTTATTCTTTGGTTGAATATAGTATTCTGAAGAAATCATTTCTTAATTTCTAGATAGGAAGAAAAAAAAAATCTATTTTTGTTTCGTTAAGAAATGCAGTGATATAGTTTCTTCTCTTTCTTTTTTTTAATACAAATGCAGATTTCTCTTACATATCTTATTTAATCTATTTTAAAGGGTAGAAAATCAGATTTTTGCTTTTCTGTTTTCTCTTAGATGATATTGAATATAAAAATAAATAAATCTCCCTCTCTGTGATGAATAAATAAAATTTCTCTGTGAATATTGGATTGAACCTCTGTGAATATTAGTTGAATCTCAGTGAATATTAGTTAAATGAGTTGAATAACATTTCTCTGCGAATACTAGTTGAATCTCTGTGAATATCAGTCGAACAACTATCTCCCTGTGAAATCTGAAAATAAATAATCTTCCTGTAAATGACTCTCTATCCCCCTCTCTGGACATTCGTTGAGAAATAGAATATAATCCCTCTGTGTTAGTTTGTATTTCTCAGTTTAAACACCTACCTACCTCTGGATAATCTGTGCATCACTGGAGAAAAATACTTCTCTGGTTATTTTTATTTCTCTGTTATATTTCATCCCTGGGAATAATATGATATTCTCTCTTACATTAATATTTTCTTAAGTATATATACCTATTTATATTTTCTCCTTTTATACAATTTATTATTTTGGATATAAATATATATATATATATGCATTATGTATTAATAAAATTTTATGCGAAGTGAATAATGTTTATACTGCACAATATAGTACCTATGCGTACCGGCTCATAGGTAGAGGACGGAGTTAATACTCCACAGGGAGTGGTACCGTAACGGTACCCCCCCCCCACTAGCCTGCGGTCACTGCTGTGGCAGTGGGTAGTGGAGGGGACCCGTGGGGGCCCACTCCCATTAACCCCCTTTTTAATACCAATCAAGCATATTTGAAGGGCAACGTGAATTTTTTAAAAAAAAGAAATTCTCTTTTTCATATATGTTTAAAATGTTGGTTTATTTAAATTCCTTTTTTTATATAAATATAAATTTTAGTTAATAAAATTTTTAAACTTAGGTAAATTTTAGATTTATAACTAGTTTTAACAAATTTATATTAAATGATACTTAGATCCTCTTAAGATCCACTTAACAATTAAATGACTTGAAGCTAAATTCTATGTTGGAATTAATGGTTTTATAAACGATATTCTCGCATGCATCTTACCCTACCTTCGCTTCATGCAAATGTCTTACATTGATTTCAATTATTGGTGTTCCCTTCTTCATGCAAATTATATGTTTAATTGTTAGTATGCAAGTTACCTAGCTATCATTATTATGCAAGTTATATTAAAGTTTTAAATAATAAATAATTTTAGTTATGGTTTTTATTCCATGTCATTCATCAAGTAGTTATTTCAATTAATTGAGCTTTGCAATGTCTAAATATACGCATTCAATTCATAATTATTTTTCAAGCTTGATGTTTATTATAAGTTAGAAAATTAAATAAAGGAAGCTGGAAAACCAAAACCTAGTAGCGTTCAGTATATACAGTGCCTCTAGGTCACGCTTACGGGTAATGTCGTCGTGTTGAACTACTACACTTAATGCCTAATAAAGCTACATCAACGACGTCTGTGGCATCGTCCCTATAAATCATCGGGGAGTAATAAGGGACACTTGGAAGTTAAATCCAAGGGGCGGGTAATCTCCATTGGATCGATAATTTAATAAGATAATTCTAAAATGATCTTTCATTTGCTAAGTTAAACTATAGTAAACCCCTATAGGGATGATGAGTGAAATGCTTTTATAAAACTGATTTAATCTCGAAGAATTATTGTCGATTGGCAATTGGTGAAGGGTGATGCTCATGATAAGAATTAGGATCTAGTTGTTTTAGGCCACAAGCAATAGGCCATCTTGAGCCTTTGCTTAAGTGCTACCATCGTGGGTAGCAACCGCAGAGAAACTGTCTGGGACATTGACCCTAGAAAGGGTTGCGTACCCATTAATCAGTTTACATCAAACCATAGAGTAGAAAATAGAACTACATACTTTACGCCTTGATACCGTGTCGAAGCGGGTATGTAGGCAGTCTTGGGACGGAGTTGTCCCTCGTACTCAGGTGTTCATGGGTGGGGTCTAGGCTTGGTAAAAGAAAGATTGAGTAAGAATCCTATTTAGAAAGATAAGATAATTAAAATTGGAAAAAGGTAATTCAATGCATACTCGAAAGGAATCCTGTATGGATTCGCTTGACTTCTCGAGGCTTTAAGCCAAATTCCGAGGCGAAATTCAAGCTTGTATTATGTTATTCAATTACTCCTAAGGACGGCAACCTCAATGTACTTCTGTTAGAAGAGTGTAGTACTTAGTGAGTGGCTCAGGGCCCGAATGGTCCTGCTGAGTCTAAGTCTCTGGCCAGAGCACCCCCTATCCCGATTGGATAGATGCCTACCCCGCATGGGTAGATGCCTATCCCGATTTGGATAGATGCCTACCCCATATGGGTAGATGCCTATCCCATATTGGATAGATGAAATCTTATGTCCTATATGGACAAGTGCCTAACCCGTATGGTTAGATGCTCATCCCGGATGGATGAATGCCTAATCCAAATGGATGGATGCCCAGATTATGCGATTGAATCAAACACAAATGATTAAATTTAACAAAAAAAAAGAATGGTCAAATTTTGTTGGGTTAAATATGGTGGGTTATTACATATAACAAGGAGAGAAACTAGAAGCACGAGATGTAGGAGTGAAAGATGTAACTGTGATGTGATTACAAACTGGATATTGTTGATATAGTATTAAGATGCAAATTCATTTCTCAAATGACTAATAATTGAATGTTATTGTTGTATTTCTCATATAAAATTTATTGGAAGTAATATAGTGTATGCCTGATAATATTATTTACAGTGAGTATATTAACAAATTGAAGGCAGAAAAAAACAATGAAAATGCCTCAAAAAATCTTCATTTCCCAAAATTTTTAGGGAAATGTAGTTGGCGGTAATTCATACCAAGTGGCCCATAACGTGCATGTGAGAAGGTTGTTATAAGTCAATAATAACACACACACACACACACACACACACACACACAGATATATATATATATATATATATATATATATATATATATATATATATATATATATATATATATATATAGTCACTATAAGTAATAGTATCAAGCATACACATTATTGTAATGATAAATAATGAAGGCGTTTCAAATAATTATGAATAATAATCAATTTTTTTAGCATTCTCTGTAATTATTTTGGCATTATAAACAGAGAGACATCATTTAATAGCGCACCCATAAAATGAAATGATAAATAATGAAGGGGTTTCGAATAAAACAAATAGATAATCATTTTTTTTTCCCATTCTCTATGAGGATTTCGGCATTATTATACTATAAGGATGTTTGCATTATTAAACTATAACAGAGCATTGAAATGAAACCTATATCACAAAATGAAGCAAAGAAAGTGGAGTCAAGTTCGCATTATAATGAAGCAAAGAAATTGGAGTAAAGTTCACACTATTAATGGACAATAACCATATAGGCACATTAAACTGTAAGAGAGCATTGAAATGAAACTGTAAACCGCATACAAAGAAATCATCAATAGACAAAGCATAATGTAGCTACGAAGGAGCTAAACCATCATTGGACATCCAATATGGTTGTTAATATTATTTATAGTGACTATATTGAAAGAAATGTTGGTTTATTGAACACAGTATAATTTCAATTGAAAGATTTATAGCATTTAACGTTGACTGCATAGGGAATTTAGTTATTTTGTGTGTACCAATCTGAATGTGTTCCCTTGAATAAGGAATGTACAGAGGGAATTTGCAGAGCTCAGGAATATGCAATGAGTTGGATTGTAATGAAAGTGACATGGAAAATTTTGTCTTATAATATAATTAAAATGTGCAATGCATTCGATTATGGTAGCTAGCTATTTTCAAATTTGAATTTTTGTGGGAAATAGTCAGTCATGTCATATTAAATATGCAGTCCTCCATTGCTTCGAATTGTTCAGTTTTATTCTATGCTTTGAATGAAACTTGGTTTTTTTTATTGGATTTTATGCAAATTCTTGGTTACTAGGGAGCCTTACACCGGTTGTTGCAAATGTAGGTACCAAATGCAGATCCATTTAATGCATGAAGTTGTGAAGTCATATTTGGAAGAATGTACACTTGAGTGTCTAAGAAGTCAAAAGTTGATTGTTTTTATGTCATGTAATGCACCAATAGTTGTGCATATGTAATTGTAATTGGAGTACACTTGTACTTTTTAGCCACTTGCATAAAGTGGCTAATGTAAACATTAATTTTTTTTTAAAATAAAAATGTTTATTATTTGTGCAAGTTGTTTTGTATTAAAATAGGAAATGTACCAGTAGTTGTTTATTTTTTTAACTTTTTTGTTGTCAACTACTAATTCATTTGTGAACATGTATTGGTGTTAAAATAAATATTTACTGGTTTTTTTAATTTATTTATGTACTGACAACTTTTTTTTTATGTTTTGGGGGGTCAACATGGCAATAAGGTGACGATTATTGGAACTATGTTATCTATTGGTACTCTTCCCCTAATATAAAGAAAATATTAGATTGAAAGTATTAAATTGAAAAAATCCAACACCTCGATATATATCGACGTAATCTACATATCTTAACATTAAAGGTATATATGTTAGTCATAATCAATGGATGCATTGTTTTAATTTTCTTTGATTGTAGTGAAGAATACTTATTTTTAATTAGTTCATAATTGTTTTGCTATAAAAGTGTTAATAGAAAGGTTAGATTTGTTTATTGTTTGAAAGGAATTTGAAATTTTGGTGTATTATGTTTCTAAATTTTAAACATAAAAATATTATATTTCTAAACTCAAAAATAAAAGTTACATCAAATATAAATATTTCAAAAATAATATATAATTTTTAATATATTAAATTATTTAGTATTAAAAATAATCTCTAATTTATCATATAAATTATATTTTTCAATTTGTATCTTATTTATATCTAGGTCAAGTTTATATCCATTTATTATATATCAATAAAGTGTAAAATTTACCTCTATTAAAATATGAAAAAATAATCCCATTCAAATATTTACATCTCCAAGTTAGCATATCCATTTATTTTTTCACTAACAACTATTGTATTCTATAAATTTTATATGAATTTCCTTTATGTATAATGTTCATTTCTTTAATAATAATCCAGAGATTTATTCATCTATATGAATGTTAGATATCTTGAAATTTGATATCTATGGGCTTCTTAATTCCTCAAAATAATTTGGGAGTGATAACAAATCTATTTCACAAATATATAATTTCAAAACTATATTCCTTAAATTGTTCATCACGCCCAAACACTTTTTCAAAGCTATTTCACCAAATAGGGAATTGTTGAAAGGTGTATCGTTAGTCATTATTATTGAAGTACTTATAACCATTACTGATATTGCAAAGAGGGGTGCCAATCCATATAATGTGTTAATTGTCATGAATTTTTTTTTTGCCCTTCACATATAATAGATATGAAAAATGAAAAAGGGAAATCAAGTAGTGAGAAGAAAACCTGAAGACAATAGGCTAAAATCCTTATAAATCATTTGACATAATAAATGTTGTTACATCATTATTCCAATTTCTGTTTTAATATATATTTGTAAGTTATGTTTTCTTTTTATATTGATGTATTGCATTTAATGTATTAGTATATTCATTTTTATGTATAGAATATGGATTTTGATTATTGAGAACATAATTTCTTGTGATGATATACATGATTTATGTTTAGAGAAATGTTTATAAAATTATAACATATTTTATCCATTACTAAATTCAAAACTTAATTTCTATTTTGTTTCTAAAATGATGTTTATTTATAGTGATATATTTCATTTCATGTATTACTATATTCTTTTTCATGTATAGAGCATGGATTTGAAATGTTTAGAATGTAATTTCAATACAAAACATGCTAAAGCCAAAAATTCAGTAAATGGTCTCATAATTCGAACCAAGTCAATTGGTTCAAATGGTTTCATCAAAACCCATATGGACAAACTAACCAGATCATTGGATGAATATTTAAGACAGATGTTCAATGATTTGGAATATTGTAGCCTAAGGATAGTAGTAGTTGAACCCTACGAGATTAGATGAGCCAATGAACTGTACCAAAATATGTGGAAGGCCTCATTTAATTTTGGCCAATTCTCTGGATATGTGTGTGAGTTGTTCTATGTTGAACAAGAAGAGAAGGAAACCATTGATGAGTTACATGATGATATTATACAAAAATAAAAAATGAGAATAGAAAATGATATATTTCCTTTTATCTAATATAGATACAATTTTACGTAGTTATTATTTAATATGTAAACTTGAAAATATTATTAAGTTTTCATGTATATGATGTTATGAACAATGGATATTAATATACTTATATTATGTATGCATTGGCTTTTCTATTTGTAATGAATGGTGTAATACATTCTATTGATCAGGCTATTAATATGCTTATGATATTTGGCATAAACATGTTCTTACAATTTATGTATTGTTATATGGCTTATGCATTTCATTTATGTGATTCATATTTGTGGTTATTTATTAATGTATCATTATAAATGATGGATGGTCCAGATGAATATGTTTATATACCTTATGGATGTTTATTTAAATTATTCATGTTATTTTTGTTACACATGATTATGGTTACAGTTTACTATTAAGATACATGCGTAATGATTTATCTAATTTTATGATATTTCAATTTGTAAATATTACAAATATACTAATAAATTATTTAATCAAACATAAACTTTGATTTTATATTTGTTTGGTTCTATTTAAAATGGTTTTGGTGACATGAAATCCTAACAATTTTTATTGTTCTTTTATTTACAGAAATTGATTCAAACCATGAATGTTTCTAAAAATGAATCAAAAATCATTGTTGGAAGCCCAAATGCCTCTGTAAAATTGAATGAAATTGTTGAAACCAATATCAAATTGATATAGTGCCCTGAGAAGAATGGAAAGTACTCTATCAAGGAAGGGTATAAGGCAATTCATCAGATGTATGTTCAATCCTATTCACAAAGAGCTTATAATTTATGTTGGAACAACAGTGTTGTTCCTAAAGCAGGGATGTTTGCTTGGCTTGATCTACATAAGATATTACTCACCAGTGAGAGACTTGATAAATTGAATATTGCACATCCATTTGCTTGTGTACTTTGTGGTGAGCATAGTGAAACGTTAGATCATCTCCTCCTCCAATGTGATTTTGCTCATTATTGTTGGATGTTTGTGCTTGATAAGCTTCCCTTTAGCATCCCTCTTCCAAATAATGTATGGGATTTGTTCCAGTCATGGCCAGTCTTATACTCATCCTCTCTTTTTGCATGCATTTGGAAAGTGATCCCATCCACAATAGTATGGTCAATTTGGTGGGAAAGAAATAAGCGTATTTTTAGAAAGAAAACATCTCCTTTTTCTGATGTTTTCAATTATATTGAAAAATCAGTATTAGAACTGGTTAATGCTCATGCTTCAAATCAGTTCAATTCAAATAGGGAATTTACTTCTTGGGATGGTCAAGTTATTAATTGCTGGAAGGGCATTTCTATTTCTGTATCACCTTGTCTTCCGAGAGTGAGAACTAGTAAAATTGATATAAATAAAGTGAAATGGTGTCCTCCGGATTCAATGCATTTCAAATTGAATTTTGATGGCTCCTTTAAAGGGAACTCAGGTGATGCAGGGATAGGAGTATGCATAAGGTATCACACAGGGTGTGTTTTTGCTTTGAAATCTACTTCTATTCCACCAAGTACTAACAACTTTGCAGAGGCATATGCTTTACTTGAAGGCATTCTACTAGTAAAAAAACTGAACATCTCTTATATTCACATTGAAGGTGATTCAGCTATTATTATCAACGCTTGCCTAAAAAGAAATATTGACAATTGGCAGATAAGATATTTACTTGAACAAGCATGGACACTTATTGATACATTTGTAAACTTTACCATTTCACAAGTGTATAGAGAAGGGAACCGGGTTGTAGATCATTTGGCAAATGTGGGAAGTTCCAAGGTGGAACTTAATATGATGGGTCTGAATTGTGATCTCAATTCTTATCCAATTCTCAAGGAAAAATTTTGGAGGACATGGGTACAAGATAATATTACACATGGCTATGCAGTGGTCTTTTTTCATAATGATAAAAATTGGTATGTGTGGTATTATTAGTGCAAGGTCCCGTGGTTCTATTGTATCTGTATGATGTGAATGGATGTCGATCTGAGCGTCTAAGAAGCATGTTGGATTGCAAGTTGAATAAATGCATAAGTGAGATAGATTGTGGACTGTTGTGTAACTGTGTAGAAATCTCATGATGTTTTGGCTCGGACTTCACCTTGTTTAACATATTCCAGAAAATATTCGATACTTGGGGATGATTTGTGGCACTCGGTATTCTAGACATTATAAGATGTATTGTATTTTTTGGCATTCTAGAGATTTAAGTTTCACAACCTTTCTATGTATTGTAGAGCAAGGATTAGAGTTTTTCTTACTGGTTCTTTTCTTCGGGAGCTCTTTGAATCAGCTTTTGTAAAAGAAATATATAAATAAATAAAATATATTAAGTGGCATTGCCACCTTTCAAAAAAAAAAAAAAAAACTGGCAAATGTGCAAGAAATGTTCTGGAGTACTTAAACAAAAATTTTAAAGAAATTGAACACACGGCCTTAAAGATTGATAATGTTTAAGAACTTGAAATATTGCAAATGGAAGATGTGGCCAAAAAAGCCAAAGAAGCATATCTAAAAGTAGTTGTGTTTCCATTGATGCTTAAAGAAGTTTATCGTGATCATTTTGAAAATAAAGGTCTTAATACCATTTCGACCACTAAAGAATTCATAATGAGTTTACACAATTGCGATTGAGTGATTATTATAGTTACTTTTTATTTCTTCTAGAATACCACTTATTTATTTAAGTAGGTTTATTCAAATTGGTTGTAGTAATTCATGTATGTATTCACATATTTATGTAAGTTGAAAGGACAAGAAAATTAATTTTTATACATGTTTTTTGCAAGATTTTGACATATTTTTCAAAGGTTTCTAAATTTTCAACCATTAAATACATTCTTAAAGTGAAAAAATAACAAATATTTATTAAATATTAAATATATTTGAAATATATATCGAATATATGAAATTTAATTTAAAAATAATTCCAAAATTGTTCTTTTAAAAATGCTATGTAGTTTAAATTTAATGATCAAGATTATGTACTCTAACATAAATAGTATTATGTGTGGATAATCTGTAAAAAATAATGGGCGAAATAAAGCAGATCGAGCGAAATTTTATCCAAAGTAGTGTGTGAAATTTTACTGCCTCTAGGGTAGGGAATTTCAATCATTTCCCTCGATCAATTGAGGGTAGAAGTTGGAGGGGCTGGGCTCCCCCCCCCCAGCCATAATTACGTGGATTCTAGCTGGCAAATTGTTAAGAGTCGAAAGACTAGGCGAGTGAAGAGGATTGAGGCTGGAGCGATTTGCAAATATAGCGGGAGGAAGGGTTTGAAGTTGTGGGCTATCCCTATTACTTCTAAAATGCCATATTTTGCAATAGGCTCGAATCGGATGGTGTTGGGTCTCCGTTACCCTCATCTCGTTCCTAGGCACGGTCACTCCAGGAAAGACCCTATCGCTCAGCGCATCCCAGAGGTTAACCAGTTTCTTCTGCTGCAAAATATTATGGGGGTTTATGTAAAACTAGCCCCTAACAGTTAGCATTTTGACCTGAATCATCCACGAAAGCCCAATAGCAGGCAATATGGGCAAAACCCTAGACACAGGGTAAATAAGGCCCGAGTACATGCCAATATGGGGCCGACTCCAATTGGAAACAATTTGGGTTGTAGTCCAAACCCTAACTAGACCCCTACTCACCCACCAATGAACCAGGACATACCACAATCATGAGCGCTCCTCACTAGATAGGTGGAAAATAAGGTCATTATGGATAACAACACCTCCATCATTGATAGAATGCAATCGCATTGCAAAGACCGTGACCTGTTCACCAATGGTGTGGGGATGGGATCCCTAGGGATGTAGTTGCAGACTGGTTTCTAAATCTCTACAAGGATAAGGTAGGTATTGCAATTCTAGAATTTTTCTACATTGATTGTCATAATTGTAATCTCAAAAAGGAACTTATGTCTGGAAAATGCTCGAATTACAAAGGACAAAATTTTATATATTTAGATTGGCAACCTAATTTCAATCCCAACAATCTTACATCATTCAAAATTAATAGACTAGTTATGCTTCCTAATCTTCCTATTGAATTGATAAATAAGGAAATAATTAGAAACATTAGCAGGCAGCTAGGGGAGGTTGTAGGGTATGAGGAGGATTTAGTGACTTACACTGATGTGGTTATCAAAATTCGGATCGATATTAGCATACAATCACTAAAAACCATAGAATTAAAGTCCAACAACTTAACATACACCATCCAACCTATTTTCTTCAATGGTTCTGCTAAGTTTATAAATGAGTCTAGGACAGAAACACCTTGCAAAGACCCTATCAAATTTCTATCTAAGATTGAGAGAGGAGTGAATATAAACCTGAACAAGGATATTGGGGGGTTCACAATTAGTCTTAGCGCACCCTCCTTAGGCGAAGCTTTAACTAGCCCAGTAATCTTAGAGGAAATAAAAAGAAGAGGAGATAGTGGAAACTAGATCACAATGCAGCCTACCTAATTTAGACACAAATACTAACTTGGTCACCCCTCAAGGAATAGTAACTACTTCACCAGCTAGATCTACATCCATTAAGGTTGTCAGTATACCTAGCAATGAGATCCCGGGAGGTGCTGATGATAATCTCAATATAAAAAGTGCATGGCAAGGAAGGAGTCCCAACATCAACAAAATGGTGGAAGAAGAATTGGTAAGATCTAAGGAAAACATACCTTGGAATTATTCCTCGTTGGTTGAATTTGATAAAGATGGCATAATGAGGGAAGCAAGGATAGACAGAGACAACACGGCAGCAGGAGTGGATAAGCTAAGGAAATCTTGGAAAATGTAGAGAATTTTGTGGGAAGAAAAAATAGTTGATATGATGCGGGAGGATATTGAATTGAGAACGAAGAATCTCTCAATGGACATTAGGATAGGTAATATCCCAGTGGAAGTTGTATGTAAAGGTGTATTGGATGATGAAATAGAGCAATCAATTACAGACATGTTTGATAGAGATACTCTGGCATTAGAAAAGGATAGATTAATCGTCGAGATTTTGAAATTAGGGGAGGCTGAAAGGGAACAGATGATTATGGAGGAAGAACTAATGGGTCTGGCTTATAGGGAGTTGGAGGCAAGTGACCCAACATTAGGAATTGCAACAACTAACTTTAATATAGTGACTCTGGATTGTGCAAAGAGCTCCAAAACAAGGGGTAGGAAGTCTCTTTTTGAGCTGTGGAAAAGAGATGGTTATGCTAAAAATCAGCAGAAAATTACTTCATTACTACAAGCAAGGAAGGGAAAGGCCCTTCCCACAGATCCATGAAACTACTAACATGGAATATTTAAGGCCCCTAGCAAGAATTGAATCCCAAAACCTTGCATTACAACCATTAAACCTAATATCCTATTGATCCAAGAGACTAAGACGGATATGAGTGACGAGGATTTACTTAGAAAGAAATTGGGAGTGTGGAATTTAGTTGGAAGACCGACTGAAGGGGATTATGGGGGATTGGCCATAATTTGGGACCCCATATGGGTATCCTTTTCAGATGGTGGATCTAATAGATATTGGATATATGGGAAAATCAAGAGCATCAAATCCAACCTACAGCTCATACTTATTAATGTCTATAGTCCCATAGTGAATTAATGTTTGGATTGAAATCGAGCAATTCATTAACTCTAAACCGGACCAGGTATATGTAATTAGAGGTGACTTTAATGCTATATTAGATCCAAAAGAAAAGAAGGGAGGAATAACTAAGCTATCAATAGCGTCATTAGATTTCTGAGATTGGGTCAACAGGAATCAACTTATTGAGATCAAAACTGGACAGGATTCATTTACATGGAATATTAAGAGACAAGGCTAATATAATATAGCAGAGAAACTTGACAGGTTCTTTTGGAGGGGAGATTGGGCTAACTTTTCTCACAACCTATCAGCCAAGATTCAACCCTTTTCAGGATCGGATCATTATCTTGTTCTTCTAAACTTAATGGAGGAAACCAAACCTAAGAATTGCCCCTTCAAATTTGAGCTCATGTGGTTCAAATATGAGAATCTTATGAAACTAATTGAGGAATGGTGGAATGAGATTGAAGTTAAGGGATCCAAGATGTTTTTCCTGATTACCAAAATCAAAACTATTAAAAACAAGCTATTAGCCTGGAACAAGTGTAGCTTTGGGAATATATTAAAAACAAAAGTCAAACTAGAAGGGGAACTAGAATTCATTAATAAAATCATTATTGAAAAGGGTATGAATAAGGAAACCTACTTAAAGGAGAAACAGTTAAAATGTGAATATGAGGACATTCTTTCTAAAGAAGAATTTTTTTGGCACCAAAAATCCAGAGAAACCTGGTTAGAATTTGGGGATACTAACACTAAGTTCTTCCATAATAGAACTAAGATCTATAGAAATATAAACAGGATAATTAAAATCAGAGATGAAAATGGATGCATTTCAGAGCAACCTCCGGATATTTCTAAATCAACGGTTGACTATTTTAAAAACATATTAAATAACTGGGAAGGATCATATTTGTGTCATCAAAGGCAGATTCTCAGAGATATTCCAAAGATCACATCCCCTGCTCAAAACAAAGATCTCATAGAAAAATTCTCCAAGGAATAAATTGAGAGGGTGATCAACCAAATGCATCCAAATAAAGCCCCTGGGCTTGACAGATTCCCAGTTGTTTTTTTTCAGAAGTGTTGGTATTTTATGGGGGATGAGCTTGTAAGTGCCTTGGAGGGGGTAAGAAATTTAGGGTACCTTCTCAAGGAAGTCAACAACACTTTCCTCACGCTCATCCCAAAGAAAGATAAGTTGGAAACTTTTTAGGACTTTAGACCTATTTTGTTATGCAACACCATCTACAAAATCTTAACTAAAACGCTAGCAAACAGAATCCAAAAAGTCTTACCACTCATCATCAGTGAGGAACAAACAAGGTTCATTCCTAGTAGGTCAATTTTTGCTAGAGTAATTATTTCCCAAGAAGAAATGCATTCAATAATGCATAACAAGATCCCCAACATGTTAATTATACTGGACATAAGTAAGTCTTATGATAAGGTAGAATGGAGGTTCCTATGTAGGATATTAGAGAAATTCGGCTTTGCGAAACAAATGATCTGTAGTACCCCTCCTCGATCAAACTCTTCTTGTATTTTGTTTGACTTCAGTTGAATGTTCAGTGGAGCATTATTGTATATTGATTCAGACTTTATGTGATGTTATTTCATGCTTTATCTGGATTTGTGGTGTATGCTTTCATGCAGTATCTCAGTGCTTAAAATTAATGTTATTTTTATGGATTATTATCATGGACTAACACTTTTACCTTATATGTGCGATGTGTTATTTATATGTTGTGTGTCTGCATGTGTATGGGATGCGAGAGGATGATTTTCCTTCACTCTAGTGAGACAGGGAACGTCATGACTCTCCTTCATCGGTGTGTGTGACATGTCTGTTTATATATTTGTCTATATGCATGTGTGGTTCTTTGGTGCAGGACATTGCAGGTACTAGTATCGGGTAGGTACGGGGTATCAACTCCACCTAGCTTCACAAGTCTAAGCGTGCCTTATATGTTCGATGGGAGTGGAGAAGATAGTTGTTGGACCCCAACTTGACCCGCAGTTACACTCGTGTGAGTGTTATCAGTCGGTTGTCTTTCTCGTCTGGCCAGTATGCGAGTCATAGTGCTTTGGTTTGGTCATTTGTGAGTCGTCATTTGATCATCCTTCGTTTTGTGTGCTTTCATTCATTTAAATGGTTATTTAATTGAGTGGATGATGCTATTTTTATGTTGGCGTAATTAGTTAATTATTATGCTCTTGAGATTATTGATTTAATTAAATTAATGATTTGCTAGAATTAAATGGTTAATTGGCTTATTTTATTGTGAATAGTTCTATTAATATATTGAGAAAGGAAATAAATAATTGCCTAGCCATTTAAATCTTAAATGCTTATGTTGAAAGGGAGTATTGTGAAAATGGAAATACAAAATAAATAAAAGCTTTTCTTTTTACCTTTTCATTTGACTTTTGTATTTTGTTTGTTAAAAAAGAATTGTTTTTACCTTTTAAAATAATTTAATCTAATTGGTTGGAAAACTTTTAACCTATAAAGTTTAGGTTGAAATTATTTTCCCATATATTCCTAGGAGTTCATGGGAATGAGGAGGTAGAAATTTTGAAAGAGAAATTTGGAAAACCATTCTGGAAGACGAGTTGGAATTGGATTTTGTTTGCAAGGACTAGGATTCTTCCATCATTTTGCTTGCTAGTTTGCTTGAAGGGTGGATAATCTCTTCTTGTTTTGAAATTTAATTTTGAATATTTTAGTTGCTTCTGGTGTGTTGGAAAAAAGTAAATCTCTTGTAAATCCTTGTTCAAAGGTTGGAATGAAAGAAAGAGTGCCTATTATTGTTGATTTTGTGGAACTCGTATCAAATGTTTGCATATAGGAAATAAATGGTTCATTTCTCTATTTGTCGTTTGTTCATTTGTTCTTGAAAATCAAATTCTTGAATTACCTCTTCTATTTGGAATAGAAAGAATTAGATTTATCTTGTTGTGTGCTTTCTAGTATCTAATTGCCCAAGATTTGGGGTTTATGTTGGTAAAAATTGGTTTTTTACCTCTTGATAGATGTAAGGAATTCTTCCTGTGTAATGGAAGTGAGGAAATTGATCTTAATCCTTCTCCTATCTATTAAATTCTTCTATCATTGCCTAAATATTTATTTATTGGGTTCTTGTGTGATGTTAATTCACCATCCCCTTGTATTCTGGAGTTTGGCACTGTGTGTGTGCCCGTGAAATGAACAGGAGATGAATCGAGTTCATGTTATATCAATTTTAGAATGCAAAGTAAGTATGAATTTTGTTATATAATTAATCTTACCTTACCCTGTGGCAGGCTAGCCCCACCACGTAGGACGGTAGTGTCTAACTACCATAGGTAGCAGTACTACCGATCGGTAGGGCTGCTACGCGATAGCAGCACTACCGGTCAATAGGACTGCTACTTGTTGTTAGGGCTGCTACGTGGCAGCAGCACTACTGGTCGGTAGGATTGCTACCAGTCGGTAGCAATACTACCGGTCGGTAGGCCTGCTACCGGTGGTAGTAGCACTATCGGTCGGTAGGCCTGCTACCGGTGGTAGTAGCACTATCGGTCAGTACTACCAACAAGTAGTGCCTGCTACTCCGATAGCAGCACTACCGTGGGTAGGCCTTGGCCCCCTGTGTGACCTTGTACCCTTCGCGGTACAACTTTTTGTGTCGTTAATTTAATTTTTATAAAATGCAATGAATTTTAAAGTGGGTTTTAAATTTAAAGTTTAAATGGTAATTTATAAAGAGATTTTATCTTGATTTAATAAATTTATTTATTGAAATCGAGGCATGAATTATTAATTCAAATTGGTAAATTTGGATGTATTATGGAAATGGATTAAATGTCTATTATTAGTTCATATTTTATTTGGTTGAATATTTATGTGGATTTTATTCTTGATTGGAATATTGAACTGATATTATGTGAAAGTGAATGTCATATAAGGATGTTTTATTTAATTTTCAATCAATGAAATTTGCAAGTGCTTATGATGTTGATTTTCTCAAATATTATCTGAGTGCGGACTTAGTGAAATTAGCTTTCCTTGCAAAGAGTTATATTTGTGTTATTTCTCATCTTTGGTTCAGTCGTCCTATTGTGGCGTATTTGGTACCTTTGACCAAGTGATATATAATGACCTCGTTGTCTTAACCATGTAGTGTCTTTGCCTTATGGTTAACCAAGAGTCAGTATGTCCTTGTTTTGACCACTTGTTTTTGGATAGTGGTGTTATGGTTGTCTACTTCGCCATAGGGTCCTCGTGGAGTGACCATGTTTGTTTAGTGTCCTTTGAGAGAGTGGCTTTCGAGTGGGGGCCGCACCCAAAGTGGATGGCGGGATAACCCATCGAAAGTCAGAGAATAAGTGATAATTTGATTAATTGATTAGGTGGGTAGTTTATAACATTATATAAGATATTGTACCTCATGCATGGGTGAGTGCTTGTAAAGGGCTCATGATGTAGTGGGAAGGCCTGGAATGGAAAACCGACCACCTTATCTTCACGAAAGGTTGGTAGGGTTCGCATGAGACTTAGTTGGAGCTGGAGGTTTAGGAAAGGTTATCAGGATAACCCAAGATGGGGGTCGGGACCTATGGAGGCCGACATTGTAACCATCATAAGCTATGTGATGACAGTCTCTCTTTAGGTTCAATTGTGTATTGTGATGTTGAGTCACCTGGATTATTGTGGAGTCATATTGTGTTGTCATGGAGTCATATTGTTTTGTCGATCATATCATGCTTTTTCTTGCTTGAGAGTCCTCTTCTATCTCCTAGCACGGTGGGGTGATTCCATTTTGGGAATTACATGGTCAGGTCGTAGTGCCACTTCCCATCAGATGTTCCTGTTCATACCTTCATGCAAAGATTGGCTTTGTAGGTGTTTCTATGATTCGTGACTCATGCTCTATCTCATGTTTGGAGATTATTATTCTTTGGAGACCTATGTGTTCATTGTATCCATGATCCTATGTAACCTTGGATTTGGTTAAGTTGTAAATTTATATGTATATTGAGAGCCATGTATTGGAGGTTCAATGTAATCCTAGTTTGGATGTTGTTTATCAGCTTTCTTTATTATTTGTGCAAATGCTTATTGAAGAGAGATTATATTGTATCCTTTCAATCTTTCAATGGTGTAACAGTTATTGTTTATGGCTTTTTATGTTCTATGAGTTTTGATGGATTATTGGATTAATCGTACTTGTGGAATTTAGACTATTAGTTTAATTATTCGTTGGTAACCCCCTTTAAGGAATTCTGGTGTAAGTCTTTCGCTTGTGTTATTATTGTGCAAACGTTGTTAGTTATGCTCTTAATATGTTTATACTTTTAAAAAATAAAATTATTTCACCCTTGTTGTGGGTTTTCCTTTGGGGTTCTTGGCAGGGCATTACATTTGGTAGCAGAACCCATGTTTCAACACTGGGTACTCTGGGTTTGTAGTGAGCCCATTCAACTTGACCTTTTGTGGAGGTATTTGTGGTTGCGACTTCCTTGTTTCTTTCCTTTCCCTTGATCTAAACCTTTTTCTCTTGTGCAGTGTTAGGTCATGGCTAGGAAAGCCATGGGAGGTGGTTGTGTTGGTGGCCGCACCAGAGGCAGAGGAGGAGGACAAGGTCGAGGTTCCAACCGCCATAGTCCTTCACCACCACCCACTCATGTGAGTGTGGACTAGGATCAGTCTGTTCATCGGGATGAACAACATTCAGGAGAGAAGGTCCCCAAGAGGGAAGAGCTGCGACAAATGTTTCAAGAGGTGCTAGCTAGACTAGGCTCCAAACCTGAGGTAGATCAGCCCATCCATGCCCAGGTGGAGGAGTCACTTCAATAGATTCTGGAGAGAGAGAGAGAGAGAGAGAGAGAGAGAGAGAGAGAGAGAGAGAGAGAGAGAGAGATCTCCTAGAAGGAGAGAGTTCCTAGTGGACCAGGATCCAGCTATCATGGGGCACATGAGGGACTTGATGAGGTCCAATCCTCCTTTCTTTGATGGTAAAGGTACCAATCTCGAGGCAGAGACCTAGCTTATTAGTTTAGATTGGTGTTTCGCCATGTATCCATATGGTAGCAACACCAAGGTGAGATGCGCTATCATGCATCTTGAGAGTTTTGCATCTATCTGGTGGCAGTTAGAGGAGGAGAGGATCGGTGTGAGCATTAACATTGTGTCATAGGAAATATTTCTGGAGAGATTCGGGGCATGATTTCTCTCACCCCAGTGGAGGCAGTCATGAGTAGATGATTTCTATGCTTTGTGCCAGTTTGGTTTGTTAGTAGATCAGTTTGAGCACAGGTTCTATGAGCTCAAACAGTATGTCGGGATCGGCAATGATAAGGCTATGCTTGTTCAGCACTTCTTGAGGGGTCTTAACGACTGCATTAGTGGAGGAGTGAGAGTTTTTGAGCCTGCTCCAGTAGAGGTAGTAGTGACAAAATCTAGGCTGGTGGAGCAGAACCTTAGCCGTGCTCATGGCGGCCAGTCTGGAGTGCAGATCGAGAGTGACCCTTTCAATGGGTCTAGAGGGAGAGGGAATCAGTCTCAAACTAGTGCAGCTTTTAGGGTTCCTCAAGCACCTGCTAAGGGTGGTCAACAGTAGCAGTCGCTAAGACGGAAGTAGTTTCAAGGCCAACAAGGTGGCCACTCTCAGTTTCGGAAGAGCAAGAACTAGCAGAGGAATAGGAAGACTTTTCTAGGGCAATCCTCTCAGTGTGCATTGGAAGCCCCTAGTGGGGAAATCTTTCAGCAATCCAATGGGTCGTCTAGGAGTAGAGGACCTGGTAGAGGAGCTTGCTTCACCTGTGGTCAATTTGGCCACAAAGACGCTCAGTGCCCTCACCATTCTCACCAGATGGGTAGTCAGAGGCCAGCTACATCAGAGTCGACCATGGGGGATGCAGGTAGATCTCACAGAGTATTTACAACGGTTGATGACTGCCAAGCTGAGCATCAGGGTATAATGATTGAGACTGCAGGTGTGTTGGGTGATATTTCTATCTCTAAAATTTTTAATTCAGGTGCTTTAGATTCTTTTATTTCATCATCCATTGTGGAGCGGTGCGGGCTCGCGTTTGCTAAGTAGACAGATAGGTGGCAAGTAGAGTTGGCTACTGGTGTGTGTGTGTCTGTAGATGCCTTCATTCCCAGTTGTGAGTTGGACCTAGGACCCTTTGTCACTTTAGTTGACCTTTGAGTCATTCCTTTGGGGTCCAAAGGAGATGTGTTGGGGATGGATTGGCTATCATCTCGCAGTGCTCGTGTAGACTGTCATCTGAAGACAGTAGATTGTTTAAATGACCATGGCAGGAAAGTGGGGATCATGGGAGTTTAGTGATCGATATCCTTACATATGATTTTTGCTATGCAACTTAAGCGATGCATGCATCAAGGGTGTCATCTTTTCACAGTTTCTCTTGAGGATGTGGATCAGGAAGAGAGTCAAGAAATCTCTCTTGATGTTCACCCTATTCTTCGAGAGTATGCTAATGTGTTTTCATTGGATATTCTTGGTATGCCTCTGAAGCGAGACATAGATTTTTGCATTGACTTGGTTCCTGGTGCGGAACCTATTTCAAGAGCTCCATATCGGATGACTACTCAGGAGTTGAGTGAGTTGAAGTTGCAGGTGGAGGAATTGTTGGCCAAGGGGTTCATTCATCCTAGTGTTTCTCCTTTGCGTGTGCCGGTTATCTTCATTAAGAAGAAGGATGGTTCTCTTTGGTTATGCATTGATTACCGGCAGCTGAATAAGGTAACCATCTAGAATCAATAACCATTGCCTTAGATAGATGATCTTTTTGATCAGGTAAAGGGAGCCAAGGTGTTCTCTAAGATTGATCTGAAATCTAGGTATCATCAGTTGCGCATTCATGATGCAGACATTCATAGGATGGTGTTTCGTACTCGTTATGGTAACTATGAGTTCATAGTGGTGCCATTTGGGTTGACGAACGTGCCTTCAGTGTTCATGAGTCTTATGAATGGGTTTTTTTTCACCTACCTTGATCATTTTTTCCTTGTGTTTTTGGATGACATATTGATTTATTCTAGATCTATGGAAGAGCATGAAGGTCACCTGCGACATGTATTGCAGTGCTTGAGGGAGAATCAACTTTTTGCAAACTTGGAAAAGTGTGATTTCTTCCAGTCAGAGGTGATCTATCTTGGTCATATAGTTTCAAGAGAAGGTATATCTATGGATCCTTCTAAGATCCAAGCCATTGTTGACTAGCGAGCACTGACCAATGTTTCTGAGGTTCAAAGTTTCATGGGTTTGGTCGGATATTACCATCGCTTTATTCAAATATTTTCTCGGATAGGTCACCCGATCACTTCTCTTCAAAGGAAAGGGAATAAGTTTTTTTGGTTAGAGAGGTGTGAGTCATATTTTGGTACCTTGAAGGAACTCCTTGTTAGTGCTCCAATTTTGGCAGTTCCTTATCCATCCAGAGATTTCATGGTTTGTACAGATGTGTCTCTAGAAGGTATAGGTGCAATGCTTATGCAGGATGGATGTGTGGTTGCCTATGAGTCTCACAAACTCAAGGATCACGAGTTGAACTATCTAGTTCATGACTTGGAGTTGGTAGTTGTAGTGCATGCGTTGGTTAGATGGTGACATTTCCTATTGGGGCATCGGTTTGAGCTGCATAGTGATCACCCTAGTTTGCATTATATTTTCACACAAGCGAACTTGAATGCTCAACAATGAAGATGGATGGAATTCCTCTGCGAGTATGAAAATGTTGAGTATCAAGAGATATACATGCTGAGGTGGCATCTAATCATCATCAACCTAGTCAAGTTATGCCACATCAACTCATAATTCATTGAGCCTAAGTCATTCCAAGATGACAACTACACATGTGAGAGGCACAAAATTTGATGTAACAACTCCTATTTTCTCATTGCTCCACATTCAATGTAATCATCTTATTGGTCAAAGAGGAGTTAGTTATAACTAACCCTAATCAGGGTTTTATTGTCAAATCTTGGCCATTGATTTCAAATCAATCCTGGCCCTTGAATTGTAATTGGGATATCTATAAAAGGCCTAGCCTTTCCATTTGTAAGGGTTAATAGTTAATAGACAATAGTCAATAGTGGACAGCCTTATAAAGTAGAAGTAGAGTTGGAGGAAAGAACAAATTGTTGTCAAATTTATGTTGAAATCAATTCAATACTTCCATTGAAGTTATGGCGGATCTATATGTTGTGCTCTACATTTTGCATGGTTTCTTGTTACTTCTTAATTAATTAAAGTTGATTGATTATGGTAGATACATGCGATGATATATGACAAATTCCTTGGTTCATTTTTTTGTGATTTTCTAATTGTAACTACAATGTAAATCTAGCTTTAACCTTGTTATTGTGGCTAAGTTCAATTGTGAGTACTTGTTCAAATTGCACCAGCATTGAGTATTTGGATAAATGTCTGCAATAATGAAAATCACTCACCGCCTTAGGAGATCACATTAGTTTTGTGTAGTTGTTGTTATCATGACAAAGCAAAGCTTAGTTTGAAGGAGTTTGTCTATCAAAACATTATTCATTATCATCATTGTCTTTACGTGTTCTCAAAACCCTTTCCCTTTTGTCTTTTGTTTGAGTTTGAGTTAGTTAGTTTGCACGTTCGAGCTATGATTCATAAGCATAAGTCCCTTTGTGATACCAACATATCACATCATATTCACTAAGACTATCCATTCATAAAGTCGAGACTTGACAAAAGAAACCTTGGAGTCACCTCATTTGATCAAACAGTCTAGAATTTGAGGAGTCCTTGTTCAAGAGAGGATAAAATACTTCATATTTTATTTTGAGTTTGAGGTGTCATAAAATATACATCAACAGGTCACTAAAAGAAAAAAAAAATGTGGTGTTATAAACATTCCCAGATATCCAACTAATAGAATAATTCAAATTCACATTTATGGCATATGTTAGTCAATCTATAATTATTATTATTTTTATTTTTTTAACTTATCCTGTATCCTTGTTGAACTCCAGATTAGAAATTTTGGAGGCTTTGAACGGAAATTTTCCATGTCTCCACCATTTTGACTATCAATTGAACTATGTTGATGTTTGTGAAAGGCTTGGGCATAAGCTATCTTCTAAATGTAGTGAAGGTCTGGAGACTAAATGGCATACAAGATAGGGAATATCTGCAATCATGAGATTACAAAATTCAAAAGAGCTCATTCAAGGAGCAAGGAGACTCACTATGTGGAAGAGAAAATGTATTTATGAATAGAGGCACTATTAATGGCTTTATAACAGGGATAGAAAATATTCCAATTGTAGTTCTTATTGACACAAAATAGGGTGTGTTGATGCTTCATGGTGGATCAAACTCTTCCTAGAGATGGGGAGCAAATTGAGGATGGTAAATTCAAAATGAAAGGAATAAAAAACAACATGCAATTTGTAAGTTAAAAGTGGTGGAGTCAACAAGTTGTCTGTAATTAATGTACTAATTCACTCAATGACCATTGGCAAAAATAATTCAATTTTCTCCTAGCCACCCTAATTGGGCCTACTAACTCCCTTTCAAAAAACTATAGTTAGACTTCACAATACTCGTACTAAAGTGTAATGTTGTCTAGGTTGCATGATTTATATTACCAATAAACCTTTCTCTTTATTTTTTCTTCTTTTAAATTTTGCTTCAGAAGAGGCAATAGAAGCAGTGGCAGTAGGAGTCATTTTTCCTACTGCCAACATATTATCAATGATGTGTAGTATCCCTTGGATAATCTAACCTTGTTTCACTTATTTGAACCCCAAGGAATATTGTCAAACACTTGGCATACAATGTTTGAAGCCGTTGTTATGAGTTTTTTAATTGTCTTCTTTGGGTTTGTAGGCTGCAAATGAAGTTATGGAAAGCTTCTAACAATGCAAGGTTGTTATAGAAAATAAATACTAGTTGTTTTAGTTCTTTACACACACACGTAATGAATTAAATCAACTAGTACAACTAGTTGACATTAAGACGAACACTTGTCATGCATCCCAATGTATACCTACAGCCATTAGGCATTTAAGAAAACAGTTGGCATGAAAGCTAAGTGGCTGATCAATGTTGAATGTTACAATGAATGTGGAATATGCAACTTATATCTCCATTAAACATATGAAACCTCAAGTATTTCATGATATAATCATAATAACAAATGATACAATGAAGTAATGATTATCTAATACAATGACCATAGATAGAAAACCTGGAATTTCAATGGCTTCCTTGATATATTGGTTTGACTCTCCTCATATGCAAAGCCTTTGCCAAATATATATAGTTGTTCACCTTTCTAAATCCCCTTCTATAGAATTTGAACTACTATAGCGCACAAATAACTTTCCCTAATCTTCATCTATCTTAATTAATTCCTCTCTAATCATGTTTATCATTATCCTCTAATTTTATATTCCTCCGCTCATTCTCTCTCCTCATGTCACATCCTCCTAAATTTCCCACTAGCACTCTAATCACTCATTAAGCCACTTAATCAATTGCCTTAATCAATTTACATCCCTAATCACCTTGATTAGGGATGGGTCAACTTTGATCCTTTCAAGGAAATTCAAATTCTTTGAACCTCCCCATGAATCCTCTTCCCAAGGAATTTTTAATTCCTCTTCTCATTTAGTTTTCCCACACATCCTCTTATTTTGTAATTTTTAAATCCTCTCCCCTTTCTCCAAGGAATTTTTAATTCCTTTTTCTCTTCCCAATGTACCTTGAGAGGTGTGGAGACAAGAAATGCATTTATGGAAAATCTCTTGAACCCCACACCTTGTCCTCTCAATCCTCTCCTCCATTTAAAATCAATCTCAACCCTTCATTTTGAAATCAATCTTGGCCCTCCATTTTGGCCTCCTCCAATCTATAAATTGAAGTCTTTTCTCCTCACAAATTATCCACTTCTCATGCATTGTCATGTTGTCCATTTTAGTCTCAATTTCATCCATAGTACCATCATAATGCCCAAACATTCCCTCATCTAATCCAAATTCCTCTCAACCATCATCATTATTCAAATCCAATCTTGTTGTGTAATGGAAATCAATCCACAAATCCACCATCTCAAAGGAGAAAATCAAGTGGAGCAACAAGGGTGCATCTTCCACTTCATCTAGCTCAATCAAAGAAAGAGTAGAAGCTAAGGTATAATTGGTCAATTTAGTTGTTTAAATGTTTTATTGGTGTTTTTTATATGGTTTATTCAATTTATTATTAACCTTAGGTTTTCTCATCTTCAAGGAGAGGATTGAGAGGACGAGGTGTGAGATTTAAGAGATTTGCCATAAAGACATTTCTTGTCTCCACACCTCTCAAGGTACATGGGGAAGAGTTCCCAAGTACATTGGGAAGAGAAAAATGAATTAAAAATTCCTTGGAGAAAGGGGAGAGGAATTAAAAATTCCAAAATAAGAGCATGTGTGAAAAGACTAAATGAGAAAAGGAATTAAAAATTCTTTGGGTAACTGAGGATGCATGGGGAGATTCAAAGAATTTGAAAATGAAGATGAGAAAACCTAAGGTTAATAATCAATTGCATAAACCACATAAAAATACCAATAAAGCATTTAAACAACTAAATTGGTCAATTATACCTTAGCTTCTACTCTTCCTCTAATTGAGCTAGATGAAGTGGAAAATGCACCCTTATTGCTCCACTTGATTTGCTCCTTTGAGATGGTGGATTTGTGGATTGCTCTCTACTATGCAACAAGATTGGATTTTGATTGGATTTGAATAGTGATGATGGATGAGAGGAATTTGGCTTAGATGAGGTAATATTTGGGCATTATGATGGTGTTATGGATGATCTTGGGACTAAAATGGTGTTGGTTATCAGATTTGTCTTTTGTTATGTAATTAAATAACATCAGTGTGTAACACAGAAAAATAGACAATTTCTCCTACCAAACAGTTGGAAAACCATTTAATTAATTAACCTCTGAATTTTAGGTACAACTCCCTCTAGTTAATGTTCATTCAGCTCCAAATTACATACAATCAATGGAATGCTTTTCACTAGAAAGCACTTAAAGGCAATTGCATACACCAGTCAATACAAAATGGAATGCAGGTACTGATCCATATATAATTTTTTTATATAAAGCCGACAGACTTCATATGATCGCTAAAACAAAATGAAAAGACTTCCAAAATGAATCTAGTTAATAACCTTCTGCATATATAAAAAGTATAACAGCCCTTTCTTCAAAATAGACTTGCACAAAAATCAACTTTGAAATCAAACACATAGATTTGAAATTGAAAATAGTTGTTAAAAAGATTTACATCCACAGATGTTCCTCCACTTTCTTCATACACAAAATGTATTTAACTAGTCTTAAAGCCAGTCTTTTTAAAAACTTATCCAACCCCGACAAAGTCATTACACCAGATACTTATAGGTCACCAGACCCAGTAGTTTTTAACCAAAGTAAAATTAACTCATTAGAGTTAATGGAAATTAACCCTAACTACAATAACTGAATTTTAAAGAAAATAACTAGACTTGCTGGCAAACAACTGCCAGCAGTGCTAGTCATGCGGACTGCTCTGTTTCAGTGTTATCACTCGGATTAGTGTCTTGGATTGACACCATCACCGCCTTGGCCGCGCTCCATTCTCGATGTACCTTTGAAAACTCCCGGATTACCATTACGTGCGGTAAACTGATATGAATAACCCTCTGCTTCCAAAGCTCCTTCTTCCTCTTTACCATTTGCACTTTATCCCTGTGAGAATCTAGATGATCGAGGCACACAGTGAGCATTAATTCCACCTTAGATATCCGTGTAAAATCTTCCACAGACAGGGTTTTCTCCGTCTTAATCTGCCTGATGCAACTGCTGAATTGGTTAGTCATTTCCGTGGTGTCCTCCAGAGTTTCACTGCCTTCCTTAAGTAAATGAACATCCACACACCGCAAGTCCTTCTGCATGGTTGTCCTCAGGGCTGTTAATTCACTACGTAGGCTAGCTGATTCATTATAACCCTGCTCAATAATCTGATTGCGCCATTCGATAATTTCTTTGCAAATGAACATGACATCTTCATTCAAGCCTGACACTTGGTTTTCAGCAAGATCGTCTTTAAAGTATAATTTGTTTTTTATAAATGGTTTTGCCTCTTGAAGTGTTCTTGCCTTTCTTGCAACCAAATTTAAACTGGGTACAAGAGGAAAAAAGTTACATTACCTCAGAGTTGGATATTCTAGCCTGGAGGCATAGAGGAAGTCAGGCAGAATATGATAGAATCAGTGCTCTTCTTAGTGAAATCAAAAGACAATCGGATCAGCCAGAGTTAGTCATTGAAAGAATAGTGGTTCCTAGGGTCTTCTTTATTCACGTCCCTGATAATCAATTCCAAATTCCCAGACGTTTGTTGCCCTGATTGTTCCACACTGGACTCCAAACCATATACTAGATCCCAGAGGAGAGGGGGGGTTTTCGATCCTATCTTTGAAGAATTACAAAATCTAGGTTCCCAACCCAATTTCTCGCCCCAACGAAGGGAAAGAAGTAGACCTTCATCTTCTTTTCCATCAACACTTGCTTCTCCGATTTGTCAAGCTTTGGTCTTGCACGACATTCCCATCCCCATTTCATTCAACCCTACTCCCCTTAATATTATACTTCCAATGGAGGCCAATAACCCTTGGGGGGCAATTGTAGGCCCGTTGAACCTAGGCTTGAACCTTAACCCATTGCCCAAGGCTGCTAGAGATCATCTGCCTAAGTTTAGCGGGGATGGGATGGTCACTGTAGATGAACATTTGAATGCTTTCAGTGTAGCCTATGGAGTAATAGCGGTTCAACATGAGGATGTGGCAATTAGGCTGTTTATCCAAACATTGACAGGAGTGGCGGTGGACCGGTTTTATCATTTGCCAAATAGTGTGATAACTACCTGGTAGGATTTGAAGATAAGATTTGAAGCTAGATTCAAGGTAGCTGAAGATGAACACTCACTTCTAGCTTAGTTGTCTCAGTTGAAAAAGGAACTTCCCGAATCCATGAGAGATTTCGTGGCCAGATTTGATAAGATTCTACACAAGATTTCGGTCAACCAAAAACCCTCAAATGATAATGTCAAATGTTTCTTTATTAACTTAATGCCCTCTGAAATAAGTTTCTTGATTCATAGGCAAAGGGTTGCAGATTTGAGTGCTGCTAAAACCCTTGCAGTTGAACTTGAAGATGATTTGATCACTACAGGCAAATGGAAACGTGAAGTGCAAACATCCAATGCACAGCCTGCTTCTTCTTCAGATCCTGTCATTCAATGGTTAATGAATGATGTAATTGCCTTGAAGAGATAGACCCCTAAAGTAAATACTTCCTATTCCCAGCCATATCAAGACCTTCCCAGGTTATATCCTAATCAACAGGCAGGGGGTGGAGGAAGACTTGCTATTGAGGCACCACCACTCAAAACAAATTCTTGTGTGTTCCATTTAACTAACGAACATGATGGATCTTCATGCTCGGAGATGGTTCATTTTTCTCAAATGATCAGTAAAGGAGAAACAGTCTTAGAGGCAGATGAAGTAAGCCCTCAAATTATGCCTGGTGACTCTGAAATTCATTATATGGAATATGTCTCCGACTCAGAGAGGGGAGGAAACATGTTGGTATCTTTGGAGGATTCTTCATATGCAATTCTTACAAGAACTCAACAGAATTTGAAATCTCAAAATGTTGCAACACCTGTACACAGTTCAGAGAAGGGAAAAGAAACCTTAACCCATCATGGAGGTATGTCAAAAGTGGTTCCATATGTTGCTCCTTTAAGTTCTCATTCCTGTACTAACCCTTTTGATATCAATGAGTTCTATAAAACATCTCATGTTCAAATTTCTCCAGCTAAGTATTTGAAGTTGAACCCACGGGAACTTGATAGATTAGTTGAATTTGTTAAAGGGGATGATGTCTATGCCTTAGCTACCGAAGCCCAAACACCTATGAATACTATTTCACAAGCACATGCTGATGTTAGTCCTGCTCAAGTAACCCCTGAAAGCTCATCAAGGTCTTCCCCTTTGCAAGATGACCTCCTTGAACCTAGCCTTGAAGGTAAACCGGAACCTTTCTATGTGTCCTTGTATATTAATGGGCACAAGTTGAGTAATTGCATAATTGACTCGGGAGCGTCCGATAACATCATGCCTTCGGCTGTAGCAAAAGCTTTAGGTTTGACCCTAACAAAGACCTTTAGCAAGTGTTATTCCATGGACTCTAAGCAAGTTCCTTTATTAGGACAAATTAAAGATGCACAGGTTGCCTTAGTTGCACATCCTGCCAAGAGAATTAAGTTGACAATCCTAGTGGCTGATATTCCTGCTAGCTATGGTATGTTGTTGAGTCACACATTTTGTAAAGACATGGGAGGGGAGATTAGGATGGACTGGTCTCAAGCGGCAATCTCAGTTGGAAAACAGAGAGTCCTTTTGCACCTTGAAATGAAGGCTAAATACACAGTTTTTCCCTCTAATGATCCGAAAGCTCAAATTTTGTATCAAGATTGTGGCTTTGGCAATTACATGATAACGATTGACCCTCAAGATGAGAATGTTTTGCTAGGTGCAGGTAGGTCAAATGAACTCTGGTCCATGGAATTTGATGGGAGTTGTTCATCTTCAGGATCGGGTGTTGGGGTCATTTTGGTGTCCCCTAGCCAAGAGATTATTCCTTATTCCTTTAAGCTGGATTTCCAAAACACAAATAATACGGCTGAGTATGAGGCCTTGCTATTAGGTCTGGATGAAGCAAAGAGGTTACAAATTAAGATGTTGAGGGTGAAAGGTGATGCAGAACTTATTGTGAAATAGGTGAGGGGCTTATTTGCAATAAAAAATGAGAGATTAAGACACTATAGAAATTGTGTTTGGGATGACATTGAGGCCTTTGATGCTTTTTCAATATAAGTCGTTCCTTGGGAATTTAATTTGAAGGTAGATTCTTTGGCAGTATATGCAGCCTTGCTGGTTCCACACCCAGATTTCACAACTGATACGTACAGGGTTGAGCTAGTTTATAGACCTAGTGTGCGAGATAATTTTGAATCGTGGTAGGTGTTTGAAAATGATAAACAGATTCAGAGCTTTCTGCAATGTGCTAACATTTTCACATCCTTGTTTTATGAAGGGTCGGCGGAGAGTTGTAAGGAGTTTTCTCCTGATACGCAAGAGGAAGCACATGACGGGGTGTTGCAGTTGAAGGGAAATAAAATTCCAAAAGGTTTAGTTTCTCTTGAATGTCTCTTCGACAGGAAAGATGAGTATGTCAAGTGAGGGGATAAAGAAGCCCCTGTGACTTAGAGCTCTAGGGAGTATGAGAAAATTAACATTGGTACTGATGAGGATCCTGAATTGGTTAATTTGGGAAAATGTTGTTCAGAAGTGGAAAAAAATAAGTTTATTGTTTTACTGGTAGAGTTTAAGGATGTATTTGCGTGGAGCTATGTGTAGCGTCCTAAAATTATGACACTTACAATTTTGACTGCATTTGGGTCTTCACGATGGCGGCGCAACGTTGAACCTGAATCGAGACCCCAAAACCTGCTTGCGACATCAAAAACTGCACCTTGGCCTGATCCTCCTTGCACCTTGCTGTCCCGAGAGGTGGGTAGGACCATGGTGCCTAGCGCCCTGGTCCCTGGCCCTATTTTGGGCAGGTCTTTAAGTTTGCAATTTGGAAAATAATGTTCCTAGGTCGGCCTAAGGTTAGAAAAATCAGTCTCCTAACCCTAATTGACAAGTATATAAACTACTTTTCCCCTCCTAGAAAGGGTAAGTAAAAAAATAAGTAAGTGCAAGAGGCGGAAGCGCTAGGCAAACATTCAAACATTCAAGCATTCAAGCATTCCTTCAATTGAGCATTCTAAGTCTCCATTCAAGGCTAGATGTTGCATTCAAGACAAGGATTCAACCATTGAAGAGGAGATCACTTACAACATATAACATACAACATCATTACACCTTCGCATGTAAGAATACAAACATTCTTACAACAAGGTATCAGTACTTGATTACATTACAAACACTTACATTTACAGCATTCTCATTTCTTGGTTAATTCCAAAACTGGGGTTTGACCTAAAGGCAAACCCCTAATCCCTAACCCCCCAATTGTCCTCTCTTTTCTATGTGTAGGTTGCAGGTACATGGCTGTAATTGAAGATCTGGAATCCCTGTGCAAAGACGAACAGATCCCCCTTCGTTTCGCGGATTTTTCGGAGGACCGTGTGCACTCTAGGCGCCATCGTCCTGTCAACTTTCGCTCAAATTTGCAGGACAACATCGTCTCGACATTTTACTACTAATTTCAGGTCCGTAGCTTCATCCCGTGTCCCTATCTCCATCTACAAGCGAATCTTTCTTACTTTACATGCATTCCTAGTTCAATCATTCTATCTACATTCTTTACAAAAGAGGGTATCCTTGATGTCTTAACCCTTGAAACTCATTTAGAATCCAGTCTTGCATTGTGTGGGATTGGATCTTGTGGGTTTCAACCCCTCTTTTGAATGTAAAGTCTCTCCTAAGAGAAAACCGTCAATCCTAGTGACCTCCTTTCTCTCTCCATGGAGTGGGGGAACACCTAGGGTTCGATTTTCCGCTTTACACTATGATGATTTGAAGAACTTTAGGGATGGTAAGTTTTAGCATCAAATTCCTTTAAAACCAGGTGTTAGTCCATTCCAATAGAAGTTAAGAAACTTTAATCCCAAGGTAGCAGAAGCAATTTTTCATGAGGTTGACAAAATGTTGAAGGCTCGAATTATCTATCCTATACATCATTCTACCTGGGTTGCGAACATAGTTCCTGTCCGAAAGAAGAATGGCAAGATACGAATCTGTGTTGATTTCAGAAATTTAAATCAAGGAAGTTTGAAAGATAATTATCCCCTGCCTACGATAGATCATATTTTACAAACTGTTTCTGGGTCAGAAATGATGTCTATGTTGGATGGTTTTTCTGGATATAATCAGATTAGTGTTGCTGAGCAGGATCAACACAAGACAACCTTTATAACTCCCTGGGGCACCTTTGCTTATAACAAGATGCCTTTTGGGCTGATTAACGCGAGAGCTACTTTTCAAAGAGCGATGGACCTCTCCTTTGGGCATTTGAAAGATAAGATTATTGTGGTGTATTTGGATGATTTAACTGTATTCTCCAGAAAAAGGAAACATCATGTGCGGGACCTGAAGAAAGTTTTAATGAGATGCAGAGAGCATGGGGTATCTTTAAATCCTAAAAAGTCTGGTTTTGGTGTCACGGAGGGAAAAAATTTGGGGCACATTGTCTCACAGGAAGGAGTGAAAGTTGATCCTCAGAGAGTAAAGGCGATACAATAGCTTGGCCTTCCCTCAAGTAGAAATGGAGTGAGGTCTTTCTTTGGACAGGTGAACTTCTTGAGACGCTTTATTCCTGACTTTGCTGAGACTACCAAGTATATTGTGAATATGATGAGTGAAAAGGTAGCTTTTAAGTGGAATGAAGCTGGCAGAATAGCTTTCGAAGAGATTGAAAAGGCAATTGCACATGCACCCACCCTAGTAAATCCAGACTTTAATAAAGATTTTGTTATTTATTGTTATGCATCAGACCATACTATGTTCAGGATTTTGGTACAAAAAGGCGAAGATAATGAAGAAGTGTCGATCTCATTTGAGTGTTCCCCTAAAGAAGCATGAGCTGAAATACTCACAGATAGAGAAGCACGATTATGTAGTGGTTAAGGCCATTAAGCAGTTCAGGTATTATATACTTCAATCACATGCAATTGTCTTTATTCCTAATACTTCAGTGAAGGTTGTTTTAACTCAACAAGATGTTGGCATCAACAATAGAGCGTCTTGGGTTTCTAAGATATAGGAATTCAATTTAGATATCAAGCCCACTAAATTGGTCAGAGGACAAGGCTTCTATAGATTGATGGCCGAAAATGAGTTCAAAGAGGACATCAATTTACCTATAACTCTGTTCGTCGATCATCAAGATTCGTGGTTCACTAATGTGGCGTATTATCTTACATATGGGGACTGTCAAGATGGTCTTTCTCCTAGAGAGAAAAGGAATTTGAGGTTGAAAGCTGTGAAGTATGTTCTCTCGAATAACATATTGTATAAAAAGAGCTTGGATGGCACTTTTCTCCGATGTGTGGATAAGCCACATCAAGAAGCTCTGTTAAAAGCTTTCCATAATGAAGCATGCGGTGGTCATTTTTCTTCTATGGTTACTGCATACAAAATCTTGTAAAATTGTTACTATTGGCCAGAGATGTTTCGGGATGCATACTCTTGGGTGGCAAGGTGTGAGAAATGCAAGCTTTTTACTGGTAAACCCCAATTGGTTGCCTTGCCTTTAAGGCCTATGGTGATTGAAGAACCATTTAAGCAGTGGGGGCTCAATTGTATTAGTCCTTTGAATCCTATTTCTAGTGCGGGGCACACTCACATCTTAACAGCGACAGATTATTTCACCAAATGGGTGGAGGCTATCCCTGTAAGAAAAACTACCTCAGAAATTGTGTGTACATTTCTTAAGGAGAATATTCTTGTCAGGTTTGGAGTTCCTCAGAAAATAGTCATAGATAATGCATCAAATTTCTCTTCGTTAGAATTGAGCTTGTTTTGTTATGACCATGGAATTGCCTTGGCACACGCTTTTGATTATTATTCGCAGGGTAACGGTCAAGCAGAATCAAGCAACAAGAACTTGATTAATATTATGAAAATGTTAGTCAGTGAAAATTTGAGCTGGTTTATGGAATTGGCATGCAAGTCTCTCTTTCTTTGGAATTAGCTGCTTCTAAACCACAGACGGTGATAGAAGATGCATTTTTTCAGAGCTCTCTCGAAAAGCGGGTCATGTATTTAACCAAACTTGAAGAAGAGAGAGAAAAGTTGGTTGACAGGATCACAGAGCATCAGATGAAGGTTAAAATGATTTTTGATCAGAAGACAAGGCCCAGGAAGTTCATGAAAGGAGACCTAGTGTTATTATGGGATAAAAGAAGAGAATCGAAGAGAAAACCTCGGCGATCATCCTGTTCCGTTGAACTTCATCCAGGAATTTTTGATTGCTAGGTGACTTTGGACTAAAAGGTCCTGAATGTTGTGATAATGGCAACGGGTTGTTCTGCAAGGCATGGATATATTGAGCCATTTGTGTCAAACTCTGTTTCAACTCAACCTTGTCCTTCTCATCCTTCCAGGTACGAGAGATGATTCGTTTGGTAGAAGTCTCCAGGTGTTTAACATCCACAGCTCTGGTTCCGACTCCCAAATCTATCTGTTCCACAACATAATCTGCTTCTGAGGTCGTAGCAGCATCTTTGTTAGGCCCGAGTCTAGCGATATCCGTAGTCCAGTGCTTTGTATTTTCATCAAAGTCAATCATTGACTCTGTTTTTAACTTTCTAGGCTTCACAGACCTTCCCAGGCATTTTCTTACAACGTCCTCCATTGATACTGAAATCGGAACTACATTCCTTTTTCTGGAGATGGAATCATGTAGCCATTTTGGTGCTAGGGTTAACTCTTTTGAGGGCATGGATGAAAACCCTGCTGAGGACGGGGGAGTGGTATGACCTACATGAGACTGAATCTCAAGTGTTCCTAAATCCTGAAAAATAGTATCAATGTCAATTGAATGCTTGTCTACTTCTGAAACAGGGGATGTCATTTTGCTCGGTGTTTCTTCTGGATCCAAATCTAGAATGAGGTGAGAAGCCGGCGGTTTGAAACCCTTCTTGGATCTTGATCTGGTTACCCGACCAGCAATAGGAAATTTGACCCTGATGCTAGATTTCTCCTCCTTAATCCTTCCCTGTACTTTCTCTGCATCAGAAACAGGAATGTTAGTCCCAGCAAAAATTTTATTCACAGTATTCTTCTTCCCACTTTTTCTTCTTGTTCATGTGAAGTTACTTTGAAATGATTACGATGTGGTTCGCCTTAACCGTTAAGTCACTTCTCTTCTGACATTGCCGATTTTCATACATACTTGCCATAAATGGCGGATTTCAAATCACTGGAAAAAGAATATTCTTTCCTTCAACGGCCATCAATTGAGTTCTGAAAACCCGCGCCATCACCACATGGCAAGTCACATGCCTTCCAAAGAACCCAAACATATAACTCAGAACCTTGCATGAGCACCACAAAAAAAACATTAACACGACGAATGTTGAACTTGAACCTTGAACCAAAACGGTTCAAGTTCAAGGTTCAAAGAATGCAAAACACGGGTAAGGCTAGCAAAGCTTAAAGCTACACGGGAGGAAAGGACGCTCAAAACAACGCTCATTGAACTTTGAACCTTGAACCAAAAAGGTTCAAGTTCAAGTTCAAGTTCAAAGCAATGAAGACTAACAAGGACCGAAAAACAAGAGCAAAATTTAAACAAGCCTTCGACCAATGAACTAGACCAGCATGACTAGAAATAGGGGTGTATATAGAATGGAAATTTGTATATGGGCCCAACAAATGGACAACATGACAATGCATGAGAAGTGGATGATTTGTGAGTGTAATATCCTAAAAATGGTCACCTAAACCATAGGCCCCTAATCTTGACAACATCACCAAGGTCCTAAGCAAAGGCAAATAAATCAACCTTGAGCACCTAATTAATTAATTCTTCAATCATTAATGTTAGATGGCAAATAAATCACTCTATATTAATGGGCGTGTGCACAAAGATGGTGGTCAGAAAAGTGGACACCACCAAAAAAAAAACTTGGAAAACAGGCAACGCATACGCAGTTTTAAAATTTCAAATTCCCACATACGCGTTTAGGTTTGTTCTTCCCGAGCCTTGAAAAGGTAGCGCGTACATGCTGAGTTTAGCAAACTGAGCGTGTACACGCTACAGCTAGGAAAATTAGCGCATATACGCTACTTATAGGAAAATGAGTGCGTACGCGCTAATAATACTAGTAAAACCGTGTATGTGGTGCCTGATAAAAAAAGTTTTAAAAAAAAACTGGGTCCTCATTTACCCGAAAAGCGTGTTTTTTAGTTTGTTTTTTTCCCATTTTCTAACCTAAACCGCAAATGGGGTGCTAAATTTGTCCTCCAGGCTATGGATCAAGGTTAGTTTTTGTTTATTTTTCTCTTTCTTTCTGGTTTATGCAATTTGTTTTACATTTTGAATTTAATTTCATTAATATTGATTAGGTTTTTTCATTTTTTGTTTCAAAAACTAGATTCTTCTAATCCAGAACAAGAACAACCAAATGCACCTCCTGAAAACCCACAAGAACAACCAAATGCACCTCCTGAAAACACACAAGAACAACCCCCAATTCCTCCTTTTGACCACACAGCCGAAACACGGGAAGAATTAATTAATCAGTTAGGGCAAAATACATCCAAAATCAATAGACTGATTGTAAAATTGAAAACTTCTGAGCTTGACCATCATCAATCCCTCGCAACTAGCCTAGCAACATTAGCTAGTGGTGCCATAGATGTTTCCACATAAATTACCAAATGGGGAAGCTTTAGGGATAGGTGTCGTCAATTCTATGCCAATGGGCTATCATACGATGGAGTTAAAAACCAAAATATTTCTAAACAACAAATATGTGCCCTTTTTGTTGACCCCAAAATTGGTCATTCATTACCTCCTAATGCAAAGAGGTTTCCCATACATTGGTGTACCAATGTGCAGATGAAGAATCTTTTTGGCAGAGGTGGTGGATGGTCTTTGACGATCCACCTTGTAATAATTATGAGGTGCCATTATATTTTTTGAGAAAAATATATTGTGAGTTTGTGCTCAATGTGCGCCCAAATTATTTTGACATGAGAGAGTTTCATGGTAGAGGTGGTGGCTCTGCCCAAGATAGACCTAGAGCCCATAGGTGATTAGCTGCGGAGAGTCGCCGCCCCCTAGCACCCAGACCCAAGGTGCATCAAGCTGTCCCATTAGAGCTGAAAGAGTCGATGAAGCTACAGACTCTTCAGGCGGCCACAACATTGACTGGTGCCATCATCCAACATGGGACATCATTAGCACACCCTATTGTATTGGATGATGAGTCATTAGAGGGCGACAGAGAGCCCATCGAGCATATGTGTGTCAGTTGCTCGAGGATATGCTCGGGGATAGATGATGCAGCCGGTGCAGATGGATACTCATATCATCTATGCACGATTTGCGATTGTAGATGTCAGGCTCACACGGTTGAGGATGTCACTCTGATAGATGAGTTGATGGACATGGTGTTTGCCCATGAGCCATAGACACAGGTGTGTTGATTTGAATTCATAACATTTTATTTATCGGACACTTTAATTTTGTAATTACATAAATGAATTTTCATTTATACATTGATTTAAATTGAGACAAATAATATGCATTTCAGGATGCAGCAGCGGTATCCCATAGACCTCCCCCAGTTACCATAGCTGCAACTTCAACACCTGAGGTATAAATTTTGTAACATGTTAAAATAGAATAATACACTTTGAATTCAAAAAAATACAAGATATACTAACTATCTTTAATGCTTGGTCCAATTTCTGGTTTGTAGGTGTTGACAGGGGAGGAAATGTCCCAGATTGATGACATCATGCTGTTGGCGATCGATTTTGGCCTACAAGGCTATACGGTATCATATTTTGTACAACTCTTTTTATGTATTGTTTTGATGGAATATGAAAGTCATTTCATTTTAGATTTTTAAAATTATGTTTAATTTATTATCTGTACTAATATCTCATGTTAATTTTCTGTTTTTAGGGCACCCCCTCCGCGTCTAGGGCTCATCCAAACAAAAAGAATATCTTGAAGACGCCAAAACGTGTGAAGAAGGTAATTGAACACATTTTTAGTTGTACAATTGTTTGAAAATGTTGAAATCAAGTATTAGTTGGGGTTTGTAGATTGATTAGTGTTTTTTGTCTATTTTACATGTACAGCGGCCATTGAGCTTTGTGGATATGTTGAATGCACCTGATTCACCCACGAATCAAGAGAGGGCGGAGGTATGTATCTCTACTTTATTTTCTTGATTTCATGATTATATGCACACATACATGTGAACTTGTGATATATTATAATCTTATATTTTTTTCATACAGGAAATATCCATACCTATTTCATCAATGGTGAACCCTCCTCCTTGCACTGGAGAAGCATATCAGGATCCGGTACACTTTTGTTTGATATGTAAAATTAATTGTTTTCAACCTTCAATACTTATCATTATATTAATTGTATTTAATCTTTGTACATTTTTTGTATAGGTAATAGCGACCATTTCTACATCGATGGTGAGCCATTCTCAGTCCAATGGAGAAGCATCTAAGGCACAGGTACGTCATTATTCTATATATTATAGATTTTAAGTGTTTTTGATATATTTATGTTAGTACATTGTATTAATTGTACATTTAATCGACAATAGACTTGTTTGCGGTACGACCATAACGTGGATCCATTTAAGTATGTCTTCAAGAAAACCCCTAAGAGTGACAAGGAGAGGAGAGCGAAGACATTAGCTCCTGGATCAGCCGATGAGGTAATCTACATTTCAATTGCAAAGGAATTAAAGTTAAATGCATAGTTATGATATTAATTGTGAACTATTTTCTACAAAAAAATTCTAACTTGGCTTTTGAATTGTGGTTTTGCAGCCATCTACAGAGCCATGTACTACATTGAAGAGGCTTGATTTTGATGATCCACCAGAAGTTTAGGATCATATAGTGTTAGTTTTGTTAATAGAATGACCAATACATATAGATATATTCTACATTTTTATTGTATATCGATTTGGACATGGCATATGCCACATTTTTGTAATACTTGTATTGACTTGGCAAACATGCCTTTTTTTATATATATAAATATCGATATTCGATCCAATAAATGTGTAATGAGTTCATTATTTTGTATTCGTTGTATTTTTTGGTTGTCCTTTTATAAATTTAAATGAATATTTGCATATGTAATCAACAATATGAATATAAACAACAAAAATATATGATATAAAGCATTGCAATCGTGGAATATGATTTGATAAAATTTCTAAAATGTTGAATTAACCCTACAAAACTCCTTGTATTCAGTTCATTATCGTGTATTCATTGTATTTGGTGGCTGCCCTTTTATAAATTTAAATGAATATTTGCATATGTAATTAACAATATGAATATAAACAACAAAAATCGACAATATGAATTTAAACAACAATGTGTTTGGTGCGAGAGCACCCTCACGCTCGCAATGGTCAAATTTTGTTCCTCATGTACACAAACCGACATCGCGAGCACGTCTAGGTGGACATGTTTATGCTAGGCAGGCCCCTGTCATGCATCCCAAAGCACCAAAACGTCGAGAGTCATACCCTACCGATGAGATCTCTCAAGTGCCCTAAGTCCAAAAAATTATCAAAATTTGACGGACTGTTTCTTCCAATCCACGACACATACGGTTGATCTGTTTGCTCTTGTGGGGTCGCGTGAGGTTCCTCTACAATGGCCTATCTCGGTTTTTGACGACTCGAAGCCATTTTTAATTAGTAGCATTTTTTCGCTTGCTCAAAAAACCGTCAGTTGCTTGCAAGGAAAAGTTGCAAGATTGGCTAGAATTGATTTTGTTCCTCATGTGCACAAACTAACATCGCGATCACATCCGGGTGGGCATATTTACACTAGGCATGCCCTTGTCGTGCATCCCAAAGCACCAGAACATCGAGAGTCATACCCTACCGATGAGATCTCTCAAGTGCCCTGAGTCCAAAAAATTGTCAAAATTTGACGGACTGTTTCTTCCAATCCACGACACATTCGGTCGATCTATTTGATCCCGTGGAGTCGCGTGAAGGTCCTCTACAATGGCCTATCTCAGTTTTTGATGACTCGGAGCCATTTTCAATTAGTAGCATTTTTTCGCCTACTCAAAAAATCGTCAGTTGCTTGCAAGGAAAAGTTGCAAGATTGGTTAGAATTGATTTTGTTCCTCGTGTGCACAAACCAACGTCACGAGCACATCTGGGTGGGCATGTTTACGCTAGGCATGCCCCTATTGTGCATCCCAAAGCGCTAGAACATCAAGAGTCATACCCTACCGATGATATCTCTCAAGTGCCTTGAGTCCAAAAAATTGTCAAAATTTGACAGACTGTTTCTTCCAATCCACGACACATACGGTCGATCTGCTTGATCTCATGGGGTCGTATGAGGGTTCTCTACAATGTCCTATCTCAGTTTTTGACGACTCGAAGCCATTTTCAATTAGTAGTATTTTTTTGCCTACTCAAAAAATCGTCAGTTGCTTGCAAGGAAAAGTTGCAAGATTGGCTAGAATTGATTATGTTCCTTGTGTGCACAAATCGACATCGCGAGTGTGTCCGGGTGGGCATATTTACACTAGGCATACCCCAGTCGTGCATCCCAAAGCATCAGAACATTGAGAGTCATACCCTACCGATGAGATCTCTCAAGTGCCCTAAGTCCAAAAAATTGTCAAAATTTGACGGATTGTTTCTTCCAATCCATGACACATACAGTCGATCTGTTTGATCTCGTGGGGTCATGTGAGGCTCCTCTACAATGGCCTATCTCAGTTTTTGATGACTCGAAGCCATTTTTAATTAGTAGCATATTTTTGCCTACTCAAAAAACCGTCGGTTGCTTCCAAGGAAAAGTTGCAAGATTGGCTAGAATTGATTATGTTCCTCGTGTGCACAAACCGACGTCGCGAGCGCATCCAGGTGGGCATGTTTATGCTAGGAATTCCCTTTTCATGCATCCCAAAGCACCAGAACATCGAGAGTCATACCCTACCGGTGAGATCTCTCAAGTGCCCTGAGTCCAAAAAATTGTCAAAATTTGACGGACTATTTCTTCCAATCCACGACACATACAGTCAATTTGTTTGATCCTGTGGGGTCACGTGAGGATTTTCTACAATGGCCTATCTTGGTTTTCGATGACTCGAAGCTATTTTCAATTAGTAGCATTTTTTTGCCTGCTCAAAAAACCGTCAGTTGCTTGCAAGGAAAAGTTGCAAGATTGGCTAGAATTGATTATGTTCCTCGTGTGCACAAACCAACATCACGAGCGCATCCGGGTGGGCATGTTTACGCTAGGAATGCCTCTATTGTGCATCCCAAAGCACCAGAACGTCAAGAGTCATACCCTACCGACGCAATGTAGAAGTTGCTTGACAACTTTTTTGACAATTTTTTTGACAACAATGACAATTTTTGCTCAAATTGTATCTAGTCTCAATCTATCACCCCTATGACCCGATAATGACTCAAATAATTATCCATGATTATACAAGAATCAAGAATGCTCATGATTGACTAGGGACACATCACATATACTCAAAACATAGTCACAAAACATTGACACACAAAATAGTCACAAAACATTGTCACATATTATTCAAAAATTTGCCTCTAAATATGGTCAAATCAGCTCTTGGCTATTTGATTATACAAAAAATTGTCTTACAAATAATCTCATGGGCTTTTATACAAAATTTGGCATTACAATATATGCGATTCAGCTCATCGCCATTTTAATATACAAATCATCTCATGGGCTTTTATACAAAATTTGGCATTACAATATGTGCGATTCAGCTCATCGCCATTTTAATATACAAAATATGGCATGTACATATGTACAAATCAGTTCATTGCCACTTAAATATACAAAATTATGCCCCTAAACATGTAAAAATCAGCTCATGAGCATTTATATATACAAAAAATGAATATAGAACAATTCATCAACGATTTATACAAAATTCTCAAAATCATTCTACTCTGAACCATAGAATCAATCAAGTGAGCCTTCAGGATCGGCTCTAACCCGTATTGTGTCAAGTATTGCCTCATGGTCAGATTCACAAACTTTCCATAAAATATTGTCATGAGGTCTACTACGATACTTCATCAAATGAATATTTGTTGCAACAACAAGGTTAGAGAAATGAAGAATATGTCTATGTGTTTCAAAGTCCTTGAACAACCAAACATCAAAATTCTTAATAGGGTATCTCCAAAGCCATGTTCCTGTCACGATAATAGACCCTATTGGGTACTCAATACCCTCTCCATCAATGATTGTGGTTGTCAATTTTCTTTTAGGCTCAACACAACGACATAAATAGTAATTTGTTCCTTCTTCATTATTCTCTTTTGCAACAACTACATACACATGACCTGCATTTTATAAAGTGTTAATTAATACCAAAAATAAAGTATGATGTACAACAAAATGAACCAAAAAGAATACTAGCAAAAAAATTAACTCAAAAAATCACCTAAATCCACTAGGTTGGATACATAGTCAAAATTCACTGATGTCTCCATCTGGCTCAATTGTAGTGCTTTGGGAATTTGATATGAATCAATGGGAACCAACGGTCTACAAGACCATTTGTCAACCCACTCTTCTGATTCACATTCTTCCCACAAACAATACATGCATGAAGAGCAAAAACATACCATCTATCTCATATAAATTACCAGTGAACTTGAATTTGAACTCATAAATGAGTGCATGTCACTCGATCCTGCAACTGTACAACAATCTAGATAGTTTTCAATGTTAGATTCAGTAATCAACCAAAAATATCTACAAACCAATGACGTACCTAGATTACCTGGACCCATCGTAGACTTAAACCATCGCACAATTGTTTCTGCATCTACCAACTCAGCACCACCTTCATACTTCAATTCTTCCCTGGCTAGGGCTCTTTTCACACATGCTCCTGCACCATCGTGCTCTCCCTTACCATGTCCAGCCTCAATGAAATTTCAAAAATGTTGTACACTGCTTGTCACATGCATCCTTGTCAGCCAATAAAACATCCTTGCATTCTTGAATTGTGCGGTGCAATTATCTGACCATATTAAGTGTTGGTTGTATCGTATGTTCCTTTCCCTTAAACTATCATAGAAAAATTTAAAGCATCCTTGTACAAACTCTGATGAATGAGTACGATCATCACTTATGTAGAAGTGATACTCTCTTACAACCTTTCTATCCTCCTCTGTGCTATCATCTGCATGCATGAATGCTATGTGTACAAAAATAGAAACTTGTATAGAGTGATAATGCATGGATTGCACTTCATTTTGAGGTTGTAGTGTATAATTTTCAGCACAACACGTGGTGCGTACATGATTAATCTTAATATAAAAAGGTTTTTCCATTTCAAAAAATCTTTGAGAAATTTTTATTTGAGGAAACTTTTGAAGGAATCTTTCATAAAATTTAGTTTGAGTCATATCCAAATAGTGTTTCGCATGTGGCTCATGATTTTTAGACCTAATTCACCTTCTAACAACATCTCTTTGGTTGGGCAATACTCTTGTGTTGTCATGCCAAAAATTTTCAATTAATGTTTTTAGTGCATCTACAACAACCTTGTCTTTGCATGGTAGTCTACCTGAGAATGCCCAAAGAGAATTATTGTTAGGTTCCTCTATTTGTTCTCGCCTCTTTAATGCTTTACTTAATGTTGTTCTACTAACGCTCAATGACTTACTTGTTTTGCTTATCAAATGATCTTTTTTTATTTTCTTGCTCATTATGGTTGATGTAATGACACGTAGAGTAGCATTAGAATCTTTACTACGTGATTTTGAACCAACAAATTGATATGAATCAAATATATTTCTGACAATAGTTCTTTCACTGTTACTTTCAGATGATCTTAGGCCTAAAATTTTCATTGTCTCTCTAAAATTCAAATTTTTAATCATTTGAACAATTAATTGACATCTTGCAGTTTGATTTAAGTTTTTAAAATGGTTTTTCCATATTCTTTTAACCATTCTCCTACAATTTCGTTCATTCATTTTATTGGGCATTGACTTCAATATATTCTCATCAATGTCAATTAGATACTTTGGTTTCCTATGAATGATTCTAGGAGGTGTTAACATCGGTGCATTATGTACATTCAATTCATCAAGTAGAGAAGGTGTAATATGTTCATCATTTAATTGATTATTCAATGCGGTATCTTCTTCAATTGCATTAGGTTCAAACGGTAAATTATCAAATGTTTCTTCTTCAATTGCATTAGGTGCATTATATTCCTTTGGTAAATCGAATTGAGATGTTGAGGTTGACATACCTTCTTCTCCCATTGTTCTTATGTCACGCAATTTCTTCATACGATGCCTTTGTCTTTCCTTTTGAGCCTCTCATTGTTCCATCATTCCTCGCTTGTTCTTTCCTATGGTTGAGATCGGTTGACCTACATAGAATCATATTACATATATATGTAAAGAAAAGTTCAAAAATAAATAAATAACCATAAGTATGCATCTTATCACTATTTTTTGGAATCAAACTATTAAACAATCACAATTTAATCATTTGAAACCATGCAAAAACAAAAAAATAATAAAAATAACAATTCAATCATTTGAAATCATGCAAAAAATAAAAAATTCACTTACTTTTATGTATACAACAATGATAGAAGTGCAGACACAGTTCAAGTGGGGCCTTCAACGACCTCAAAAACTTCTTTTGAGGCTGTTGAGGCTCTTGGGCAACTAAAACTATGTCTCTAAACTACGTACGTGCTACATTGATAACTGTGTACGCGCTGCTAGGCCATAAAATGTTGGCAAGCCCAACAATATTCTTAATTGATAAGTAGTGTGTATGCGCTACTAATGGGAATAGTACCGCTTATGAGTAATAAGTACCACGTACGCGCTACTAAGCCTTAAAAAAGTTATGGAAGGGATATGGAGGAAGGGAGAGGGAGAGAGGGAGAGAGAGGGAGAGAGGGAGAGGAGAGGGGAGAGGGAGAGAGAGAGAAGAAGGGGGGTGGGAGAGGGAGAGAGAGAAGAGGGGGGGTGGGAGAGGGAGAGAAAGGGAGAGGAGGAGAGAACATGGGGGGAAGGGAGAGGTAGAGGGAGGGAGAGAGAGAGAGAGAGAGAGAGAGAGAGAGAGAGAGAGAGAGAGAGAGAGAGAGAGAGAGAGAGAGGGGAGGGGGGATGGGAGAGGGAGAGGAGAGGGGAGAGGGAGAGAGAGAGAGAGGGAGAGAGGGAGAGAGAGGGAGAGAGGGAGAGGGGAGGGGAGAGGGAGAGAACATGGGGAGAAGGGAGAGGGAGAGAGGGAGAGAGAGAGAGAGAGAGAGAGAGAGAGAGAAGGGAGAGGTAGAGGGAGGGAGAGAGGGAGAGAAGAGGGGGGAGGGAAGGTAGAGAGAGGGAGAGAGGGAATGTGAGAGAGAGTGAGAGAGAGAGAGAGAGAGAGAGAGAGAGAGAGAGAGAGAGAGAGAGAGAGAGAGAGAGAGAGAGAGAGAGAGAATTTTGACTTTTTAGGCTTGGAAATAGGCCTGGATGACAAAGCTACGGATTGGAAGTTTGATTTCCCTCCATTTCTCTCATTTTTGACGTGTTTTATTTTATCAAATTGGTTTATCGACTTTGTCATCATCAGGTTTACACTTCATAAAGTGGGTATTTCTAAAATTGCCACCATATTTTCACCCATCTTCTGAGCTTTCTAACCATATAATTTTTTTTCAATTTGAACAACAATAACATATTATTATTGAATTTCTTTTACTAGTGTCTCCATAGTTCTCACAGACATAGGTGCACCATTTTTTGAATAAATTTTGATATACGTATCCAAATTTAAAAAACTTTATATATTATTGTAGTGCACTTGATTCTTTACAATTTTTTTTAAAAAATTGTATTTTCGATTTGTTTAGTGCAACTTATGCTTCGTGCACAAACAGGTACTGAATTTTTAGGATGTACTCGATTGGAAAAATCATTTAAAAAAAAATACTCAACAAAAAATTACAAAAAAATATACATCTTCTAGTGCTCACTCTTAGCTATCTTTCTGCCAAAGGATTTGTCAAAATACTAAATCTAACTATGACTTTTTTGATGCGCACGTCAGACACTATGTTATGTTTTTCAAAAAAAAAAATAGGGTATTTTTTTTGTGCGTGAAGGATTTGACCCCCTTAATCTTATCCAATTTTGAAAAATTTTAGTAGTTTGGAAACTAGATTCATAGTACTACAATATTTGTTCTTTGATTATCTTCATATCTTGAGTGGATGACTTTCAAATTTTGTCTCTAAGTTTAGGTTCACCTGATTTCAGAAAGAAAAAAAAAGTGTCCACTTATACCCCTTTTTTGACCACGATCTTTGTGCACTTACCCTAATCAAATATTTATTTAATTAATTAAATCATTCCAAGTAAATCATTTTGATCAACTATCCCATTTATTTAATTAAATATCCTAACATATTTAATTAATAAATAAAATTGTCATTTAATCATAAAAAAAGGAATTGATTTATAAAAAGAGATTAATCACAAAAAAAAAGAATTAATCTACAAAAATAGATTAATCACAAAAAGAGGAATTAATCTGAAAAGGAAAGACTTCAATTGAAAACAAAAGAAAAGAATCAAATTGAAAGAAGAAATCAAACTTAAGATATTTCTTGTTCTAAAATTGAGATAACTTGAGAAATCAGAAAAGCCATTAAATTGAATTAATCATTTTCTCTAAAAATAAAACTTAAAGCTTTTCTTGAGGAAAGAGGTTCAGTTGCATTGAAAAGGCTTTTTCTAAATAAAAATCTTGAGCAAATTAAAGAAAAGTGCATGGAATCACCTATTTTTATCTCAAGTGCATGGAATCAACTAAATTTATCTCCAATGCAAACTTAGACTTATAATCTGAATGCATTCAATCAAGCTATAATTGGAATCTATCTCAAGATTAACTTAATCCTAAAAATGTGTTTTTTATTGAGTAATCTCAACCGCTCATTGCTAATCGATCTTGACCGTTGATATCTCTTTTAAGTTTTTATAATTTCAGCCTTCATCTCTCATTCAAAACACCCTGCAGATTTATTGTTATTGTGCAGTTTTTGCTCTGGAGTCATTGAAAATATTGTGCTTTGAGATTATTGCATCTTAGTTTATCTTTTTGCATATTTAGTTTAATTATGATTGCTTGATTGCATTTAGCTTAATATTCATTCATTTAGCTTAATATTCATTCATCTAGCTTAATCTTGCATCCATTTAGCTTATTCTTGTACTCATACAGATTAAATCCTTCGTCTTGGTGTAGTCTAGTCACTGGTATTGCTTATACAAATCTGAGAGCAAGTCTATACTCGCATCTTTTAGAAGGTAATAGGTCGATTTGTTATAGTTTTTATATTCATGATTATATCTATCCAACCATGCATGCAATGACTTAATTGAAGTGTTGTGTCTTACAGCTTGCAGATACTTATTCACTTTTCACACACATGGTGAGGAGAAGAGACTCCAATTTATCGATTGGAGGAGGCCAAAATGGAGGGCCAGGATTGATTTCAAAAAGAAAGGTTGAGATTGATTTGAAATTGAGAGGATTGAGAAGACAAGGTGTGGGATTCAAGAGATTTGGCATAAAGACATTTCTTGTCTCCACACCTCCTAAGGTACATGGGGAAGAGTTCCCAAGTACATTGGGAAGAGAAAAAAGAATTAAAAATTCCATGGAGAAAGGGAAGAGGAATTAAAAATTCCAAAATAAGAGGATGTGTGGGAAGACTAAATGAGAAGGAATTAAAAATTCTTTGGGAAAAGGATGCATGGGGAGATTCCAATAATTTGAATTTCCTTGAAAGGATCAAAGTTGACCCATCCCTAATCAAGGTGATTAGGGATATGCAAATGATTAAGAGGACTGATTATGTGGCTTAATGAGTGATTAGAGTGCAAGTGGGAAAGTTAGGAGGATGTGACATGGTGAGAGAGAATGAGTGAAGGAATATAAAATTAAAGGATAATGATAAGCATGATTAGAGAGGAATTAATTAGGATAGATGAAGATTAGGGAAAGTGATTTGTAGGAATCAGGGAATTAGCTTAGTTAATTGAAGTTAATTAACTAATAAAGATTTAGAAGAAATAATGATTGAGACGACTTTAGAAGAATAGGGAAATAATTAATTTTGATAAATTAATTATGAAAGGCTATAGTGGTAAAATTAATTAAATTTGATTTAATTAATTTTAAGAAGAACATGACCAACACAATTAAATTAATTAATTATGTGGAAATTTTAAAATTAATTAAATATTAATTTAATTAATTTTAGGTGTCTACATTTTGCCCCTCTTTGATATAGCGTCATGAAGTGATATTATATCAAAGAAGAATAAAACATAGTGGATGGAAAGGATAAGGACTAGTAGCATGATGCCCCAATCATAGGTGAGATGAGGAAGGATGGCAAAGAGGTAGTGGTATGCCCGCTCGAGAGGACATGCGGGTTCTAAGAACATGGATGTGCTCTCGAAATGGATTACAAGACTAGAGGATTGAGGATGAAAGGATGTAAAAAAGGATAAGGATGATGAAGGGGGAATGAATGAATTGGAGTCTCCAAGATAAATAAATGAAATGAGATGAAGTAAGTGGATGAGATTTATTATTGTGTATATGTGTAGAGAAAACCTAAATTTAATTTTGCAATGGAATATCTACACCACTAACTATAGAAGTTTGGATGTTGCGAATATCCAATGCATGGACTAGACACTCAGACAATAGGTTATCTCTATGCACACAGGTTCATAAACATCGATGATGGTGTAGATGCGAGACTGTGGGATCACAAAAGATAAACCATCAAACACACCATACCACAAAAACTATGTGGTGCAGGAGCACCTGAGCACCTGAATGCTCAAATCACAGCAGGTATAGCATTTTGTTACAAATTAAGCATGTGTGTTTATTTTATTCTTCTAGTAGGTTTAATAGGTTTTTTTTGTGGTGTAATGAGGTTTGGAACTCATTTTGTTTAAGAGTTTCCAATTTTTTTGGTTTTTGCTCAGTGGGCCAAAAATTGTCAATTTCAGGTCCAAATGAGCATTTTTGAATTTTTTGATGTTGTAAAGCCTTGAAAGGAATTGGAGCATGTTTATTTAGTGTTTCTAAATTATTTTGATTCATTGGTTTGAGTTCCAAGTCACCGGAAGTCAAAATGCAATTTTTGAGCAACAAAAGTTGTCAAAAATTTGTCAAAAGTTGTCAAAAAAGTGGTTTTTGGTGGTTTTGGTTAGTTCCAGCCTGTACCTGTCCATACAAGGGCTTCAAAAAGTTGGCACATGTATATAAACCATGTTCCAATCATTGTATGGGTTGTTCATTTTGGAAAATTAAGAGAAATACTTATTTTGCTCTCATTTTTGTGAGTTTTTAACTAATTTTCTAAACTTTTGAGATTACAGTCCGTACCATGGCTCCATGAGTCCGTACTACTCCTGTTTTTCATTTCTGTGATCTCTCTTGATGTTTTAGTAGTGATCTCTGATCTTCTCTTGGGGTTTGGAACAAGTTTTGTTTGAAGTGCTCTTGAGAAAGGCATTATTTTGTGGTTCCAATGGAAGATCATTCATGGTCCAACTAATTTCTTCAAAGTCTCTTCATCCATGGCTTTGAGGGAATTTTTTGGATCTGTACATACTGTACCATACATCCATTTTCCTTTTCTAGCAATGTATAAGTGTTTGTAAGCCCCTGGCAAGTGTGTGAAGTGAGTAACTTGGCTTGGGTATTCTCAAATTTGTTTAAATGGTACTTTGTTGTTCATAGCACTGTCCCTTGAAATGTTAAAGAAGAAACAAGTTGGCAAGAGACAGCATTGTGCTTTACCATCCTTGTCTCTCTCATGACTTGGTTGGTTACAAGAAGCAAAGGTGTAATCAGATTGTAAAAACAGTGTATCAATGTTTCATGGATAAAACCTCATTGCCAACCTCCCAAATGGATAGTGTGGAATGATGGATCCCTTTTCTATGCATCATGGAGATGTATTTGCAAGTGGTTCCAATGTTAAGTTGACAAGTTACACAATTTGATTGTAAAGGACCTAAATAAGGATCCAAGAACAGTGTACTCTTTGTCACAGTCATATAATATTGTCATACTTTGTGGCATCCTTTTGAGTGTTCAAACTTACAAGCTCTTTGGAGAGGTTATAGGCATTATTATATCTTTCCATTAACACATGTTTGCAGGCCATGAACATATTGAAGAAATAGGTCAAAACAGAGAAAGAAAGTTGTCATAGTTTTAAGACTATAAAAAAAAATTAAAACAGTGAAGGCGGGTGTATGAGCAAACAGTCCTAAGAAAACCTTTCCTAATTTGTATTGCAGGGTGTTATGACTTCTAACAAGGCATTTTTTCTTCTATATTTGTTAAATCTTCATTGTATTTGCTTAACCAATGTTGGAAATGCATGAGGAACTTTGAAAAGTTGTTGTCCCAGTCCTTTAGACTGTTTTTCTGTGTAAGGGCAGCAGTGTGGCACTTGTTTGATATAATGACAATATTAGAAGATAAGTTTTGAATCTTTGGAGGTGTTTGGCATATGTTAAAGCAAGGATTGAAGCATTTAAGTTGGCCTAGTATCATGAAGAAAACTTGTAAATTGCAAACCCTCACTAAAACTTTCAAAAACCCTTGAAAAGTGCCTATTTTGTGGGACAGCACTAAAACAGTCTGTACAGTACTTGCCATTGCAAAAATCCTTGAGCTTTCATCATCAAATGACCATGTCTCCAAGGGGTTTCCATGAAGTTTAGCAGATTGAGCAGGGTGAACAAATTTCACTAAAAACTAGGGCTAATTCTAGTAGCCTTTTTGGAGCAAATTTGACAATTTCATGAAATCGGTAAGGAAGGAGAAGTAAATGATTGTTTCAAATCATCAAAACTGATCAGTTAAGACCTAAGACACCCTACTACAAGCTCCACAGCATTGCATTAAGTCTTTTGATCAAAATGACCACTTGAACCTAGAAGTTGCCTTGAGTAAACCAACGTTCTTTGCATCCAATTTGGATATTTTCACTATTGAAGGGTAAAGGACAATCATCATACTTTGCAGACCTATTTAGATTCTTAGTCAACATGTTAATATGATTGAAATCCTTAAAGGTGCAAACAAGATTAGGTAAACCATGGTTCTCCAACAGTTGCCCATTCCGGGAAGAGAGGAGATTCAGCCAGTTGGACAACCAAACTTGTTCATTTTTGGTGACACTCAAGAGGACCTCATTTCAGACTTGAATTCCTTAGCATGGAAGGTAAGGAGGAGTGATGTCCAATACAATAGGGTGCAAGCAGTGTTGAATAGAGAGGAGGAGATAGGAGAAAGGTTTAGAAGAATCCCATTTGTGCCTAGGGATTGATTTGAGAAGAACATTGAGAACAAAAGCCCACCAAACTCAAAGAATACTAACCTTCCTCTATACCTCCTCATCACTATGCCTCATTATACACCAACCGAGACGTACCGAGATATAGGATGATCAAGGCAGCCCTGAACAGGTATAGTCTTGGGACACAAGATAAAAATCAAAGCAAAAAGCCCAATCATGCAAACAACATGCACATGGCCAACTGATATCTCTTGCCAAGAGTAGGACATGGATTTGGATAGACTGTCGAACATGAGAAGGATACATCTCGATGGGTGGGTGATGGATTTGGATAAACTACCAAACATGGGAAGGATTCATCCTGATGGGCAGGGTGCGGATAGATTGATGGGAGACAATAGATAAGTGGGTTGTGCAAGGTCTGCAAATGGGAGGATTGTCGATTGGATTTGATTAACACATCCCAGATGGGTGTGTGGATTACACACAAGTTAATATAAGCTCAGATAGATAGGAAAAGCTCAATTTGATTGGATAAAGCTCAATGTGATGGGGATCATAAATGAATTGGATAATATGGGAGTGGGATTAATGGTTGAATTGGATTTGATGAAAGGGGGAATATGATTGGATTGGATTGGATGAGATGGGGAATATGATTGAATTCGGTAGGATTGGATTATGGATATAGAATAAATGGATTGGAACCAATAACAAGGGAGAACCAAGGCTTTGTAAAAGGATGGAATGGAGAAATAGATTGTCTGAATAGGAGATGGAGGGATCAAGCATATGAATAGTGATAGGATATGGAGGAGTAAAGGACAAAAAAATAGGTGGAATGGGGATCCAAGAACTATTGTGCAAAGGAGTAAAATTACCCACTAAGGGTAGTGCGATTATGGATAGAAGGATGGTGGATAAAGATGTATGAGATGGAAGGATATTGTGCAAGGGATGTGGATGGTGGAAGAATGTAGGCTTGTATGTTCCAGAGCATGCATGGATATTATTTGTCCTATATATTGATCAAGATGGATTTAGATAGGATGAGGGATATGAGATAGAGAATATGGATAGGATAGTCAAGATCAAAGATATGAAAGGAGGATGGAGGTAGATATGATGCAGTTAGTGGATAACGAATATGGAAGAAGTGGATGACAAGATAGCATAGATGAAGCCTGCCCCCAAGTGTAGAGTGTAAGAGGATAAGGCGATCACACATGATTATTGTTTGCCAAGTTTTCATCATGGTACTTACCCAAGGTGGCACAAGAAGTTGTTTTCACCATTGGATGGAATTTTTTCTCTTTACTATTTTTTTTGTTTCTTTTTCTTCTCTTTTTTTTCTTTTTTTTTGAATTTTTTGGAAATAATTTGGATGGATAAGAATGAGGATAAGTGGATTTGGAATATAGTGGATGTGTGAAAGGGAGATGGAGAGAGGACTCAAGCATCTAGTTCCACTGATAGTATCCCTTAAAGATGTGCTATGTTGAACCAAGATAACTAGAGGTATGCTTCTAGATGTTGGTAGAAGCAGATGGGGAGATGGAATGGTTGGAAGATGGGGGGATGGGGTTTTATGCAAAGCATTGGATGAAAGGAATGAGATTATGGAAAATGGATGGGGTTGTGAAACACTTGTGGATAAATGGATGGGGATGTTGGGAAGATCAACATTGGCACACACCTTGAGGGGTGGTGGAGTTGTGGAGGATAGGATTTTGAGTTAGATGGAGGATCAAATGTAGGTTGTGGGACATGAGGACCCAAAATAGATGGAGGGGATGATGAACTTGGGATGGTGGATTTTGGGATGTAAGGACCCAAAAATGGATTTTGAAGATGGATGTGTTGACGGGTGTTTTGACACACTCACCAACAGTCAGGTAGTTTATGCAAACACTCACCACCTCTCCTAAAAAGTAGTAAGTTTTGAGAAACTAACTACTCCAAGGTCTCTATAGTCAGGTCTCAACGGTGATGGGCAGCTTAGTGGTTGATGTGATTGTACCTATCAAGGGGCCTGCTGGTTGAAACAACTTCGAATTACCTACTTTTTTTGTATTTCAGATTTAGATTCTCTTTCGAAATAAACTGCAAAAGATAGATCAGGGAAACAAGAAAATAACAATGATACCAATACAATAACAACTTAATGAACTACGCAATTAGCGCCACGCAATCCAAAAATCATCAATATCATTGAAACCAACATTCAATAACGGACCTCCAATAAACATGCAAAGTCATGCAACCTCACAAATTCATGGAAAGAATATCACCACAATATCGTTCTATCACATTAATTCTCATACACCACTTATGTGCGCAATATGATTCATAAAGCAATAAAATATAAGACCAAAATAAGTTGTTGATTTCAAACAATAGACATTACCAAATTGCAAAGAACAAATTCATAGGACATACGCATAGATCAAGCAATCTATAAGTTGCTTCTTGTATTAACTCCAAAGAATGTATCACAAAACTACTCAAATTCATAACAATAATCTAGAATCTCTAAGTGGGCCTCAAATCATCAATTTGTGTACCCTCTAAATGGAATCTCTAATTGGACCTCAAATCATCAATTCGCGGACCCTTAACAATCAATCAAAATCTCTAATTTATAGAGTTTCTTGTCCTACTTTCTAGGAAATAAACCTAATCTAAATTAAGAACTAGAAAAGCAAGGAGTCACAGTTGACTTGCAAGTCTCTGCTTTGGACTCCAGTTAACTATTACGAAACCGAGAATGGGTGAGCATTACAAAAATGGTGTTGCATGAGCCAACACTTCGTAATTATGCAAAACTAACGCCCAAAAAGAAAGTGTGACATCCAGATCAATTTCCAATTTGTGCATGCAAGCACCAAGTTGTCCATGCATCAAGATTTTAGACAATAATTTGATCTTCTATTCACTTTCAGCTTAACTCTCATTTCTATCTGCACATTAAAATAATTATAATTAATTTATTTCCAAAAATGTACCAATTTATTTTATAAATTCACAATTTCAAATAAAGATTGTAAACTTTAAAATAAAATAATTTAAATCTATCAAATTAAATAAAAACAATATTATAAAAAAGATTTAAATCATTATAAAAGAATTTTATTAAATTTTTAAAATAAATTAAAATTCAATAAAATCAATAATCAATAACCCCCTTTTCATGATGGAGCCCATTTTGAACTTTCCCTTCAAAGACCAAAAATAAAGAATAATTAATTTACATCCAAAAAGAAATGAATTTAAATCAATAGATATTTTCAATCTAAAAATGGATTTAAATCCATTTTGTTTTAAATGCCTCTTTTCAAAATTTTCAATCCTATGAATCCTTTTCCCACCTGCAAAAAGAAAGTAGAACAATAATTAATTAAAACATTGGATTCATGAATTCAAGAATTCTTTCAAATGCTTTCATCACGATGACTATTATAGACTATCAATCATAAATGAAAAGCATTTAGCTTGGAAATAAAAAAGAAATGAAACATGATAAAGCTGAATGCTACGTGTTTTTCATTGTCAATGTTTCTCTGATTTTTCTTACATGCCATTCTCAACGATTTATTATTGGCTGTGCAGATACATGTAATTCATTTTGCATTTTCTTTCAATTAATGAAATCTCCACTTGGGTGCATTTAAAACAAAATGGATTTAAATCCATAATTAATTTTTAGGGCTCGTACCCGATTTTCACGCATATTTGTAATGTTTCCTTGGTTTGCCCTAAGTCGTGTTTCTTTATCTTTGCTGGAGAATTCATCGTGAACAATTTATATTCTATTTTACTCTGATCAAGCTATTGATTTTGGAATTTTACTCTATTTGCTCTGATAAGATTTCTTCATTTGTTGCGATTGGTGCTATTTGGTGGCGATTTTAGTGATTCCAAATTCATTTCACACGGTTGATGGTTTGTTCCTTCACTGAATCCACTTCTAATATTGTGCAGATTTCGTGTCACTCCAAAAATTTCCACTTGCAAACTGACTTCCAACAATCTTCGCAGTCAATGATATTGGAAACCAACTGTTTGTGTTTCTTATAAACTGCTCACAATTGTATCATTGTCTTAGATACTTGCCGGTAATACCCATCGACATTCTTATTGACAACCGATTTATTTCATCTTGTTGCTCGTATTGGTTGGATTGTTTGCTTTGTCAACTATTTCAAGTTGCGATATCAATGTGTTTTCATTTTGTCCTCGGAGTTTGGGATTCTGGAATTCCAAGACTCTAAAACTCTGGGGTTTCGAGCTTTTCGAAAGTTGATTCTTCCATACCCCGGAGGTCCGAAATCCCGGGGTGCCTTCACGTTTTAATCTCCTTCACTTAATCTCCAAGTTGGTTATGCGATTCTTCTTCATTCATGGCACTGAAACCTCATATTGAATGCCCATACTTTACGCGGCTCTCATCCGATCTTGATATTTGTGGCTTATGATTTGGTTTTGGTTATATCTGTTATTTCTCCTTCCATTAAAATTGTGCCACGATTGCTGCATATTACCGTCTCAAAGTCACAAATTACAGTTAGCAATATTTTGCATTTGTTTCTTCAGACTTTGGTTTCTGAGACTTTGGTTTCTGAGGAGTCTGAGGAGTCTGAGGAGTCAAGTGATCGTATACTTCAGAGCCTTCGGCTTCGTGATAGTTCGCTTCTCCTTTGTCACTAGGGTTTACGTAGATTCAAACATTTGACTTGATATGTGCTTCTCATTACTCATCTTTTCACTGGTTGCTTTGAATCTATATTTCATTTTAGGCTCAGACCGCGCCTCTATTTCAATCACTTACTACACATTATTACCACTCCCATCACTGTGTCTTGTCTCTTACGTTCGCAGTGAATTCTACATCTCAAAATGACCTCGAGGTTCCGGAACCAAGAAGTTCCGGGCTTTGGAATACTAGCTCCTCCATGCACCGAAGGTCCGAAACTCCGAAGAACTTCATTATTTTGACTCCCGAAATATACCTTATATTTATGCCTCTTCGAAATTTATTTTACTTGCATTTCAAGATTTCGGAGGTTGGAAGTTCCGAAGCTTTTTATTTTTCATTTTGTCTTCGCTCACATTATTTCATATCTTGGAAGTCCCAAACTCCGGGGTTTTGGGACTATGGAATCCTGATTTCACAAAAAAAATTATCTCCTCAGGACACCGGAGGTCCAGGGTTCCGTAGTCCATCCTTTCCTTTGCTGCAAATTGAATTGACCATTGTCACCTCCCGGGTTTCGGACTTCCGGGGTCATGGGTTTGGGATGCATTGTCTACTGCACTCTGGGAGTCCAGGGTCTTAAGCTACCTCAAGATCTCGGGAGTGCAAGATTCCGGGTCTTAATTTTTCAGTCTTCCAATGCCTCGAGGTCTGGAGTTACACTTAGAATTTTCAGACTCTAGAAGTCCGAGAAGTCCGAGATTACGGAGTATTTTACTTAGGAAACCCTCAAAATCAAAATTTATTCATCTAATCTCCCCAAATAAACTTTAAATTTTGAATCTTAAGCTTAATTTTAATTAAATTTACAAGACTTTAAAACTTAAATAAATTTAATTTTGACAAAACTCAAAATTCAAATGAATTCAAATTTTAAAATAGTGTAATTTAAAGTTAGTTTTTCCTTTTTGGGCTTGGGCTTTATTGGAAGATTATTAAAATTTACTAAAATTAACTTTAAATATTAAAATTGGAATAAAAGTTTATATTAATAATTAAACATGTTTAATCTTAAATTAATCCAAATTTGAATTAATTTTTTTTAGGTTTAAACATAATTAGCATATTAATATAAATTTTAATTAATTTTAATGTTTAATTTTAATTTCAATAATCTTTAAATCTTATTTTCAAATTATTTAGTTTTATGATTATTTAGTTTTTTAGTTTTTTTGTTATTTTTCAAAGAGTTTTCAATTTTTAAGGGAACTTGTGTTTTTTTTATTTTTTTGGATTTTGCGGATTTTTTATGCTTACGCCAAGCCTACAACCTACAGAAATGATAGTTCTAATACTTAATATAAGTACAGATCCAATAGCCAACAAGATGAGAAAGGGGGGGGGGGTGTGAATCATACAAATTTAATCATCCATAAAAACATCAGAGTCAACCTTGGTAACATATACTTCAGTAATATAACCAAAACTGTCAAACATGCAAACTTAAAAGCATATAAACAATATAAACCTCATAACACCAGATTTAACGTGGAAACCCAAATAGGGAAAAACCACTGTGGGATTTCGGACCCACTAAGAAATATACTCTTCTAGAGTATACTCGGTTAAAAGCAAATCCTGTTAAAGATTACAAACACATTGCTAGATGTGACCCGGTTAAGGGATTTCCCTCAGATCTGTTAGGATCTTCACCTTGTTAGAAGTAACCTTGTTAAAGGATTTCAAACACTCAATCAAAATGTCACCTTGCTAGAGGGTTTACATATAAGACTGTTAAGTCCACTCGGTTAAGAGATTTTCTGTCACCTTCACAAAATTACAGTAATAAAAATCTATCTGCAACTTCACATCTAAAATGCTAAAGCAGATTCCTATTTGTTCAATACAATCTAGACATAGAACTAATCTTGTCTATCTGTTGGGCTTCTATACTTTGTTATTCTAACAGGTCTTCAAGCTTCTGTGCTCGGTAATCACTATGTAGCATCCCTGTGCATACACTTGCCCGCGCATACATTGTTTATCAACAGTTTCCTATTTATAAACAATTAGATAATCGCTTAATCTCCTTGATCACATTTCCCATGATCAATCATAACCATCAGATCTTTGATCTTGTCCAGGTTCAATGCATCTTTCGATCTGAAAATGTTTTACCCCGCCTTGGAACTTGTGTCAGGGTATTGCGGTTCAATTTGAGCTATAGATCTTTATGCCGACTTTCCTTTGTCTTAGATTCGTTAACAAACTTCATTCACGGCTCACCAATCATTTAATCCGCTCCAGCTCATCAGCTTCCTTCATTAAATACCGCATGTAAACATTTAATGCATTCTGTTATAGCTCGGTTACAACTCGGTAACAACTCGGTGAATACTAAACTTCACTTGGTAGACATTCCGCCTCCATTAACCGATAGCGATAACCTTAGGGTTTACCGACTAGGTTCTTTGCTTGATAACATAGTATAGTATTAACCTTTACAATTTACAACATATGTATGATGTAAAAACAATCTAAAACATCATGATCTCATCATTGTCTGACTCGGTAGTAGTTGCCCATTGAATACCTTATTCATCCCCTTATTCATCATATCCTTTCGTGTGTCTTTCACCAACATCTTTATAATCTTCATATCATACTTCTCAAGATATGGCAACATCATACTGAATTAGAAAATCAATTTCTTGACATCAATGACAAAATAATAATATCAAGACAGTAAAACATCTTTAATCAGTTATATCCATAGTCATCAACAACCTTCTCAATATCCTTATGAAATGCTAACAATCTTTCATTGCCTGTTATAATGCAATATTGCCAACACAGAAAATGACGACAACGATGACGAACAAAAAGACGAACGCACGATGAAGATGACAACAACGACCAACAAGAGGACGCATACACTAAAATGAAGACGCACAAGCAACAAGCTCGGAACCTCAAGGACCCGAGTTTTTGAAAAATGGACAGAAAAACAGCTTGGGAGTTCGGAAATCCGAACTTCCGAGGTGAAAACCAAAAGACGAACAAACACTTCGGGACTCCAGGAACCCGAAGTTTCGAAGTGATGCTCTAAAATGACACAAAGCGAACTCGGGAGTTCAGGAACCCGAACTTCCGAACAAGAAAACAAAAACATGATCCAAAACTTTGGAAACCCAAACTTCTGGGGCTACACAAACAAACAAATGAAACAACAACGAACTCGGGAACACGGGGACCTAGATTCTTGAACAAAGAAACAAAAACAAGAAAACAACCCACCTCAAGAACTTGGGAACCTGGGTTTCAAGGTGAAAAAAACAAAAGACTAAAAAGAAAAGGAAAAACTAATAGAAAAAAAGATAAAAGAGGGGACCCGTATTTTCATATAAATGAATATGATGGGAGTAGATATGTAGGGCATAACAGGATGATTGTTAGATGAAGGATTAGAGGACTTATGAGTGGAGGGAGCTTGTGGATTAACAAGTTTGGATGCCAATTTGGATTTTTCTTTGAGATGCATTTCTCCAGTGATTAGCTTGGGAATCCACATAGGTTTTTATTTTTTCTTTTTGGGCCATTGTGGCCTTTTGGATTTTTCTTTCTTTTGGATCATGTGTTTCTTTCCTTGAGCATGTCTTTTTGAGGGGACATGTTGATCCTTGGATTTTGTGGATTTCTGGATTTATGCATTTTAGATTTGGCATCCATATTACTTCCAATTGGAATGGTATGGGTGCATGAGAATGGATGACTTTGAGGTTTTATGGATGGGATGATGGAGGGAGAATGTTGGAAGGAATCCAAAGATGTGTGCCTTTGTTGATCTTTCTTAGGGATCATTTGAGGGGATGGAGTGGTGGATGGAGGTATGTAAGGACCCGAGATGCATGGAAGGGATGAAGGGTTTAGTGCTGGAACATAAGGATCCAAACTGGACGTGGATGAGGAAGGAAAGAACTTTAGGACATAAGGATCCAAAAGGGATTTGGAAGATGGGCAATGGAAATGTTTGGATTTAGATGAAGGTATTTTAGATTCAAAAGAGATATAAGGTATACCAACATCTTGAGCATGAGCTTTGTAGCCAAGGCCATATGAACTTGTATTTTCTTTGACTTGAAGGGGTTATAATATACCCTGTTCATGGAGGCCTAACCCTTTACCTTGATAATTCATTTTTTGACAAATTATTTTTCCAATGGGATACTTATTATTTTGGAAACAATATGCAAGTCCATTTTGAGGGGGTGGGATGTCGAAGGGATTGTAATCTCTTGGAGGAAACCATAATGGATGAAGGTGGAAGAGCCAAGTTGATAGATATGGGATTCATGAATAGCTTGGATAGTGGTGATGGTAGGCTGTGTAGGATTGGGATCATGTGGGGAATTAGGAGGAATATTAGGATCATCATATGGATTGGGATTATGACATGGAGAGGAAGGAATACTTTGACCTTGACTTGGGATGGGATCATGTGGTGGAGTGGAAGGGATGATTGGATCTTGAGATGGAGTGGAGGGGATGGGAGCATGAGATGAAGTGGAGCGGATGGGATCATGAAATGGACTAGAGGCTAGACATGGATTTTGAGATGTAGAGGTGTCATGAGATGGAGGGATGCCTTGATCTTGATGTGGAGAGGAATCAATGCTAGCATGTTCTAGAACAAGCGCTTGACATGGTTGGGGTTGGGCAGATGGTGTGATGGAGGAGGAGGTGATTTCTTCAACTTGGATGGATGGGGGATGGGAGTATCATGAAGTGTAGGAGAATGAGGTGTGTATTGATGGGGAGGGGATGGAGGTGGATGTAGAACTTGAGGATACTGGGAAACTTTGTTTTGAGGTGGGTATTTTGTCTCCTTTGCTAGTATTTCTTGGATAAACTTATGAAGAAACGACTTGGAGGATGGGGATGATTTGGATTTTGGAGGATAAGGATTATGTGGAGGTTTAGTATTGGATGGAGGATTGGGTTTATGGATTGAGGGATTAGAATTAAGGCTAGGAGAACTTTGGTGTAAAGGATTTCGATGGTGAGTGGCTATGGAGGTTTTATAAAAATATGGGGATTGGGATGTGGATGGGTGGAAATATGGAGGTATACATATTGAATCGGAGGGGTATGTAGATGAGGGATAATATGATGACATGAATGGGGAATAAGAAGGATTTTCCTTTTCAAAGGTAACGGAAGGATAAGAGATGTGAGATGAATTGGGACTGACTTGGTAAGTGGGTTGGGGTGGGAGACATGAATAGGTGGAAGTTGGATAACTTTGAGGCATGTATGAGCTAGATGGGCATGGTTTATAAGGTGATCCTTGAACTTCCATAACCATTTCTTCAAACCAACCCATGATGTTTGAATGTAGGTTTTGAATAGACAACTTTTTTCTTTGCTGAGTGTGTGCAAACTATGCAAGGGTAACCTCAAAATGATGAGAATGGGGGGATAAGTTGGAATTGGATGAATGTGAATTGGTCAAGAAAGGTGATGAGATGATGTTAGATGAAGATGAGCACTAGGACTTAGCAACTTTGGATTTGATTTGGATTGATTTGATTTGATTTGATTTGCCTGGATTGGATTGGGTTTGATTGGATTGGATTGGATTGGTCCTTGGATTAGGACAAGATTGATTAGATTAAAATGACCCTTAGCCCTTGGATTAGGACTTAGATGAGGTGAGAAATTGATGATGTGGACCACAAAGCAATGTGACAACCAAGCTAGGTAAAATTCAGACCCTTGGATTAAGGTGCAATTGATCAAAACTTCTTCTACTTAGGATAGCCTTACGTTCCTAAGAAAAAGAGGGTAAAAGAACTAGGGTTTTGATGAGCCCAAAATTATCAAGAAAAGGTACTTGGGGGAGATTTTTTCCCAAGCACAAGAGTCGATTGCTGATTGATTAGAGATAAAGGTTTAAATCAAACTTTTGCAAAGTGTTGACCTTGGATTAGGATGAGGTTGATTGATTGATAGATGATTAATTGATGATTGGATTGCAAGGGTGATTAAGTTGATGTGCTAAGTCCTTGAGGATGGAATGAAAATGATTATGGAAGGATGGATTGATGATAGGAAGAAGGGGAAGGTTACCCAAGATTGGATTGATCCAGTTGGCCAGAGATATTAGTTGGGGATTGATGATCATTTGGATGGATGAAAATCGATTAGGGATTTGAATTAGGAAGAGACGTTGAAGCAGGACAAAGACATTGAAACGGTGACGTGAAGACATTGAATCTCAATGCTTAACAGGGCAGAGACATTGAAGGACAGTTTGACAGTTTTGAATGAAATATGGTAAAACTTGGTCAAATTTGGAAAGATGTTTGATTTTTTTCTATTCTTGGAAAGAGAATATTAGACAATGAAGACACATTAGCCAAGGGCAATGCTTGATAACAAGTGTGAAAGTGATTGGGGGCGTAGATTAGCCTAAACAAAATTTCACTGGTTTTGCACAAATGAAGACACACATCAAACATACAACTTAGGTTGGAAAGTGGAAACCATTTGATAGACCTCTCGCACAAAGTGATACCTCAAATAGGTGAATATATAGAGATTATGGTAGCACTGCCCCCCCCCTTACAATGCACTCACTTCTCAGGCATACCAAATCCTCTTACCCCAAAGATTCGAAGATCTATTATACGGGGAATTCATGTCTCATCTCAAGAGTGGGTACATGAGAGGTAACTTCGGGGTACAATCCACATCCCCTGCACAATCATATGTGGGATTTTGACTACTACAACAAGGTTCTTAGTTATTTTCCAACGGGTCTAGTCAAACAACGAATCCATGAAGCAAGCCACTAAAGGTTTTAACTGAGCTTATCAGTATAGAGAAGGCCTTCACATACATCAAATTCACTCAACACTCCAATCATTTTACTAGGTTCTTATATAGCAGCTCGAAAACACACCGCTCGAGATCGCACTGGAAGAGTCGATATCCCTGACGTGTCCCAATTCGAAATATCCTTGTGGGGTGATGAAATCCCTAATCAAAGATACCCCTCAATAAAAAAGGAAAAGGCGGGTTTTGTTAATCGCTTTTCTCTTACACCCAAGATCCATGAAGGCGAGGAGAGAGGATACTAAGCATAATGATGGGTCCACCCTATGAAAGTGTAAGTGCACAAGACACAAAAAACACACTTTCTTTTTAACCTATGTGTTTTCTAATCTAATGCATGAAAGAAGTCTAATTTAGTGGAAAAATAAAAGCCTTCGACAAATGTCTTGCAAAAGATGATTAGTAGTTTGAGTTCTTGTCTTGGACCAACGAAAAGGCTACAAAGATAAGATGATTAGCACAAAGATACAAATATCAAGATTACTTATGATTTTATAAACAAAAAATTGGATTCCTTATGATTTTCTACGTAATTTCAAAAAAAACTTTTAATGAAAAATGATTTCATATGCTAAAATTAAATGCATTTAAAGTTTAAAAAGAAGGATTGACTTTGAACGTGATAAGATAATTTTTAAAACATGATATAAAAAATATAATGACAACCCATTTTATATCTCCGAGTCCTCTTTCCATCACATTTTGAATTTTTAAAATCCAACACCCGAGCAAAAATTTATGACCGTTTTACTAAAATTGCTTTTTTAATTAAGCGTAGACATTGAACGTCTGCGTGGATGTAGGTTCAATCCATATGCAGATGTTGATTCACATTTTTTAATGAAAAATTAAAAAAAAAGTTAGGCGGGAAGATTTTTTTGAACTAAGGCGTTGATTTGGGGCTGCAAAGATGTCAAAGCACAAAGTTTACAAAAATGGCAGGTTAAAAATTCAAATTTTGCATGCAGACGTTGAAACAACAAGTTGTAGATGCTGATTTGTAGGCGCAAACGCTATTCCGGAACCTGCAACTTGGAAACTCATAAAAAAATCAAACTTGAAATTAGTACTAAGGGATGTGGGTCCCATCGGACGTGCCAAAATGAAGAGGGGAATATCTAAGGTTAATAATCAGTTGCATAAACCACACAAAAAACACCAATAAAGCATTTAAACAACTAAATTGATCAATTATACTTTAGCTTCCACTCTTCCTTCGATTGAGGTAGATGAAGTGGAAGATGTGTCCTTGTTGCTCCACTTGATTTTCTTTTCCACTTGATTTGCTCCTTGGATGAAGGATTGGTGTGGATTGATTTCCACTACACAACAAGAGATTGGATTGAGTGAATGAGTAGGATGAAATGGATTGGCTAAGTAAGACAAGATTTTGGCATTATAATGGTATGATAGAGGATTTTCATCCTCAAATGGACATCATAAGGATATGATGGAAGTGGATGATTTGTGAGGAGAAGAGACTCCAATTTGTAGATTGGAGGAGGCCAAAAATGGAGGGCCAAGATTGATTTCAAAATGAAGATCCTAGTTGAGATTAATTTGAAATGGAGGAGAAGATTGAGAGGACAAGGTGTGGGATTCAAGAGATTTACCATAAAGGCATTTCTTGTCTCCACACCTCTCAAGGTACATGGGGAAGACTTCACAAGTACATTGAGAAGAGAAAAACGAATTAAAAATTCCTTGGAAAAGGGGGAGAGGAATTAAAAATTCCAAAATAAGAGGATGTGTGGGAAGACTAAATGAGAAAAGGAATTAAAAAATCCTTGGGAAGACAATGCATGGGGAGGTTCAAAGAATTTGAATTTCCTTGAAAGGATCAAAGCTGACCTATCTGATTAGAGATGTGCAAATGATTAAGGGGATTGATTAGGTGGCTTCAGGAGTGATTAGAGTGCAAGTGGGAAAGTTAGGAGGATGTAACATGAGGAGAGAGAATGAATGGAGGAATATAAAATTATAGGATAATGATAAGCATGATTAGAGAGGACTTAATTACGATAGATGAAGATTAGGGAAAGTGATTTATAGGAATCAGGGAATTAACTTAGTTAATGGAAGTTAATTAACTAATAAAGATTTAGAAGAAATAATGATTGCGATGACTTTAGAAGAATAGAGAAATAACTAATTTTGATACATTAATTATGAAAGGCTATAGTAATAAAATTAATTAAATTTGATTTAATTAAGTTTAAGAAGATCAGGACCAACACAATTAAATTAATTAATTATTAATTTAATTAATTTTAGGTGTCTACACTTACCATGCAATCTCTCTCTCTCTCTCTCTCTCTCTCTCTCTCTCTCTCTCTCTCTCTCTCTCTCTATTTATCTCTTTCCCCTCTCCCTCTCTATCTCTCTCTAACCTCCCTCTCTCTTTATCTCTCCCTCCTCCCCCTCTCCCTTTCTATCATTTTATAAGCTACAAAATGCAAGAAAATCTTATGATGCACAAAAGGCAATCACATTAAGATTTGGCATTTATCAAGCCACAATGTGATCATGTTAATTCATTTTGAACATAACACAAGTGCATTATGTATCAAATTGGCCATTTGGCCACTAATCGCACACCATTTCTATGCACAAGCCTAGATTTATGCAAGAATACACTTTATCTTGGGGATAGGAGGGACTCCTTGAATTCATACTTCATTATCTCAGTTTGGGAAGAAATAATTTTATTTTTTTTAAAAAGCAAAAACCTTCAATATAGAGTAGGCGAGTTTTCTAGATTCAAGAAAAATTTTCACTTCAATAACAATTATATAATGAAAGCTTAAAAGTCCCAAAGGCAAATGGAATTCGAGATTTCACGTTTTAAAACACAATTTATATATGTGGTTTTTACAAGCACTAAAGACATGAAAAACCTTGTTACCACAAGTAAATTTGGTTTTCAAGGTTTATAACACTTTCACAAAATTGAAAGGGATGGGGAACACTATCGGAAAAAATTAACAAGAACAAGAATCTATGTGATTTTCAATTCCTAAAGCACAAAAGCTAACTCAAGAAAATGTATACCAATTCTAAATGCAAGGTACTTGAATTAGGTTGTTGTGTGAGCATTTTGACATGCCCTCATAGTATAGGAACAAAGTTGAATAAAAAAGGAAAACTATACTAGAAACCCTAACACAAGGTGAAGATATTTCAACATATGGACAAGAGTTTTTAAAAATAGAATACCTCGAGAGCACTAGTATGAAGAAAATGACTTGGAAAACAATTTGCATAGAGAGCATAATGTTGTTCAAAGCCTAACCTAGGAACAAAAGTAAAAAATACATGTAGCTTAATTAATAGATCAAGAAATGATGATACAAGACTTTGGTGATAGCTCAACATAAATTAGGAGGGCTCAAGTTTGGAAAAGAGCATTTGACAACTTGACAAGATTTTATGTTTACAATTTGTGAAATGCAAAACTTCTCACAATTTATGTACTCCCATCCTATGAAATAAACGCACCTCATTATGACTCCATTGTCGAGTTTCAGAGTTTGACAACAATTTACTCATCTATGTAATTGAAATTATAAAACCCTAATTTGTAGTACCCCTCCCTTGATCAAACTATTTTGATACTCTTTTTTACCATCAGTGGGTTTTGTGGATACACTATGTGGTGGTGTTTTATTTAGATATTATGCTATGATGAACTATGTTTTGATGTGTGATTCAATGAATGTTGATTATGTATTATTCCTTATGGGTGATTAGATGTTAACTTTACTTATGCATTATTGACCATGGATTGACACATTTACCTTATGTATGAGTTGCAATATGTATATGTTTTCATGTGTGTGTGTGTGGAGTCTGTATGGGGTGCGTGGAGATGTTTTTTTTCTTGTGTGTGTCTACCATGTTTGAATGTGTGTGTGTGGGGGGGGGGGGGGGGGGGTTCGGTGATGCGAGAATTGTAGGTACAAGGTACTAACTCCACCTAGCTCCACAGGTCTGAGCGTACCTAATTAACCCGATGGAAGTGGAAGAGATAATCTTAAGGCCCTAAACATCATCCCTAGCCTTGCTTGATAGTGAGCATTGTCAGTGTTCTATCAACCTTTTCAATGTTGGTATGCAGGTCAAGTATTTACTTTGTTTAGATGAATTTTTGTGTTATGCGTTTTGTGATTTTATTTATCCTTCTAGTGTATTTTATGTGAAATTCATTATTAATACCTTAAGGTAATTAATAATTAATGTGTATTGTCATGCTTAAATTGTATTAAGGATAATTAAAATGGGAACCTTTTATGTTAAAATAAATAAATAAATCAATCATACTAGGTTGATTAATTAAATTAATGGTAAAATATATATTATCTAGTGGATTTAGTGGATTTAATATTATGTCATGTGTTTTTGTAAAAGAATTATTTTAACTTTTATAAAAATATATATCTTTATGGCTTTTTGTGTGAGAGAATTTAGTTTTAAATTGAAAATATAAATGTTATTAAAATTAGAGGAAAGAAAGTCAAATTGGAATTTTAGAAAATGTTGAATTTCCACAAGTAGAAGATTTTTGCCCTAAAAGATATTTTGGTTAAAAATCCTTTATAATTGGGGGATTTCTCCAGATTATGGAGTTCTTTTATTTTGGGAAATTTTCCTCTATGTGGTTGAATGTGGATTTTGCTGGAAGTGTTGAAGAAGTTGGGAAAGGTTTCAGTTGGTGAAAAGCTTTGGAAAGACTCTTCAGTTTTCTTCCAGGAAAGCATATAAGGTTGGATTTTAAATCTCTGTTTTTAGAATTTGTGTATTAAAGAAATATTTGTGTTTTGTAAAATTTTGTCTCTCAAATTTGTAGAGCAAAAGAAAATTTGTGAAGTTAACAAATTTTAAATTTCAAAATTTTAATGCCTATTTTGTGGCTGGCAAATAAGGAAAACTTGTTTACCTGAAGAATTGTTGGTTTTGTTGTTACAAGAAACTATGTTTTTTTGCCTTAGTATGTTGTGGTTTTTGTTTTATTTTATTTATTTATTACCCACAGTCATGGGTCCAACAAAGCCACAACCGCCTCCCCTATGATCATTTTGTGGGTTCAAAAAAAAAAATGTATGTGTGTGTGTGTGTGTGTGTGTGTGTGTGTGTGTGTGTGTGTGTGTGTGTGTGTGTGTGTGTGTGTGTGTGTGTGTGTGTGTGTGTGTAATTTTATATATATACTATCGTTTTAGAATTTTTATATTGATATTAGTGAATATGGATTGGAGGATTATATTGTTTTTGAAAACTATTGAAGAAATTGATTTAAACGTAAATTTAGAAATTATAGTGAAACATGGTCAAATATGAATTAGATGGAAAAAAAATCTATTTTCAAATGTAATGATGGTTTTTGTTTCATGTATGTTTGGCTTCATAATTAAGTCATCATGCAAGTCAATTGGCTATATGTTGAATTAGACATTTTCATGTTTTTTTTCCTCTGTGGTCATGTCTCGTGAGTAGACTGAATTGTCCAGTTGGTTAAACCTAGATGGAAGGGTTTGTATGACCAAGTGTATTTCTTTAGTTGTATTTGAGCTCCCTGGGTATGGTTGGCTTTTGTGTTTTTGCCTTGGAGTTCTTGGGAATTGTGTAGTGTCATAAGGAAGAGTGGCTTCCAAGTGGGGGTTGAGCCCAAAGTGGCTAACAGGATAAACCCCTCGGAAGTTGGATAATTAAGTGATAACCTAATAATATATTAGGGGGTTTGGGTAGCTTAAATACTAATTAAGATTAATTGTACCCCGCTCATGGTTGAGTGCTTGTACAGACTCGGGATGCAGTGGGAAGACCTGGAATGGCAGGGACCTAAGGCCTATGGAGGTCTACCAGGATAACCATTCCAAGCTATGCAATGACACTCTTCCCTTATGTTCACTGATGTGTAGACTTGTTGATGTCACTTGGAGTTTTATTGTGGAGTCATGTTTGTGTGTGTATGTTTATGTAGTTACCCGATGTAATGTTTAGACCATGTGTGCATTCTTTGTGGTTTGCTAGAGGGTCTTATTGCTATCTCCTAACACGATGGGGTGGTTCTTTTTGAGCCACGTGGTTAGGTGGTAGTGCCACTTTCCATCGGGTGTTCGTTCTATTCTTGTGAGGGTTGGCTTCGCAGGTGTTCTAGTTGTTCTCATGGATTTGATCTTCTCATGTACTAGTTGGACCCTATTTGTTCTTCTTGGACCATTCTTGTAGTTCTTGGACCTTATGTGGTCGGATGTATGCCTTCATGGCAAGCTTTAATTTTGGTGTAATCATTATGTAATCTTATGAGACTTGGTGTTTTAAGTGCAATGTAATATTATGGAATCCTCGTAATGTATATGCAGTGTATTATGATGAGAATTAAATGGTAGGATTTATATCTTTAATTAGAAACATTAATGTAATGTAAATGAATGTATTATTATGAATGCAGCATAGAAATATTTATGTTATCAAGTGCAAAAGTATGAATCAATCATTGTTTGCTTTAATTAAGTTCCTAATTGTTAAATATATCTTAAGTAGATTATTGACCTTAAGTAATGATTAATTTAATTAAGTAATCCACGTTGGGAAACCCTTCAGGAGTTGTAGTTTAAGTCTTCCGTTTGTGCAATTAAATGCAATCTTTCATCATAATGCTATGGTATGTTCTTTATGTTTAAAAAAAATAAAATATTTCCACTCTTTTTCTAATGTTTTTTAGTATATTCTTTTAGGGTTTCTTGGCGAGGCATTACATAATCTTTCTTTACTTTTTGAGTTTTCAAAGTTGAATAATGTTTAAACAACCTCTGAATTAGTGTTCATTTGAAAACCTAAAAGTTTTTTCAAGACTGAGCTTTTGAGGTTTGAAAACTTAATTCCTTTGTACAAATTGTAGAGAAAATCCAAAAACACAAAATGAAAGAGACTGCTCACTTTTAATTTAATAACTTTGTTTGCATGGATGGAACTTAGATTTTTGCAAGTCACTTAGACTTCCTTGGAACTTAGACTAATTATGAGTCAACTATGGGAGACATTCAAAAAATTGAATGTAATTATTTGACAAACTTAGGCACACACAATTTGAGAATTGTGAGTTTGAACATTCCATAATGAGACTAGGGGAAGGGGTCCACTTACCGCCCATGTTCCAATAACTAGTTGTTCACTCCTTGCTCACCCGACCCCCAATTACTAACTATAAAAAAAAATCAAAAAAATACTAATCAAAAGTCATCCACTTGTACCCTCAATAGTTAAAATTTTAACATTTAAGTGGAGGAGTTGTGCAACTTTATTAGTACCCATAGCATATAGTTACGAGGGCATTTGTACATAAGTATTGGTAAAAACAATAATTAGAGGATTATGTGTTGGATTAGTTGTGCAAATTTTTGAAGTGGTTGTAGTGCACAATTATTGGGACATATTTAGGTAGGTATCAGTAGTCACCTCTAAATGACTACTTTTTTACCTTTGTGCACATAATGAATCACCCCTCAGCCTTTCTAACTATCCACAAGCTGAAACAATAGCTTTAAATTCTTCAGTCACGTGTGAAAACACCAAAAAACCATCAAAATCTGATATATCATTTAGAAACTTAGAATGCCTGAAATTAATTATAACAACTACTAATACCCTTCACCGGCCATAACAAGGACTGTGACAATATCCCAAAAATATCTAAGCATGGAGGAATGGAGATTGGTGGGAGCCGAAACATTAAAGGGTTGTTACATAACTGCAATAACACTTATAAAGTACAACATAGGGGAAGAGACATCTCCTGAAACTGTGGAAAGAAAACGGGTATTCAAAATGCTAGCTTCATCTCTTCTAGCAGAAGCAAAGCTTGACCTTGAAAAGAAAAAACTCTAGATAAGTCAAGAAGTGATATGGAGGCTTGCTTGGAAGCAGAAGGACAAATGATTTGAAGAGTGAGTGAGGTATGACTCAAAATTGATGCAAGAGAAGTAGAGCTACAACGAGACTCAATGACTAGGTCAAAAGTGCACCTCAAGAAATGGATGATTACATCATCACTCAATTGAACTCAACAGAGCAACATTGGAAGATTCTACGAGTATACTCCTCAATAGAGAGGGGGTGACAAAAGAAATCGAGAGGCATTCTACAAGTAATTTTCACTGGATTGAGAGCAAAATTGAGTCATTGGAGGAAGGGCAAGATCATGGAAAGTACCCTAAGAATGCTACCTAGAGTTTGGTCAAAGGTGACAATCTAACTCAATCTGAGTGCAATGGTATAAAGCATGACAGACAACGGCGCGGTGTTTTGGTCTATTGGTTGTTGCAGTAGAGATCATTTTTTCAGCTCAGGGTTAGTGCCCACACATGGCCTTGCCACTCCAATCCGAAAGTGGAATCATCACTACCCTCCTCATCCTCGAATTGCAAGGATTTGAAGATCAAATAATTGTTTGGATTGGGCCAAGGGATCACAAGAGAATACTTTTAAGGCAAAACTACTGGAAGCTCATTTGGTAAGTCAGCACTCACATGCTGGTAGTGACGAAATTGGAGATGAAATTCTCAAAATCAGATTCCTATAAACCAGGAGATCCAAAATTTTAAAAAGATGATGATGGTAATGATGTATAACAGATAAATTAATGCTAGGACTCCCACTTTATGTGGGTTATAAGAATTCTGATATTTTAGATAATTTTGGTTGTGCTATCATTCAAAGTAAATCGGCTGATGTGCATATTTAATTGGGAATTTGGGGTTAAGAAACGCGTTTCTGGAAATAGAAAATTTTGAGGATCTGGTCTTAGAAAGACTTTTTGTAAGAGAATTCCAGCTCAGAAACAAAAGTCATTTTGTTAGCTTCCATTGTTGGAAAATGAGCCAGCCCGAATCAGAGATGGGTTGATCACCAAAAGGATCAGTACTTCAGTGATTAAGCACTGCAGCATCTTAGGTTTGATTTTTGGTATAAGAAAAGTTCAATATGGTATCAGAGTCAGGTCCGCAGAGTCAAGTCAAGCTAGATCCTTAAGTATCTCTAGTGTGACTAAAGGGAGAGTGTTGAAAACTGAGTCATACTCAAATTAAAAATGGATTAGTCATCAAGAAAGCTGGTAGCTCAGTCGTAAAGCACCCCGCAACATATGGAAGGTTCTAGATTTAATTTTTAACTGATCCATGACAAGTTTAATATCCATTGCAATCTGCATCAATTTTGATATAAATTTATCAACTTAGAAAAACATAATTATAAAAAATAAACATCCCAGTTGATAATTTTGCTACAATTAATCCACAATATTGATAAGTATCAATTCCATACCGAAGTCGTAATAGAATTACACTGTTCCTTGACTACATGAGAACGGAAAGCCCACCTCAGATTTTGTTACCTTCTGAAACTAAATGCTGCTTGATGAGAAATAGGGGTTCTGATGGCGAATTCTAATAATAGAAATTGCAAATATTCCCCGTTTGCTAAGAGGTATGTTATTGCAGTTGCATATCAAAGACAAGCTTGTTATTGATATTTGATCCAGATTTTTCTCAGACCCTGCAAGATTAATGAAAGCACCTTTTGTATAATAGAGAAAATAAGCACAGCAGAACAAATACAAACAAAAACTTAATTTTTGCTTTGTATTCATTATTCAAAACTAATAATTACATCTCTAAGAGCTTAAAAAACCCTATGATTCCAGCTCCCTTTTTATTCAGAAATATACCCTTAGATCACTGCTTTTAACAGAGACTCAACTCGTAAGTTATCTCCAACGGAGACTGCAAGGAACAGCAGCCTTAACAAAATAATCAGCCCCTAAATTAGATTATAGCACTCTTTTAACAGAAAGCTCACTCCTACATAGACTACTACAACAACAGTTAAGGAAATCCACTCCCAATCTAAATCCTACAGAGACTACTCAGCAACAGTAACAGCAGTTATGGAATAGTTTGCATGAATATTTATCCAACAACTTGTCCAAGACAATGATTGTTTCTCACACTTTTCCCATCTTGAGAAAGCCATTCCCATAGACCTTTTGAGGCCTCCTTACTGCATAGCGAATTTTACTATATCTTTTCTGTAAGGACCCGCTTGTCCTAACCCTAGTTAAACCAAACTTAAACTCATTGTTTTAATTAATTATTAAATTAACCATTATTACACATGCAAAAGCAATAATTATTAACATGCAAGTAATAGATAAGTAACTGAACAACCATGCAATTCATAAATAACATGTAGGAATTAAATGTGCATGCGAACAATAACAATCTAAAATTACGTATGAGGTCCAATAGAATGCAAACCATAATTAGTTATGATGTCGAGTTACGTGTGCACATGAATAGCGTAAATCATATGCATGAAAGTATTACGAATTAAATTAACATGCAAAAACTCATAATTAAATAATCTACCAGATAATTAAATATGCGTGCAAGCGTAAATGAAAACTAATCTAAGAAAGTAAATCATGCATGTTAGTGGGTTAGTATGTTAGTAGCCCTTTTTCTTCTTCTTTTTTATTTGTCAGTTACATTGCATGGCGACTTCTTGTCGCTTTACATCATGTGACCTTTATAGGTCCGTTTTCATAACCTCTACATGTGACCATTCTGGTCTTTACAATGAAATAAAATATACATCTTTAATTATTACATAAAATTTTATCTGGAATCTCTGACTTTCTTTGTCTCCAGATTTGTCGCCTCCATTTGACCTGGATAACCTCCTCTCGCAAACCGGATGACGGACATATGACCCAGGTGTTTTATCCATCCAACCAAATGAAGCATAAGCTTCCCGGTGCTCTTGATAAGCTCTCATCCCTCACGACGGAGTATCCTAGCAAGCCGGTACCAACTGGTAGTAAAGGAATCCTGTGCAATCATGTAGAACTAACAACCCATCCTGGTTGAACTAACTACATGTGTTATGGCAAGGAGAAAAATAAATAAATAGATATGATGGCCATCATTACCCTATTGGGGAGGTGAAGAAAATCACCCTTCCCTGGTTAGCCCATAAACAAGCACTCTCATTCCATAATCATCCCTCATAGACGAAAAAATAATTAACTCTCCGCGGATTAATGTCAAAATAATATTATTATATGTTTTCTTTATAGATTTTTATAATTTTTCCCTTTATAATATAATTTCCTCAAATCAAAATTAAATTTTAATATTTTGAATAATTCTAAATTAAGAATCTCTATTTAAGTTAGAATTTACCACTATCAAGACTTTCCAAATACAGTCGTAATGTTTCAGTATTTTCTTAAAAACCCAAATCCCAATTTCTCTGAAATTTTCACAATAACTAAAAATATTGGAAACGCAAAAACCCAGTAAAGTTTTCCAAAACCCAGTTTCTACTTTTTAAGATACATCGAGAAGATGGCATTGACAACACAACTGACACATCAAACAAACAAGCATTAAATCCACAATATCCAATTTTTAAAGAAAAAGATCAAATTAAGACTCAAATTAAATATGAAAAGTAAATGAACCTGACTATGAGAAAGAAGAATCCCAGGCATTTCCCAAATTTTAAACAATCTCTTCAAACTTGTCGACTTCACACAATCACACGAATCAAGAAGCTCAAAAAGAATTGGAATGATCAAATAACAGGTTTATTCCTATATTTATAAACATTGAATTCTCTAAAAATAAAATTTAATTGTTTGCATGATTAAATTCTTAAAATAAAACTAATTATTAAAATTAGAACTCACAAAATAGTTAATTGATTTATTAAATTACAATTTGTTAAAGATTTAGTTTTTAAGAAAATAATTAATTATTAGGCTCTCACATATCGTCTATTTTTTTAGTACATAAGTTTACTCCAACATTATATTTTTGCATGCCTTGATCATTTATTTAAATTTATTAATTAACATTTTAATTAATTTCTTGAATTAATCTCATTATTTATTTTAATTAGTCCTCTAATTTTAGTATTTATAAGATATTATATCTTAAATATCTTTTAGATTTAATAATTTAATTATCAAATAATTTTATTTTTAATTACTCAACTAATTAATTTATTTACTCTCTTTTAAATAATTATTTTATAATTATTTCTAGCTTGATTGTAATATTAAATACTTGTATATTTAATAATTTATCCTTATTGTTATTTTTATTTTATCAACATATTTTAGACTCCCTAATTTAATTTACTAATTGCTTATCTAATTGGGTACTTTGCACAAGGTTCCAATACTTAGGTTGCTACTGGCGAGCTAGAAAAACCCCTCCTCGATCATATGTCCGCCTTCGACGGTTACCCTACAACTTATACTTGACAAAAATTCGTCAGATCCCATTACATAAAAATCTAGCAAAATATTAACATCATAACATTATTATTTATCATCATTAAATAACGACATCATATCAATAAAACATCATTATTAAGTATTATTAATCATAACAGTAAAGTATCATTAAAACATTATCATCATAAAATAACTAACCATCATCATTGTCACTAAAACACACAATATCATCTATCATTATTAAAAGTTAATCAAAAGGTATCTGACATAATAAATAAATCTAACTAAGGTCTAATTCGAGTCGTGACATTTTCCCTTTCAACGAGTGTCATAAAGGTGTGATCTTTGAATGGAAAGCTTTTGTAAGGGGCTGCTGTCTCAGGGAGACCAGTATGCTTCTGGGGTTATAAGTCCCTTGTTATTCTCAGCAAGTGGAAGTTGTGGTGACGGACATATGTTTATTGCCAAGCTTCAGATGTGTGAGAACTGGACGAAAAACTTATATAGGGGGAAGCAGAGTACCCCGACCGTTCACGAGAGAACGTATCTACATTGTGCTTTACTTTCCACAGGCGAAGGTTCATGGTGGAGAAATCCAAGGAGGACCAAAACAGCATTCCAGCGAGCAAAGGTGTTCAGAGCGATTGCAGAGCAGCGGTGAAGTAGGAGCAGCAGCAGAGTAGCAGAGTGACTTGGAGTCCCCGTTTAGGGAGGGGGCCTGGGTCTTGTACTGGGTAAGCCGTCGCGGGCTCACGAGAGAGTTAGTGGTGCGCCACGTTGAGTTCCAAAGGAGACAGGGTCTTTGTGGATCAGGAGTTTACGTGAGAAGCTACAGCCAGGGGCGAGGTGCAGTGGTGTTTGTACCGGTGTTTCAAGAGTGGACGTTGATCCAGGGGCGGGAACTTGTAATCGAGTGTTGGGGAAGTACTCGGGGTAGTGACCAACGATATAGTTGGAATTGTTTGTAGACCGGGCCAGGGGCCATTCTTCAGATCAATAAAGCTATCTTATTGCCCCAACATTGTGTTATTGTGTAAAGATTCCGCTGTGCAAGTTTGTACGTGTTGTGCAAGTGTGTGTGTGCAGGTTCTGGAGCTTGGGAGTGCTTACAGGCGTAGTCCGAGTTCTTGGAAGTGCTTGGATCTCACAGACAAGTACCGAAAAGATCGTCGGTGCCGCACAGGAAAACCTAGCCCCGTGACAGTTGGTATCAGAGCACAAGGTTTTGATACCCCAAGCTAGCACACTAAAAGGGAGTTCAGTTTACAGCAGTCATGCCGAAGTCAAGAGCGGGGGAGTCTGACAAGGAGTCAGAGGGGGAGCAGGACTCGCCCCATATTCATGTCACTGAGAGGTCCAAGACAAAGGAGCGACTTCTTGAAGTGAGAAACCGTTTGGAGGCTTTCGAAGAGATGGAGCTGCCGGCGCGCGCGGAGGCCGCCGAGGTAAGACTGGACGTTGCTGAAGGTGAGATCAAGGATCTCTAGGTCCTGTATGGACATGAACAGCAAGAATGAGTTAGACTCGAAGACGAGTTGAAGAAGGCTCTTCGGGAGATCGAGTTTGTCAAGAGTTGTGTTTCTCAAGCAGGGATTACCAAGGGTGCAAGAGTGACACCACCTGAAAAGTATGAGGGTGATCGAGACGACAAGATCATGGAGAATTTCTTCTTTGACATGGGTCGGTACCTGAAATCCATGAGGGGATTGACGGATGAAGAAAAGGTGGAGACGGCCACAGGATTCCTCACTGGAGCAGCAAAGCTTTGGTGGAGGACCAGACTTCAGGATATGGAGGCTGGTAGGTCGGTAGTCAAGGTAGACACATGGGATGAGTTGCGGGACGCACTCAAGGAGCAGTTCAAGCCAGAGAATGCAGGTTGGACCTCCTTCAAATAGCTTTCAGACCTGAAGCAAACAGGGAAGATCCGAGATTATATCAAAGCTTTCCGGGTCCTTATGTTGGAATTTCCAAATATGGATCAAGATTTCAAGTTGTACCACTTCTTGAAGGGTCTGGCACCGTGGGCTCAGAACGAGCTACAGAAGCTGAAGGTTCCAAATGTCGAGGAGGCCATTTCAGTCGCGGATTGACTGGTTGACTACAAGGATTTGCCGAAGGCACCGGGTGCATCGGGTGGATCCTATCCGCCGAAGAAAGACAAGAAGCAGTTCCAACCTAAGGACGATGGAAAGTCTAAGGGAAAGGGGGACTCTTCTAGTAGCAAACAGAGCGGGACAGGGAAGTCCTCATCTAGTAAAGGTTCCAACAAAGGTTCGAGAGACGTCGTGTCAAAGACTAACAAGAGAGGGCGTGGGTGCTTCATCTGTGGAGGCTCAGATCATTGGGCAAGAGAATGTCCGCAGCGACAGAGGTTGAACTCTACACAGGTGACAGCAGAACAGGATGGTCAGATTGCAGCGATGGGTGTGATCCAGCGTTTGGGTGCAGTCAATGCCACCGAGCAGCCTAGGGCAACGGCTGCCGAACCTGAGAACCGCAACAAGTTGTGTTACGTGGAGGCCCAGTTGAGTGGGAAGTACACAGTGGCTATGGTGGATACAGGAGCTACTCACAACTTTATCTCAGTCGGGAGAGCTAGAGATCTGGGGTTAAAGGTGCAAGCAGATGCATGCTCTTTCAAGGCGGTGAATTCCCCGTTCAAAAAGATACATGGTATTGTCCGGGACATACCACTGAAAGTCGGCTCGTGGCAAGGTCGCATGGATCTAACAGTGATCGAAATGGATGATTTCGAGTTGATTTTGGGTCAAGAGTTTTTGAAGATCGGCAAGGTTACGGTGATACCTCACCTAGATTCGTTGGTGTTTTTAGATCCGAAGCAGATGGGCTTGGTGAAGATGATAGAGAGGCAACAGTCTGGGAAGGCTCCGATGATTTCAGCATTGGGAATGAAAAAGGCGGCCAAGAAGCATGGTAAGGAACCGATGTTTTTGGCAGGGCTACTTGGAGGTTGGGATGAACTTGAAGATGTGCAGGAGACACCCATTCCACCTGAAGTAGAGGAAGTCATTCTGGAGTTTGAGGACACTATGCCAGTCAAGCTACCCGCTCAACTCCCAGAGAGGAGAACTGTAGATCATAAGATTGAATTGGTACCAGGGGCGAAACCACCAGCACAGGCTCCGTACAGGTTATCTGGTCCCGAGATGGTAGAACTGAAGAGGCAGTTGGAGGAGCTGCTTGAGGCAGGTTACATTAGGCCATCCCGTTCTCCGTATGGGGCGCCCGTGTTGTTCCAGAAGAAGAAAGATGGAACATTGAGGTTATGTATCGACTTCAGGGCCCTGAACAAGTTGACCATCAAAAATAAGTATCCCCTTCCTCTTATTGCTGATTGTTTCGACCGATTGTCTGGGGCAAAGGTCTTCAGTAAGCTTGATCTTAAGCAGGGCTACTATCAAGTGAGGATTGCAGTGGGAGACGAGGAGAAGGTTGCATGTGTGACCAGGTATGGGTCATACGAGTTCATGGTGATGTCGTTTGGGCTATGCAATGCACCCGCGACATTTTGTACACTCATGAACGATGTGTTCCGACCTCTGTTGGATAAGTCTGTGGTGGTGTATCTGGACGATATACTAGTCTACAGTAAGAACATGGAGGAGCACAAGCAACACTTGGCAGAAGTATTTCAGTTGCTCTGGGAGAACAAGCTTTTTGTCAAGAAGGAGAAATGTGTGTTTGCTCAGGAAGAGGTGCACTTCTTGGGGCATATCATTGGAAAAGGTTTCATTCGTCCAGATCCAAAGAAACTAAGAGCAATCTGGGATTGGGAACCCTTGCAGAATATTCATGAAGTGAGGTCGTTTCTTGGTTTGGCGAATTACTATAGGAGGTTTGTTGAAGGGTTTTCTAGATGTGCAGTGCCCTTAACAGAACTTCTAAAAAAGGACCGAAAGTGGAAGTGGTCAGACAAGTGTCAGACGGCCTTTGAGACACTCAAGGAGAGACTCACGTCAGCGCCAGTGTTGGCATTGCCTGATTTCACGAGGCCATTCGAGGTTCAAAGCGATGCTTCGGACTTTGCAGTCGGAGGGGTGTTGATGCAGGATGGACATCCAGTGGCTTATGAGTCAAGAAAGTTGCAGGATAGGGAGAGGAATTACCCTGCCCATGAGAAGGAGATGACCGGGATCATTCATTGTCTTCGGACTTGGAGGCACTATCTCTTGGGAACGCGGTTTGTGGCGAAGACAGACAATGTTTCCTCAACGTATTTTAAGACTCAGGCGAAGCTCACTCCAAAGCAAGCCAGGTGGCAAGAGTTCTTAGCAGAATTTGATTTTGAGATCCTCTACAACCCAGGAAAGAAGAATGTTGTAGCGGATGCTCTAAGTAGGAAGGGACAGTTAGCTGCTATTGAAGAGGACCAGGAGGCATAGCCCGGGGCTAGTCGAGTGGAACTATCTAGCGAGGTGTTGGAGTCTATCAAGGAGGGGTACCTGATGGATCTTCAGGCGGCGGAGCTGTATAAACAGGCTAAGGAGGGTAGGACTCGGAAGTTCAGCATCAAGGATGGGTTGTTGTTGTTCACACAGGATCGAGTTTACCTTCCGAAGTGGAAGAATGTGAGGAGGGAAGTTCTCAACGAATGTCATGATAGTCTGTGGGCAGGCCATCTAGGACAGAAGAGAACCCTTGCGTTGGTTGAGAGAGGCTTCTACTGGCAGAACATGAGGAAAGATGTGGATGAGTATGTCAGGAGCTGTCTCATATGTCAACAGGATAAGGCGGTAACTAAATCTCCGGGAGGTTTGTTGCAGCCCTTACCCGTGCCAGTAAGACCGTGGGCAAGCGTGAGTATGGATTTCATCACAGGGTTGCCGGAAGTGGACAGGTACAGTAGTATCATGGTCGTGGTTGACAGGTTCTCGAAGTATGCTGTTTTTGTACCGTGCAAGGCACCGTGCAGAGCTGAGGACGTTGCCGACTACTTTTTCAGGAATGTTGTGAAGTATTGGGGTGTTCCGTTGAGTATCATTAGTGATAGGGATGCCCGCTTTACCAGCAATTTCTGGAAGGAGATGTTCAAGCTAATAGGGACAAAGTTGCTCATGTCGACGAGTCATCACCCGGAGACAGATGGACAGACCGAAAGGATTAATGGGGTCCTGGAGGACTATCTGAGGCACTTTGTTTGGTCGGACCAATCCAACTGGCCAAAGTTGTTGGACCCAGCGCAGTTTAGCTACAACATGCAGAAGAGTGCATCGAGTCAGTATTCACCTTTTGAATTGGCTACAAGTCAGCAGCCACTGACTCCTCATACTGTTTTGAGTGGATATGTCGGGGACTGTCCGGATGCAAAAGATAGGTTGAAGGAGTGGCAAGATCAAGTGGATCATGCGAGGCATAACCTGGTCAAGGCCGCGGAAAGAATGAAGCATTATGCAGACTCAGGGAGGAGCAATGTGGAGTTCAATGTTGGTGACAAGGTCTTTCTCAGGATGGACCCAATTCAGTTTAAGACACCCAAGGGGTTGAGTGCATCACTTGGTCGCAGGTTTGACGGACCATTCACAATCACAGGGCGGATTGGGAAAGTTGCATACAAGCTGAAGTTACCGACGCATCTTAGAGTCCACAATGTTTTCCATGTCAGCCAACTCCGTCCGTATCATCAGGATAAAGAGGACAACAGCAGGAACATACCAACCCGAGGACCAGCATTTGTCAAGGACAGGCCGGGACTAGATGTGGAGGAAGTGATCGCTGTAAAGGAGAGAGGATTTGGAAACAGGAAGTGGAAGGAGTTCTTAGTTCATTGGCAGGGCCAGTCCCGAGAGGAGGCGACTTGGGAGAAGGCTGAGAACCTCTGGAAATATGAAGCCAAGGTTTTGGAGTTCTTGGAGAGGAACTCCAGTCTCCCCTTCTAAGTGTAAACAAAGTTGGGGGCCTCTGCAGCATAAGTCTGGGACTATGTTGCCGGCGTCGAGGACGTCGCCTATTTTAAGTGGGGGAGGATGTAAGGGGCTGCTGTCTCAGGGAGACCAGTATGCTTCTGGGGTTATAAGTCCCTTGTTATTCTCAGCAGGTGGAAGTTGTGGTGACGGACATATGTTTATTGCCAAGCTTCAGATGTGTGAGAACTGGACGAAAAACTTATATAGGGGGAAGCAGAGTACCCTGACCGTTCACGAGAGAACATATCTACATTGTGCTTTACTTTCCACAGGCGAAGGTTCATGGTGGAGAAATCCAAGGAGGACCAAAACAGCATTCCAGCGAGCAAAGGTGTTCAGAGCGATTGCAGAGCAGAGGTGAAGTAGGAGCAGCAGCAGAGTAGCAGAGTGACTTGGAGTCCCCGTTTAGGGAGGGGGCCTGGGTCTTGTACTGGGTAAGCCATCGCGGGCTCACAAGAGAGTCAGTGGTGCGCCGGGTTGAGTTCCAAAGGAGATAGGGTCTTTGTGGATCAGGAGTTTACGTGAGAAGCTACAGCCAGGGGCGAGGTGCAGTGGTGTTTGTACCGGTGTTTCAAGAGTGGACATTGATCCAGGGGCGGGAACTTGTAATCGAGTGCTGGGGAAGTACTCGGGGTAGTGACCAACGATATAGTTGGAATTGTTTGTAGACCGGGCCAGGGGCCATTCTTCAGATCAATAAAGCTATCTTATTGCCCCAACATTGTGTTATTGTGTAAAGATTCCGCTGTACAAGTTTGTACGTGTTGTGCAAGTGTGTGTGTGCAGGTTCTGGAGCTTGGGAGTGCTTACAGGCGTAGTCCGAGTTCTTGGAAGTGCTTGGATCTCACAGACAAGTACCGAAAAGATCGTCGGTGCCGCACGGGAAAACCTAGCCCCGTGACAGCTTTATCCATCAAATTTCACTAAAATCTATTGCAACTCCAATATTCCTCTATAAATTATCATAGCTCTTCTACGCCCCTTGCTGCATCACAAATCATCCTCTTCAATGTTTGGAAGATCCGGATGGCAGGCATACATCCCCTAATAGTTTAGAGTGCATTGACCAGAGTACCGTGGAAACTATCATCTTAACACTCTGTCCCCTTACTGATGTTACCCCCATACAAAGATATGAAGGTCCAACTGTATGTCATTGTATCAGGAGTGATCTTCTTACAAGTATTTCATCAACATGCTCAGTTGCTTCTTTAACACTTTGAATTTCACAAAGGCCATCAATAAAAAGGTTGTAAGTTACCACAGTTGCCACCCATACCTGATAGTCTGTGTCTCCAGAAAGGAGTTCTGCATTTTGAACTTTGCCAATTTAAAAGGGATGGGGAAATGGGGTTCAAGGTTTCCTTGACAGGAGACTATTAAGAGTTTTCTAGACATGCAGGAAATAGTAAATTTTGACTATTGTCTTAAAAATAATTACATATTATTCGACTTTTGTGAAGTGCAAAGATATATTCTATACAGATTTATATATGGTTAATATGCAACGAACTAAGTTCAACTGGACAACAACCACAATTGGGGTATTCTTTCAGGTTTTAACAGGTGAAATCATTCAATGGGGACACAAAATATAAGATATGCACTATGCAGCAGCAAACCTATGAAACAAAAGAGATTGATACAACGGAAGTCTATCTCCATTAAGTGCTCTAGTGACAGATCAAAAAAAAATTATTATATTGAAATGGTTGCCAGGTAATAGATTAGTTTTTTATAATATGACTTCCTGATTTGGACAGTTATTTATATCAGGCTAGAAATGGCCGAAGAATCACTGGTTCCTTGAGAAACTGATTTAAGAATGTGACTGAGCTTGACTATTCCATTTCTGGCACTGTTAAAAGAGCCGGGATAGGAGCCCTTTGCTTCCATTTCTCTCATAAGCTGCATTGCTTGGTCAGACTTCCCCTCCCTTGAAAGCCTCTTCACCAGCACAAGATAAGTCTTACTATCTGGAGTACAATCCTTGGCAAGCATACAATATATGAACTTCAGAGCAACATCAAGGTTGCCATCCTTACAGAGGGAAAATTTGATACTATGAGTATAATCATCAGGTAGGTGCCCCTTGCTAGTGAATTCATTAAAAAGCTCAATGGTTGCTTCTGCTCTTCCCTCCTTGTGCATTGCGCGGATGTAAATATATCTGGAGCACAACCTTTCACAGCCATTTCGTCCAGAAGCTTTCTTGTATCTTGGGACCTCCCCATAATGCATAGACCTAAAATTACAGTATTATATGTAACAGCATCAGGCTCAATGCCCTCTCTTACCATCTTTTCAAGCAGGTTTGTTGCCTTGTCTAGGTCTCTTGCTCTGCAAAACCCACTGATTACTGCATTGAAAATCTTAGTATCTGGATAACGCCCATTTTCACTCCTGGCAAGCATATGATATATGTACTTCAGAGGAGCGTTGTGGTTGCCATCCTTGCAGATGAAAAATATGATTCTGTGAGTATGATCATCAGGCGTGTACCCCTTGCTAGTAAGCTCATTAAATAGTTCCATAGCTTCGTCTATTCTTCCCTCCTTATGCATTGCACAGAGCAAACTGCTATATGTAAATATATCTGGAGAACAACATTTCACAGCCATTCCATCCAGAAGCCTTCTTGCCTCTTGGGACTTCCCCACAACGCAAAGACCTAAAATTACAGTATTATATGTTACAACATTAGGCTCTATGCCCTCTCTTACCATCTTCTCAAGTAGATCTCTTGCCTTGTCTAGCTCTTTTGTTCTACACAACCCACTGACTATTGCAGTAAAAGTCACGGTATCTGGAGAAAGCCCGTGTCCGCGCATCTCTTCTAGAAGTTTAAAAGCGTCCTCCATTCTTCCTTGCTTACAGAACCCATTGATTATAGTAGTGAACGTCACAGTATCTGGAGAGAGCCCACTTCCACGCATCCTCTCCAAAAGTTCAACAGCCTCCACCATTTTCCCTTTCTTGCAGAACCCATTAATTATTGCATTGAAAGTGACGATATTTGGGTAGAGCCCGCTTCCATACATCTCCTCCAGAAGTTTGGCAGCCTCATCCACCCAGCCCTGCTTGCATAACCCATTGATAATTGCACTGAAAGTCACAATATTGGGGCAGAGCTCGTTTCCACGCAGATCCTCTAGAAGTTTGGCAGCCTCATCCATCTTGCCCTTGTTGCAGAATCCATGGATTAGCGTAGCGTAATTCACAGCATTAGGAGTGCACCCGTTTGATTTCATCTCCTTGAATAACTTCAAGGCCTCTTCTATCATATCCTTCTGAACAAACCCAGCCATAAGATTATTATATGTAGCTCCATCGGGGACCAAACCCAAGTCGAACAACATCTGTTTCAACAAACTCAATGCAGAAGCCATGTTTCCAACCTTACAATGGGCTTTGATCAATGTATTGAAGGTTTTGACATCTGGTTGGATCCCAGCAGACCTCATTTGTGAATATAGTGATTCCAGCATCGTAAACTTGTTTTCATACACAAGAAAATTGAGCAACATGTTGTAGATTTTGGTTGTGGGTGGGAATCGTTTTACCTCCATTTCGTTAAGGACTCCAAGGGCCTGGTCGACCATGTGCACTTTGCCGTAGCCCATAATGATGCTGCAGAAGGCTTCCTCTGTTGGTTCACTCAATAAGCTCAAAACATCCCGCATCTGCTCCAAATGCCCTGCATAACCCAGGCGATGAATGAGTAATTCACAGAGTGAAAGGTGGGGAGTGTACTCATTTTGGGCTATAGCTCGTTGAAGGATTGTGAAGACCTTCAAAGAGTCCCTTTCTTTCTTCAGGGAGTGGAACAACTCAATTGGGGTGTAATTTGTCGGCAGCTGGCGCACTGCACCGCTGTTTGCATTTGGTGATAAAGATGATTGGGGACTGAGTTCAAAGCTCCAAGTCGGGGAAAATTTCAAGGACTTCCAATGGAAATTCTGAGGCGCGGGATGCGGTTTAGTGGAGGAATGAATAAATGGCAGGGCGGCAGAAGCCATCGCCCCAGATACACTTATTCTTCCTTCCACACTTTAACCACACCTGTAACAAGGAATTTGGTTCTGTAGATCTTGTTATCCTGAGAATCTGCTTATTCACCACAAGGTATGTTACCTATTATAATTATCAGATGATCTTTGTTCTTCGTTCATCGTGTTGGCAACTAGGCTACCTTATTTATACTTGATTTTTAGTAATATGTTGAGTTGTTTTTTAACTATTTGGTAAATGTAAAATAAAACTGGTATATTTATATTTAAAAAAATTATGTAAAAAAAAATAAAAATTAAATTGAGTTTTTTTAGTTATAATATTGTTAAAAAAATAATTTTAAATTGAGTTTTTAAGTTATAATATTGTTAAAAAAAATCATGTTGCAACAAATAACATTCATACATTTATTTCATATGATCTTTTTCCAATACAACTAGGAAGAGAAGAAAATAACAAATGACATACACATTATTTATACATAAAAGCAAGTGCATTATTTAATAATAAAAATCAACAAAGAAGAATCAAAAATTGTATGCATGTTCAAATTCATATCAATCTTCATGATACAATCTATGAGTTCCTAACAAAGCTTCAATTTGATGACCATATAGATATATTTGCAATTTTTATTTTTATTTTGCTATTAAAAACTACTTTGGTGGATTGTATCTTACACACAAAAATCAAACCTCTCCAAATTCAAATGAAATAATATATATTATATTATACAATAGGTTTTGAATCTCATGTCTTATATTATCAATGAAAAACTCAACCAATGCCTCACCAGATAATATATGTACATTGAGAAGTTCTCCAAAGAACTTTAATATGGTAAAGTGGTGCATTATTAGGAATAAAACAAGTGGGAGGAATGCCAATTTATTATTTAATATTTTAAAAAAATATATAGTTTTTATTAATATTGATAAAATAATATATTTTTTAATATTGATAAAATATTTACAATTTAAAAGTAAGAAATTTCAGCCCATTAATGGGCTTTCACGGGTTAATTTGAAGCATAATGGTGAGATGATATCAAGTTGGATCCCCCTAGAACCCGGTTGGGTCAAAATAAATTTTGACAGTGCAGCCCGGGGCAACCAAGGCCCCTCAAGCGTAGGATGTGTTGGCATAGATAATAAGGATACAATATTAGCAAAAGGTAAGCAACGCCTCCCACTAGGGACAAACAAAGAAGCTGAAGTGAAGGCGACTCTAATGGCTATTCAATTGGCGACAAGAATCGAGGTGTCCAAAATAGACCTAGAAGGGGATTCTCAAATTATTATTCAAGCTATTATAAGGGGTGGAGCTCAGAATTGGAAGATTGACCGTGAAATTCAAGAGATGAAGGAAACATTAACATATTTCCATAGTTTCAAAGTATCCCATGTTCGAAGGGAAGGTGATATGGATGCAAACATGTGTGTGAACCAGGCTTTGACCTCCAAGTTGGTGAAGTGAAGTTTGAAGTGGAATAATACATATGTTCATATATTTGAAACTTAAATCTTAAGCGAATATTTGAATTGCACTTTATGCCTGTTGGCTTGTCCGAGGGTGGTAGGTGGGTGCGACATTGAGCTTTAATAGCTCTACATGGAGGCGATACGATGTGCTTTCTTAGAAAATCAAAATTCAACATATCTCGATGCATATCTTGGCGGATATGTTTTTTGGCAAAGAGGAGTTGTTTAGTTTGGCAATGTGGTGGTCGCTTTTAGCAAAGTACCTGATGCAGACGCATTAATGGTGACTAGCAGGTCACACAAGTTCACCACTCTAGCTAATCGAGCCTCATTAATCTCTTGTGTGATGCTTATCATTTTCATATTGGCTTCCTCATCAAGCAAAAGAGACTTAAGCAATTTAAAGTGTGATAGAGACACAAAGTTCGACGTTTTAAGGTAGTGGTGTTGAGGAGTGTTGCAAAGTTTGAATTCTGGATTCACATGGAGCCCAACTTTTCCCTGCAGGCAGTTAGACCAATGGTGGCCTTCTGAGGCTAGATTTCAAACAAAAGACTATCTAATCTCTTTCGTTTTGAACAGCAAGAGTTTTTAACGTGAATCAAGATTGTGTTAGGGGAAGAATACTTAAAGGTGCAATAAAAATGTCGCACGAATGCAGATATCACTTCCATGTTCATAGCATGGTGTTTTGAATTGGTCAGCTTGGAGAAGGTGAAATGGATAGTTACAAACTATGTGAAGGAGGAGTGGTGTGGGGGGTTAGAGATATTTCTAAGGTTGTCACGAGACGGGAGTGGCTTTGTGTGCTTGAATGGGGTTTGGATCCATTTGAGTGGATTTTGTCCTCCCTTCAAACCCTACCTCCTCTAGAGCTTTGATAGTAACAAGGAGGTTCGAAGGGCATCAATGCAAATTGGGATGCATGGGATTCAAGAGTACCTTCGGGCATGGGAGAGGCAAAACATTCGCAGGGAGTTGGAGAAATGGGGCCCTAGTGATCAAAAGTCGACGGATGAAGGCTCAACTTCATCTTCCAAAAGAAAGAGAGGGCGGTCGAGAGGCTCAAGGAAGAGATCAGTGAAGCACAATCTTTGGATTGGCTTCCCACCATAGGGAAACGACGACCTGGATGATTTGGAAGACCCACAAGATGATGAGCCAAAGAGTGAAGGGAGAAGCAACGAACTTGCAATAGTAAGTGGATCTTATTTTTTTCCCATTCAAGCTTGTTTTTTGTGATATTACTATGTAAATCAATAAAGACTGTGAACTATGCAGTAGATTAGGTGATAGGTAGTCCTTTAATGATGCTTTGATCCAAATACTTTATCTTGATGGTTTTGGATTCAGTAAATGGCTTATAAAACTGTGTTGGAATCAAGGAACACTGGAGAGGGGGGCTGAATTAGTGTTCTACTAGTTATCAGATTTTCTACTTTAACTTTAAACCACCGGAATCATAAGCATGAAACTAAAATGTAGAAACTCAAAACAACCAACCACAAAATTATAACACCAAGATTTTTACATGGAAATCCAAATGGGAAAAACCACGGTGGGATTTAAACCCATAATTTTATTCCACTATGGGCAATAGTAAAACAATATTACATGAGGAGGAATGCACAAGCATTCAAGCACACTGGCTAGAGCTCACTGCTCAATTACAATAAGGGCTACAACCCCAGAAGGCTCACTACCTTACTGATCAATTACAGAGATGAAATACAATGAAAGAACTCCAAAATAACATCTAACAATGCCTGGATGAGTTCTAGTTAAGTGCCAAATCTCTGACTATATCTGCTTTGCAACCCTGCTCTGTTTCCTATCTCAGTCACCTACCGGATCAAGAATGCACACGTGAAATTGTGCCAAAATAGATTCTCGATCACCACTCACTCGCATATCAATCATACCACACACCAAAAAGATCTTCTGCACCGATCTTATATATCTGTAATCACAAAATAATCATTTATCAAGTTGGCCTAATGATGTAACGTGTAATCATGAGTTGGCTTGACCGAATAACCAAAGACAAATGCAGATCACCAAATTGAGGATAAAATGATGTCTCTATGTTGGCCCAATCATCCCATGCACGATTCATAACACTGCAACCACCAAAAATCTTATGGACCAAAATTGCTCTGCTCAACCTGAAATACCGGTTAACTGGCTACCGGATGACATCTGCTTCCAGATATCAAGATCTGTGAGTACCGAATAGAAATCTCAAGAAGAGTTTCCATCAATGACAACCCTAAACCACTAATCAAGCATCAATATCCACTAGATGAGTGTTAATTGCCAACAATATCCCCCTTTGGCATTGATGGCAACACTCATGAAAAATGACTAAGTGTTGAAACTTGTACACCAGATCAAAATTGCTAAGGCTCCCCCTTAGACAAAGAATTTTTAAACCTGTAACATGCTCTCTACATTGCACTCTTCTATTGTACATTTTTTCACCTTTACTCTCCCCCTTTGACAACAATGCCAAAGATGGGGTGTTGTCCAAAACTTATACACAGAGATGTCTACCAGAGACTTTACAAGTAGTGAGAACTTTAGTGGCTAATATTCACCAATTGGCTATTTTTTGAAATTTGAGAATCAAATTTGGCTAATAATTTCAACTTTTAAGGTGACCCAAATCGCCACATTTTTACAAATTTTTATTTTAATGTTATTTAAATCATGAGAGAATTTATTTTATTAATTTTTTTTTTAACTTTAATATTTGCCATAATATTTGATACATGATTAGATCAGACTCGCCAACATTTTATAATTTATGATAGAAATCCAAATTATTTCACCAATAATATATCATAATTATTAGTTACTTTAGGGTTATATCAACAATCTTTTGTTTCCACCATTGATTTAAAATATATCTAATGACCTTCATTGTATTCCATGAGGTAAAATGTACCTACAAGTTGTAATGTTCATGGGGTTTGGAATTGCTTTTGAATTGTTGACTTCAATGAAAACCAATGGTCTAAAAGCAATTTTTGGCCCCATGAGTATTACAAATTGTTTGTGAATTTTATTTCACAAAATAGAAAGAGGGCTATTAGATTATTTTAAGTTAATGGTAGAAACCAAATAAAGTATAGTCTAACCATTAAACTCATTAATGATTTCAACCTTCATGCCTTTACTTTTTAATAAAATATTATTTTTAAATAAAAGGAAATGCGATAGTAATTAATACATACAATGATTATTTTCCAAGATTCGCCAATATTTTGTACCAAAAATATTGATATAAATAAATTCGCCAATAAAATTAATTTTTTTTTTATAAAAAGGAAAGATTCGTGAACAAACATTATTATTATTTTTAGAAAAAAATAAATATTCGCCAAGATTTTATAGAATTTTTTGAGAGGGGGTTTCTTAAAGTTATCACTGTTTACAAGTACTTGAAGATATCAGCAAAAATGGTCTTCAAAAATCCTAGGTGAGTATCCCACCCACTCTTCAAGTTATCCAAAATTGTAATGAATGCACTGAAAACATATGCATGAATCTCCTCATCCTTTAGTTCAAATGGAACAGGTTGTCCTATATCCTTCATACAGTCAACCTTATTGCTCAACATGGTGTCCAACTAAGGGGCAATCAAATTCCAGAGTTCACCAACTCTCCTAAAAATTTTGTCCTTATTTGCATTAAGGCTCGAGATCTGATCATTGAGAGCCATTATCTTCCCTTCTACACTGCTGGTTAGGGATACATTAGGATCAAAAGACAGTGAAATACCAACAAGTTTACCTTAGCAAACACTTATTTTCTTGTCTATATCTACTATGAACTTTGGCAAAATGAGACAAGACATATATTTTACCACCTTCAGCCAATGCATCTGAAATAGTCTGTAGACCTTTATTCAATCTTACTAGATATAATCTTCTATCATTTTTTGGAATGTCTGCATTCTTACCTCCTTGAATCTATCCAATACTCGCTTAGTGGTAGACTTCTCTAAAGAATCAAAATTAGTATTTACATTGTTAATCAATTGTAATAATTTACCGAAGGGGCTAGGATTGGGATCTAGCTGCACACTCGAAACCACCTTCTGCAACACATCAACAGACATCAAAATAAGCTTTTTGTCTTTAGATTCTAATTTGACCAGATCTTGACTGGCTTGAGCATGTACAACTACTACAAGCATTAGCTTTTCAGCAGGAGACATATGTCCAAGAGATAGAGGACCATCAAGATTGATAGAGATTTGGGGTAGGATCCTTGTGACTAGAGGAGTGTCAATTGCTAGATCAACAACTCCCTTCCCTTTATCTACCTCTGCATCTTTCACCTTTGACTTCTCAAACTCCTTCACCTCAACATCATTCCCTTTATCCTGTGCACCAGTGTTTCCACTTGGTGCAGTATCATCCTTTTGAATCTCGAGAACTTGTCCAACATCATCTACTACCAAAGGATTTGCATTGATCTCAGCATCAAGTGATATATTACCTTTATCTTCCAGATGCTCCTCAGTCTAAGTTTCTTCCTTTAGATCACCGAAGACACCTTCCTTTACTTCTAGATGGAAAGTCGAAACTGCATCATTGTACAAGGGATTGTTCTTCATGATTTTTCTCTAGATATCTTCAGTCTCCTTCCTCACCTCTTCAACCCTACCAATCATCAACCTGTTGACCCTGTTTCTACTTCTAAATTCCTTCTTATTTGCTTCCTCAATGAACCTTTTGGATTCATCTTGGGAGATATAGGTGCAAACATTAATAAATTCTCTTTCTTTCATTTCCTTACTTGTTTTTCTAGCAGTCAGTCTCCTCGCATCAATAAGGGTGTATAGATCTTTAGGGATGCTCCGTTCCAACTCAATCAATGTTTTGCTAAAGTTATGTAAATATAAAATAACTGCTTCCTCAATTTTTCTCTGATCTGCCTCATCTATATTTTCATAATATGCTCCAATATTTTTCAAATTTCCATCAACAATTATCTCATCAATCAATTGATTTGTTGTTAATGAAAGAACAAATGTATATTTACCTTGCTAGTCATCAGATTCAAGATCTTTCTCAAGCTGAGTTCTAGTTGGCCTTCCTCTCTTGGGTCTTCTAGTAAGGATAGGTTCAGATTTATATTTCTTTCTCTGCTCCACACCACCGGACTGAGGTTTCCTCACAACTCTGACAAACTCTCCCTTCTTCTTAGCCTTTTTTGCCTCTTCATCTTATTCGATCTCAGATTCTACCGGAGATACAACAACATAGGTTCATTTAGGCTTCTCCTTTGTCTTCAAAATTCCCTTTCTGGATGAGCTCTATCCTGATGATGGTACTACTGGAGTAGGGGTAGACTTGGTCTCTTTTGGCTTGGCTTTAGAGGGAACCAGTTTGGCCTTAGGCTTCTTGGTTTCCTCCTTAGCTTCCATCTGAGCATATTTCTCCCTTTTTTGCTTCACCTCCTCTTGGGTAAATCCCATCTGCATTGCCACTTCCTAAGCCATCTTAGATACTTTCCTCTTCCTAGCAAGTGCAGTGAACTGCTTGTGCAACTCTATGTCCTTTTCCTTGAAAGTGTCAAATATTCCTTCTTTCTTATCAACCGACTGACTCAACATATGTTGAGAATAGGCATCAAGGGTAGCAACTCATAACCCATTGGAAGAATCCACACAATCCTTGGCTCAATGACTTCCATTAGACATTGGTCTTTATCAATTATGAAGCAAAAATATTTCTCATACTTCTCCACGATCTCCTTTGGGATTCTTTCTCTACTCTTCATTGTGGCTTGAAAAGTTTTGAAATAACCCCATAGAGTGGATATCCTCATTGTGCCATCACCAATCCCCATAATCCCTTCCTTGATTAGCATAGCAACTGGCTTGTCATAGGCCCATTGGACCTTTCCTTGAACACCAAGGATTTAATTAATGAAATATAAAGCCAAACAGATAATAAGGGTGCCAAAATTAAAGGTGTGTTTCTTGTCTTGTTTAATTTTCTTCAAATTGCTCAGTAACTCATTCAAGAGAACCGTACATAAGTCATACCTCTTATCTTCCTTCAGCATCTGATAGGCAGAGTATATTGTTGTACTGGAGACAAAGTTTTGTTTGCTTCATTGGTATACTTTATATCCAACCACCATTGATGAAAACTTGACATCATGCTCTAGAATGTCATTGATTGTCATAGCACTACTGTCAAATTGAGAACCAGTGGTTGCAATTACAATGTTCTTTGATATTTTCCTTAAGCTAGGAACTTCACTGGATGCGCTCAGACAAGTCAAGGCCTGGATTGCTTTCTTAGTGATCTTGTAAGACTTTTCCAACCACATAAATTCATTGTGAATTATGCTAAGTATGAACCAGATCCATTCTTTCTCATCAAATGTCGAAAAGTGAATGAACTGAGAAAAACCCTTGACCTACAAATGCTGATATTCTGGCTCAAGATTCCCCAAGTTGTCCGCCAGATGATTGTTGTACAAGGTCAACATGTCAATGATTTTGAGTTCATCAAGATCACAATGGATATATGCCCTAATGTCCTCATTATGAAGAATGTCGTAGGGTACAGAGGAAAATGATCCTTTCGAGTCATCCTCGATTGATTTGAAAGGGTGTTTCTTGAAAACAGGTCGAGCCCTATCCTTGATTTCCACAACCAGTAGGGTAGCAATTCCTGATACTGATGCCATTGAGAACTTAGGGTTTTCAAAAAAATTGATAGCTTGAAACGGATAAATACCTCAATTTGCAATCGAGAACATAAATTTGCTTTAGATCGTTGTTTAGATCACCAAATTACTTTGTTGTAATGCTCTGCACTTTTTATTGATCACATTATGAGAAATAAAGGTTTGAAATGCCCTTTTTAACCCTTGAAAACCTAATTCTACATTGTAATAAATGTTGCAACCAGTTACCTTGATTTTTCATGGAGTCACTTACTGGAGCATCAAATCTTCACTAAATCTTTTGAATAACATCTGCATATATGATTTAAGCCTTCTGCAACCTTCCAGAATCGATTGCAGATCTCTGAAGAGGGGGTTCTTAGAATCTGCATGAAAAGTTCCCCCTAAGGCAAAAATCCATAGTTATCGGATGAAGATCCTACACCGAATTCAGGTGCAGATCCATTTTATGCCTTGGATTTATCTTTTCTAACTCACATCTTCTCATGCTTGTCTTTGATCTCTTCTACCTTTTCCTTAACTTTCTCATATGCTTTGTTCTTGTCCACCAGAGCACTCTTGTTCACATTTTTGCTTCTACAATATTTTATAATGTGACCAATTTTATTGCATGCATGGCAAACAACATTCTGCATAGGTCTGAAGTTCATCTGGTTTGGTCTCAACCTGCACTAGTTAGAGATATGTCCAAACATCCCACAAGCATAGCATCTCTTGTTTGGAAAATTATTCATTACTGCTCTACACATGTTTGACTTGTGACCAAAATTATTGCATATGAAACACTGACCGATAAAGGTGGGACCATTGTTCACATTATTCATTCCATTATTCACCCTACTTCTGCATTGATTCACCATATGACCAAATTTATTGCAAGTAAAGCATCTACCATTGAATTTATCAGCATTATGTTGTCTTATCAGAGGATTCTTGTTCTTAGGCTTTGCATTGCTTTGTCCAAATCCAGAGGATTCTCCTTTCTCAAATCCAAGTCCTCACATGTCCCTTCCATGTATCTAACTTTGTATCATCTCATTAAGCCTTGATGAGCTAGCATTGAATTTGTCTTTGTAATCATTTGCAGTAGCAAGTTCATCTCTTAGGGCCACAATTTGTCTTTCAAGTTCCTGACCATTATTCCTTGATTGTGTCAACTCAATCTTCAATTGATCATTCTCATAGGTAAACATGCAACATTCATCTACTCTTTCCTTCAATGATTGAGTCAAATTCTCTTCATTCTTCTTCCGGTCCTCAATCTCCTTAGTCATCCTCATCACAATGAATTGCATCTCATTCTTCAATGCAACATTCTCTCTCTCAAGTTTGTCGACTTTGTCCTGATTCTCCATGCATTGATCTTCTTTCTCCTTCATCTTGTCCATCATCTCTTTCCTCTTGTCTCTTGTAGAGTTCACTTGATCCTTTAAGTCATTAATGAAGTCTTCAGCTGCATTTAGGTTTCTCTTTAAGGTACCGATCTCATTTCTTACTGCATCAAGATCCTCAAGTGCCCCACTAAGTTGTCTCTAAAAACCAGAATCCATTGATTCAATCTCCCAGACCTTCCTCAAGTGGTTAGGATTCCTCAGAGGAACTAGGCTCTAATACCAATTGTTAGAATCAAGGAACACTGAGAGGGGGGGGTGAATCAGTGTTCTACCGGTTATCAGATTTTCTACTTTAACTTTAAACCACCAAAAGCATAAGTATGAAACTGAAATGTAGAAACTCAAAACAACCAACCACAAAATCATAACACCAATATTTTTACTTGGAAACCCAAATGGGAAAAACCATGGTGGGATTTGAACCCACAATATTATTCCACTATGGCCAGTAGTAAAACAATATTACATGAAGTGGAATGCACAAGCATTCAGGCACATTGCCTAGAGCTCACTGCTCAATTACAATAAGGGCTACAACCCCAGAGGGTTCACTACCTTACTGATCAATTATAGAGATGAAATACAATGAAAGGACTCCAAACTAATTAATTTATATATAAAAAGAAGATGGACATCAATTTCAATCACATGGAGTTTTTATTGATGGAGGTTCTTCAATTCATTATGCAAGTATAACACGCTCATTGATGTAATAAATCTATAATATTTTTATATTTATTAATTTGATTGTCATTCAAAAATATTGAAATAAATATAAATTATTAGATTCAATTAAAGTATATTTCAATTTTAAGAAATGAGAATCAAATACAATTAGAAATGAAATAGGAGAGAGGAATGTGCCCTTGTTTTAATGTATGAAGATGTTCAAGGTTGAAGAATATTGGTAGGAGGTTGAAGAATGTTGTTATTTGACAACTTAAAAAATCTCCTTTTGAATGAAAGCAAGTGTTAGTCCTTTAAAACATGGGAAAGTCATACAAAATCAACCAAACACCATAACAAAACAATATCAAGCATGAAAATAGAGCAACATACAATAAATAATTACTTAAATGTACAAATTTGGTTTAGAGAAACCCTAAAGGGGGGGATTTAGTTTTAGATGATAAAATTACTCTCCAAATCCACTACCACTAGTCAAGTACAATTAATAAAAATTAATAAAGGTTTGTACAAGACCTTTACAACTCCTTAACAAGCTACAAGAGTTAATTTATCCATCTACACACTTCTTAAGAGAAGAATGTGGTGACTTAGCAGGAGGATGTTGAATGACCAAAGGATCATTGCTAACCTCTAGAAGAGAAGCAGTGACAAACTTAGGAGGAGGAGCTTGTGTGACCATAAGAATAGAATAAGATAGATTAGTTGGTGGCAAAGAAGGCAGAGCATACTTATTTTGATGGAGGGAAAGAAGAGGACCCTACTTGAAGTTGTGCTTAGCTAGTTGATGAGGAATGTTGACATCAACTATGGCAGGATTGAGAGTCTTTAGAAATATCAAATGGCGTGTGTTGTGGAGTAGGATGAGCAATGAGAGTGATGATAGACACAAATTTTTCATTAAGTATGTCAATGGGCTTAATGAAAGTCAAAACGTTAGGTAGAATTATGATAAGTGGTGGTTTTAACTAGGAAGCAGTGAACACTTGCACCCTTTTGGGTTGAGGCTCATCAAGATCACTCAAAGGAATTGGAAGTGAAGTAGATGAGAACTTGGGTGTGCAACAAACTTAGAAGGATATGTAGAAAGACAAGTCTCATTCTCAGTCTTTTATAAAGAATCTAATTTGTGGGCTAACACACACTAATGATGCTTACACTACAAGCAAGTTGGTTACAATGATTGTGTTCTAGGAACAAACATTAATAAGACTCTAGAGCACTCTATTCCACAAATGGAGTTGTCAAAACAAGCTTCATAGGTGGAATAGGAAGTTCTATAGGTGTAAAAATTCTACTCTTGACCATGGGTGCCTTTCTTCAATCTACTTTTGAGGTAGGAGGAGGAATGGAGGGAACCCTTGAGGGTATAGATGTACAAGTTGTGTGTGGGGAACTTTCCTAAGAAGAATTCTTCCCTTTCCTATACTAAACAAGGTGAGGTATAGTAGGAAGAACTGTGGGATTAAAAACCTGAGGTTTATATTTTGATGATGCATATGTTTTTTCTCTTCCAATATTTATCACAGTTGGAGGGATAGAATATATTGGAATGATCTGATACCGACAGTAAACTGAGAGGGGGGGTGAATCAATTTACTCACAAGTACAATAATTAATTCAATTGAAAACCTCAAACCGGATCACAACACAATGAAAGATATATCATGAAAGCACAACACACATAACACCAATATTTTGATGTGGAAAACCGAGAAAGGGAAAAACCACGGTTGGAAACCCTACCCACAATCAGATGAATACTCTGCAGTAGTATTATGAATAATTACAATGGGGTCCGCACATGCAGAAAGGCCAACAGCCTAGAGCACACTTCTCATCACAAAGGGAAGTCTCATTGACTTACATAAACATCTGACTACAATCCGAAAAGAAATAAACTGTGAAAGTAGCATCTACTAATGCTTGATACAGTTCCGATCAAACACTGATGTCTGCTCTGCAATACAAAACCTTCACATGAATGATATGACTTTATTCACACATAATCCTTCCTCTGATAATGCAAACATAACCTCCCATAACCATCGATATCTAAGTTACATGAATAAGTCACATATAAATACAGATCATCAACCTTATTGACAAGGTCGACTAAACCCTGAACCCATAATTACAAAAATTATATCACATGATACCACCAGACCAATATTATGATTTACATTACATAGCATGGACCTAAATCAAGTAACCAAACAACTATATCCATCGGAGATTCTGCTAAGACTAAAATCCAACACGCTTCACCAACCGATAGAAACCCTTCGTGAAATAATAGAAATTTTAACCGGATCCAAATAGGACCATCATAACAACACGCCATCTAATGCAAAGTCACCAAAAGCTCAGGATACAATCAAGAAACACCTTTAGAATGAAAGAAACTGATTCCATAAGCCGAACCCAAAATCCATTGACCAAGTCACCAAATAATGCATACTAGTAAAGCTAACCAGGATAGCAGAGGCAAGCTAGTAAAGCTAGAAACTAGCTGGTACTAGTAAATACCAAAACCGATAACACCCAAAGCACCAAATCATGAATCAACAAAATATATCAAGTATGTAACCAACTATAATAAGCATCCAAAACCGAATCCAAAGATCTGATCATACCGGATCAGAATCACAGCCAAAACCAAGAAGATCACCAAGACTAACCGAGATAAATCCAACCGGGATAGATCCAATCGGGATAGTCTCCAACCGAGATACAATGTTGACATAAATGACAACACTTAACCAAATCCAGCATATTTCCAACAATCTACCCCTTTGGCATTGATGGCAACACTGAATGTGAAAAATATCCAAGTGCCAAGGAATGCCAACAATCACCCTCAAGGATATGACTGATTTTCACATGAATACCACCTCTCCTCCTTTGACATCAATGACAAAGGATGGATACTAGACCAAGAATATTGAACCAAATAGCTAACTACTCCCCCTGATTAGTATCACCATCTTCATCAATCCAGATCAGAAAAGTATGTCTGATAAGCTCACTAGATTGATGCATCCCTGCATCTCTAAGTCACTTCTGGAGGGTTGGTAACCCCCAACTGATCTCTGAAAAAATCAAAAGTGTCTTTAGGCAATGGTTTTGTTAGAATATTTGTAATTTGTTCCTTAGTAGGCACATAAACCAATCTGATTTCCTTTGCTTCAACCTTTTCCTTCAAGAAATTATACCTTATAGAAATGTGTTTTGATTTGGAATGAATTATCAGATTCTTTGACATATCAATAGCAGTAGTATTATCACAGTGAATAACAATAGGCTCATCATAACTTACCCTTATATCTTTTAACATTTTTTTCATCCATAAAATCTGAGTACAGTTGGTAGCAGCTACAACATATTCTGCTTCAACTGTAGACAATGAAGTACAAGATTGTTTCTTACTAAGCCATGAAACCAACTTCTTCCCGAGAAAGAATGCACCTCCAGTAGTGCTCTTCAGGTCATCCACATCTCCTCCCCAATCAGAATTTGTATATGCACATAATGTGAAGTCATCATTCTTTGGATACCATAACCCAAAGTATGTTGTACCTGCCAAATATCTGAATATCCTCTTGACAACAATATCATGAGTTTCTCTAGGATCTGCCTGAAATCTAGAAGTAATACAAACATTATTCATTATATTAGGTCTAGTATGAGTTAGGTACAACAAACCAACTATCATTGATTTGTATCTGCTTGGATTCACTTTAGGGTATTCATCATCCTTTGACAATTTGCAACCGGTTATCATAGGAGTACCGACAGGTTTAGAATTCTCTAGTCCAAATTTCTTAAGTAACTCCTTCACATACTTAGTTTGACAAATGAAAATACCTTTATTAGTCTGAGTAATCTACAAACCTAAGAAAAGTTTCATCTCACCAATCATTGACATTTCAAATTCATTCTTCATATCATTAGCAAATTTCATGCATAGACCTTCTTCTCCTCCAAAAATGATATCATCCACAAAGACTTCAATAATCAATATGTCATCATGTTCAATTTTCTAATATAAGTTACCATTAGCATTACCTTTACTGAAACCAAGCTTTGAAAGATACTTATCCAATCTAGCATACCATGCTCTAGGGGCCTGTTTTAGTCCATATAAAGCTTTCTTCAATCTGCAAACCATGTCCTTGTCTTTTGATAAGGAAAATCCATCAGGTTGCTCAATGTAAACTTCCTCTTCAAGATCTCCATTCATAAATGCACATTTAATATCCATCTGATATACTTTGTAGTTCTTGTGTGCAACATAAGCAAGAAAAAGTCTTATCACTTTAATTCTAGCAATTGGGGCATAAGTCTCTCCATAATCAATTCCTTCTTCTTGTGAATAACATTTTCAAACCAATCTATCCTTTTTCCTTACAACTTGACCTTCCTCATTCAATTTATTATTGAAAAACCCATTTAGTTCCAGTAATGTTCTTGTCTTTAGGTCTAGGTACTGGTTCCCACGTCTTATTCTTTTCAATCTGATCTAGTTCCTCTTCCATTCCCTTTATCCAATTTTCATCCTTACTTGCTTCAATAAATGATTTTGGTTCAATTTGAGAAATTAAACATACCTCTTCAACAACTAGCCTTCTCCTAGTCATCACACCTTTCCTTTTATCTCTAATGATTTGATCTTTAGAATGATTTAGTTTTACATACCTGGGAGTCTTTGAATTTTCTTGATTTGCTGACTCATTTTGTTGTTCATTTGGTTCACTATTTTGAACTGATTCTTGCATTACCTGTTCAAATCTGATAAATTCATCTTCCAGTCCATAATCAAATGATTTCATGTAATTACTACCATTCTCATCCACCTTGACATTTATGCTCTCCATTATCCTATTCAATCTTTTGTTATAACATTTGTATGCTTTTCTCTTAGTAGAATAACCCAAAAATATTCCTTCATCACTTCTAGGATCAAACTTTCCTAATGCATCATCTCTTCTAATGTAACATTTGCTTCCAAAAATTCTGAAATATCTGACAGTAGGAGTATGACCAAACCATAATTCATAAGGAGTCTTATCAGTATCACCTTTAATTGGTACTCTGTTGAAAGTGTATACCACTGTATTGACAGCTTCCCTCCAATAGATATCAGGTAATCTAGCTTCTATCATCATTGTCCTTGGTGCATCCAAAATTATTCTATTCTTTCTTTCCACTAATCCATTCTGCTATGGAGTCCTTGGGGCAGAAAGTTGTCTCCTAATACCATTCATTTCATGAAAGTTGTTGAAACCAACGGATGTAAACTCACCACCATGATCTGATCTTAAGCATTTTATCCTGAGTCCTATGCCAGTCTCAACCATATATTTAAAGATTTTGAATTTCTCAAAAGCTTCAGATTTCTCTTTCAAAAATGCTACCCACATCATTCTAGAATAGTCATCAATAAGTAACATAAAATATCTATCACCTTGAAAGCTTTTAGTTCTTGTCGGTCCACACAAATCAGTATGAATAAGATCAAGAAATTCATTAGATTTATCATGTATACTTCTGAAAGAAGTTCTAACTTGCTTACCCATTTGATATTCTCTACATATCGGATTATGAGGTTTAACAATCTTGGGAAAATCCCTGACAGCCGGTATTGAACTGATATTCACTATGCAATCAAAATGCACATGACACATCCTCTTATACCATAACCAACTTTCGTCAATTTGAGAAATCAAGCAAGCCTTCTCACCGGAGTTCAAATGAAAGATATTTCCATTGGTCTGAGTTTTGGAAGCAATCTCCAATCCAGATCTATTGATGATCTTACATTTTCCATCCTTGAATTGCAAATGAAATCCTCTATCTACCATCTAACCTACACTTAAAAGATTACCCTTAAAGTCTTCAACATAATAAACATTATCAATATTAGTCTTACCATCCAATGATATTATTCCTTTGCCTTTGATCCTACATGCCTTGTTGTCTCCAAATCTGACCAATCCACCATCAAATTCTTGCAATGATAAAAACTTTCTCTTGTCACCAATCATGTGATGCGAGCATCCACTATCTATGAGCCATTCATCCTTTTCTTCAATTTTTTGTAGCTAAAGCCTTTTCTTCAATATGAGTTGTTTCAATAACAAATTCTGGAAAACCATCCTTAATAGCAATAAAGACCCAATCTTTCCTAGATGAGGCTCCATTACCGGATCCACTCACAGGTTCATCATCATCATCATCGGAAATACCAAAATCATCATCACTAGCATAATAACATGATTTATCCTTATTCCTTATGAATTTAGGTCTGCTCTGATATTAAGGATTAGGCTTATAATTCCTCACAAATCTTTCATGATTCCTAGCAGCTCTTTCAAGGCATCTAGAAGCAAAATGACCAATCTTATTGCATGAAAAACATTTAAAAGGGACTTTTCCTTCATACTTACTTCCAGTTGGTCCTTTAGGAATTCTTCTAGCAATCAGGGCTTCCATCTCTTCAAGTTCTCTTTCTTCTCTCTCAATTTCCTCCATATCCTTAGCATGCATATCCTTCCAATCTATATTTTTCTTACCGGAGGTAGATGCTTTAAATGCAATCTCAGTTTTAGCAGCACTCTGATCTCCAAGCTCTTCAAGTTCAAAACCAATCAATTTCCCAAGTAATGTATCTTTGGTCACAGGGGTACATGACATTGTTCGGAGTTCATTGATAGCAGTAGCCTTAATCTTGTAAGCCAGAGGTAGAACTCAAAGAACTTTTATTGGCAATCTATAGCCTTCATCTTGTAAGCCAGAGGTAGAACTCTCAGAAAATCCATTACGGAACTATTGTTATTTTATCAAATCTTGTATGTGCTCCCAAATTTAGATGCTCAAAGAATTTTATTTCATTAGTAGAATCTTCTCCCATAGCACTGGCTATAGATTGCCAATAAATATTCTTTGAGCATCTAAATTTGGGAGCACATACAAGATTTGATAAAATAACATAGTTCCGTAATGGATTTTCCTGATGGAGGGTGTGAAGACATGGGACGGGAGGACCAAGGTCCTAAATTTGGGGATGACCAAGGAACGATGGGGGGATGACTATGAAGTAGTGGTGGGGGTGATGATGTTGATATACAAATTGAGGTGAATTGAAATCTTAAAAAAAAAATCTACAATCTAACATCTCTCAAGTGCCCCATGAAAGGTAAACTAATTTTCTAAAGTTAAAGGTTGCAATTATTATGTAATGGCATGTGCCATATAGCATGCTACCTAGTTCATCCTTAGCGAAGTGGCAAAGGTGGTGGTTCTATAGGGGGATGATTCCCCCAAATCCCCAAGTCTCAGAAAAACCCCCCTATAGGGGATGTCGGTTTCTTTTAGGGGCATGTCCCTATGGAACACTGAAAAATAGATTGGTATCTAAAAATAAAATTAGTGACTTTCTCACGAGGTCCTTTCTTACAATGGACCAAATTAGTGAAGGTAACATGTGATCTTATTTTCACGTGGAAGTGTTGAAGAAATTGATTTACTAATTGGTTAAAAAAAACTATAGAGTTGTCAAGAAGTGAATAGAACCAATACAACATGGTGTGCTTAAGAGATCATAGGAAAAAATTAGCTAACAAAACATCCTGTAAAAAGGAAATCACCACTAATAGTTGTAAAATTTGACATGTGTGTTTGCAAAACTCCTTTTCCCCTATACTCTTAAAACTTTGGTATGTCAAAGTCTTGAGGTAAGGGTGTGTTAAGGATGACTAAACATAGAGGGCTACAATGATAATAAGGTTGCATGATCGATTGAGAAGTAGAACTTACAATATTTTCTAGTTGATACTACATTCGACCCATATTTAACTGGATTAAGAGGAGGATTAGGCATAATAGTGGAGGTCTAAACTGTGGTATTTGGGATAATAGATATGGGTGGGTTAGGGATTTGATATCCTAAGAAAGGTTGAGAGACACCAATAGGAGAAACAACACTAGCAGTAGGACCACTAGAAGAACAAGAATTGTTGATGGGGTAGCACAAACCATATGAATGGAAACTTTTGGCATTGACAAATTTAATTATTTTCTAGTAACATCCAATTGGCATTGATAGGTTGAGTTAAAATAGATGTATATGAAAGAAAATGACTCTCAACTATGTGTGATAATTCACGTTAGAGTTCAAGGCCCTTGTGATATGAGATAAGCATGTCCCTCAAATTTTCAATAATAGGGGCCACTCAAGTGTAAAAGAAATCTCAAGATATGAAATCTTGGAAGTCCTTAAGATTTTTCTCCAATTATATAGACTTACTCAAAGGGGACTAGAAGAGCAGCCTAATGACTAACAAGAGGAGGAGATTCAAGTGGTGTATGAGAATTAGGTCTAGAATGTGGCAATGTAGGAACATAATTTGGAGAATTCGAATCATATGTGAACATAGGTCCTAGTCTAGGAGGATTGGAAGGATGATTAGATTTTGATATATTTAGGTTACGCAAACTCCTAAGCATATTCCCAAAAGTAGTAGATTGGACCTTGTGAAGCTCATAAGAAGGAGACACGACACTTAGTTCAAAAAACCTCAAGGAAGAAGAAAACAAGAGCTTGTTATATTTTTCACAAAAGATGTTCTTGGTTTGTGTAAGATATTCAAAAGGAGTGTTCACGTCGGGTTCACAAAAATGTAGGGTATGAAAAATAAACTTTTACAAAAGGATAAGAATCCTTTGAGAGTACATTCTTCAAATTTAAAGTCAAATAAACCAAAGGTCTCACTACCTTCTAGTTTATCTTACTTTAATACAAGATTAGAATTTTAGAAAGGAAGCCTTATGTGCTCACAAATGCACAACTATACAAACATAATAAAACTAAAATTACTTTAAGAGAAAAGTGCACAAACAATAGAGAACATTCAAGAATCCAACCCAACTCTTTGCTACGGATGTGAGCATGGCACATGGACTACAATGCAATGCATTGTCATCTCATATGGGAAGAGAACCAAATTTCCTCAAAGAATGATAGTTTTTACCATATAACATGAATATAAAGAAAATAGTAGTGTGAAATATGATGAAATAAAGGATGATTGCAACTATATATTAAAATAAACAAGTGTATAACAAAAAAAGAGAAGAACAGATCACCCAAACATTCAAATATCTATGATAGCTTCCATAGAGAGGGTTTTCCAGAACCTACACACAAAAGACAAAGAGAAATGTTGGGTGTGGCTATTTAGGGGGCCTACCTCAGTCAAACCCTAGGTTTAGTGTTTACACCTCCACATACAGCCAAGACCGATAAAGATAGAAATGACATGAAAATATAAAGAAAGGTGTATGCTTCCAAAGAAAAAACAATGAATAATAAAAATGATTTGCAATGAAAATGTAAGAACAACAGAGTAAGAACAATCCAACCATGGATGAGATTATCTTTGTGTTAATGCCAAAAGAGAAGAGAGTATACTTCAAAGATTCAAACCAGTCACAGATGTTATATCAAGAGATTCAAAAGAAAACTATTAATTATTTATGCATTCTGAAACCATCAATGAAAAAATGAGAGAGTGGAAGAGGGAAACATTCTTGTTTAAAATAAGAGTTCTAGTGCCAAATTAGAAGGTCTCGATTCACTTGTGGCACCCATCTTGGCTAATAGGGGCATTACGTTGGTGAAACCTAGGAAGTGTAACACTACAATGGTTAGTTAAGCCATATATTTACGAGGGATGCTAGTGCATCACTTGAATGTCCATGCAAAGATTCTATTTGAGTAGAATTGGATTTAGAGGCCGGAGATCAGTGAAATATTTTCATAAAAAATGATTTTTAATATAATTATTTTTCAGTTGTAAAAATTATCTTTTCTTGGGCTAAGGGGAGTTTTATTTAATGTAAAATTACAAGGTATGAAATTTGTGGCATTACAACTTTATCAAGCCACATAATTGGTAACATTGGTATCTCAATTGCATTTGATTTATTTTCTTTACAATTTTATCTCTCCTAGTTTTAGTTCATGTTTATTTTCTTCCATTTTCAAAATTTACGTTTCCAAGTTATGTCACTTGGCATATTTGTAGACTCACATCTAGTGTAGGTTAACATAGTTTTATATTAGCCTAATTATATTAGTCAAAAAAGCTTTAGTTTGTTATATTTAAACAAATACATTAGGAAATATACCTCGTTATAATTATGGTTTCTTAATTAGCTTATTTAGAATTAGGGTCTCTCTCTTTATAAATACAATTAAGGCTTCCCAAGGTTTAAACACTAAGGGTATAGAGCCTAATTTGGATAACTTATTTCACAAGAGTGTTGGTGCTTCCTCCAACCTAAAAAATGATATCATTTATCACCTTTCTCCTCATAATTCTCATGATATGGATGAATCGCTAAGTAAGGTTACCATTGACTAATTGGAGAAGATTGACAGTGAATTTGAAAATATTAAATGATGGATGAGTCAAGAATACCCGAAAAGTGATGCAATCCCTTTGATTGAAGGATTAAAAAGAATGGTGCAAAGTGATAAAATTGGTGCTGACTTGTTGCATGGCCTTGCTCATATTGTTGACACTAATATCATGCAAATCAAAAGTTGTGTTGAAGTCCTTGGTTACTCTCAATCCACTAGCCAAGCTAATCTTTCTATTCCTATGCCTGCATCCTTGTCTAGTGTGCCCACATTTACATCTTCTATCATGACTACTTCCATACAAAATGTTAATCCTACACGTGTTAGTCATGGGGGAAATCCTCTTAATCAATAGTCTTATATCCCTCATTTTGAGAGTCTTCCATTTGTATCCAAGTTATCTCCCATACCCACATATCATAGTGTTCCACCTTCTTAATCTCAACCCCCACCCACATATAGCAATATTACTCCTTCATCACAATCTAATATGTCCAATTTCAATCCTTCTATTGTAGAAACCATCAACAACTTAGCCCAAATTGCTACATCCTTACAACATCAATTGGCTTCCATCACTCAATCCAAGTTCAATGTCCCTAAATTTGATGTAGCAAGCCCATTATCCAATGACATTGTTCGTGTTGTCCCTCCTAAGCATATGGAAGTTCCTTAATTGGAGTTGTACAATAGAAAAGGTGACCCTTGACTCATGTAAAAACATTTCAAACTTTGTGCAATGATTTTGCTCATGACCAAAGACTAATGGCTAAATTGTTTACTAGAACCATTTGGGATAAAGTTTTGCAATGGTATTGTTCTTTGTATCCTTATTCTATCACTTCTTTTCAACAATTGACTAATGCTTTTATTCACAATTTCAAAATAATATTAGTCCTAAGATTACTTTGATTGATTTGATTCATTGTAAGCAAGGAGTTAAAGAAAAAGTGATTGATTTTATTGGTAGATATAAACATTTGTATTCTCAAATTGCTTATCCTATGCCTGATCATGATGTTCAAAGAATTTTTATTTCTTATTTACAAAAATACATTAGAGAGAAGCTTCTATTTTCTGAGTTTGCTTCCTTTACACAATTGTGTGCAGTGCTTCATAACTATCTGCTTCAAGTGAGTCAATTTGAATCATCTCCTTCAATGGCTCTGGTTGATAAGAATGAAAGTGCTCAACAATCTTTTGAGAAGTTTAAACCTAACAAATGATACATCAAGATAAATGACAACATCAATACTCAAGTGGTAGCCATAACATTGGGTGTGGCCGCTGTTAGGACCCGAAGGCAACTGAGAGGGGGAGGAGGGTGAATCAGTTGTCTATTAATTTCAACCCAAATATAACTTAATCAAACTTAGTGCATAATATCGGTAAACCAAACTTAATGTCGATAGATAGTTTAGCAGTTAATAACAGTGTTGGTAAAGTTTAATGCATGAAACAAAAAGACAAATAACATCCACAACACATAACATAGTTATTTATACGTGCAAACCCTCTAAGGGGAAAAACCACGGTGGGAAACCTTACCAACAATCAGATGATACTATTGTAGATAGTATGTGTGTACAAATGGGGTTTGCACATGTAGAAAGGCCAATTGCCTAGAGCTCACTACTCAATCACAAAATGGGAGTCACACTGACTACAATTGGATGGTTAAATCCAATGATAATGTACAGCTCAAAATAGCATCTTCATATGCCTAATTCAATACCGGTTAAGCTCTGATTGTCTTCTTCATACCTTCCTTGAATATTCAAATGATGTTTGTGTGTATAGCTCTACTTCTATTCGTATATACCTTATTACAATTCTTTTTCCACACCTTTGTTAATCTCACAAATGAGATCTTACATATATACCAAAACCTAAGACCAAATGTGTAGGTCGGCTCACTAAGAATATTACAATTAAATCAATTACAAATGAATCAATATGTGATGCATGATGTCGGCTCAATGCATTTACAACAATAATCAATCAATAAAACATCTCCATAACATGTCGTGTTGATCTGGAATAGATAACGCTTGTCTGTCCATAACCTAGACCTATTTGTCGGTAACAACAAATATGCAAACTCGATTTAGACCAATAACCAAACAATGTCTTTGAAATAACCAAGTAATCTCCAGATGATAACAGATCATCCTTAGTGCTGGTGAACAATATATCCTATCGGTGAACCAGATATCGGTGACTGTGCATAAGTCACTGAACATGCCGGTGAACATAACCAAAGATCTCCACAAGGATAAATGTTGACATCAATGACAAAACCAATGCAACACATCCATAATACCAACAATCTCCCCCTTTGGCATTGATGGCAACACGAGATGGAAAAACCATCTAAGTGCCAAAGCAAAAATGCCAAAAACTAAAAACCAACAATCTCCCAAAGAGATCAATTACCAAAAATCAAAATACATAATATCTCTCCCTAGGAATAATCTCTCCCCAAAAGATAATGTGTTTTTCCGTAGATATCTCTCCCCCTTTGACATCAAAATGCCAAAGCAATACAAAACCAAATACAATCAGCTCATAGAACTTATTACAAGTACCAATTGTTATAACCAAATTTATTCAATCTACTCCCCCTAAGAAGTAGCTCTCCTTCATCAAAGCCGGAAAAATATTTCTCTGTTAATTCTGTCGATCTGATGCCATGCTCCAACTATCTAAGTTTCTACCGGTGAGGGTATTGTTGGCATTTTTTATGATTATGTTGTGATTGTCATTGATGGACACACACTTGCATTGAGATCCCTTTTTTAATGTATAAGTTAAAGCTCAATCGGTACATGTTCCAACTGGTATGATGCATTATAGTCCTTAGACTATTGGTGTTTTGCAGAAAGTGATTACCGATCTGAAGCGGTATGTTGACCCCAAGTGGTTCAAGGATCTCAAGCGGTACGAAGGATCAAAGCGGTAGAACACATATTTCCCAGTCTTCATTTTGTCAAGCCGGCAACCTGTATTTTGCTTGAACCGATATTTTGTATGAACCGGTAATACTCTGTGATGAGTTACCAACCAACATTTGTGATGAGTTACCATCCACTGATTTTTTGACGATGCCAACACTTTAACAGTGCTTTTTGTGTCATGTTACTGAATGTAAAGCGGAAAATCGAACCCTAGGTGTTCCCCCACTCCATGGAGAGAGAAAGGAGGTCACTAGGATTGATGGTTTTCACTTAGAAGAGACTTTACATTCAAAAGAGGGGTTGAAATCCACAAGATCCAATCCCACACAATGCAAGATTGAATTCTAAATGAGTTTCAAGGGTTAAGACATCAAGGATACCCTCTTTTGTAAAGAATGTAGATAGAATGATTGAACTAGGAATGCATGTAAAGTAAGAAAGATTAGCTTATAAACGGAGATAGGGACACGGGATGAAGCTACGGACCTGAAATTAGCAGTAAAATGTCGAGACGATGCTGTCCTACAAATTTGAGCAAAAGTTGACGGGACGATGGCGCCCGGAGTGTACACGGTCCTCCGAAAAATCCGTGAAATGAAGGGGGATCTGTTCGTCTCTGCACAAGGATTCCAGATCTTCAATTATAGCCGCGTACCTGCAACCTACACACAGAAAAGAGAGGACGATTGGGGGGTTAGGGATTAGGGGTTTGCCTTTAGGTCAAACCCCGGTTTTGGAATTAACCAAGAAATGAGAATGTTGTAAATGTTTGTAATGTAATCAAGTACTGATACCTTGTTGTAAGAATGTTTGTATTCTTACATGCGAAGGTGTAATGATGTTGTATGTTGTATGTTGTAAGTGATCTCCTCTTCAATGGTTGAATCCTTGTCTTTGAATGCAACACCTAGCCTTGAATGGAGACTTAGAATACTCAATTGCTTGAAGGAATGCTTGAATGCTTGAATGTTTGAATGTTTGAATATCGCTTTCGCTTCTTGCCCACATATGTTTTTTTTTCGCCCTCCCTTTCGAGGAGGGGAAATGTAGTTTATATACTTGTCAATTAGGGTTAGGAGACTAATTTTTCCGACCTTAGGCCGACCTAGAAGCATTGTTTTCCGAATTGCAAACTTAAAGACCCGATGCCCAACAAGAGACCGAGCCCAAAATAGGGCCAGGGACCAGGGCGTTGGGCGCCATGGTTCCACCTCCCGGGATAGTAGGGTGCAAGGAAGGATCAGGCCAAGGTGCAAAAATATGTATTTTTTGATGTCGTAAACAGGTTCAGGGTCTCCATTCAGGTTCAACGTTGCACCGCCATTGTGAAGACCCAAATGCAGTCGAAATTGCAAGTGTCACAATTTTAGGACGCTACATTTAGCCCCCACTTTAGCGGGAGTATAAGCATTCGCCCATACTTCCGGTAAAGTACAAGGAAACAACATTGAAAAACTTTCACCATGTCAAGGAGGCAAGATACACCAAGCCCCCAGTGGACTAAGGATCTTACGACTTCGATTGACAAAGTAAAAGGGAAGATCACGAGGGAGAACCATGACTGTCAGAAGTAGGGTTCCCTCACTATGAGTCATGCAAGAAAAATACCAAAAATTTTCAAGGCAAAGCTAAATTTGCCAAGAAATTTTCAAGTATCTTGAAGAGATATGAACGGGGTGTATGCCCCCCTACGTTAAAGCGATCGCACACGCCTCATCGGAGGTGATTGCTTTAAGGTAGTGATACATATAAGAAATGAGAAGGGAAAGGAGCATGTTATCACAAAGATTTAGCCCCCAAGTTTGAGATAAGCCCAAGGATAATAGACACAAAACACAAAGCACGAGGTGACTTCGCTTTCCTTGGGGTCAGTATGCTGTATGATAATTCATGTATATCATATGTATGTATGCATAATTGTTCTTCATTCCCCAATCAAGGAAGGTCACCTAGAAGAAGGGAACACATGTGTCTTTTGAGTCAACATGAGAGAGACCAAAAGAGATCTCAATGCTTTGCATCATCCTCAAGTAGACAACACTAAGGACAACAAATAGAAGAATGAGAATAACACATAGAAGAAGTAACAAAAGAGATCAAGAGAGGAGGAGAGAGTCTGCTATGCTAATGAACTAGTCTAGCACGTCATCTACCCTTCGATCTTGCTGATCAATATTTCGGGAAGGCAGGAAACACGCTAGAGGAGGAACATCCAACACAGTAGATGGAGCTATCACAAGATCCAAACAAGGGCTATGTTCATGTTCCAAGCCACGTTGTTCTTGTCTAGGAGCTAGGATAAGAGCTTTAGAAAATTCGTTAGATACATGGTTATCAACATCAACATATTCATATTCACTATCAGAAGCAAGAAGAGTAACATTTTCATCTATATCATCATCAAGATTTATAAAAATAGGATCTTTAACTCGCACAGGATCAAAACCATCATGCATCTTATGTTTAGGACATTTTGGCTCAATTTTTGACTGAGGAGAAAATGGAATAATACTAGCTGAAGGTGTTTTTGGGGATTGCAAAGTTTGAGAAGCAGTTGCTTGAGCTCTAAGATGACGCTTTCATCGGCGTTCACGTGCAGAATGATTTCGTCTAGTCTTAGTAGGAAGTTGGGAAGATTGAGGAGGAGGAATGTTCTCATCCTTATCACTTGGGTGTTTAGGTTGTGGTCTCTTAGGTTGAACAATAGGAGAAGAGGAAGGTCTCTTCTCTCCATAAGAGGAAGGAGGAGGAATTGCTCCATATAAAGGAGGAATATTTGGTTTAGGAAGGAGACCAAGTCCATCATGATGAGGAGGTATAGGTCTACCTTTAGAAAGTTTATTAGTCATAGATGTAGTCACATTCATAGGGATGGGTTGGGAATCTTCTTGAAGAAAGACATTAGTTTTATCTTTCAAAGGAAGAACTTCCCTCTCAAGAACGATAGGAATATCAAGTTTGGGTGTTCTAGGTTCACTTAGAGATAGGATCATATCTTTTTTCCACTTTTGATAAGATTTGAAAAGATGATCACTTCGCGGTGGAAGAGATTGGAATTGTTTAGGCCAAAAATAATCAATAGGAACGCTAGAAGTTCTTCCAGCTGGTTTAAAGAGACTATGATTGACAGTAACAACTTCACCATTATGGGGAAATTTCAAACACTTGTGAATAGGAGAAGCAATAGCTTTCATGGAAGATAGCCAAGGATAACCTAGCTTCACACGAAATTGTTCGGACGATGGAATAATAGCAAAGTCCACATCAAGGGATTTGTTATGGACCTCAATAGGTAATGTAATAGAACCAATTGCAGGGGAAGAAAATGCATCAAACAATTTCACAGCCACGTTTGTTTCGTCATAGATCACTTGATTCAATTGCAAAGTAAAAAGAAATTCTTCAGTAATGATATTAACCATACAAGAAGGATCAATAAGCACTCCACGGCAAGGTGTATTCTTAACTTTTACAATTATATATAAAGGACCATCAGGTGCCCTGATAGTTTCACTAGAATCAAATGTGATGGAAGGCTCTCTAGGGATTTTCTGTTGCTCTACAAAGTTAATCACATTCGGAGTCATAGACACAAGACTATCAGGTGAGAAAGAGGAATCATTAGTCTCAATCACATTAGAGGTATGAGAAGGTAATGGATCAGTAAAAATCTTAAGATTTTGGTTAGGAGGAGCTACAGATGTGTTGCCTTTATCATTCACACCTAAAATAGAGATAGTATTATTATCAATCAAATCTTGAATTTTACCCTTTAAAGCAAAACATTTTTCAGTATCATGCCCAAGTTGACGATGAAATTGACAAAAAGATTTATTATCAAAATAGGGTGAATTAATCTTTGTAGGATCTATTTGCCTTATAGGAGGGAGAGTAAGCACATTTTGTTCCAATAACTTATTCATAATACTATGCAATGATTCATTCAAAGGAGTAAACTTTCTTTCTTTCTTGAAAAACTTAGAAATAGGAGGCACACCTGATGCTGCATTCACATTGTTGTTGATGATGTTTTCATTGAACTTAATGACCTCTCTATTTGGTTTAAACTTCCCAAATGGTTGTTGACTACTATCACCCTTATCACTCAGAGCCATAGGATTTGCTTGTTCCATTTGACTCATAGTCAGTTGATAATTGTGAAGAGTTGTGCACAACTGTTGGAAAGAAGTAAACTCAGAAGACATAAGTTTTTCCCTAATATCTTTTTGTAAATTAGAAATAAATATTCTTTGAATATCATTGTCAGATACTGGAAAAGAAATTTGAGCATACAAATGCTTATATCTACCAATGAAATCAGTCACTTTTTCTTTAACACCTTGTTTACAATGCATTAAATCAATCAAAGTAACTTTAGGACTTATATTGTTTTGAAATTGTTGAATAAAAGCATTTGCAAGTTGTTGGAAAGAAGTAATAGAATAGGAAGGCAACGAGCAATACCATTGTAGAGCTTTATCTCTTAATGTTCTAGTAAACAGTTTTGCAAGCAACCTTTGGTCATGAGCAAAATCGGTACATATTGTTTGAAAGGTCTTAACATGTGTTAGAGGATCACCCTTACCATTATAAAGCTCCAACTACGGGATTTCAACATGTTTAGGGGGGATAGCTTGAACAATGTCAAGAGAAAGTGGGCTCGCAACATCAAATGTGGGCACACTAAACTTAGATTGATTCATAGAGGCAATTTGCTGTTGTAAAGAAGAGACAATTTGTGCAAGATTGTTAATGGTCGCTTCAGTCGAAGAGTTCATATTAGACGTGTTAGATTGTGATGGAGGTATTATGTTATTGAAAGAAGGTATTGATTGAGAGTAAGGTGGCGGGACACTATGATAGTTAGTCATAGGAGATGATTGGAAAGGAGGAACACTACAAGGAGGAATGGAATGGTTAAATGAATTGCCCCCTTGCGTCATGTTCATTTATGGAGATGTAATAGGAACACTCATTGAAGGAATGAATGAGGAAGTCGGATTGAATGAAGGAAGAGGGTTGATTGAAGAAGAAGGATTGCCCCCATGACTGGTGATCATAGGTGGAATGTTTTGTGTTGAAGTAGTCATTATGTTTGATGTAAAAGTAGGTATACTAGCAATAGAAGTTGTCAAAGGAATAGAATGATTGTCTTGAGTAGGAGGTTGTGTATAACCTAAATTTTCGGCACAACTCTTCATAGGCATCACATTTGAATCCACAATGTGTGCAATACTATGTAAAATATCAATTCCATTCTTATCACTTTGAACCATACGTTTTAGACCCTCAATTAATGAAAGAGCTTGACTATCGGGGTATTCTTGAGACATCCATCGCTGAAAATCATCAAATTGGTTATCCAATTTTGAAAGTTGTTCTACAGGAACCTCATGGAGAGCTTCTTCATCATTAAGAGGATTAGAGGAATTACCCATGTCCTCGTTAAAAAGGCCATTCAAATTAGGTTCCATCTCCTCGGTAATTACACCTTGGAAGGACTTAATTCTAAGGCTTCGTCTAACGGGAATAGTGTAAGTAGGGCTTATTGTTGTAAAACTCATGCACTAAAGAGAGAGAGAAGATTTTGAACTTATTTTCAAATTTAGATGTAGCAAATTTCAATAAAATCAGCCAATCTCCTAGATTTAAGCTGTTAAATGCAATCATAACAATCTCCCGAAGTTTCAAAAAAAATGTCAGGGACCGTGGCGAACGGAGTGCACACGGTCCTCACAACTTTTTTCAAAATTTTCAGAGATGAAAGTTATGATGATTTTAAAGCTAATCTGAAAAAATTGAGTGATTTTACAATCTGTAGATAGGCCAAATTAAAGTTGCAATCTCAAAAATTGAATCCTACCAAGATTGTTGAAAAATGCAAAATTTGAATTTTGAAAAAGAGAGGGAAACTGAAATTTTGAATTTTATGATTTTAGAGGGAATACTGAAAGCAATGCAAGCTTTGAAATTTAAAAGTTGACTCAATTTCATGCAGAATTCAAATTTGAAAGCAGAAATCAAAGTTGTTGCAATTAAACACTTAATTTCAAAAGTCACAAACTGCAAGAATTTGAATAAAGCACTAAAATTTCGAATGAATGCCAACACACTTTTCAAATTTAGGATAGTAAGAAACACAATTTTAACACAAATTTCAATTTCAACAATTTTTGAATGATTATAAGCCTTAATCCAAGCAATCACTAGACCAACTTTGACTTTAATTTTGAAAGTGTTATAATTGATGAAACCAGCCAAAATTTTGGATTTTAGCAGAAGAATACAGTAAGATCTAGCTCCCGAAATTTCGAAAAAAATGTCAGGGACAATGGCGCTCGGGGTGCACACGGTCCTCGCAACTTTTTTCAAAATTTTCAGGGATGAGAGATATTGTGATTTTGTTGCGGAATCCAAATTTATAGCCGATTTGGAGGTGTTTTGATCAGTGAAATCATCGGTCAAAGGTTGAATCAAGAAGGTTTTAAAAATTAGGGTTTTGACACTTAACCACTTAATTTTCAGAATTAGAGCACAAATATGAGTTGACAATTTGCAATAGAAGGGTAGATCTGAAACAAGCATTAACAATTAAACATTTCACAAGCTCAATTACTAAAAAGAAAATTTAGGGTTTTTATGCAATTAACCTCTAAAATTTGCAAAAGATCAAACATGGAAATGTAATTAAGGAAGCAAATTTTTCAGATCTAACCATGAATAATCAGAATTAGGATGTTCACGTCGGGTTCACCAAAATGTAAAGCGGAAAATCGAACCCTAGGTGTCGCCCCCCCCCCCCACTCCAAGGAGAGAGAAAGGAGGGTCACTAGGATTGACGGTTTTCATTTAGAAGAGACTTTACATTCAAAAGAGGGGTTGAAATCCACAAGATCCAATCCCACACAATGCAAGATTGAATTCTAAATGAGTTTCAAGGGTTAAGACATCAAGGATACCCTCTTTTGTAAAGAATGTAGATAGAATGATTGAACTAGGAATGCATGTAAAGTAAGAAAGATTAGCTTATAAATGGAGATAGGGACACGGGATGAAGCTACGGACCTTAAATTAGCAGTAAAATATCGAGACGATGTTGTCCTACAAATTTGAGCGAAAGTTGACGGGACGATGGCGCCCAGAGTGCACACGGTCCTCTAAAAAATCCGCGAAACGAAGGGGGATCTATTCGTCTCTGCACAAGGATTCCAGATCTTCAATTACAGCCGCGTACCTGCAACCTACACACAGAAAAGAGAGGATGATTGGGGGGTTAGGGATTAGGGGTTTGCCTTTAGGTCAAACCCCAGTTTTGGAATTAACCAAGAAATGAGAATGCTGTAAATGTTTGTAATGTAATCAAGTACTGATACCTTGTTGTAAGAATGTTTGTATTCTTACATGTGAAGGTGTAATGATGTTGTATGTTGTATGTTGTAAGTGATCTCCTCTTCAATGGTTGAATCCTTGTCTTTGAATGCAACACCTAGCCTTGAATGGAGACTTAGAGTACTCAATTGCTTGAAGGAATGCTTGAATGCTTGAATGTTTGAATGTTTGAATATCGCTTCCGCTTCTTGCCCACATATGTTTTTTTTTTGCCCTCCCTTTCGAGGAGGGAAAATGTAGTTTATATACTTGTCAATTAGGGTTAGGAGACTGATTTTTCTGACCTTATGCCGACCTAGAAGCATTGTTTTCCGAATTGCAAACTTAAAGACCCGATGCCCAACAAGAGACCGGGCCCAAAATAGGGCCAGGGACCAGGGCGCTGGGCGCCATGGTCCTGAGGGACCAAGGCGCTAGGCGCCATGGTCCTGAGGGACCAGGGCGCTAGGCGCCATGGTCTTGAAGGACCAGGGCATTGGGCGCCATGGTACCACCTCCCGAGATAGCAGGGTGCAAGGAAGGATCAGGCCAAGGTGCAGAAATATGTAGTTTTTGATGTCATAAACAGGTTTCGGGGTCTCCATTTAGGTTCAACGTTGCACCACCATCGTGAAGACCCAAATGCAGTCAAAATTGCAAGTGTCACAATTTTAGGACACTACACTGAATATGTCTAGATGCACTGAACCTAGGAAATTGTATTGTAATCCTATTGGACCAACATTAAATCAGATTCCTTTATAAGGACATCATGTCTAGGGTTTTAGGTTGTTGTTGTTGATGTTGTTGCTAGGGTTTAAGGTGGTTGATGAGTTAGAGAGAGTATGAATGTGTAGAAGACTGAAGTAATGCTGGAATGCATTAGGAATGAGCTATCAAGGATCTAACCAAGCAATCTGTGCTATTTGCTAGATCACTCACTTGTTGATTACTCACATCTTCGACAAGTCTGTAGCCCTTAACCGGGTAGGCCTAAAAGCCTTTTGTAAATCCTCTAACAAGGTGGTTCACATCTATGGATCTAAAATCCTCTAGCAAGGTAGTCTTTAATCGGACTTATCTCCTAACAGAGATTGAGATTCCTAACAAGATCTATTCTAGTAAAGAACATTGTATGACCTTAACCGGTCGGTTCCTATTCTGCAGATAGTTACTTGTGAGTTCCATCTCACCATGGTTTTTCCCATTTGGGTTTCCACGTCAAAATCTCTTGTGTTATGGTGTTTGTGCTTCTATGGGTGAATGCATTATTTTCTATTTGGTTTGCATGTGTGCTAACCGGTTTGTCTACTAAACTATTTTACCGGTTTACTGTTAGTCTAGCAAAGTGTTTAAGTGCAAAGATTTTTGGCATACTAATTCACCCCCCCTTCTTAGTATTCATCAATTGGTATCAAAGCCAACCTTTCTATAAGTTTAACCACTTGGAAAGAGATATGGGGGAATACACATTGAGGGAACTTACTCAGTCTAAGCAAGCCTATGATGATCTTATGGTCAAATATAAGGCCTCTCAAGCAAAAAGGAGAGAACATGCTGAAAAGTTGATGGAGCTATCTGAAAATAGTTCTTCTGATGAAGCGGACATGGAAGCCCTAATTCAAGAAGTAGAAAAGTTGAATGAATCCAATTCCAACCTGAGAAAAGAATTGGAAGGACTGACTATCTGAATGTGCCAAGAGCTTGAGAACCGGAGGAAAGCTGAAGATCTGATAAAAGACAAAGATCATGAAATCTCCAAGCTAAAGCAAGAGATCAGTGCCCTAACTGCTCAACTCCATGCCAGCAAAGTGGAAAACAAAGACATGCAAGGAGAACTGAACATTGCCATCTCTGAGAATGAAAACCTGATGGAAATAAATGTTGCTATTTCCAAAGAACTCTCTGAGTCAAACGAAATACTTGCTAAGTTCAACAAGAGTACTGTCAAGCTAGAGCAAAAGCTTGAATCTGCCAAACTTGTCAAGAATACTGATGGACTTGGTTATTCCAATCATGAGGAAGGTGAGACCTCTGGTACAAATGTTGGAGCATCAAAGAAACAATCGACATCAAAGGATAAAGGTAAGCAAAAGTTTAAACCCTGTTTGCTTTAACTGTCTTAAAGAAGGACATACTGCTAATGTGTGTAGGAGTAAGGCTTACAATAATTTTCCTTATTTTCTAAACGATAAGCCTCGATCCTATAGATTCAATGGTAACTGTTATGCATGCAACAAGTTTGGGCATAGAGCATTTGAATGCAGGTCTATTATGAACAACATTGGAAGATATCCTTAGAGGACCCAAGGAGTTGGTCCTGAACCTTTTGTGAATCGAAATCACAACTAGTTTAATGCCTTCAATCATCAGTCAAGAAGCGGTGGCTATCAAGCGGCAACCGGATGGAGAGAAAACTGTATGGTCTATCATGGTCATGGTCACACTACTGCAACATGTAGGAGGAAGAACGACAACATGAAAAATGGACCTTGGAGAGCACCTGGAATGGTCTGCTATCATTGCAATAAACCGGGTCACATTGCTAGATTCTGCAGATCAAGAAAGAACATATCGGATGATATACCGGTCACTCCATAAGGAAAGATTGATATTGACATTGTTCAAGCGGATATGAACAAAACCTGGAAGAAGAAACCAGCGGTGTTACAAGAAAAACCGGTTTCTGCACCTAGTGTGGAAATATCGGAACCAGCAAACTAAGCATCAGAAAAGCTTAGGGGGAGCAAATGGCCAAATGTTTCAAACCCCTGGTTTACACCGGTAAAAGACCTTAACCGATATGTGATACATGTCATTTGGCAGAAGACCGAAAACGGTAAAAGGCAAGTTAGGGTTTACGCCCTAATGGTGGAGCATTAATAAGGGTAGGTGAGGAATATGTTTAAAAGGAATTTTCAAATCATTTCTCAGTATTAATTTTTTTTAGCGAAGAAGGTTTTCAAGTGCAGAGCGACGGAAAAGTGATTTGTGCTACAATTCAGAGAAATTTAGAAACCTTGAAGGAGATTCAAAAGCAAATTACAAACGGTCAAGAGAAGAACGCAAAGCGGTGATTCTACAACCGACGAAGTGGAAGGCGAAGTGGAATTTGCAAAGCCCTAAATTCTTGATTTCCAAAAGGTATTTCTTGAGTTTTCTATTTTGTCATCGCTTCTGCATCTCATGAGAGTTCTAGTGCAACTATCGATTCTATGGATTTCATTCAAAGAAAATCGAAATATAGTGCTTTGTCACAAGTACTGGCTGGGGTTATAGTAGAGGAAGGAATTTCAGATTATATAGACTGCAAAATCAAAGACCTAGGGTCTCTTGTGATCCATTCGCAACTAGGTCTATTATATGGGAAGGATAAGAAGATCAAACCAGATATAGCATTTTGGAGAAGAAGAAACTTCACAATGCGGTTTACTTCCTTGAGGATTTCACAGATGATCATATTAGAATCATTTTGAGCAGATTTCATGGTGACAAGATGTACCTGGAGAGAACACATGATATCACTCCACAAGCTATTAATGTCGTCACCAGTTTCTGCAATACAGGGGAAGTGCCAGCCCTTAGGAAGGTCAATAAGATGGAAATGTCCAAGCTCACCGGTTAATTCCATCAAGGATGACCTCGTGAAATATGCATGCATGGTGATTGGATACCGGATGTTCTCTGCCAGCAGAATTAACTCTTTATCTGTTGCAATGGTAAATGCTGCTTACCGGATGATTAAGGAAGATGCATCATTTGACCTCTGCACCGGTATGCAAAGGCAACTCCTGTTGAATCTGAAATCAATCAAACAGGATAATGCATTGAAGTTCAAGTTTGGTCAGCTACTGGTCGGATTATTCTTTTATTTCCAGGGTTACTTCCCAGGAGTGGGAGATATTCAGTGGTCTACAGACCAACCAATTACCAAGCAGATCAAAGAAATCCTGCAAGTAGTTGGAACCAGTTACCCTGACGTTCTGAACAGGTACCTTGATGAGTTCAGAAGCAAGATGAGCCTAAGGATGATGATATCCAGTGACATTGTCAAGAAGTATGAAGATGATATCTACTTTATCATCAATGTGGATCAATGCATAATGGAGGTCGTTGAGCCTAGACAGGAAGAATTGGAGCCTATGGGCTATGAGTAGTATGATATGTTGGACGAGTATGCCTCTACCCTAATTGTCTCACCCCTAGATCCCAAGGTAAAAAGAACCGGCACCTATCTGGAAAGGGTTGCACCGGTTGAAGAATCCCCTAACAAGAAAGGAAGGGCAATGCCTTCGGCATCGGCACCAGTTACTGCAGCCAATCCCAAAGTGACCAAGTGGTCACCTGCAAAGAAGAAACCAGTAGCGGCACCTGCCAAAGTCTTTGAGAGAAAGAGGAAGACAAGGAATGCCTCACCGGACTCAAAAGAAACTGTGTCTGAGGAAAAACCCAAGAAGACAAGGCAAGCAAAGAAAAAGACAAAGAATGAATCAGCATCATCGTCATCGGTAAATATTGTCATCTCCTCCTACAAACCTTTGACACATTGTCAAAGAACTATCAAAAATATTAGGAGAAAAGTGTTGAACGATTTGATTGATTGTTTTGATGATTTCAATGATGATGAAAAAGAAGCAGTTGAAAAAGAAATAATTAAGTATTTATGTGTTAATGACCGGTCGCCTTCAGAAATTAGATCTAAGACACCGGATTCTTTGTATAATTCCTTAGACAATAAATGGCACATTGCCATAGAGAAGGAACAAGAAATGAGAGAGAAAGTTTTTGCTGAACATTTTCCTGATGTGTCAAATTCAAAACTGTTTAAAGTAATGAATAAATACAAAGGCCTCTTCTTTATGAGAAGAAGAAGACTCTTGCTACTGGAAGGAAAGGCTCAAGAAGTGCTCAAGAATACACACACTCTTTCTCTAGAATCTCTTAAGATGCATCGAGTGGCTGAAGCCAACGGAAAGGCTGAGTAAGAACCGACAATAACTAAACCGGATGAAGTGTTTGATAATGAAGGAAACCCGATTACTGAACCGATAGACACTATTGATGTCGATGCTCTGGATGGAGAGGATGTTGCTCAGGGTACACCATCGGAAGCAACAGGACATGAGAAGCAAGCAGAATAGGAAGAAAAGAGAAAAGAAGAAGAGAAGAAAAGAAAGGAAGAGGAGAAGACAAAGGAAGAGGAGAAGCGAAAGGAAGCAAAAAAGAAGAAGGAAGAGGAAGATAAGGCAGAGGAGAAGAGGAAGGAAGTAGAGAAGAAGAAGGAAGAGGAGGATAAGGAAGAGGAAAAGAGAAAATAAGCGGAGAAGAAGAAGGCAGAGGAAGACAAGGAAGTAGAAGCGGCAAAGAGCATGCAGATGGAGACTCCAATGGCAACCGGTAGTCAAGCCAAACTAGCTGACCTCACCAATCCTATTGACCTCAGTCTGCAAGCAAAATGGAGCTACTACAAAGCATTAAGGTTGCTCAAGAACGCCTTGAGGTGTTAAGGAGGAAGAAGGAGGAAGATGTGATCCAAGCTGCGGTGGACACTCTTACCGGTTTGTTACCTGACACAAACCTCCCCAGTACTGACTCATCATTGGCCCAATTGAATCTCCTATGCATAGTAGTGGATGATCAAGTGCAGGGATTAGAGGAGGTAGCAGAGGCAAATGCCAAGAAAGAGCATCAAAAGGCTCTCAACATTGCCCTGGTGAAGAAGCTTAATGAGCTCCGGTCTAAACTGCAAAAAGCATAGAAGGATATAAGGAATGCTCTGGATGAGGGAAATCTACTACTAAGTAATATTTTCCAACCCCATCTCTTCTATGATGATGTGCTTGCACAGAAGCAAAAGCTTCAAACTGACTTGCAGTTGTATATGTGTACCTTCAAGCTGCCATATGACTCTTTTACAACTTATGGGCAAACCGTTCACCAGTTTCACATTTAGTCTGCCAAAATAGAGTTGGAAATAAGCAACCGGACTCAAGATTTGGAGGAACTCCAACTGGTTCTACTCCCACGCCTATAGATACTTCAAAAATGTTATCTCAATCTGGATGCTTTAACAATGACTCAGGAGATGAGCACACTAAATGCCATGGAAGAACAGGTCTCCCAGATGCAGATAGAGAAAGAAGTGGCAACCTCCCTACTTGAGTCCTGGTCCTTATCTATGAAACAATTTTTGCAAGACTTTAAATCAGTTTTTGACAAGTTTTATTCCTTATTGTCATAAACTCTTATTCTTTTAATACTAATGACATAGGTGTTAGTCTGTAATATTTTGTTGTCATTGTTGACAAAGGGGGAGAAGTATAAATTTTGAACGTTTTGATGTATACTTTCATGTTATTTCTGTTAAGAAGTAGTATTCATTGTATTTTCTGCAAAAGGGATAGTGTATATGCCTAGGGGGACTAATTTTGATTCTGGCATATTTTTGTTGTAAAACACTTAGATGTCAAAATTTCCTAAGTGTTGCCATCAATGTCAAAGGGGGAGATTGTTGGCATTTTTTATGTTTATGTTGTGATTGTCATTGATGGACACACACTTGCATTGAGATCACTTTTGTATGTATAAGTTAAAACTCAACCAGTACATGTTCCAATCGGTATGATGCATTATAGTCCTTAGACTATTGGTGTTTTGTAGAAAGTGATTACCGATCTGAAGCAGTATGTTGACCCCAAGCGGTTCGAGGATCTCAAGTGGTATGAAGGATCAAAGTGGCAAAACACATATTTCCCAGTATTCATTTTGTCAAACCGGCAACCGGTATTTTGCTTGAACCGGTATTTTGTATGAACCAGTAATACTCTGTGATTAGTTACCAACCGGCATTTGTGATGAGTTACCATCCACCGATTGTTTGACGGTGCTGACACTTTAACGGTGCTTTTTGTGTCGTGTTACTGAATATGTCTAGATGCATTGAACCTAGGAAATTGTATTGTAATCCTATTAGACTGACATGAAATCAGATTCCTTTATAAGGACATCATGTCTAGGGTTTTAGGTTGTTGGTGTTGATGTTGTTGCTAGGTTTAAGGTGGTTGATGAGTTAGAGAGAGTATGAATGTGTAGAAGACTGAAGTAATGCTGGAATGCATTAGGAATGAGCTATCAAGGATCTAACCAAGCAATCTGTGCTATTTGCTAGATCACTCACTTGTTGATTACTCACATCTTTGACAAGTCTATAGCCCTTAACCAGGTAGGCCTAAAAGCCTTTTGTAAATCCTCTAACAAGGTGGTTCACATATGTGGATCTAAAATCCTCTAGCAAGGTAGTCTTTAATCGGACTTATCTCCTAACAGAGATTGAGATTCCTAACAGGATCTGTTCTGGTAAAGAACATTGTATGACCTTAATCGATCTGACCTTAACTAGTCTGGTTCCTATTCTGCAGATAGTTACTTGTGAGTTCCATCTCACCGTGGTTTTTCCCATTTGGGTTTCCATGTCAAAATCTCTTGTGTTATGGTGTTTGTGCTTCTGTGAGTGACTGCATTATTTTCTATTTGGTTTGCATGTGTGCTAACCAGTTTGTCTGCTAAACTGTTTTACCGATTTACTATTAGTCTAGCAAAGTGTTTAAGTGCAAAGATTTTTGGCATACTAATTCACCCCCCCCCCCCCCCCCCTCTTAGTATTCATCAGGTATAACTCCAAGCTGCTCTCTTAGATATTCAAAAGTTTCCTTAGGCAAAGGTTTAGTAAAGATATCTGCAATCTGCTTTTTAGTATTCACATAAACCAATTTCACTTCTTTTGCTTCAACATTCTCTTTCAGAAAATTGAATTTGATATAAACATGTTTAGTTTTAGAGTGAAATACTAGATTCTTTGATATATCAATTGCTGCCATATTATCACAGTAAATGATTATAGGTTCTTTGCATTTTACCTTTATGTCCTTCAACATTTTCTTAATCCATAATGCCTATGTACAATTAGTTGTTGTTGCAACATATTCTGATTTTGCTATTGATAAAGATGTGCAACTCTGTTTCTTGCTTAACCATGAAATTAATCTACTGCTAAGAAAGAATGCTCTGTCGGTGGTGCTCTTTCTGTCATCTACATCTCTTGCCCAATTTCCATCTATGTATGCACATAAATCAAAATTTTCATCTTTAGGATACCATAAGCCAAGATTTGTTGTGCCTTGTAGGTACCGGAAAATCCTTTTTACTGCTGATTCATGATTTTCCTTAGGATTGCTCTGAAATCTTGAAACAATACATACTGCATTCATAATATTAGGTCTTGTTTGTGTCAAATACAGTAAACCTCCAACCATAGATTTATATCTTGTTGGATTAACAGGTGTTGATTCATCCTTCAATGATAGTTTTTATCAGTTGTAGTCATAGGTGTACTTACCAGTTTAGAGTTTTCCATGCCAAATCTCTTAAGTAATTCCTTCAAGTACTTTGATTGATTTATGAATATTCCTTTATCAGTCTATGAAATTTGCAATCCTAAAAAGAATTTTATCTCCCCAATCATAGGCATTTCAAATTCTCCCTGCATCTTATTAGAAAATTCTTTACACAATCCATCTTCTCCTCCAAAAATAATATTATCAACAAAAACTTCTATAACCAAGATGTCATCATTAGTCACTTTGAAATATAAGTTGATGTCAGCATTACCTTTAGTGTAACCAAGCTTTAAAAGATATTTGTCCAATCTAGCATACCAAGCTCTAGGAGCTTGCTTCAATCCATATCAAGTTTTCCTTAACCTGCAAACCATATCTTTGCCATTTGTCAAAGAAAATCCATTAGGTTGTTCAATGTAAACTTCCTCTTCAAGATCACCATTCACAAGTGCACATTTAACATCCATTTGATATACTTTATAGTTCTTGTGTGCTGCAAAAGCTAAGAATAATCTAACTGCCTCAATTCTAGCTACCAGTGCAAAGGTTTCATTGTAATCAATTCCTTCTTTCTGTGAATACCCCTTACACATTAATCTTGCTTTGTTTCTGATTACCTTACCATCTTCATTAAATTTATTTCTGAATACTCATTTAGTTCCAATTACATTTTTGTTTTTATGTCGGGGAACTAATGTCCATGTGTTATTTCTTTCAATTTGTTCCAACTCATCTTCCATAGCCTTAATCCAATGTTTATCTTCACATGCCTCATTAATGGTTGCTGGTTCAATTTGAGAAATTAGACATACCTCTTCATTTGCTAGTCTTCCTCTATTCATTACACCTTGATACTTATTCCCAATTATCTGACTTTCAGAGTGATTCAATCTTACATACTTGGGTGTATTCACTTGTTGTTGTTCTTCTGTCACTGTGGAATTCTCAGATGATGCCGATGTGACTGGATCAACATTATGTACACGTGTACTCATTGTAGGTTCATTTGTGATTATCTCAACTACCAGTTTAGAGTCCATAGACCTTCTGAATTGTTCATCAATCTTCACATTTGCACTCTCAATGATTTTATGTAATATCTTATTAAAACATCTATATGCCTTGCTCTTAGATGAGTAACCAAGAAATATTTTTTCATCACTTCTAGGATCAAATTTGCCAATATAATCATCTCTCCTAATATAACATTTGCTTCCAAATATTCTGAAATATTTAAGAGTAGGAGTATTACCAAACCATAGTTCATGAGGGGTCTCACCGGTTTCACCTTTGATGTGAACTCTTTTGAATGTGTAAACTGTTGTATTCACTACTTCTCTCCAATATACATGAGGTAGATTTGATTCTAATATCATGCTTCTAGTTGCATCCAAAATAGTTATGTTCTTTCTTTCCACAACTCCATTTTGCTGGGGTATCTGAGGTGCTGATAATTGTCTTTTGATTCCATTCACTTCACAGAATGTATTAAATTCCCTAGATGTGAATTCACCTCCTTGGTCTGATCTCAAACATTTGATTTTCTTACCGGTTTTATTCTCTACCATCACTTTGAATAGTTTGAATTTCCCAAAGGCTTCTGATTTCTCCCTGAGAAAAGTAACCCAACACATTCTAGAATAATCATCAATGAGTAGCATAAAATATCTATCTCCTTGTAAACTTCTAGTTCTTGCTAGACCACATAAATCAATATGAATTAAGTCAAGAACATTATTGGATTTTTCTGGAATACTCTTAAAAGTTGCTCTAACTTGCTTTCCAAATTGACATTTCTTACATACCGAATTGTGAGGTTTAACAATCTTAGGTAAATCCCTTACTGCCTTAGTTGTACTGATTTTCACAATGCATTCAAAATTTACATGACAAAGTCTCTTATGCCATAACCAACTTTCATCAATATGTGCAATCAAGCATGTCTTCTCATTATTATTCAAATGAAAGATACTACCTCTAGTCTGATTACTGGTTGTAATTTCCAAACCAGTTCTATTCTTGATTTTGCATTTACCATTCTTGATTTGTAACTGAAATCCTTTTTCAACTAATTGATCAACACTCAAAATATTATGCTTCAAACCTTCAACATAATAAACGTTATTAGTATTGTGCTTACCATCAAAAGATATAGTATCTTTTCCTCTGATCAAACAAGCTTTGTCATTCTCAAATCTTACTAGACCTCCATTATATTCCTGAAAGGTTAAGAATTTACTCTTATCACTAGTCATATGATGTGAACATCCAGAATCAATGATCCATTCATCCTTTTCTTCAATTTTAGCTGGCAGGGCCTGCTCTATTGGTTGAATAGTAGGTGTCAGTTGATCTTCTGTTATTGCAACAAAAGCCCATCCATTGTCTGTTGGTTCCTCATCAAAATCATCAGTAACTCCTTCATCAACATAGTAACATGATTTGTCTCTATTCTCCTTAAATCTGTATCTTTGATATTCAGGGTTAGGCTTATATGTTCTTTTAGCTTCTTCTTTCAATCTTGCATATCTATCAGGACACCTAGATGCCATATGACCAATTTTATTGCAGTTAAAACATTTAAATGGTGCTTTACCTTCATACTTACTTCCAACTGGACCTTTAGGCATTTTCCTTGCAAATAGTGCTTCAATCTCTTCAAGTTCTTCATTCTCTCTTCTAATTTCTTCAAGTTCTCTAGCATATAGTGCTTTCCAATCAGATTTTTTAGATGATGATGATGATGTCGCAAATGATGAAGCTTTGAAAGCCAAATCTATCTTAATTGTAGCAATAGGACCAAATTTTTCAAGTTTAAAAGTTGAAAGTTTTCCAACCAAAGTATCTCTAGATACTGATGCATTAGGAATTGTTCTCAATTCATTAATAGCAGTTACTTTCATTTTGTATGCCAATAGCAATGCTCTTAAAACTTTAGAAACAATTTCATCTTCACTTAAGGATCCTCCACAACATTGTATACCCAAAACAATTCCATTTACTCTTTCCATAAAAGCAGAAATCCTTTCATCTTCTTCCATTTTCAGATTTTCATACCTGACCTGGAAGCATTCTAGTTTTGCAATTTTGACAGTAGTATCACCTTCATTCAATGTCTCCAATTTATCCCAAATATCTTTAGTAGTAGATCGGTCTGATAATCCCATGATTTGTTGATCTGACAATGCGCTCAAAAGTGCTTCTCTTTCTTTGCAATCATTCTCCTAATCTTTAGCCAAGGTTGGTGGATTAGGTTGACTCTATGTAAGACCAACATAGTCATTCTTTGTAACATCCCATATGTATTTTCCAATGCAATTCAGATGTGTTTCCATTCTAATTTTCCATATACCATAGTTAGTTCCATCAAGCTTCAGACTGTCCTTCCTGAAATAGTTAGTTGCCATAGAATCTCCTCAAGCTGTTAAACTTCTACAAAAAGAGGACTTGGCTCTGATACCAATTGTTAGGACCTAGAGGCAACTGAGAGAGGGGGGGGTGAATCAGTTGTCTATTAATTTCAACCCAAATATAACTTAATCAAACTTAGTGCATAATACTGGTAAACCAAACTTAATGTCGGTAGACAGTTTAGCAGTTAATAACAGTACTGGTAAAGTTTAATGCATGAAATAGAAAGACAAATAACGTCCACAACACATAACACAGTTATTTGTATGTGGAAACCTTGTAAGGGGAAAAACCATGGTGGGAAACCTTACCTACAATCAAATGATACTATTGCAAATAGTATGTGTGTACAAATGGGGTCTGCACATGCAGAAAGGCCAACTGCCTAGAGCTCACTGCTCAATCACAAAATGGGAGTCACACTGACTACAATTGGATGGTTAAATCCAATGATAATGTACTGCTCAAAATAGCATCTTCATATGCCTGATTCAGTACCTGTTAAGCTTTGATTGTCTTCTCCATACCTTCCTTGAATCTTCAAATGATGTCTGTGTGTATAGCTCTGCTTATATTCGCATATACCTTATTACAATTCTTTTTCCACACCTTTGTTAATCTCACAAATGAGATCTTACATATATACCAGAACCTAAGACCAAATGTGTAGGTCAACTCACTAAGAATATTACAATTAAATTAATTACAAATGAATCAATATGCGATGCATGATATTGTCTCAATGCATTTACAACAATAACCAATCAATAAAACATCTCCATAACGTGTCATGCTGATCTGGAATAGATAACGCTTGTCGGTCCATAACCTAGACCTATTTGTCGGTAACAACAAATATGCAAACTCGATTTAGACCAATAACCAAACAATATCTTTGACATAACCAAGTAATCTCCAAATGATAACAGATCATCCTTAGTGTCGGTGAACAATATATCCTATCGATGAACCAGATACCGGTGACTGTGCATAAGTCACTGAACATGTCGGTGAACATAACCAAAGATCTCCACAAGGATAAGTGTTGATAAGTGTTGACATCAATGACAAAACCAATGCAATACATCCATAATACCAACAACCGCTTTATCTAAATACTTTAGAAAAGAGTTAACTCCCCTTTCTGAGTGTTTGCATCGTATAATGTCGAGGTTGATAAATGCTAATATGTTGAAATTTCCTCCCATTAGTCTAATTGACTCTTTTATACCATTTCCACCCTATCATGATCCCAAAGCCTTTTGTCCATATCACTGTCAACCTAGCCATGATACCAAGAAGTGTTATACTTTAAGGGGTAGGATTCAAGACTTCTTTGATAATAATAATATTATATCTGTAGCTAGTGTGAATGACAAAGAAATCAAATCCATAGATCCTCCTAATCAAAATCTCCAAATATTCACCAATCTTTTGCCTTCTCACTCTACTAATGTTGTTGAGTCAGAGTCTCTTGCCTTTTCTTTCGATGACCTTGGTGTAGAATCTAATAATGTTGTGAATCATGTTGACAAACCTAAACCTCCTAAAGACCTATGCATTACCATTGATCCTAGTGAGACTATTGTTGCACCTGATGGCCCATTGTATATCACTACGAAGATCAAAGACAAACTCTCACAAGGAGTGCTCATTGATCCAGTATGTATGGTGGAAGTGATCACTAAAGAATATCTTTACATTTTACAATTGCATCAAGTAACATATGATAAATCTAATGTTATGGTAAAGGTGTATGATGGTTTCTCTTTCCCTACTATTGGTTCTATTACACTTCCCATCGAAGTTGGTATTAAGTGCTTAGATGTGACTTTTCCTATCATTCCTACTTCGGATCAATTTAGTGTGAATTTGGGACATCCTTAGCTCTCTTCCATGAAAGTTATACCTTCTACCATTCATAAATATTTAAAATTATCTTATAATGGCACTATCATAACAATTAATCATAGCCTTTACCAACCCACGGTGAAGTGTGAAAAATTCACCCTTGATTACTTTTGGCCTAAACAATGCGAGCCTCTTAAGCCTCAAAGTGATGCCCTTTTTCTATCTTATCAAAAATTGAAAAATGGGATGATCCTATAGATCCTAGACCTATTCCTCCTCCTCATGATGGACCTAGTATCCTTTCTAAACCTTCTATTCCTCTCATGTATGTCACAGTACTACCTCCTATGTCTTACCAAGGAAAGTGCTTGGCATCTCCTATTTCTCAACCTAGTAGGGCTTCTCTTGTTCCTCCTCCTTTAAAAGAAGAAAAGAAGCCTATGTCCATTTATCCTCAACCTTCACAAGTCTCAACTAAAACTAAAAGGAATCATTGTGTGAGAGAACATCGATGAAGATGTCATGCTAAGGCTCGTGAACTTGCTTCCCAAACCATTTCCTCCTCGAAGACACCAAATGTTCACTTGGTCCCATTTTACAACCTTCGCCTAACCCTAGGGAGGATGTTCAACTTGAATCACCAAGATTAAACATGCTTAAGAAAAATGACGGTTCATGCTTTTTTGTGTGTGTTAGATATCCTATTTTTTTAATCTAGATGATGAAATGGATGATGATGTTGTCCATGCTAACAATGTTGATTCTAATGATTTTGATGATATGTATGAGCTTATTGAGGTTTTTTTGTTTTTTGTTTATTGGTAATAGTTGATTTTATTGAGAAAATTGGGTTTTGAACTAGCTCAAACCAGTTGGGGCTACAGCTAGGGAGCCCCTCCCAAAAGAGACTGACCATTATAGAGATCAATGATTACATTGTTAGTTTAACTCCCCCTTCTCTTGAGAGGAAAGTGTCTTTCTTATGCTCTCATCATTGACCCTCATATCCCTCTTCCTTTTAACCTCAATCCGTCCTTCCTCTCTTGCATTTTCCAATAACTTCAAGTTGGAACCCCTCAACACTTCCTTCCCCCCTACCTCCAGGTGAGGTAGATCAAAGTGATTCTTAGCAATTACCCATGTGGCATACCCCATCATAGAAACATCTTTCATCGCAACCTCTTAAACACCAGCCTTAGATTGCTTTGCCTCCCAATTCTTTGAAGGACTTGAACCGTCCTTGATCTCTAACTCCTTTTCATTGACATCATTGTGCCTACCACTCAAGTCATGAGGGATGTTTTGATTCTCCACCACCTTCTCCACCGTGTAATGGTGAGTGAGGAGCCTCCTCCTTCCACCACAAAGTTGGTCGCTCCACTCTACACCTATCACAAGCAATATCAATGTGCCCAATTTTAAAACATCTCCTGCATCTAAAAGAAACCTCTTCGAAGTCCACTGGTTGAACCCAACTACCTCTTGGTGATTTAAGAGAGATATCTGAAGGAAGTTCTTTGGAAAAATCCATCTCCACCAAGATCCGAGCAAATGTAATATGTAACTGTAGACACCTAAAATTAATTAAATTGATATTTAATTAATTTAAGCCTGTCAACATAATTAACCAGTTTAATTGATTTAATTCCCTTCTTCTAAAGGTTAATTAAATCAAATTTAATCAATCTTATCACTATAGTCCAATAATCAATTTATCAATAAATTAATTATTTCCCCATTCTTCTAAAGTCGCCTCAACCGTTATTTCTTCTAAAACCCATTTAGTTAATTGGTTTTAATTAATTAACCTAACTAAAATGATTCCTACAAATCACTTCTTCTAATCCTCACTTAGCCTAATTAATTATTCTAGAAGCATGATTATCATCATTTCTCAATTTTATATTCCTCTATTCATTCTCTCTCCTCATGTCACATCCTCCTAACTTTCCCACTTGCACTCTAATCACTCATTAAGCCACCTAATCAATCCCCTTTATCATTTGCACATCCCTAATCACCTTGATCCTTTCAAAGAAATTCAAATTCTTTAAATCTCCCCATGCATTCTCTTCCCAAGGAATTTTTAATTCCTTTATCCATTTAGTCTTCTTGCACATCCTCTTATTTTGAAATTTTTAATTCCTTCTTCCTTCCCCCAAGGAATTTTATATTTCTTTTTCTCTTCCCAATTTACTTGGGAGCTCTTCCCCATGAACCTTGAGAGGTGTGGGGACAAGAAATGTCTTTATGGCACATCTCTTGAATCCCACACCTTGTCCTCTCAATCCATGTGCTCCCTCTCAAATCAATCTCAACCCTTCATCCCAGAATCAATCTTGGCCCTTCATTTTGGCCTCCTCCAATCTATAAATTGGAGTCTCCTCTCCTCACAAACCATCCACTTTTCATACATTCTTATGCTGTCCATTTCATCCCTTGATCCACTTCTCATCTAATTTTATGTTGTTAATTTGGAATCCAAAATCATCCATAACGCCATCATAATGCCCAAATATTCTCTCATCTAATCCATATCCATCATCATTCAAATCCAATCCAAATCCAACCAATCTTGTTGTGTGTGGAGAATAATCCACATCCCAATCAAGGAGAATCCAAACAAGTTAAGGAGGGGTGCATCCTTAGCTTCACCAATAGCTCAATCGGAGGAACAAGAGAGAACTCTCTCTTGCAAGGTATAAGAAGCTTGGTTTATACTTTATTGTTTATTTGGGTTAAAACTAATCATCTAAACTTGCATTGGTTTTCCCTTGCTTTAATAACAAATTGAGAGAACCATCATCAGTCATCAAAAAATTACCTAAAGAGTTCCTAATAGCCTCAAAAGGGGAATCAAACCAAAATTGCATTGGAAGATTAGGAATTTTGATCTAGAGAGGGATCCGGTCAAAAGATTTTGATAGAAGATTAAAGGTTGGATGCCATGGTTTCAGCATCAATGGACGACTATCCTCCCAGTACCATTGACACTCATAGAGGATCTTGTTCCTGTTATTCTCATTTTCAAAAACTACCACAAAAAATCCTTTAGCATGTAGATAAATCTGCACACTACCATCTACAATGGGTTCCTAGTGAATAGAAATCCATTTATGCAGGTCACCTAAACTTGGCCATAATCCTTTGAAGCACCCTATAAGCCCTAGCCCAGAAAAAAACTTCTCATTGTGATCCATCTCCTTCTCCACCTCCTCTGTCATATTAACTATGACAGGCTTAACCATCATTGGTCCATTCAATGTTGAGGGACCAGTAGAAGTCTTGGCTCTGTAAGACAACGACCCCATGCAATTCGAACAAAACCTTCTTCCCACTCAGCCCATAACCACTCTTGGCCCCTTAGCCCATCCTTCCTCTGCAACATAACCATAGGGGGTTCATTTCCCCATACCTTATCTCACTTCAAAACCCCCAACTCCACCATGATAGGAGTTGTTGATCTCCAACCCCAATCCAACACTTCTAAATTGACTGTAAATAGTAGTGATTTCATTACAGCGACACCCATGCCTCACCGCAGTAGCCCAAGAGACTCGACCTTTGCGCGAAGATCCATCTGTAGGCGGCTTCCATTGCTTCCAAACCCTAGCAACAAGAGTAACTCTTAACGACATCTCAATGGCCCCCTATATCAAAAAATGAGCGTATTGATGTTTTGGATTATGGCAAAAATAGGTTTTGAAGGGGCCTTGAAACCCTTTACAAAATGGATTCTAAAAGATTTAGAATCAAAGCAAAAAAAGTATCCAAAACAAGACAGGCTATGAAGTATAGAACATTACAAACAACAGCCAAAAAGAAGTGTATATCTACTGTTGAAAGCCACTACCAAAAACAAAAGCTGCACAAAAGCCAACAAGCAGCCTAAAACCAGAGAAAGGGCCAAAGAAAAATCCAGTCCGATCATCCACAAACAAGAACCCTCAAGATTAATGTCAAGAACTAACCTTGTGGGACCGGTCATATCAAAAGAAGGCCTGGAGATCTTAGATTTCTTCCCCTTAACAATAATCCATCCTTCTTCCACCTTAGTTGTCGCGTCAAACCAATCCGAAGAGCCCAATGTTGGCCCATCCAGAGTCAGAGAGAAAGCACCAGCAGAGGACATGAGCGTAGTGATGTTAATCATGATCTTTCTTCATATTTTTCAAAAACATTAACCCTAGCTCCTAGTGACAAAGAAAGTGACTCATCATTAGAGCATGGTCCTTGTTTGGAACTTATAGTAGCTTCATCTACTGTGCTCAATGTAGCTCCTCTTGCATCTTGTCCACCTTCTCAAAATAATGTTCAACAGGATTGGGAAGCGAATGATTCACTTGATTAGTGTCATTCGTGTTGTAGACCCTCTCTTGTGTGTTTGCTTGTTTGTAATGTGTTTCCCCCATGATGTGTTTTTGTCTTATGTTAGGTACTCTTTAGATGATCCTTGTTACTCCGTTGGTACAAGGTAATAAAGTGGTTGAATCTGTGGTGACATTCTTCTATTTGTATCTCAATTCTTCTATATGTTGCCCCTTGTGTTGTCTACTTGGGGACAATGCAAAGCATTGAGATCTCTTTTGGTCTCCTCCATGTTGGCTCAAAAGACTCATGTGCTCTTCTTCCATTGTGCTTGTAGTTCCACTACCTCTAGGGGATGAGGTCAATTTGTTGCCCTAGTTTTTAAACATCCAAAATTTGAACTTTTGTGTTGTTGACCTTTTTACATGAACCTAGATGCAAAAGTAATTAAATCTCAAAAATTGTAAAATATCAGGGGAAACTGGCTTACGAGCATGTTCTTGGTATAATTTCGAGCAACGTAGCGAAGTTTTTTGAAAAACCCACTTCACCGTTTGTGAGCTATTAATGCTTCAATTTTTGCCACCCTTTGTTTGAAAAATGTCAAAGCATGGTTCTTAGGTTTGCGTCATGAGAAAGCAACTCTTGGGTTATCATCATTTAATCCTCACAAATCTATGTTTAAAATTTCAAGATCAAATTCTTTGTCAATCAAAAGTTACAATGATTTGAAAATTTAAACTTTGCATTTGAAAGTTGAAAATCCTAACTTTTGAGTCCAAAATTTAAAATTCCTAACTTTTGAAGAAGAAAGATCAAAATCCTAATTTTTACACAAGAAAAATGAAAACCTTAACTTTTGCTTTTTGGGAACTCTAAATGCTAACCTTTAACTTTCACGTTTTTCCAACCCCAATCCTTAACTTTCCGCACATAATGTCCCAAAATCCTAACTTTTGCATTTGAAAGTTAAAATTTCTAACTATTAAATCTCTGTTTCAAGGAGCTCATAACCGTTTTTCAAGAATCTTCAGAGGGTTGGAAAGCAAGTTCCCATGGTAACTCTGTGACAGTGAGCATGAAGGGTTGCAGGATTTTGTTGATGCTGTAATTGCAATCACCTCAATGGTCATGTATGCGAAAGATGGAAGCTTTGATAGGCATATCAACGCTTAGCAGAGACACACAAAATAATTCCATCTCATTGTGCATGACATGATTATAGGAAATGCGTTCAAAGCAAATCTGCTGAAAAGGCAGCAAAAACAACTTTACGGATGCAGCTCATTGACACATGCATGAAAATGTAGAAGCATAGATGTTGTATGTGAAACGTTTGACATAATGCCTCAAAGAGATGTCATCTCAATGAAGTTATTGTAGAATGTGCACCAAATGGATTGCACAAGAAGCTCTTGAAATCTTTGAATTAATGAAGCGCTCTAGAACATATCCTGACCATGTAAGCTTTGTTCACTTTCTGGTTAGTGAATGAAGACAACAAAATGCGGAAGCAAAGACAATACACGTGAAGTGTTTGACAAAATTTCTTATAGAGATATCATCTCATCAAAAGCGATGAGTGCAAAATTTGCACAAAATGAAATTGGTGAAGAGGCAATAGAAACCTCCAAGCGAATGCATTCGTCGGCATCAAAACATACACTATTTGGAATAATGCCTCGAAGGTATGCCCTCATGGACAGAAATGATTACAAGTTCCGCACAAAATGGAAAAATGGGAACCTTTGAACAGGTCGTGAACATCCATCAAATCATTATGAAGGGGAGTTTTTGTCAGATATTATGGTTGGAAATACTCTGATAAATGTGCAGACAAAGTGTAGAAACATTAATAGAGCCATGCGGACTATTTGTCAAAACACCCCAAAGCCGTCCCATCTCATAGAATGTTGTAGTTGCAACGTGAACACCAAACAGGTTTTTTTGAAAAGGATTAAAAAATAAATAAAAATCATTTTAACACAAATTGGCAGGAATAGATCCAAATTCAACAACCTTTTCTATTGTCCTGTCTGCGCAGAGTTGTAGAAACCGACATGGCGAACGAAGCAAGGTATTGTTGGTATGGAGGATTATTGGTGATGCTACATGAAACAATCTGAAAAAGAAACTTGCACTATAATAATGCGCAATACGTCAGATATCTGGAACAATGTATGGACATCCACCGAAACATAATAAAGGGAGATTTTTGCCAAATATAATGGTTGGAAATGCGTGGTCTATATGCATACAAGGTGTAGATAGATAGAGAAGGCACAACAAAGGCATTCAAATTAATGCCATAAAGAAATTTAATCTAATGACATGCCGTGATTGCAGTTATGTGTATAATGGATTTGTTGAAAACGCTTTAGAATCTTGAAAGCAAAGCGTGATCTGCGGTAAAAAATGAAACATTGTATTTGCTAAGATATCCATCGAAGCATGCAGAAGGTGAATGTGTGTCAGAGATTAGAGTTGTGAATGTTTTGGTTAAAATGTCTACACACTCTAAAAAGTAGAAACAAGGCACGTGAACTGTTTGATACTATGCCTCAGGGAAATGTGAGTGCATGAAAAATATGAGGGCGTAGACCATGCACCTAAGTTATTAGATTGAATGCCACAAAGAGATTTCATCCTAAGGAATTAATGAAATGATTGCAGAATGTATGCAAAATGGATTTTGCAAGGAAGCTCTCAAAACCTTTGAATTAACGAATCAGTCTTTAGCACACACTAACATTGTAAGCTTCGTTAGTGTTCCATTTGGTTGATGAGGGCTGCACACATTCCAATCACATGGGTTGCATTACATATATATTTGATCATTGGGTGTCCATTGTTGACTGTGATTCTCGTGGTGGCTATCATGGGAACACTCGATGCCATTTAGAAATGTGGTGATTGTGTGAATATGTTTTGCTGGTGTCTGTAGATCATACACAAATATAGGCTGTGCTTCAAACAATACGGTTTTTAAAATGATTGATCTAGATCATAATGGGGAGATTGACAAAGGAATTCAGGAAAGTGATAAACTTGATGTAAGTTGCAGAATATTCATAAAATGGATTCATTTTCCTTTATTCCAAGTTTAGGTTATATAGCTACTGAAGGTACTATAGCGTGAAGATAGAGAGACATGGTGGATTTTTTATATTGTTTGAAGCTATCAACAAGTTACATGCCACTGTTGGAAGTGAAGTCCAACGGACTCCTTCCTTTTGCCGTCAAAACTCTTGGTTATTCGACTTCTCCTTGCAAGCACTTTAAGAGCTGATTGTAATTCATTTGTAGAGGTTAATTTTTGGAGCTGCTGGCAGCTGTGTATATGTGTATACCAGATTGTTGATTAATCTATGATTCCCTAGCTTCAATGTGGATGTAGGCAATTGCTGAACCACGATAAATATGTGTGTTTCATTTGTCTGTGTTGTGTGTGTATTTAATTCTGTTTATCTGCTGTTTAAATTCGTTTCTTCATCCTAACAATTGGTATCAGAGCAAGGTTAGATTGCTGTTTAGATTTTGGTGGTTGAAATTCCAGAATCATGGAAGAATCGAAGATAGAGAAGTTCTCTGGTCAGAGCTTCGGATTATGGAAGGTGCAGATGGAGTCTTTGCTGATAAAGCAAGACCTTTTACTCATGCTTGAAGGGAAAGCAAAGAAACCAGCTGGGATGGCTGATGAAGAATGGAAAAAATTGGACAAGAAGGCGAGAGCGACAATTTTTCTCTCGCTGTCCAATAATGTTCTCTTCAATGTCACGGGTGATGCAACAACAAAAGATGTATCAGATAGACTTTCAGCCATGTATGAAATGGCATCGATTGCAAATAAAGTTTTTATTATGAAGCGCTTGTACAAACTGAAAATGAAGGAAGGTTGTGCTATGGCAAACCACATCAATGAATTCAATGCATTGATTAGTCAAGCGACTTCGGTGGGGATGACACAAGATGATGAAAGCAAGGTTGTTTTGTTATTATGTTCTTTACCAACCAGCTGAGATGGCGTTGTAATAGCAGTTAGCAAATCTATATTCGGTAAAAATAAGTTGGTTTTTAATGATGTAACAGCTACTCTTCTCAGTGAGGATTTGAGAAGAAAGAATGATGAACCTTCATCCGGTGAAGCCTTAACGGTGGTCAGCATCGAAAATAGAGGTAGAGGTCATAATAGAGGCATAAATAATTAACATAGATGTTCGAAATCAGCAAAGAGATCGAAGTCTAGAAACAGAAATGGTGAATGTTGGTTTTGTGGCAAAGCTGGTCATGTGAAGAAGGATTGTAGAAACTTCAAAAGGGCACAAGAGAGGGTGCGGGACAACGAAGCAAATACAGTCTATGATAAAGATGATAGTGTATTAATCCTTTCAACAACCGACACTACTTCAGATTCATGGGTGCTTGATTCCGGTGCCTCCTATCATGCTACCTCATGTCTTGAAGCGTTCATTAACTACCATGAAGGTCATTTTGGCAATGTTTTCTTAGGAGATAACAAAGCTTGTGAAAGTACAGGCAAAGGGGATGTATTGCTGCCATTAGAAGGTGGTAAAACATGGTTGCTCAAAGATGTTCGCCATGTCCCAAAATTGAAGCAGAATTTGATATCCGTTGGACAGCTCTTTGACCAAGGTCTAAATGTAGATTTTCTCCCGGATACATGGAAGGTAACTCATGGTACCATGTTGATTTCAAATGGTAATAAAGTGGGAAGTCTATACATATTTAAGACTCATGGTGAAGTGGGAGCTGCAATGGTGATTGAGGACAACAAATTGGATCTTTGGCATCAAAGACTTGGGCACATTAGCAAGAAAGGACTCCATGTTATGCATACAAGAAATCAGCTACCGGGCCTCAAGCTTGTTGACTTAGCCTTTTGTGAACATTGCCTTTATGACAAACAAAAGAGAGTCAGTTTTTTGAAAGATGGGCATGACACAAAGACAACACCGTTGGAGCATGTATACTCGGATGTTTTTGGGCCTACCGAGGTAACCTCCATTGGAGGAGCTAACTATTTTGTAACCTTTCTTGATGATTGTACAAGAAAAGTATGGATTTATATGCTTTCTAAGAAATCTGAAGTCTTTTTAAAATTTAAAATTTTCAAGGCTTTAGTTGAAAATCAGATTGGGCATAAGATTAAATGCTTACAAACCGATAACGGTGGAGAATTTTGTTCACATGAATTTGATGATTTTTGTGTTGATAATGAGATTAGAAGAATCAAGGTTGTTCCTTTCACTCCTCAAGAAAACGTTGCAGCCGAGAGAATGAATAGAACAATTCTTGAAAAGGCACGATGTATGTTGTCTAATGCAGGTTTAGGCAAGGAATTTTGGGCAGAAGCGTGTAACACAGCAGTGTATTTAATCAACCAAAGTCCATCATCTAAATTGGATTTTGGTATTCCAGAAGAGGAATGGCAAGGGAAGAGGATTTCATACTCGCATCTTCATGTTCTTGGATGCAAAGCCTTCTCGCATATACCCAAGGAAAAGCGAATGAAATTGGATCCAAAGTCGCTGAAATGTATTTTTGTGGGGTATGGAGAAGAGCAATTTGGTTTCAGATTGTGGGATCCAGTTCACAAAAAGATTGTTCGCAGCAGGGATGTAATTTTTCATGAAACCTCATTTCCTGCACTACAAGATTCAAATAAATCAGAGACAGAATTTGTCCCTATGTCCTTGTTTTAGAATTCGACTACCAGCGCTCTGCCTCCGGTCTCTCATTCAGTGGGAGCTCCTATGACATCTACATCAGCTGAATACAATTCTCAATCTGAGAATGATGAAGAAAGTGCTGATAATGTTTGGTCTTCGTGTAACTTTGAAATTGGGGGTCTAGAGAATAGAGCGAATTCTCCCCAAAATAACACTCATGTTGCAGGAAACTTGGAAAATCATCCTTATGGTAAGCATTTTGGCTCACATTATTCCCAATTGGCTAGGCAACCCACACAGTGGTTTGCAACTCCACCTCAACCTGCACATTGGGTTTCATCCTCCCCACACCCCTCACGATAACCTCCCCTACCTTGCGACTCCCCTCACTCCTCGCGTGACCTGCCAACGCTGCAGGCTTCCCTCGACCCCACGCTGCTTCCTCCACTCCTTCGCAGGCCCCTTGCTCCCTCTCCTGTGAGCTTCCCGCAGTCCCATCGTGGAGTCATCCTCCCGTGCAGATCGTGGAGGATGCCACCACGGCTCCCCACTCCCTACACTCCCGACAACCCCAAGCCGTGGGAGATGCCACCTTGGCACCCAGTCCTCTGCACACTCGCCAAAGGCAGGTCGTGGCAAGTAATTCTGCGGGTACATCCTCTTGTGATCTGCGTGCAACTCATGTGGATAAACATCCATAGGCGTTCAATTACTCTGCATATAGAGATCAAACCAGACTAAAAAACAGAGTTATTAAAGAGAACATAACAAAGACAATGGGAGAGATATGAGTTTGCATAAACAGGGAACACGTAATGATTCTACTACTCCAGCAGAGAGTCAATTGAGGAAATCAACCAGACAAAGGCAACCTCCTGCAAAGTTCTCTGATTATGATTTACTGTTTTGTGAAGAAGTTGAACCTTCTTTGCTCATCTCTGATCAAACAGCCTACAACATACAAAGAAGCTTGTAAAATTGTAGACCATGATAACTGGTACGCTGCAATGTGCGAAGAAATGGACGCACTAGTGAGAAATCGAACATGGGATTTTGTGCCACTTCTGCTTGACAAAAAGGCATTAAGAAATAAATGGGTGTATAAACTAAAAGATGAAGCCAATGGTCACAAAAGATTTCGAGCAAGACTGGTTGTAAAGGGATATGCTCAACAACAAGACCTCAACTTCAAATAAACTTTCTCACCAATAGTTAAAATGACTACCATCCGAGCAGTATTAGGCTTAGTTGCAGCCTGGGATCTTGAACTTGAACTGCTAGATGTGAAGACGGTATTTCTCCATGTCGATCTTGATGAGGAACTATTTATGTATCAGCCGGAAGGGTTCATTAAAAAGGGGCAGGAACACCTTAATTATAGATTGAAACGCAGTTTGTATGGGCTTAAGCAAGCCCCCCGGCAGTGGTATCTTAAATTTGACAAGTTCATGATTGATCACAGGTTTACTCGCAGCGAGTTTGATCCTTGTATCTATTACAAGAAGCTTCCTAATGGTGAATTTGTCATTCTTCTCCTTTATGTGGATGATATGCTAGTGGCCGACACAAGCATGAGGATTGTGAGTGAACTTAAAACTCACTTAGCAAAGGAATTTGCCATGAAAGATTTAGGGGTAGCAAAGAAGATCCTAGGAATGACTATTTTTCGGGATAGAAAAAAAAGAGAACTCAAACTATCTTAGCAAGACTACATTAAAAAAGTCTTGGACAAATTTGGTATGGCAGATGCTAATTCTGTTTGTGTACCCTTAGTCTCTCATTTTCAGTTGTCTTCTCACTTGTGTCCAAAAACACAAGAAGATAAGGAGTTTGTGGATAAAATTTCCTACAAATATGTAGTTGGAAGCCTCATGTATGCTATGGTGTCTACTCGACCAAACATTTCTCATGCCGTAGGATTGGTGAGTAGATTTATGGCTAATCCGGGCAAATCACATTGGGAGGTAGTTAAGTATATCTTGCGGTATCTCAAGGGCACTTTTGATTTTTGTTTATGGTTGGAAAGGACAAGGCAGTTTTGCAAGGGTTTACCAATTCTAATTTTGTCGGTGACCTAGACAAAAGAAAGTCTACTTCAGGTTATGCTTTCACATTTGCCAAGACAACGATTAGTTGGGCTTCAAAATTGCAACATATAGTTGCTCAATCAATCGCGGAAGTTGAATACATAGCTCTTTCTGAGGGAGCAAAGAGATGGTATGGTTGCAACTCTTGTTCAGTGAGTTGGGTTTGAAGCAATCAGATTTTGCTTTGTTTTGTGATAACAACAGTGCCATTTTTATGACTAAACATCAAACATCTTAGCCACGGTCAAAACATGTTGATGTTCGCAGTCATTATGTTCGCCATATGGTCGAAGAAGGTAAGTTTCATGTAGATAAGATTCATACCAACCTGAATCCAGCTGATGTGCTCACTAAAGTGGTTAAGTGGGAGAAGTTCGATTTCTGCCGAGCTTCTCTAGGCCTTTTCCAATAACTGATAGCAGGACTGAGTGGGGGAATCTACTTGTTGCAACAATTCGTTGGCCTTTAGTGGGAGATTGTTGGAAGTGAAGTCCAACGGACTCCTTCCTTTTGCCGCCAAAACTCTTGGCTATTCGACTTGTCCTTGCAAGCTCTTAAGAGCTGATTGTAATTCATTTGTAGAGGTTAATTTCTGGAGCTGCTGACAACTGTGTATATGTGTATACCAGATTGGTGATTAACCTATGATTCCTCTGCATCAATGTGGATGTAGGCAATTGCTGAACCACGATAAATATGTGTGTTTCATTTGTCTGTGTTGTGTGTGTATTTAATTTTGTTTATCTGCTGTTTAAATTCATTTTTTCATCCTAACAACCACCTCATCATTATAAAGCTAAATAGACCACTCCCTGTTTATGTCAGCTGTAGATGATATTTTATCAAATATGTTCAATGCAAAGGTTTAGAGTTAATTGGTAAAAGATTATTAAATCTTGCTAAAATCTTCAAAGTTTTATTTGCAATTCATGATATGATAGTGATGGGCTTCAGCATTCAAATTTATATGTTCGAGCATTTTTGTACCTTGTTACTATGCAATGAAGAAGGTAGGATTAACTTTGGAAGTTGTCACACTGAAGCACACAAAAATGGAAAGCTACCTCCCCAAAGTCATAATTTGGTTTTTATTCAAAATATGAGTTTTAGGTACCTTTTTGGTAAAGATGACTTATAGTTACTTTTTGTCACTCATTGTAACTAAAAGTTAGAAATAAACTTTATTTGTGCAAAAGTTGAGAAAAAGTCAAACAAAAATGAAGCTTATTTTTATTTTCTCAAATTTGCAAAGGTAGTTACTAGGTGGTTAGAAAATAGTTGCAAAATGGTTATCTAAAGAAGCTTATAAATAGAAGGCCATTTTCTATTGTAAAAGGGGAGACTTTTTGCAAATGGGAAAACTCTGTCGAAATTCTTAGATGAACTTGTAATGATTTTTTGGTTTTACACTATGTACAAAAGGGTTTATGAGATTGTATAATCTCATGAAGATAATAAAGAATGCATTTGAGTTCGTATGTTCAAGATGTTCTTTCGAGTTATCATTGCTAATTTTTTGTATGTTAAGTTGGTGATTCCTTTATGTACCTATGTGGATTAGACAATCTATGCAATTGATGTAGTGAAATACAGTCACTTCTTGGTATCTCAAGTTGTTTGTGTCAAGATAGCTTATTTCCTCATATGCCAGAATTTGTTACCTTTCTTTATCATTGTGTATCAACATTTGTGTTGTGCTTAAACCCTCTTTGTAATGGCTATCCATTGTGGGATCTCAACTAGTATTTGTATGTTTGCTACTAGCATTTCTGTTTTTTGTTTTCTTTAGTTTTTTGTTTTCTTTAGTTTTATGTTTTCTCATTTATATACTTTCAGGTTAAAAGTACACAAAATCCTAAAAACCCTTATCATACAAGGGAGTTGCCTCTCTCAAATGCAGAGGAAGATTGTGGTTTACCACAATCTCTCCTACTATTGGAACGTTTGTCATTGCTCTTCAATCAAACAGGGTCAAATTTGGAGAATCAATCGTAGTGACATATTTGTTTACCAACACAATTCAATACAAATATTCATGATATACATTATTTATCATAAGAGCATAGTGACCCCAAAGATAGTGGATCCCTTGTGTGATTTTATGTTTTTTGAGCATTATCTGTTGATTTGTCCTTTCTTGGGGGCATCTCATTGTGGTAACGTGCTTTTCTTTTGGATACATGCTACCTTAAAGCAATTACTCCCAATAAGGTGTATGTAATTGCTTTAACATAGGGGCATACACTCTGCTTAATGTTATACTTTATGCACACACCATGACATGTTTTGATACTCAAGTTATTTTGCAAACTAAGCCTTTTGCTTTGTAATTTGGTATTTTTCATTTTCATGACTCATAGTAAGCAAATCTTACTAGGCTAGCAATCATATTCTCTCTCTCTTTCCTCTGTTTTTATGTTGTCCCTTTTATCTCGATATTAGAGTAGTGAGATCCTTGAGCCCTTGGAGGCTTGGTGTGTTTTGTCTCTCTGATATCTTGATAGAAGTTTTCAATGCAAACCTTTGTACTTTACCATGAATATGCTTAGTCTTATACTCTCGCTAAAGTGGGGGCTAAATGTAGCGTCCTAAATTGTACTCGCCTACAATTTTGTCCTCACTTGGACCTCACTTTGTCACTTCGGCTTCCAAGGGTTGATTGAAGTGTTGATTTTGTTCATATAACCTATCAAACATGCTTTTTCACCATCTTCATAGTCTCCCCCCAAAACTAGAGCCTTGATTTTTAGGATCGTGGTGTTGGGTGCCCTTGTCCTAAATTAGGACCATGATGCCTAGCGCCATGGTCCTCTAAAAACGGGCCCAATTTGGGGCCTCATAACGGTCACCTAATTTTGACAGGGACCTAGATCTTGTGTTGACTTGTGTCAAAAATTCAGTTTGTTTTTTGACAAGCAAGTATAAAAGGAGGTCCACCTCTCTCACTTTAAACCTAATCAACTCAAGAAGGTAAAATTGAGATCCTAAATTCAAGTGAGCAAGCACTCAATCTTTCATCAAGCATTGGAGTAGAAGTGAAATCAAGTTTCAGACATTGAAGATGACATCCATGATCTATATTTTATGAAGACAACATACATGAAACCCTAATTCCTTTGTGAAGGTCAAACAAAACTTCATTGAGGTACATTAGGTTTTCAAACATTTTTAGCCTTTCCCTCAAAAGGAAATTATTTTATTGCAGTCTTTCATTACATTTAGCAATTCAATTTCATGGTTAATTCAAAAATCAAGGTTTCACCTAAGGCAAGCCCTTATTCCCAACAATTTTCTCTTTCTCTCTGTGTGCAGGAACAAGTACAAAGTTGCACTCAAGACGATCAACAAAATTCACAATGATGATCAAGTTCATCTTTTGCCGACGAAAAATTTGGAGCACCATTGCTAATTGATACTACCTGAACCTGAAAAATTAGATTGAACTTTTGAGAGCAAATTCCAAACAACTTATTTTGCCCAGATCTAGGTTGGTGGCTCCATATGACATCTATAGCTTATTGTTTCTGTCAGAATACTTCAATTATCACCTATTTTTCCCTAATCATCAACAATCAAATCAATTCAATTTTAGGAAGGAGAAAGGCCTTATCCAAAGAGCCTAGAATTTGATTAGAATCTCAATCTTTTAAGGCTAGATCTATTAGATTCCTTCTCCTTCCAAATATAATGGTTAATTAGGTCATTTAGTGGTTTTATTATCTTAATTTAACTCTCCACCATTATTTATATATATATATATATATATATATCCATCTCTCTCTCTCTCTCTCTCTCTCTCTCTCTCTCTCTCTCTCTCTCTCTCTCTCTCTCTCTCTTTCCCCCCTCTCACTATCTATCTATCTCTCCCTCTCCATCTCTACCATTTTATAAGTTGCAAAATGCAAGAAAATTTTATGAGCCACAAAAGGCAATCACATTATGGCTTGGCATTTACCAATCTATAATGTGATCATGTTATTTGATTTTGAACATAGCACGTGCACATTTGTACCAAATTGGCCATTTGGCCCCTTTTTGTACACCATTTCCATGCACAAGCCTAGACTCATGCAAGCATACACTTTATCTTGGAGATAGGAGGGACTCCTTTGAATGCATACTTCATTTTCTTGATTTGGGAAAAACTAATTAGAAAACAGCAAAAGCCTTCAAATTGAGTAGGTAGATTTTCTAGATTCAAGAACACTTTGCCCTTCAATAACAATTATGTAATGAAAGAAGGCCAAATGCAAATGAAAAAACCCAATTCATATATGTGGTTTTTAAGAGCACCGGGGACATGAAAAACCTTGTTACCACAAATGAATTTGGGTTTCAAGGTTTATAACACTCACAAAATTGAGAGGGATGTGCAACACTATTGGAAAAAACTAGCAAGCACAAGAATCTATGTGATTTTAAATTTCTAAAGCACAAAAGCCAACTCAACAAAATGTCTACGAATTCTAAATGTGGGACACTTGAATTAGAGTTTTCTGTGAGCATTTTGACACAGCCTCATAGAGATGTATAGGAACAAAGTTGCAGAAAAAAAGGAAAACTAGACTAGATACCCTAAGACAAGGTGAAGATATTTCAACACAATTAATATGGACAAGGATTTTTAAATAGAGAGTACCTTAAGAGCACTAGTATGAAGATAAAGACTTGGAAAACAATTTGCACAGAGAGCATAATGTTGTTCAAAGCCTAATCTAGGAAAAAGGGTGAATTTACATGTATCTTGATTAATATATCAAGAAATGATGATAGAAGATGTGGTGATAGCTCAACATGATTTAGGAGGGCTCAAGTTCGCAAAAGATCATTTGACGACTTGAGAAGCCTTCATGTTTGCAATTGGTGAAATGTAGAGCTTCTCACAAATTTATATTCTCCCATGCTATGAAATAAATACACCTCATTATGACTCCATTGTTGAGTTTCAAAGTTTGACAATAATTATTCATCTGTGTAATTGAAATTAAAAAACCCCAAATTCTAATTTTCCTTTATTTTTTGAGTTTTCAAAGTTGAATACTCTTTTAACAACCTCTGTATGCACAAGAATTTACCATTTTTACACTAGTTAAAATTGATAGGTTAAACCACTAAAATCCTTCTAATTAACTAAATCCAAAATGCTACACAATGAAAGTATGCTCATGAATCCATTAAAGAAAATGAATCAAAAACATTAGAAAAACCCCTTTACTGAATTTGAGCATGTTGCTTCCATTGTCCTTTTGATTCCTGTGGTAGGATGGCTCTCAGAGTTGTGCTATGAAAACCTTCAGGATATGGACATAAGAATTCGAAGATAGTGATTGCTAAAAAAGATAAATTGATGCTGAATTTATAGAATCTGGAAGGATTATTTGGATGATTTAGATTCATTTGAGAACTGAATCGATCAACAGTTCAGATTCAATGTGCCAAGTTGGTGGGAAATAATTGCTCATCTAATTGAGAGATCAACTGAATCGATTGAGAAGTTAGTTTGTTTGATTGGGAGTCAAACATAATTGATTGATTAGTCAGAAAATATGATTGAATAGTTAATTGACTTGATTGATTAGAAGACTTATTAATTTGGGAGAATTAAATTAGATTAATTAAATAATTTAATTAATATAGAGGAATAATTAGTGATGCTAGTAATGGTACAATTTTAAGTGTTTACACCTCCAAATTAATGTTCATTTCAAAACCTCAAAGCTTTGTCAAGGCTGAGCGTTCGAGGTTCGAAAACTCAATTGATTTGTACAAATTGTAGAGAAAACTCAAAAACACAAAATGAAAGAGAATGTTCATTTTTTATATAATAACTTTGTTTGCGTTGATGAAACTTAGATTTTCCTAAGTCACTTAGACTTTACTTGCAACTTAGACTAATTAAGAATCAACTATGGAGACATTCAAAAAACTGAATGAAATTATTTGACAAACTCGGAGGCACAAAATTTAAATAAATTGAGTTTGAACATTGCATAATGAGACTAGGAGAAGTGGCCCAAATACCACCCATGTTTCAATAACTAGTTCACTCCTTGCTCACCCAACCCCCCAATCACTAACAATAAAAAAATAAAAATAATAATAAAATCCCATTAAGATATTTCACAAGTACTAATAGCCACCTAGTTGTCCCCTCAATAGTTAAAATTTTAATATTTAATTGGAGGAGTTATACAACTTTATTGGTACCCATAGTGCAGCATATGTGCATAAGTATTGGTAAAAACAGTTATTGGAGGAAAATGTATTGATTATTAGAGGAATATGTAGTTGTGCAAGTTTTTGAGATGGTTGTAGCGCACAATTATTGGATCATCTTTAAGTAGGTATTGGTCATCACCTCTAATTGACCAACGTTTTGATCTTTGAGCACATAATGAATCATCTCATTTTTGTAACTATTTAAACTCTTAAGTTAATACAAAGACAACCAAAAGAACGACAAAATCTGATATACCATTTAAGAACTTAGAATATGTGATAACAACTACTAATATTCTTATCAAGCTTCCATATCAACACACTCCTCATAGAAACAAAATTTGAAAACTAAAATAAATCTGATGTACCAGTTAAAAACTTAGAATGTGTGATAATAACTATAGCATTCTTACCAAACTTCCCTATCAACACACTCCCCATAGAAACAAAATTTACCAAACTTCCCTATACACACTCCCCATAGAAACAAAATTTAGAAACAAAATTTGAAAACTAAAATAGGTAAAAGCACTAATGGACCACAATGACCGCTAACGAGGACAGTGACAAAATTTCAAAAATATCTTAGCCTGGAGGAATGCAGATTGGTGGAAGCCGAAACATTTGAAGGGTGGTTACACAACTGCAATAACACTTGTGAAGTACCACGTGAGGGGAAGAGACATCTACTGAAACTGTGGAAAGAAAACGGGTATTTGAAATGTTAGCTTTATCTTTTCTAGCAGAGGCAAAGCTTGACCTTCAAGAGAAAAACGAAACTCTAGATAATTCAAGAAGTGAGATGGAGGTGCGCTTGGAAGCAGGGCAAATGATTTGGAGAGTGAGTGAGGTGGTGTGACTAAACTTGATGCAAGAGAAGCAGAGCTACAACGAAACCCAATGACTAGGCCAAAAGTGCACCTCAAGAAATGGATGAAGAAGTTTTAAATGATAGTGATCTTCACTGTATTGAACTCAACAGAGAAACATTGGAAGTTTCTACGAGTATACAACTCAATAGGGGGAGGGAGACAAAAGAAATAGAGAGGTATTCTACAAGTAATTCTCACTGGATTGAGAGGGAAATTGAGTCATGGGAGGATGGGCAAGATCATGGAAAGTCCTCTAGGAATGCTACCTAGAGTTTGGTCAAAGGTGACAACCTAACTCCATCTGGGTGCAATGGTATAAAGCACGATAGAGAAAGCAAGGGTGTTTTGGTCTAAGGGCTGTAGCAGTAGAGATCATTTTATCAGTAGTCCTGCCACTCCAACCCGAAAGTGGAACTACAAAGATTGGAAGATCAAATGATTGTTTGGATTGAGCCAAGGGATTACAAGAGAATACTTTTAAGGCAAAAGCACTGGAAGCTCATTTGGTAAGTCAGAACGCGCATGCTGGTAGTAACGAAAGTGGAGATAGAAGAATACAAAATCAGATTCCTATGAGCCAGCAGATTCAAATTTTTTAAAAGGATGATAATGGTGATGATGTATAACAGATAAATTAATGCTATGACTCCCATTTTCTGTCAGTTATAAGCATTCAGATATTTTAGGAAATTTCGGTTGTGGGGCTGCTGTGTATATTTAATTGGGGATAAGGATCTTGCTGCTGGAAATAGGAAGTTTTCTTTAGCTTCCATTGTTGGAAAATAAGCCAGCCCGAATCATAGCTGGGTCGATCACCAAAAGGGTCTGTATTTCAGCAATTAAGAACTGCAGCAGCAAATGAGAGGTCTTAGGTTTGATTTTTAATTGGTACAAGAAAAATTTAACATCGTATCAGAGTCAGGTCAAAGCTAGATTCTCAAGCATCTCTAGTGTGCTCAAGGGAAGGAGTGGAAAAATGAACCGCACTCAAATCAAAGATGGATTAGTCATTAAGAGGGTTGGTGGCTCAGTGGTAGAGCACCCAGTAGTATATGAAAGGTCCTAAGTTTGATTCTAACTGATCCATAAAAAAGTTTAACATCTATTGTGATCTGCATTACTTTTGATATAAATTTATCGACTTAAAAAAACATAATTATGAAAAATAAACATCCCAGACATTAATTTTGCAACAATCATCCACAATATTGATTAGTAGTGCAGGAACACTCGGGGGCAAGATCCCACAGAGGAGAGGAGAGTAGAGAGTATTTGGAGGAGAAGAAGAGAGAACTTTTGGCAGAAAGGAGAGTAGAGAGTATTTGGAGGAGAAGAAGAGAGAACTTTTGGCAGAAGAGGACAGTCTTTGGTGGACAGGAGTCCACAAGAGGGAAGAGGAGAAGAGAGTACACTCTGTGGAAAAGGTCGGCAAGAGTCTCAGCTAAGTGCTGGAAGAGGTGAAGGAAGAAGACTTTTGATATACCTAAAGCAGTATGGGAGTTTACTCTAGATTGTTTACAACCTAGAAGAGTAGTTCGACTATTTAAACCCATTTTGTGTGCCAATGCCGACAAATCTCTTACCCGACGTGTCGAGACTCGAAACTAACCAAAAAATATATTTTCAATTATTTTAATTTTGGTTTGTTTGCCTACTCTCCACTCAGCTTTGCAGTCTGCATCTCTAACCTCTCTTTCAGTCCAAAAGCTAGCTATTATTGGTTCTCTTGTCAACATAAAAGAATAATGGTCATGGACATCAAATTATAAATTTTGTCAGACGTTGTAGTTGTGAATGCCCTCGAAGACATGTATCCAAATTATGGAAGCAAAGACGTGGCGCGTAAACTGTTTGACAGAATGCCTCAATGAATGTGACTTCATGGATAGCAAAGTTTGCGGATATACGCAAAATTAATTCGTAGAAAAGGCTTTGGTTACGTTCAAACAAGTGTACTTGGCAGGCGTAAAGCCAAATTCCAAAATCTCTGCCACCTCCCTCGCAGCTATAATGGGAGTTTTGAAACAAGGTGTAATCAAGTCAATTCCCACGCCAAACATCAAACGAGAGAGTGAAGGAGGATTCTGAGATAAAACGCCAAAATGCAATTCCATTCAGGTTGTAGATCTAGTAATATGAAGGGGCATCAATTATGAATGTCGATGGTATACAGAAAGACATCGATCCTTTGGATTGTAAACTAAAGGACCGAATGAACATTACACATGGAATAAATAAGTTATTAAAATGATTTGCTGTTGGTGCCGAGAGGAGGATGTGAACGGTGACAAAGGGAAGCACTATAATTTGTTTGACTTGCAAAGCTCGCAAACATCATTTAACCAATCTAAGCTCTGATATCATATTAAAAATAGAAAGATGCACGCAAAAATAGAGAACATAAAAAAACAGAGCATTGCTGTAAATTTTATTGATTTATTCGTCACTGATATTGAACTTGACAACAAATTGTAGCTGTTTGACGGCTATCTGAAAGTTATTAACAAGTAACTAAAATTAAGGTCTACAGTTCCACGTAGAAACCAATTGAAACTCTAATGACTTCTAAATTGCACAAACATTCAGTTGTGTATTAATTTGTAACATTGCCAAGCACCTGCAGTGTGGTTAAGTGAGGATGTTAAAAATGAGCCATACTCAAATCAAAGATGGATTAATCATCAAGAAGGCTCGTAGCTCAGTGATAGAGCATCCCAGCCGCAAAAATAACAATTAATTCACAATATTGATAAGTATCCATACTGAACTTGTAGTACAATTACACAGTTCCTTGACTAAATGAGAACAGAAAACCCACCTCAAATTTTGTCACCTTCTGAAACTAATGCTGCTTGATATGAAATAGGGGTTCTAATGACGAATTCTAATAATAGAAACTGCAAATATTCCTCCTTTGGTAAGAGATCCGTTATTCCAGTTGCATATCAAATTAAAGCTCGTTTATTGATATTTATCCAACAACTTGTCCAAGACAATGATCGTTTCTCGTTTCTCGCACTTTTCCCATCTTGAGAAAGCCATTTCCATAGTCGTTTTGAGTCCCCCTTACTGCATAGTGTACTTTACTATATCCTTTCCCTTTCTTAATGGATACAGACATCAACGAGCGTCATAAAAGTGTGATCTTTAAATGGAAAGCTTTCTCCATCAAATTTCACTAAATTCTATTGCTTCTCCACTTTTCCTCTATAAATTACCACAGCGTTTCTTTTTCCCTTGCTGCATCACAAATCATCCTTTTTATGGTCAATGTTTGGAAGATCTCGATGGCAGGCATACATCCCCTAATAGTTTAGAACGCATTGGCCAGAGTACCGTGGAAACTATCAGCTGAACACTGCCCCCTTACTGATGCTACCCTCATAAAAAGATATTAAGATCCCAACTGTATGTCACTGTACCAGGGGTGATCTTCTTACAAGCATTTCATCAACATGCTCAATTGCTTCTTTAACACTCTGAATTTCACAAAGGCTGTCAATAAAAAGGTTATAAGTTACCACAGCTGCCATCCATACCTGATAGTCTGTGTCTCTAGAAAGGAGTTCTGCATCCTGAACTTTGCCTTGCTTGCAAAGACTGTTGATTAGCATACCAATTTAAATGGATGAGGAAATGGGGTTCAAGGTTTTGTTGACAGGAGACGATTGAGAGTTTTCTAGACAGGCAGGAAATAGTAAATTTTGACTATTGTCGTAGAAATAATTACATATCATTAAACTTTCGTGAAGTGCAAAGATACATTATATACAGATTCATATATGTTTAATATGCAACGAACTAAGTTCAACTGGACAACAAACACAATTGGGGCATACTTTCAGGTTTTAACAGGTGCAATCCTTCAATGGGGACACAAAATATAAGATATGCACTATGCAGCACCAAACCTATGAAACAAAAGAGACTGATACAACGGAAGTCTATCTCCATTAAGTGTTCAAGTGACATCGGAAAAAAATATTATATTAAAATGGTTGCCAGGTAATAAATTATTTTTTATAGTATGACTTCCTGATTTGTCAGTTATTTATATCAGGCTAGAAATGGCCGAAGAATCACTGGTTGCTTGAGAAACTGATTTAAGAATGTGATGGACCTTGACTCTTCCATTTCTGGCACTGTTAAAAGAGCCGGGATAGGAGCCCTTTGCTTCCATTTCTCTCATAAGCTGCATTGCTTGGTAAGACTTCCCCTCCCTTAAAAGCCTCTTCACCAGCACATTATAAGTCTTACTGTCTGGAGTACAATCCTTGGCAAGCATACAATATATGAACTTCAGAGCAGCATCAAGGTTGCCATCTTTACAGAGGGAAAATATGATACTGTAAGTATAATCATTAGGCGTGCACCCCTCGCTAGTAAGCTTATTAAATAGTTCCATAGCTTCTTCTATGCTTCCCTCCTTATGCATTGCACGGAGCAAACTGTTATATGTAAATATATCTGGAGAACAGCATTTCACAGCCATTTCATCGAGAAGCCTTCTTGCCTCTTGGGACTTCCCCACAACGCAAAGACCTAAAATTACAGTATTATATGTAACAACATTAGGCTTAATGCCCTCTCTTACCATCTTCTCAAGTAGGTCTGTTGCCTTGTCTAGCTCTTTTGCTCTGCAAAATCCACTTACTATTGCAGTAAACGTGACGGTATCTGGAAACAGCCCGTGTCCGCGCATCTCCTCCAGAAGTTTAAAAGCTTCCTCCATTCTTCCTTGCTTACAGAACCCATTGATTACAGTAGTGAACGTCACAGTATCTGGATAGAGCCCACTACCACGCATGCTCTCCAAAAGTTCCACAGCCTCCACCATTTTCCCTTTCTTGCAGAATTGATCGATTATTGCATTGAAAGTGACAATATTTGGGTAGAGCCCGCTTCCACACATCTCCTCCAGAAGTTTGACAGCCTCATCCACCAGGCCCTGCTTGCATAACCCATTGATTATTGCACTGAAAGTCACAATATTGGGGCAGAGCCCGTTGCCACACAGCTCCTCTAGAAGTTTGGCAGCCTCATCCAACTTGCCCTTTTTGCAGAAACCATGGATTAGCGTAGTGTAATTCACAGCATTAGGAGTGCATCCATTTGATTCCATTTCCTTCAATAACTCTAAGGCCTCTTCCATCCTATCCTTCTGAACAAACCCAGCCATAAGATAATTATATGTTACTTCATCGGGGACCAAACCAAAGTCGAACGACATCTGTTTCAACAAACTCAATGCAGGAGCCATGTTTCCAGCCTTACACTGGGCCTTGATCAATATATTAAAGGTTCTAACATCTGGTTGGATCCCAGCAGACATCATTTGTGAATACAGTGATTCCACCATCTTAAACTTGTTTTCATACACAAGAAAATTCAGCAATATGTTGTAGATTTTGGTTGTGGCTGGGAGTCGTTTTACCTCCATTTCGTTAAGGACTCCAAGGGCCTGGTCGACCATGTGCGCCTTGCGGTAGCTCATAATGATGTCGCAGAAGGCTTCCTCTGTTGGCTCACTCATTAAGCTCAAAACATCCCGCATTTGCTCCAAATGCCCTGCATAACCCAGACGATGAATGAGTAATTCGCAGAGTGAAGGGTGAGGAGTGTACCCATTTTGGGCTATAGCTCCTTGAAGGATTGTGAAGGCCTTCAAAGAGTCCCTTTCTTTCTTCAGGGCGTGGAGCAGCTCGATTGGCGTGTAGTTTGTGGGCAGCTGGCGAACTGCTCTGATGTTTGCATTCGGTGATAACGATGATTGAAGTCCAAGTTCACACCTGCAGAAATTCGGGGGAAATTTCAAGGGCTTCCAATGGAAATTATGAGGCGCGGGATGTGGTCTGGTGGAGGAATGAATAAATGGCGGGGCGGCAGATGCCATCGCCTCAGATACTCGTCTTCCTTCCACGCTCTACTCACACCTGTACCAACGAATGATTACCAGATGATCGATGATCGTAGGATTGAGTAGATAAGGCTGGGGTTCGTCCATATTCTTAAGCTCTCAAATTGAAACTGGTGGTATCATCAATGTAATATTTTTGTATGTGCATAAAAAAAACAAGTAAAAATAATTCATTTCTTTTTAAAACTATTTTTTAATAGAAATTAAAGTTAGATGTTTGACAAGTGACAGATAACATCCTTAAGTTTGTGGGGCAATTTCTAGTCTCACCTCTATTTCACTCGCTCAAATTTATAACCCTAAAAAGTAGGGGCTTCTATTTTTTTGGAAAAGATTCTAAATAATCTCGTAGCACAAATTCTTTTTATTCATAGGACCGCCTCTTCCTTAAAAATAGAGCTTAAGCTCCCTTCATAGGACCCCTGCCTAACTTCGCATTGTAATGCAATAGTTCTTCTATTCAAAGGAAAGGAAACAATCTTTTATAGTCCACAATGTGAGCAATTTGTATATGGGTCTACAGATGGGATTTTAGCAATATGGGACTACCTTGTACTCCTTGCAGGAGGTACCTAATTGCACTACAAACGAGGCATACATACCTTACCCCCTTGTGAGATTTGAACTTGTGATCTCTCTTTTAAGAGCACATGTTCAGTATTATGATATTGCTATCAGAATTGAAGTGTGTAGTTTTTGAGTCAATCTTATTGACCCATGTTTCATGAGTAGCCATGAGAATGAATGATTCACTTAGTACTCATTGCATCTAAGTGATGCTCATAAGAACCCATCTTCTATTCATGTTATATTTTATTTTTCCGTAATAGATTGAGTTGTTTCTTTGTTTTATTTGGTAAATGTAAATTAAAATATATCTATGATATTTGTTTTACTTATTAATTTGACTATCTTTCAAAAGTATTGAAATAACAACAAATTATTTGATTCAATTTAAATATAATTTAATAAAAAAATTAGAATCAAGTACAATTAAAAATAAAATAATAAGAGAGATGAATGTGTCTCTCTTTTAATGTTGGAGGTTGAAGAAGACTAGTAGGTGGAAGAATGTCTCTCAATCTTTATAGGATGTTGATATAGGGGTATAATTTTTCCTTCCATTCCTATTTTTGGCTCATCCTTTATATTAGGATAACAACTATAACCATTACACACTCTTTATTACCTTAGTTTTCACTTGTTTTTGGAAAGCAACATTCAATCAAAGACATATTAGGAAAATTAATTGTCCATTATTCATTTTCTTATTTTGTTGGAGGTGGAGAATTAAGAAATGGCAAAATGTTGTAAGTGGGTCAAATAATTTTCTTAAAAGGCAAATACACAGGTTTTTGGTAGGTAATCACTAAGTTTTTGGAGAATGGAATGTGAAAGACAATTCTATTATATGGGTAGTATCGGGTGGTAGAAAATTTTCTTAGTTAGCTTATCAAAATTAAGTTTTTGTTTGTTGTTGGAAGTGTTTTGAGTTTGTACGATTGTTGTTCTTATTAGTTTGGGGTTTATAGTGTGTCGTAGTTGTTGGTTATTGATAAGTCAGTTTTTAGAGTCTGAAGTTAACAATTAGCATGTATGCCAATTACATGTCAAGTCAAGTAAATATGTAATATCGATATCACATAATAAAAATTAGTCATTTTATTCAAAAATAATACTCTCAATTGAAATTTTGCTTGAGCCAACCACTCATCAATGGGTTCTTAACTCTGGTTTGCATCACATGTTTCAAAAAAAAAAAAATTAGTTTCTAGGGTTGATCTATAAACTACCTCAGCTATTATTGTGTTCTGTTTCTAGATTCAACTGTATGTAATTGTTTGCATCAATTTTTCAGATCACTCCATGATCCATTTTTCTCTCAACAACTCTCTCATCCTAATGATGGATCATGGAGTGTGATCTAAAACATTGATGCAAACAAATTACACACAGTCGAATCTAGAAACAAAACACAACAATCATCATGAACTGTGGAAATATCTCAATTATTCTCAAATAAATCACCAATTGCAAATGTTGTTATTTGAGAACCAAAAAAACCTCCTTTTGAATGAAAGCGAGTAATATAGTCCTTAAAAACATGAAGAATTCATACAAGAGGAACCAAACATCATAATAAAGAAATATCAAGCATGAACATAGAGCAACACACAATAGGCAAATACTTAAATGCACAAATTTGGTTTCGAGAAACCCTAAAAGGGGGGAAACTCCAGTTTTAGATGAGAAAATCGCTCTCCAAATCTGCTACTAGAATAAGCAAGTACAATCAATGAAGATAAATATAGGTGTGTACATGACATTTACAACTCCTTAACAAGTTGCAAGAGTTAATATATCCATGTACACATTATTTTGCTCCAAATTATAATGCCCACAGAGGTTTATACCTTTATCATGTTATGTAAAGACGTAGACGCTCTAACTTTCAATAAAAGAATGAAAACTCTTTAACTTCAAACAAATCTATAATTCCTTTAATAAATTTATTTGTTCTTCTCAAATCATTCCATAATCACATAATGTCATTCTAATACGGTCATTACATATGCGAGTTCAATAATAGAAATAACAAGTCTAAATTCAATAAATAGTTATAACATAATATTCTTTACAATATATGTATTCTTTCATAGAATTACATCATACAATTCCTTTATCTAGGATACATTACATTACTTAGGCATTCAATTGCCTTAAGCTAAATATACAATTACAAGATAATACACAATAAAGAGAGGAGATGCATCCTTTGATCTCCAATCCATAATTTATCTTCAATTCAATCATTCGAATGAAGATGAGAACAAGATTCAGGTGCCTTTTCCACCCAACCTTGAAGCATACGCTTCCCCGGAATTCTTAATCAATCAAGAATACCCGACCCTGCACAGATTGCTTAGCAAGAAGAATTCGACATGCAAGATGGAATCTTGGTGCGTTCCTAGTATGATACATGCATTTTCATTTATTCTAACGCATTTAAGAAACAATCAAGATCAATACAAGGATATGGTAGAGAGTCATAAATACATCCATATATTCCAATGGTCAATAAGTTACTCGGCTGAGTATAATGTCATGCATAGCAATAAAAATAGTTTGGAAAAGCAAACTATACTCTTTATAACCCCATATTCGGCACCCGTCTTAGAATGTATACTTTCCCCAAATTACATTACTAGCATATTCATTCATCTAGCATGCCTATTAACTCCTAAGTTTACTTCTATGAGTATGTATGTCAAGTATTTCCATTTACAAGCATACACAGAATGAAAACTATTCATAAGTAATTCTTTTTGTAAGAAGAACAATCTTTCATTTTCAACATAATTTTAATAACTTTTAAAATAAGAAGGTGTAACACATGTACATGGTTTACTTTAGTGGTGAATATTTGCCAATGGTGAATATTTCACGTTAGCGACCTAGAAAATGACGAATATATTGTACCGATTGGGGGTGGCTATGCCGCCTGGACTTTATAAATATTCGTCAAATGCATGGCCTAATCGCCCATTGTTTTATGTAATTAATTGTATCTCTACCAAGGTTTCACCAATAGAATCTACGTTTTCCACACGGTAAATTCAATATTTTCGCCTACACTTTCCAAGGTTGTCTTAATAGATGGAGCTATAATTCGCCAATAGCCATATAAAGATTTATTGGCCAGGAGGACCCAATTCGCCTGGCATTTTGCGGAAGCGTGTCTTAATTCACCCCAATTTTCACCAACTCTATTATAATTGCCAATTAATTGGATAGCCCATAATCGCCTTGAAAATTACATAAGATGTGTTATAGTTAAGCATGATTTGCCAAATATTTGTATACCATATAAAATTCCCACTGAAATCGCCAAATAAGGATTGGTAGTCAAAGATCAGATTTATCTCTACACAATTTGGTTGGTTTTGAGCTCTCAATTCAGATCACTAGCGAAGTTTCAGACCAAGAACAACCATTGTTGCTGACTGCATTGGCAACTGCTAGTGACCTAAAGGTAAGTGATCATATTTTTGAAGTGTTATAATATTATTCTGAATTCATCTCTATCTATTTGTATTGTTGAGTTCATTTTGTATTTCTCTCAAGAACTTACCTGAAAATTTGAATTTGAAATGACTTTCTTGCACCCTCGAATTTGGATTCTAATTTCTGAATCTCCCTGGTTAATTGGTTTTTTTTTTTGTAAGTGCTATCTTTATGGGGGTAGCTCCCTATATTAAAATCAAACCAAGTTACATAGAGATTAATGTCATATTTTCCTAACACACTACCCATTACATCCGACCTCCATTATTAACAGACCCTCCTATGCTAGAGATCACCCCCTCCCAAAACATAGAAAAACACATATCCTCATCCCCCTTAGATATATTGCAGAATGATAGCCAACTGCTCTCCAATTTCCATCACAGCTCTAGTGGAAGCCTCTGAGAGCCAGTAGTCCCCCCTATCGATCATCCTCTAAAATGGAGCCAAGTTATTGTTTATCACTCCTACCTAACAAACCTCCCAAATTCTTCAATGAACGATCTTTTCTGTATCTTTTTTGCCTTATGCTTAACAGCCTCCTCGGACCCAACAAACACATCCTCCTCCGGATCATCCTTGGAGCCTGACGAAACATAGTTGTTGGGATTGAAAAAGGTGCGAAACACGCTAGCCCCCAAGTTAGCCTCCTCCATAATGGCATTGGCTACTACATGCCCATCAACTACCTGAATAAACCCCATCAATCCTCTGGATGCACACCTCCCTGGAATCCAAAACATCTACCAGCGGGCTAATTACAACCTCATACACGAATCCATCGCACTAGTGCTTGCCTACACCAAGCATGCATTTGACTAAGCTCTTCACCACGACATACACTCTTTCATCTATATGGAATAATCGTCTACATTGCATTCACAGAGTTTCATCTTTGCACATACAACTCACCCCAAAATGATGAACCATGCTTCCCCTGTGATGACTCCTTTCCTCTACAACAAGCTTCCTGACGTTTGCCTCCAACGTGGCTCTCCCAATCAATCTGGATAACTTTTGGATCCATCTTCCCTCCCATTTATAGCCCAACTCATTCTGGATTCTTCCATGGATAACACTGGAAAAGGAAAAAGCACTCTAAACCTCTATTCTAGACCCAGGAGACGTCCCTTCCAAATCGCCCATAATCAACTTCATGATAGAATAATCAAAACCAGTAAAGGCCACAATGGTACTAATATTCCTTATCTGACTAAATCCCCTGTCCAACTCCTACGCATGCTCGATCATCTCTGCCTGACTTCCACCAATCCTATTTTGCAGATGATCCTCCCATTTCCACATGATATCTCAAGTCTGAACCAGAGCATAACCTCCAGGGAAAACAACTATGGATGGTTGATGCTAACCAATCTCCTGCCTTGGAAGCGAAGATGAATCTCCACCCTCCACGACACTTATCTCCCTTAATTTCAATAGCTTCCTCAAAGGGAAAAATCATGATTAAAATTCATTTCTTTTTCTTTCTTTATTTTATAAAAAAAAATCATTTATTCATTTATTAAAACCTTTCATTCCTGACAGTGCTCACACGTGTCCCTAAGTCTATTCCAGGGACTTTTTGAAGAAACCCTTGTCCTTCACAACTTCGGCCTGGAATAGAGCTTATGTCATCAATTAAAATTAATTAAGTATACAATTTATAATAGTTAATTAATTATTAGACAATGCTTAGACCTGTTTCTATGTCGACGACTTTTTGAAGAAACCTTTGTACTTCAGAACTTCAAGCTGAAATAAAGCTTATGTCGTTGATCTGTGATCATCCAACGGTCATTAAGTTGATTGATTAATTTAATATTTAAATCTAAGTAATGAATAAATTTATACCTTGCTTATTTCATTTTATTTGCATGTAATTTTAGTTCTCTATTAGTTAATTGTTGAATTAGTTTGTAGATCTAGGGTTAGTGGTTGGATCTTTAGGGTTTACAAATAGGTCAATATTTATACACACACACATATATGTATATATATACATCATATATATAGATGTATATATACGTATACATATATATACACACATATATATGTATATATATGTATATGTATATATATGTGTGTATATATATGTATATGTATATATATGTGTGTATATATATGTGTATGTATATATATACATATATATGTGTATGTATATATACACATATATATGTATATATACATACACACATATACACATATATATGTATATATATACATACACATATATATACACACATATATATACATATACATATATATACATATATATACATATACATATAACATATATATACATATATATACACACATTTGTATACTGTGATGTTATTATAGACAATTATGGATGTATTTATGATGCCTATATGTAATAATTTTAATCCATATGCTTGTGAATATGATGCTATGGATTATGACCTAACCTTTATGTTGAAAACGCCACAAGATTGAGAGGGGGGTGAATTAGTCTAAACCAAATTCTAAACTTCTTTAATCACAAGTACTTATCAATTATCATTAACAAATTAAACATCAATGCAAGATGAAACAAAAAAATACCGAACACATGAAAACCATAATTTTTACCTAGAAAACCCAATGTGGGAAAAACCATGGTGAGAATCACACTCACAATATAAATATAATAAAAATTAAAATTAACGACTTTCATATTTTACCCCGTTGTGCACTTCCTTTGATATCAACAGTCCAAATCTTTGTGCGACTGCACATTTAGATCAAGATGCTCTTTCACCTTAACTTTGTAGCCCCGCCGCACACATGGCATATGGGCCCCGCCGACGTCAGGCTCTTCTTAAGTGGACCAATAAGATTATGCATGTTGGAGGTCAAAGGACACGTTAGAAAGGGTTGGCCCAATCTATCCTCCTCGTTAATTAAGTATACAATTTATAATAATTAATTAGAAAATGCTTAGACCTATCTCTATTCCGACGACTTTTTGGAGAAACCCTTGTCCTTCAGAACTTTGGGCCGAAATAGAGCTTATGTCATTGATTTGTGATCATCCAACAGTCATTAAGTTGATTGATTAATAAATTACAGATTTATAGTTAACTAGCACTTGCAGCTCATTATATGGATAACCGAAAGAAAATTAAAGATAAAATTTAATGTAGTTTAATATTACAAGTGAATAAATTAATCTAGTATTTAAATCCAAGTAATCAATAAATTTAAAACAAAAAGGTGCCTCATTCGCACTTATAGAGGTGGAATTAATGTTGAATCGTGCGGATTTCTTGTAGAACAAAGCTCAGACAACACATTGATGGCAGAGCATTGATGAGCTTGGCTCTCGACAGCGGAGTAGGACATGAGGAGTATTGATTATTTATTCAAAACTGGTGGCCATTTCTATTAAACATTTTTAAGAGTTCTTTGAGAGAGTGTGTTGTAAAGAGTAGGGGCTAATATTGAATTGAAGGGGTGTCGGCACTGTTACAGAGGGAGCATGGATTTGGAAGCCAGTTTCACATTCGAAACAAAAAAGAAAATGGTGCCATTCATGGGCAAAGTGTCAGATAAGAGATTGAAGGGCCTATTCCTGTTCAAGGATGAAAGGCTTGTGGATGCGGTGAAGCTCTTGCTGGGAGAGGAGATTGTCCATAATAGTCATAGATACAGGACTAATATGGAAATCTATTCCCTTATTGTTGCATAGGGATTAGAATTTGAAGAGGATGCAGACCAAGGGGAAGAGGGCCTTGCAAACTTTAATTGCGGCAGAATACCTGGGAGGTATGGATTCAACAAGAATCAAAGTTAGTGTTATTCAACCAAAAACTAATCTAAGTAGGCATATCAAAAGAGACAATAAAAACATGATAAAGGATTTAACTATGGAAGTAAATAACACAAGACATCTCCAAATGCCTTTTAACATGCTCTTAACTTCTTCTCCTTTGTTCCTCTCCTCTCCAAGTTCGAAATTAGTGTAGCTCTCAGTGGCTTTTTGCACTATGGATGCTTATGGAGGTTCAAGATTGTAGATGATTAGCTATGCTATGAAAGTGTGAATAAAAGTTGAAACGAGAGATTTATCTAATTAACTAGTTGATTTTAAACCAAAAGAGTGAATATGATGCTAAATGCTCTCTCTAAAATTCACTATAGATTAAATGCATACAAGTTTTTAGGATTACGACTATGAATGTTAATGGCTTGAGGATTTGAAAATGAGGAATGTGAGCTCTATTTATAGGTAAAATGGAGCAATGGTTGGTTGAGATTGAGTAATCTCAACAAGGGTCGGGATTGAATGATATTCAATCCATGTGAGGGATTTCAACCCAATCCCAAGATGACAAGTGTCAACATGAGAGGGGTTGAGAGGAGAGGGAATAAGCATTAGATGCTTGACATGACCTGAGAGTTAACTTGGGAGTTAAGGTCAAGGTTTGGTTGAATGAATAAATTCTTTATTCAAAGAATAAAGCTTTTATCTAATGGATAAACTCTTGTGCAAAGGTAAAATGGATAACCATGGTCAAAGCAATAAATGCTTGAGGAGACACATGAGTCACATGAGGGTTGAGTTAGGGGTTAACCATAAATGGTCATGTAAGAGCCATAAGTGGTTTAGAAGACTTTAGAGGTTAAATTGTTGAACACACAAAGTATTTAATGCTTTTCAAAGACTTTGAAGTCTTTGAGAAGTGACTCCAAGTTGCTTAGGAATGTGACAATAATTAGGGGATGGATTAGGTTAATTAGAAAGGGTTTAGAAGAATCTAGAAGGGGGTTTAGGAATGCAAGTGGGTTTGGTGGGTGAGGGAAAATAGGATTTTAATTAAAATAAAATTCATTTATTTCAATAAATAGGTGCAAGTTGCATTTGTAGGAAAATGCAAGTGGGAGGGGGGGATAAATGATTTAAATAAATGTTTTATATCATTTATTTAAAAGAGGAAAGGGGATTAAATGAAATAAATAGGATTTATTCATTTAGTTGATTGTGAATTTGGTTTAATGAATTAATTAAATAATTTATTTAATTAATAGGAGAATGTTTGAAGATGAATTAATTAAATATTAATTTAATTAATTGATGACTAGTGGGTTTTTTTTAATCAAATAAATAGCAAATATTCATTTAATTAAAATGGACAGATTTATGTGACTACATTTGCCCCTCTTTGAGACGGTGCGGTTTATCACGTCATTTCAAAGAAAGAAAAATAGGTGTGAAGAAATATGCCCCATAAAATGTTAATTTAATGGGTGGTATGCCCCCTCGAGAGATGGGCCAAAAATTTTGAAAAAAATCGGGCGATCTCTCGAAAAAGAATAAAAATTGGCGGGGTGATAGAAGAGAATAATTTAGCAATACTGGTGAAAGAATGGAAGAAATCGGAATGAATACAAAGAAATATCAAGCCAATGAGTACCCTAAGGTCATGTAGGAGATACGGTGAAAATGTGGTGGTTGTGTTTTCGATTGATGCTATACAATTGATCAAAATTGGTTGGACAATGTGGTGCAATCAGTTTAATTGCCTCGATCAAGTCAAAGTATGACAGTTGATGTCAGTTGGTCACTTGGACAGGATAAAGTCTGAGTAAGTGAATCAAAGTGACCTGATGTGACTTAGACAATTGATGTAATTGCCCGATGAAGTCAAGGTATAGGAAGCAAAATACTCATTAAGACTTAGACAATTGATGTAATTGCCCGATGTGATTATGTTTAATTGGTTCATCAATTGATAGTGTGTGTGTGTGATGGATGGTTGTGGTGAATCATAGCAGCCCCGTTGAGACTAGGTCATTATGATAAATGTCTGATGTAGTCTAGGATTACCATGATCGATTACCTATTGAGACCCGAAGATACTTGATCATAGTATCTATTGATAGTCTAGGTGTGTGGGGGTCGATGTACCTATGCAAATAGAGTAATTGGCTTGATTTATAGGATGACTTAGGATGGGAAACGTAGTCCCTCCTATTAGAGATGGATGGTGATGAACGTAACTTGATTGATTTGATGGGGCACGATGTAGGGTATGATGATGTTGATGATCAAGATAGGGAGGGTGAGGGGGGGTTCGATGTTAGATAGAAGAAATGGAGGACCTATGACATTCCTATGGAAGAAGAGGAAAATAGAGAATCCATTGTCATTAATATGTATGCATGATATGCAGCTATTATGAATGTATGGAGGGATGGAATGCAACGAAATGCAATATATACAGATGAGATGGAATAACGATCCATAGTGTTTTTATTTTTCATCATTGAGCTTTAAAATGTTGTAAGAAAATACAAGCAACTTGACATAATGATTCAAGATGATCTGAGTATTCCTTACATGGATTTTGATATAGCAAGTTAATACAAGCAACTTGATATAATGGATCAAGTTGACCTGAGTATTGCTTGCGGAACAGACAAGGATTATCTCCTTTCATGCATGACTTGGAACGTCCTCCTTGATGTTTTGTTGATCATATCCTGAGACAAGTTCATACCATAATCAGAGATAAACCATTATCGAGTTTGGATGAGGTAGTAGGAACCAAAGATGGAGCATTGTACCTGAAAGCAAATAGCATATATAATGAGTAAAGAATATGGATCCTCGATAATGGTTCATGCTCATATGGTCGAGGTATACATTGTAGTCAGCAAGCCATAGTGATCCATGACTGTGTTTCGCATAAGATCACGTAGCTTAGTGAATTTCCCACGTAGACACCATTAGTACATGCCCCAGTACTTCATCAAAATAATTTGTAGAAGATATACAAACAATGCTGTAGGAACTTGATGTATATATAAATGAATGAATAACCGACAAACCAACCAAGTACTTGATAGCTTTAAACAAAATTTTCTTGTCAAAGAAAATGTCATTTTGTCTTTGTTTTTGGTAAGGAAAGATGCATCCTTGTTTAGACAGTTTTGCGTGTTTGATGTTGATTGTTTGGTTGATCGGATAAGTGGTCATTTGTTGGAGTCTTTCACAATGTTTGCTTGGTATCTGCTTTGAAAAACATATGTACAGGCCGTTGCCATGTTTTTGATTGAGTTTTGATGTTTGATCATGTTTTTTGGATTTTGTGAGATAGTTTTTCAATGTTTTTGGTATTTGGATGATTGTTTTGAATGTTTTTGGATTTTGAGAGACAATTTTGAATGTTTTTGAATTTTGTGAGATAATTTTGAACGAAGAACCAATGAATCACAAGATAATGTAGTATCCACTTCCATCAACTAGATTAAGGGCATTTCCCCCAGTTTTAGACATGACTATGAAAAAGTCGGATGCCAGATGCATGAAGTATTGTCCTTGATTGTAGATCAAATAACAAACCATGGTTTGGATGGATGGATGAATGGATGTATAAAACCATTTGAGGTGCATGTTGTTGATCGGATCTGCTAGCGGTTCTCCTTCTAAAGTAGCCAACTGATATGCCTCGGACCCAAATACAACAGTAATAACATATGGACCCAGCCAATTTGATTCAAACTTTCCCTGATGTTCTCGGTTGGGTTGGTTATGAGGATTTTCTCGAAGAACAAGATCACCTGCCTCAAATGTACGTGGTCTAACCCGATGATTATAGCTTCTGCTCATGCGCTGCTGATAGGCCTTGAGGTGATTGTATGTAGCTTGTCGTTTCTCATCAAGTAGCTCTAAGTCTTGAAGACGTGATACTCTATATGCTTCATCATCGATGAGATTGTGCAAGGAAACCCATAGAGATGGTATCTCGACCTCAATGGGTAAGATAGCTTCTGCGCCATAGACTAGTGAGCAGGGAGTTGCGCCTGTAGGGGTTCGAATGCTAGTTCGATATGCCCATAGTGCTGGATTCAATTGAATGTGCCAATCATGACCGACATCATTGACTGTTTTCTTGAGGATTCTTAATATGTTCTTGTTTGATGCTTTGGCCTAATCATTGCCTTGTGGGTAATAGGGAGTGGAAAAGCGGTGTTGGATGTGAAAATTCTCACAGAGCTCACGGACATCTTGATTTTTGAATGGAAGTCTGTTATCTGTGATGATGGACATGGGTACACCATACCGGTAGATGATGTAATTAAGGATGAATGAGGCGATTTTCTTGCCAGTGACTTGGGTAAGTGGAACAACTTCGATCCACTTTGTGAAGTATTCGGTAGTGGTAATGATGAATTTATGGTCGTTGGATGAAGATGGATGAATTTTACCCACAAGGTCAATGACCCATTGACAAAAAGGCCATGGTGTTGTGATCGGTTACAATTCCTGTGCTAGTGCATGTATCAGGTCTCCATGAACTTTGCATTTCTTGCATTTTCTGACAAAGTAATAGGAGTCTTTTTCCATAGATGGCCAATAGTATCTAGTGCGCAGGAGTTTCTTGGCTAGTGAAGGATCACTTGCATGAGTTCCACAAATTCCTTCATGTACCTCTTCCAAGGCCTTTTTATCTCATCATGTTCCAGACATCGAAGGAGAGTACCATCAAGACTGCGTTAGTATAGGGTTTCAACAATAATGGTATATCGAGCGGTTTGGCGAACGAAGGTTTTATGTTGGTTATTCGATTGGTTAGGAGGAAGGGTGTGATCGCAGAGGTAGGTATAAAACTCACCGTACCATGGGGATTCTAAACCGACAAGGCGACATATCATCTCAAATTCGGAGATATCATAAGTAGGAATCCAAAGTTGTTCTACCAAGAACTCGTAGCGTGTTGAATTATGTGGAAGATCTAGGAGAGATGCAATGGTAGTCATAGCGTCAGCAGCTCGATTCTGATCTTTGGGTATCTGTTCAAAGGTGATAGTAGTGAATGATGTTTTTAATTTGTCCACCATTTATTTGTACGACATGATTTTGTCATCCTTGGTCTGATATTTATCTGTTACTTTCGGAATGACCAGTTGGGAGTCGCCATATACTTGTAGTTCTTGTAACTTCCATTGTATGGCTAGCCTGAGTCCTGTGATCAAGGCCTCATATTCAGCTATGTTGTTTGTACACAAAAATGTGAGTCTGTAAGACTTCGGGATGCTATCACCTTGAGGTGTGATAAACAGAATGCCTGCCCCCGAGCCATGTCTAGTGTATGAACCATCAAAGTATAATTTCCATGGTTGTGTTGTTGTGATCATGAATATATCTTCATCTGGAAAATTGGAAATGAGAGGATGATCGCCTATGAGTGGTGTATCGGCCAACTGATCTGCAATGACTTTTCCTTTGATAGCTTTACGGTCCACAAACTCGATGTCAAATTCACTTAGAATCATCACCCATTTGGCCAAGCGACCTGTCAATGTTGCTTTGCTGAGTAAGTATTTGAGTGGATCAATCTTTGCAATTAGCTGTACTTTATGTGTTAACAGACAGTGCCTCAATTTAGTGGCTGCCAAGATTATTACTAGGTAAGCTTGCTCAATAGGTGTGTAATTGAGTTCATAGCCAACCAGTGTGCGAGAGATGTAGTAAACAATGCACTCTTTCCCTTCTGCATTATGTTGTGCTAGTAGTACACCCAATGCTGTACTTGTTGCTGAAATATAGAGTAATAGAGGTTTGCTCGGATCTGGTGGGATTAGCAATGGTGTATTCATGAGATAGTCTTTAAGCATCTGGAATGCTTGATGGCATCTGGTATCCCATTGAAAGTGGATGCTTTTGTGTAGCAGGTGTGTAAATGGGTGACACTTATCTGTCAGTTGTGCAATGAATCTTCGGATGGATTGGAGTCATCCTTGTAATGTCCTTAGCTGACTGATGTTATTTGGTGGTGGCATGTCCATGATTGCTTTGACTTTGGCAGGATCAACCTCAATGCCTCTGCTTGAGACATTGTATCCTAGAAGTTTCCCTGAGGTTACTCCAAAGACACATTTCTTTGGGTTGAGTCGAACATGATATTGTTCCAGTCTGTCAAAGATTTTCTCTAATATGTCCAAATGACCTTCTCTTGTGAGTGATTTTGCCAGCAAGTCATCAACATAATCTTCTATTATAGTATGCATCATGTCATGGAAGATGGTGGTCATTGCTCGTTGATAGGTCGCTCCTACATTCTTTAGACCAAAAGGCATTACATTCCAGCAGTATGTTCCCCATGGACATGTGAAGGCCATCTTATGTTGATCCTCTGGTGCGATCTTTATCTGATTGTACCCTGAAAAGCCATCCATGAGTGAAAGCATGGCATGTCTTGCTTTTAGGTCTACTATTATGTCGATGTTTGGTAGGGGGAAGTCATCTTTAGGACATGCTTTGTTCAGATCTTTGAAGTCAGTACAGATACAGATGCCCCCATTTGGTTTGCCGATAGGCACAATATTGGATATCCAATCTACATAATCAATTGGTCTAATAAAACCAACATCTAGGAGTTTCTTGAGTTCTGCTTTGACTAGTACTGCAATCTGAGGATGCATCTTACGAAGTTTCTATTTGACAGGTTTGGCTCCTTCTGCGACGGTGAGGTGATGCATGACTAAATCAGGATCAAGCCTAGGCATGTCTATATATGACCATGCAAAGTTGATCTGACGCTTCTGGAAGAATTCTACAAACTTAGGTTGTTCATCTAGAGTTAAAAGAGATGCCATATGTATGTGGTGAGGAGTTTCAGGAGTCCCCACGTTGTATTCTTTTGTTTCCTCAATGAGAATTATCATTCATTCCTGTTGTGCACTAGAAGGGAGGATGTCAAACCTTTCATCCTCAGGCGCCTCAGAGAGGTTTTCACAATTGGATACACTCTTTCTTTTTACTTTTGTGGGATTAAATAGTGCCACAATATGGTTTTCACTGGAAGATCCATGTTTTATTGTTATATTTTGGCAGCTGAAAGGTTTGGCATCTGCCCCAAAGTATGTTGCACTATTAAGTTCTATGGGGAATCCAACTTTGTGATCCCCGCTTGGTATGTTATCTCGTAGTTCCAAGAAGTCAATGATTGCCTCATCGTTTTGGAAGTAGTCAAGGCATGGGGGATTAGGTTGGTTCCATTCGATGAGTTCAAGATGGATAATAGGCATTACTTCATCGATTAGGTTAAGTTCGTTAGATGTATCATTGAGGGTTAAGACGTTATGGTGAAGGTCATTGATGGTACTCTCCCTATCAGAATCAGGCGTAGGATGTGATGTAGGGTCTGTGGAAGAAGTTTCCAGCTCAGGAACCCAAGACGTCTTTATCTGTGCTTCTCCATAAATAGGGATGTCTTTGTAAGGTGGATGTGGTGATCTGTCCTCCTCATCTGAAGTATTAAGCTATATGGAATCGAATTCCCACTCATGTGAGTCAGTTTTTGAGTCACTTTCCAGTAACCGATTATTGTACCATACTGGGATATCCTTTGAGTTAAACACTGCAGGTGTGATTGGTTGATGTACCTTTGTAGATGAAATGATTGGTGCTACAGGAAGTATTATGGGGATCAATGAATTCAATATGGGGAGTATCAGTAGTGGTGACTCTGCTGCTTCTATTGGAATTGCCAGTGTTGTCGATATTGCTGGGAATTCTGATATAGTTGTTGCTACTAATGGTGCTATTGATGTTATTGTTGCGGCCGTTGTTACTGATGGAGGTGCTGGTTTAATTGGTGGGATGATTGGTGTTGTGGGTGGTTTTGCTGGGATTCTTAGCCTCAATGGGGCAGTTGCTATGGTGTTTGGTGCTGCTTTTATAATCAAAGGTGACCTTTTTGTAATAGGCCAATATAGTGGTTTGTTGGGTTTCCCTTTGAATCTAAGTTTAGGAAAGATCTCCTTTTGAAAGCTTAAGCCTATATTATCCTTGGGCTTTAATTCCGGCTGCAGTGGTTCATGTCTTCCTTGCTTGCAAGGGCCCAAAGCACTCTGACCATCATAACCCGTTCTTTGCATAATAAGAAGACCTTTTCCATACTGATTTGTGGGAAGCTTAGCTTGCGGAATATCGGTGGTGATGGGATCTTTATAGATCCATTCTGCTAAGTCCTCATCTCTGGTTTTGTCTTCTTGACTCTTTCCAAGGATGAAAGGCATCAAAGTACATGCTGGCTTGATCAGTGGTTGTTGAAGTAACCATTGAGGTTTACCGTGAGTCTTCAGAGAAGTAGGCATTTGTCCCACACAAAAGAGTTGACTCAAATTGTATTCCCCCGGACCTTCCTCTGCTATTTTCATCTTGAGCTTCTCTTGCTTGGGTATAGTGGTGTTTGAACTGGAAAGAGAGGCTAGACTTATGTATGATGTGGAGGAGATGGCTTCTCTATTGTTAGGAATGGTTATCTCTGGTTGATGACTGATATTATGACAAAATGCAAAGGGGTTTGCATCTCCCAGGATTGTGATCTCTACACCATTATGTGGGAACTTGATACACTGATGGTAGGTGGATAGAATGGCTTGCATGGTGTGTATCAAAGGTCTTCCTAACAACAAATTGTATAGCACAGGAAGGTCCAGAACTTGATAGATGATGTGTTTCATCACAGGGCCCACTCAGATTGGTAGCACAACAACTCCTTTAGATGAACACTTTGCATCAGCATAGGCTTTGATTATGATCTTCTTGTGGGGATCCACTAATTCAATTGCATATCCCAAAGCTGTGACTAATTGTCGTGTACAGATATTCAGGCCAGCTCCATTATCGATCAAGACTCGCTTGATCCTATGTTGGTTGATAAATCCTTCAATGTGGAGTGAGGCGTTATGAGGTTGCTGGAAGGATGTGTTGTCACTTTCAGAGAAAGTGATACAAGGTGATGACCTTAGATTTCCAACCATGGCTTGGAACTGATTTGTATTTAGGTTTGTAGGGATTGATGCCTCTTGGAGAGCTTGATCCAAGATTATTTTATGGGATGGAGATAGGCGCAATAGCTCTAAAATAGATATTAGTGTAGGTATTTTGTCTAACTGGTCCACAAGGTTATACTGCTTTGGGATAGATGGGGTGCCTTGTGGAGCTACTTTTATGGTAATCTTGCTGTGACGTGTAACAACATTGCAAGTGGAGCTGGGATTTTTGATGGTTATAGTTGCAATATGTTCACTGGCATCGTATAGGTGATTCATAGTGTAATTATACATGGCTTGCGTATATCGGTAGTATTTGTGTTTCTCCCTGAAGTGGAAGGACCCCTTTGATCATGTGATGGAAGTGGATTTTTAAACATGAGATGATCATTGTTTGTTGTCTTTGGGTCATGTCCTTCGATTTCTATTTCACCGCGGTCAATCAGATCCTGAATAAGATCTTTCAATCTATGACAATTGCTTGTCTTATGCCCTTTCCCTTTATGGAAGTCGCAATGCTCAGTATCCCTCCACCATGAAGGTTTGACTTGAGGTTCATAATTTGATGTTTTGGGTAAGGTTACCAGATTTTGAGAAACAAGTTGACATAACATTGTTTCGATGGGTTCCCCTAAGGGAGTGTATGTTTGCTTTGGTTTAAAATTTTGCTGACGTTGTCTGGGTTCATCTTGAGATGTGGTGCGGCTTTGATTTGGAGGAGCAATTGTGTTATTCTTGGGTGGGGGGTTCTGTCCTGCAAATCAAACCACAGGTTGTGCACTTTTGATAGTTCTTGCATCCACAACCCCGTCGTTGACGATATTTTTATTTTTGTTCCAAAAGTTAGGCTTGTCACTATTGAAGCGTGGGCAGGGGCCATCCTTTGGTTCATTATATATCTTGATAAGCCCTTTTTTGATGAGAGCCTGCTCACATTTCAAGCCTTTGGTGATCATGTCATTGAAAGAGTCTGTGTCTTTCACGTCTAAGTGAAATTCCATTTCTTCGTTTAAGTTGGAAATAAATATTTCCACTAGTTCTTGTTTAGGTAATTGAAGAGAATGCCTGCTAGACATTTGACGCCATCGTTGCAGAAAGACTGAAAATAGTTCACCTGGTTTTTGTTTAGTGTTACATAGATCAGCCATTGTGATATCACGCTCAATGTTGTGTGAGTAATGTGCTAGGAACTTATGGACTAGCTCTTCGAAAGTCCTAATGCCACCTGGTAATCGGGAAAACCATGATGTGGTTGTTCCTCCCAAGCTTTGGGGAAAAAGTCGCATTAGGTATGTGTCCTTGTATGCCACTTCGAGGCAAGATGAATGGAATTCTCTAACATGATCACAAGGATCTCCCTTTCCTCTATACTTTTCAAACTTGGGTGTTTCAAACCCTTGTAGAAAAGGTGGCATATGAAGATTCCTATCAAAGGGATAGGGACAAATGTCATTGAGTGAAAATTGATTGGTTTTTACACCACTATGAAGTTGTTGGGTGAGATTTTTGATTTGTTGCCGCAACATTTCTATGTCATTCGGAGGAGGAGGAGGTGGGGGATTACCTTGATGAAGGTTGTATTTGATGTGTTCTCTACCTCTTTCATCCTCATTACGACTTTGGCATTCTGATGCTTGTCTTAGTTGTGCAACATCAAAGTCATAGGGTAATTTAGCCTCTTCTTGAGCAAGTCTTAAAAAGTGAGCATCAACATTGCTCTTGAGTATTTCATCAAAAAGTCTATTAAAGAGAGGGTTGTGTTGTGCCCTTTCTATTGCCACTGGAGTAGGATTGCCTAGATTTTCATCATTTATATTTCCTCCAAGGGCTTCTTGGAACTCATTGATATTTTCCTCCTCTTCTTCCTCAATTTCTTGTTGTCTAGATCTTGATCTGGTATGAGCCATTTTGTTTATAAGTTTTTGTTGAAGTTTGATGAAAATGATGATGAGTTGTTGATGGAATGAAAGATTGATGTTTGGTGAAATGCTTTGCATATGAATCCCTAGCACTAAAGGTAGATGCTACCAAAGTTCTTTCTTGAATTGCTTGTTGTGTTTGATTGACAAAGTTTGATGTGATAAGGTTTAGAGAGATCTGAGATGTTTTACAGACTCAACTACCTAGTAATGAGAGGATGCACTCATAGACTATTTTTTAACCTGTGTAGAAATGCCTCTTATGATGAGTTTATCCTAGATGTAGAGACACTCTAAAAAGTGATGCGTTTGTGTTTGATTCAAGCAATATCAAAATAGAACTTAGGAAAAGAACCTCTTAATGTTTTGAGAGTTGGAATGGATTTGATGAGATATGAATATGATAATGGATGAGATGTTTAACTTCAATAGAAAATTTGTATTACAAAAGGAACAAATCCTTCCTCTTCTTGTTCAGAGGTTGGTGGTTCTTCCCGAGCTACGTTATATGTGATGCAAATGTTGGGAAAGAAGTCAGGATTGATCTTGCCTCCTTTGTTCTTGTGATAACTCAAAGCTCGATATTGCATAAAAGCTCTGCAGTTTAATAACTCTTGGTCAAATTCATTTGATTTCCCTTGAAGATATAGATGCATGTGACGTAGGAAGGTTCTATGAGAGACAAATATTTGTCTATTAAGATAGAAGAATTTCCTACATTTGATAAAAGCCTTTGAGCTCAATGGTCTTTTCTTCAAGTTGATGTGTTGATGAATATTCTTCTTTCTCAAGATGTGAAGAATGGTCATATAGTTTGATACATTTTGTTGTTTCTCTTTGTTTTGGATCTTTTGTGTTTTGAAAATGTGTGTGTTGGATGAATACTTGTGTTGGATTTTGGATTCTTATGATGTTTCTTTGACAAGAAAACAAAGAAAGCACACAAACACAAGAATGTTGCCTCAAAAGGCACAAGTAAGTATGGGTCTAGATCAACCCAATCTTTTGAACTTTTTATGACCCTTTCCTACAAATGTATTTTAGGTGTTTTTTTCAAAGCCTGGAGTCGGCTCAATTTGCACTGGTCTTGACTCAAAAATGAAAACACTTCAAACACTCTTTATCCCTAAGGTCAAATGGCTAGTTGCGATAATTTCAGCCCACATCTTGATATTTCTTTGACTTTGGTACTACATACCTTATGAATCTCGTCGTGGTAGGTAAGGATATGATATACTAAGTCTTGCGCGACCATAACAAATAGATGATCCCTATGATGGGGGAGTCACCACTTTTATCGGGCTACAAGTAACCTTTCAAAAAGCTATATTTCTACTCAAGGAAATATGTATGGTGAGTATCTTGGGAGAAAAACCTTCTATGCTCTTGCACTGAATTTATCACAAATATCCTCAATCAATAGAATCAAAATACACTTGTTCCTTTTAACTTGTCATTGCAAATGATTTTCTATCTAATTGGAGATGTTGCTCTAACAACCATGATGTTCTTTTTAACTTCAAAGGCAATATGTTTGAGTAAACTAGAATTTGAAATCCTGGTCAACTTAATGAAAAACATGTTTGCGTGAAGTAAAATCGTTTTGCAACAAAGAGTGACACAAATTGATTGTTCTTTTTACTTGCCCAAAAATTGAAGTGTGGACTGTGATTTTTAAGTTTGATGCAAGAAAGAAAAATTTGTCTTGTTTTTTTTAAGCACCAAATAAAGTGTATCCCTAACTTGCAATGAAAGCAAATTTGAAGTTGTTGTTCTTTTTACCTTGCAATAAAGAAAGATGAATTTTCTTTTAAGCACCAAAAACAAGTTTTGAGGTTCATTTTATGCACTCCAAAATAAAATTTGAGGTTTATTTTAACTTGTACAAGAAGGGAGAGTGGATTCTTTTTAACCAGTTTTTGTTGAAAGAAAGTAAAAAAAGAAACTTAAAGCCTCTAAACTAACTCCTTCCCTTGCACAAAAAAGATTAGAACCTGCACATAGTCAGTGATCAAATGTTAGTGTGGGCTTACACAAGCCTAAATTTTGATTTTGGTTACAAATTTTACAATCTTGATCCTGAAATGCCCTGAAATTTGACTAAGTTTGAAATTTGGAGGATCTTTCAAAAACTAGATTTTGCATTACAACTCCTAGAGGTCGGAAACCCCTCTCAAACATCCTGACAATATATATGGAATATAACTTAAAGTATAAGAAAAATAATTTTATACTTAAATGTTATATTCCATATATATTTTGCCTCCCACAAGCCTAAGAAAAATAATTTTATTAGTTACAAAGCTTTTTTTACAACATTATGTTACAATAGCGCCACTCTGTGTGAAAATAGAAGTGCTACTTAACACAAAAGTGCTACAATATAGACAAAAGCACTAATACAAAAACACAAGCGCTAACTAATGAACAAAAGTGCCATACTACTAACAAAAGCGCTAATTCTTGGACAATAGCGCTATTGTAAGAACAAAAGCGCTAGAATACCAAAAACAATTTTTACAACAATACAAAAGCACTAATACAGAAACACAAGTGCTAACTAATGAATAAAAGCGCCATACTAGTACTAAAAAAAGTGCTAATTCTTGGACAATAGCGCTATTGTAAGAACAAAAGCGCTAGAATACTAAAAACAATAGCGCTAAAGCACGAAAAAAGTGCCAAAGCGCTACCTGTGTGTCAAGCTAAACAATTAAAAAGTTAGTTTTGTAAACAAAAAATGTTGCTGGGTGTTTGATTCACGTCGGGTTCACCAAATGATACTCTGCGAAATGGACAAGTGTTAGATTAAAGCCTGTGGCCGTATAACACACAAAAACAACAAGAAACAAGGATCAAAGTTAGTGTTATTCAACCAAAAACTAATCTAAGTAGGCATATCAAAAGAGACATTAAAAACATGATAAAGGATATAACTATGGAATTAAATACCACAAGACATCTCCAAATGCCTTTTAACATGCTCTTAACTTCTTCTCCTTTGTTCCTCTCCTCTCCAAGTTCCAAATTAGTGTAGCTCTCAGCATCTTTTTACACTATGGATGCTTATGGAGGTTCAAGATTGGAGATGATTAACTATGCTATGGAAGTGTGAATAAAAGTTGAAATGAGAGATTTATCTAATTAACTAATTGATTTTAAACCAAAAGAGTGAATATGATGCTAAATTCTCTCTCTAAAATTCACTATAGATTAAATGCATACAAGTTTTTAGGATTATGACTATGAATGCTAATGGCTTGAGGATTTGAAAATGAGGAATGTGAACTCTATTTATAGGTAAAATGGAGCAATGGATGGTTGAGATTGAGTAATCTCAACAAGGGTCAGGATTGAATGATATTCAATCCATGTGAGGGCTTTCAACCCAATCCCAGGATGACAAGTGTCAACATGAGAGGGGTTGAGAGGAGAGGGAATAAGCATTAAATGTTTGACATGACCTGAGAGTTAACTTGGGAGTTAAGGTCAAGGTTTGGTTGAATGAATAAGTTCTTTCTTCAAAGAATAAAGCTTTTATCCAATGGATAAACTCTTGTGTAAAGGTAAAAGGGATAACCATGGTCAAAGCAATAAGTGCTTGAGGAGACACATGAGTCACATGAGGGTTGAGTTAGGGGTTAACCATAAATGGTCATGTAATAGCCATAAGTGGTTTAGAAGACTTTAGAGGTTAAATTGTTGAACACACAAAGCATTTAATGCTTTTCAAAGACTTTGAAGTCTTTGAGAAGTGACTCCAAGTTGCTTAGGAATGTGACAATAATTAGGGGATGGATTAGGTTAATTAGGAAAGGTTTAGAAGAATTTAGAAGGGGGTTTAGGAATGCAAGTGGGTTTGGTGGGTGAGGGAAAATAGGATTTTAATTAAAATAAAATTCATTTATTTCAATAAATAGGTGCAAGTTGCATTTGTAGGAAAATGCAAGTGGGGGGGGGGGATAAATGATTTAAATAAATATTTTATTTAATTTATTTAAAAGAGGAAAGGGGATTAAATGAAATAAATAAGATTTATTCATTTAATTGATTGTGAATTTGGTTTAATGAATTAATTAAAATAAATTGAATAATTTATTTAATTAATAAGAGAATGTTTGAAGATGAATTCATTAAATATTAATTTAATTAACTGATGGCTAGTGGGCTTTTTTTAATCAAATAAATAGAAAATATTCATTTAATTAAAATGGACAGATTTATGTGACTACAGAATGTAATTCCTTCCTTGAAGGAAATCCACATTCACACTACATAGTCAAACATTGACAATGAAATTTCCAAGACAAATAAAAATATCCTTAATATTATGATTCACCATTCATGTAATATTTGAAAGTACAAATGAAGACAATGTTAGTAACAATAATAAATATAGTAGTCTATTCATGAACTCATTGAAAAACTACTGAAAGAAAGTGTAAATTATTTCACCATGAAACCATCCTACACACTAGACAAGACAAAGCCCTGTTTCTAGTCCTACTCTCCCCGGAGATGAGAAAATTACAGAATCCTTCTTTACGACCTTGATATTCCTTTTTATAATCATAAGGAATGCAACAAACTACCAGCCTTTTACAAGAATGTGTAACATGTATTGCAACAATGCAATGTTGTAAAACCTTTAGGCCAATATTCATAAAAGCTTTGGTTTAGAGACAAATAAAGCTTCCATGAATTTGAACTACCTTATGATCCATGCTACTATCACACATTTGTGGTTATTGATGCAGAGAATACCAGGATACAAGATTCTCATTGTATTTCCTGGTAGGGGAGAACTTTGAGAGTTTTGATCAAGAAGGGATGCTTGACCCCAAAAGCGCATCTCTTATGTCTTCACCCAACTTTCTCTCTACATTCTACCCATTATAAGGGGGACATGGTGGTTGCTAGAGAGATCAGAATTATTTGCAACTGCAACTGAAGCCTGTAGTTGCACTTGAGCCTTTTAATAACCCTCTGGTTATCTTTGTCTATTTTAATAATCCTCTGGCTAAAAGGTAAGTCATCAATTTGCTTTACTTCATGACATCTACAAACCTTCAGCCATATCTATGCCAGAATTCAACTGCACCTTCTGTGCACCTCATTTTAAAACCTCTGCAAGCAAGGCAACAACACTTCCTAAAAACTCATCTCCAGGAAATGTGTATCTTTTACAATCTAAAATGCAATATGTGAATGATATAACTTCTATCTTCTACATTTTGAAATGCAACATACAAATAATAACCCTATTTCTCGATTTGCGAAGTGGCGGAAATTGACTGTCAGGTCTATACTTTGGATTATTCCACATACTGTATTAATCTATGTGAGATGTACTTTTCTCTCATTCCACAAGAAATATTTCATTCCAATAATCCTGGCACCTGTACATGATTCACAGACCCCAACACAGATTAATACGGGTAGCTTCTCATTAAATATTAAATATGTGCTATCCTCTGTATTTTTCTTCCTCTAACACATGTAGTGTTTTGAGTTTTCTATGCAAAAGGATAATAGAGAATCCTCGATCAAGATTTCATATGTACCAAAAAGCGGCTTTCTAAAAGATTTCATATGGATATGCAGGACACTTACAGCTAAGATGTGATGTGTTTGCTATATTAGTTTTTTTCTCCAATTAGTAATGGAAGATTAGCCTTAATTATTCTATAATTTTTATGTGATTGAAAAACATTCATCAATGTAATTATTATTTCCCCCCAAAATAATGAATGATTCGCCTTAATTTTTCCACATTTTTCATGCAATATGAACAAAATCGCCAATGTAATTATTATTTTTCCCCAAAAATAGTGAACTATTTGCCTTTATTTCTCAAAAAAAATCACGCAAAAGAAAAAGATTCACCAATAAAAGTAATTTTTTTCCCCAAAAGAATGAAAAATTTGCCTTAATTTTTGTACAATTCTTACGCAACTGAGAAAAAATCACCAATGAAATTTAATATATTTCCCCTATTAAAAAAAAAATTGGCAATTTTTTTTTTCTCCCAAAATATTGAAATATTTTCCAGGATTTTACACCTTTACCCAGGGGGGGGTACTTAAAGTTATCCTTGCACATGTATGGACATATTTGCATATAAAAAGAATACACAAATGAAAGATATGAGCATACGTTCTTTTAAATCTATGTTTCCTATATGGTTCTGAGTTCATTTTCAGCATGTATAATCTCATTGTTTCAGTTATTCATCTATGTTTCTGTGTTTTCAATGGTAATAATCACAAAAATTAGACTAGTATATTTTTCAATAACAGTAATAAATTTCCAGAATTCAAGTTTATATATATTTATAATTACTTGAACATTATTTCTAACTAAATTTTCTTGTTGACATGTTTTCTATAGGTTCGAACAAGTTTGGTATAAATCAACATGTTATCTCTTTTCAGTTTGAGATCTGAGAATACATATATCAGCATATAATTAAACCCATATTCATCTATATTCATCTTATACATACATACATACATACATACATACATACATGCATGCATGCATGCATACATACATACATATATATGTCGTGATGCGACTGTTTCCCTAGCCAATAAGAACAATAACTAGATTTAAAGTCTTAACTCAAAGATTTGGTCATTCATTCTGAGTAGCTATCATTTCCATGAATGAGGTTCACTTACTTGTCAACCCAGGGACATATTACTTGAAATGGGTTTGCATTGTATATGCACTAAGTTCATGTGATAGTCATTCTGCATTACTGCAACAACTAAGTCTATCTAAAATAAACAAGCAAAAATATGACAATTGAATAGCTACAAGAAATATTAACATTAGCAGAAGATTTTAACTAAATAATTGTTAACTAAGTTCAAAGCTGACAAACAAGAATTACTCTATCTACTTTGGCTGCAGGAACAGTCACAGGATCTAGTTCCAGTGGCTGTAGAAACAGTCAATTGCTAGAACATCTATTGCAACAAAAAGGAAACTTAATCTAACAAACACACAAGAATACTCACCAAGTTGGCCCCCTTCGATGAGTGTATCCAGACTTCAAAATGATTCTATATACTCAGAATAACATAACTTTCATTCATTATTTCCAAAACTCAATACAATACATGAGATAAAAGAAATGCTTCTAATTCTGGAAAATGCTATCTAACCTCTGTGAAGAGGTGCGGGTCTTTATTTATAAGAAAGTTATAACAAACTTCCTACTACTTAGATCATGTGCATGAAATTAGGCGGAAACATTTATTACTACAAGGAGAAGAAGTTAATCCATAGAAAATTTGGAACTTAACTAAACCGTAGCCAAGAATATAGCATGGCGGTGGTTACTAGATTGATGTCTATTGGAAACAACCATAAATTAATATGGTATCACCTTGCTATTCCTTTGTTGATTCACTTGCACACCATATAATCTATTGTTTTAAATATTCAACCACCCCAAAATGTCTCCAACTATTTTCATGACAAGATTCTCCACTTGGCTTAAAACAATCGCTTCTACAACAACTTATTTACTCATGCACTAAAGGTTAGAACATACAAGCATACATATATATCTATTTCCATTAATCAAAACATTTATACATCCACACATGATATTACCTATAATAATCAACATATCTACAGGAATATTAAATCAAAAAAATACATGGTTTAGCGGGTTTGGCTATCATTCAGAATGCACCTAATCAAAACTCTAATACATCACATGACTTAAACACTGTCCCAATATGAAACTTAAAACATAGGAAAAACTTACCAGTCATAGAAATAAAATAGCTATTATTTTAGCTCATCATTTTCCCCCCAACTTAATGTCTTGATGGTCGTTTAGTCGGAGGAAAATTCCTTACTCGGGCACTAACTCGTAAATCACCTTTGGTACCTTGTCTTGTGCCTCCTATAGCCAAGTTCCAATAAAATCCTTTCATTTTTCCAACCTAGCCCACCTAGCTTCCTCCACGGCCTCATCATAAGGTTTATATGTAGCTCTACATCCCATCAATGGACACATAAGGATAGGTGGCTGAAATATCAAAGGTAACCAATTATTGTTTTTTATCCTGCCCAAGTGGATATACTTGCGAGCTCTTTGTGTGGTTACATGATAATTGGGCAATGAATGAGGTTCACCCTTCTTTAGGTCCTCTAGAATACTGTTCCAACACTGAGCCAAACATTCAATTGTAGCTTGATTCTCACTTCCAACCAAATTTTCATACTCCTGAAATACTTCCTCTCTCAATGGTAAAACTTGGCTTCTGACATCAGATCTAGTCAACAACTTTTGCTAGTCATAGTACATATGCCGTGGGTTTTTAGCCTCATCTCTGAGTGGCAATGGGAAATCAAGCTCCAAGTTTCTATACATTCTAGACTGTATTCCCATACTAATTTCATTATGTATCCAGGACATCAATGCTTTTAACTGAATATCACCAATATACAACAAGGGATTCCATTCATTGTCAGAAGAGACAGCATAATTATGCAAATAAAAATCACATAGAAAAATCTTAATGGCTATAGGAGAGCTTTGGTAAACACTATAAAACTCCTACAAAGTATTCAAAGAAGGGCTAAGATCCCTAACAATGCGATTAAGTTTAAAGCATAGATATTGTTCCTTCAAATATAAAGCATAGAATCTTGGCGGAGCCTTGCACTGCATTAACTCGGGAACCATGTTTGCTACAACATCTACTTTGGTTTGCAACTCAAGAATTTGGTTGTCCCTCTTTTCAATTTCTTTTTTTTTCTTGTCAATTATCCCATGTAGCCTAGCCTTTTCTATTTCCCACTGTCTATAAAATGTGAGTGCAACGGATAAGCTAGTGAGGCATGAAGGGAGTTAGTGAGTAGTTACCTGAGGGCTCGAGATATTATCACCTGGTTCTTCAAACTACTCTGCTACTTGGGCTAAATTTGATAGTCTTTCGACTTCATGTCCTTCCTGCGATTTAGCCTCTTTCTAACTTTTGTGCCCTAATTTTGATGTTTCCACATAAATAACCTCACTCGCATCTCCTGTTGCTTGAGTTCTTCATTTAACCCAATGACTCCTTCTTAATGGCATTTCCTAAGTGGTTGCAGGAGGTTCTGCTACAAGAAATTTTTCCTCCAGTTTTTGCTTTTTAGCTATAGGAGGAACCTGCGCTTCTTGAGGTCGTTCCACGGTTTCTTCCCCTGCATCGTCTTTTTCTTTTTCTTTACCTTTCCTTCTAAAAAATGTAGTCCCACTTTGAGTTTGAGTGAAGGGATTCTCAATACTTGGATCAACTACTTTTTCTTCCGCATCAAGAAAATCTTCTTCGGCAATAGGAGGTTCGGTTGCTGCAAAAACCCTAGGAGATGAGGGTTCTCCCATATTTTCCTCTTGAACTACAATTTCTTCTACAGTAGGAACATTATCTTCCCAAAATTGCCATAACCTCGACCTCTCCCCATGACATCTGTGAGACATCTCTAAGAGACTATTCTATCAATAATTTGATTAGTCCATGATGACTAGCAGAATGGTTACTACCCCTCTGTGTTTCCTTTGCACTAATAGAGATAAGATGATACAAAACATTCAGAATATTCATCCTTCGGCCATGTCTTAGATGCCTCAATAATTTAAAATGAACAAAATGTAGAATGGAGTACCTACCATCACATGTTATATATCTCATTATATAAAATGCAACATGTGGCCATTCTCTTGGAAGAGATGTCCGCTTAGTTCCTTGCTTGTCCATGCTCAAAGGTCCATCGGTTGGGTGAGTAAACTCTGCCCTTGCATTTCTTGCATCTTTTGCCTCAGGAAATAGTTCTCCATCCCGTGACAACTCAGTGACTTCGACTATTCTCTGCTCTATGGCTATGACCCGTAACCCTTTGACAAAATCCTCCCCTTCACTGAATGTGCGCATAAATTCCTGCGCAATATCCTCATTAAAATCTGTCAATTTTAAATTATAGTCGATCTATCCATAGGTCCAGAAATAGTGTTCATATTGGTTATCTTGCAACAAAGTGTCATGAAACACAGGATCATGACAAATAGGGGCTCCTCCCATGGCTAACTTGGCATTCATAAATAATCACCACAACAAATGAATATCATCACAACACAATGAAAGATTGAAATATCCTGCACGATTTTGAAAATTCATGCCCCGTAATCTTTTATTTATTCTTCAGTGCCTTTTATCAACTATGGTGGCAGGACAGGTATACTCGCTCGTGCTACAGGCTTTCACATTCAAAAATGATGTCAAGAAAATTAAAACACATCATGGACAAGGACACATAAAACACCCCTCCCCCCCCAACTTAAGATGACACATGTCCACACATGTGAAAAAGGACAGAGGGAAGGGCATGCAGATTATGTGAATCATTTCAGGTAATAATCATAATGAAAGAATAAATGCATAATTAAAAAAAATAAAAAATGCACATACCTGCAGTTGTACTAATTAATGCTGCAATAAAACGATTAGCTATTCACAATATGAGATGAGGTGATGTGGAGTGGATGATGTGACAAAAATAGAAATGATATGAGCTGAGGTGGACGAGAAAATTGTTAGCAGAGACCAGTATTTCCATAAAGTATGGAAATGGTTATTATGAATGCATGCAAGAAGAATTTTAAGACTCGGGACCAAGAAGGCCCCCTGTAGAGGCTGTAGGAACTGTGCCAAGAAGGCCCCCTATAGAAGTTGTAGGAGCTATGGTATGCTCTTGGTTGTCAAATTGTTGTAGGAACTCTTCTTTTGTTGCAGGCTTATGATAAAGGCGTAGTTGATGACCATTGACCAAAAGTTTGAATATGACTGGGTCTACTGTTGCCAATCAAACTACTCCATTTTGAAAAACTTCATCTTATATGGGCCCAACCAACATGTCTGTAGCTTCCCCATTGTATCCTTATATTTGGAATCATATAACAATACCCAATCTCCAGATTTAAATTTTCTCTCCTTGATATATTTATCATGCCATTTAGCTCATTGATGTTGAATAATTTCTATATGTTGGACATCCATCTTTCTCAGCTCATCTAGAACATTCAATTGCATGATGCGGTCATTTTGTGCTTCTGAGAGAGTCATATTCAATTGCAGAGATGTCCTAAGAGTTTTATGCTCAAACTCAATTGGCATCATGGATGTTTTTCCATACACCATTTCAAAAGGTGTAAAACTAGTTGTTGGATGTCCAAATGGCTTCAAGAATTCTATTTGACCAATCTTTCTTATGAAAAGATACCATCTTGGTAAGAATAGCTGCTAAATCCTAATTTGTAACCTCTACCTGGCCATTTTCCTTAGGATGGTATGGAGTAGACTTCCCGTGTCTGATATTATATTCATTAACCAATGCTGCAATTAATGTGGAAGTAAATTGTGGTCCTTGATCTGAAACAATCTCTCTTGGTACTCCATATCTAGCAAATATTTCCTCAGAGAAATTCAGCTACCTTATTATCTCTTGCATGTGTCATTGCTCTTGCTTCCACCCATTTTGTAACATAATCAGTGCATACTAGAATATAGGATTTCCCATTGGAAGGAGGATCAATTGGTCCAACAAAATCTAATCCCCATTTGTCCAATGGTGCCACCAATATTTGGAGATACAATGGCATTTCATTAGATCTGGTAGGCCTACCCATTCGTTGGCATCTATCACATTTTCTAGTATATTGAGCTGCATCTTTATACAAAGTTGGCCAATAATATCTCGTGTTAAGGATCTTAAGTGTTGTTCTTTTAGTAAAAAAATGTCCTCCACATGGCTCATCATGACATGCATGAAGAATATCATATGTTTCATCCTCTCTCACACTTCTTAAGACTTGGTCAAGTCCAGTATAAAATAAACAATCAACAATCCAAGAGAAATTAAAGCTTTTCTCAACTAGCAACCTTCTTTCTTTAGGAGAAAAATGAGAAGACATCTTATTAGTAGCCAAATAATTTGCAATATCGGCATACCAGGGAGTGTAAGCTTTTATCAAGAACAAATGTTCATCTGGGAAAACATCATCTATAGCTTTAGGATTATCCTGCAATTGAAGTCTAGAAAGATAATCTGCAACTACATTATCTTTACCTGGTTTATCAATAACTATAATATCAAATTCTTGCATCAATAGTAACCATCGAGCCAATCTTCCTATAATTGACTTGTTCATGAGATATTTGATTGGTGTATGATTAGTATGCACATATATTTGATATCCTGTGATATAATGCCTAAATTTGTTAAGTGCATATATTACTACCAACATCTCCTTTTCTGTGACAGTATAATTAAGCTTAGGTCCCTGCATGTTTTTGTTGATGAAATAAATTGCATTCTCTAAATTTTCCATCTTCTGCCCCAAACCGCTCCTATAGAATAATCTGATGCATCTGTATGAATATGAAAAGGCAATGACCAGTTTAGACCCTTGAGCACTGGTTCTTGAGTCAATGCATGTTTGAGCTTCAAGAAAGATTCCTGGCATGTGGGAGTCCAATCAAACTCCATATCTTTAGTCAAAAGACAATATAAAGGTCTTGCAATTTTACTAAAGTCCTTAATAAATCTTTGATAATATCCAACATGACCAAGGACACTTCGGACATCCTTTTGCTTTGTGGGAATAGGAAGGTTTTGAATGACTTCAATTTTGGCTGGGTCAACCTATATTCCAGTTATAGAAATATGATGACCAAGAGCTATGCCTTTTTTACTGTTCAAGGATAAATTGTAATCTTTACACCTTTGTAAAACTTTCTTTAAGTTCTCCAATGCCTCTTCAAATTCTGAACCATAAGTGGTAAAATATTCCATATAGATCTCCATGCTATCCTGGGAAATATCTGAAAATATGCTCATCACTGCTCTTTGAAAAGTAGCTGGAGCATTACACAACCCAAAGGGAAGAATAGAATATGCATATAATCCCCAAGGGCAAGTAAATGTAGTCTTTTCTTGATCCTAGGAGCAATTTGAATCTAGTTGTAGCCATTGAATCCATCCAAGAATGAAAAGTACCACTTCCCTACAAAGGAATATAATACTTGATCCACAAATGGTAATGGAAAATGATCCTTCCTAGTTGTTGAGTTCAAAGCTCTGTAATCTACACATACCCACCATTTACCTCATTTCTTTGGAACTATGACTAGAGGTGACACCCATTGACTATCTTCCTTAATGCAGGATTGATTCTTTGTTGTGGTTGTCTGAGCGGTCTACAGTCTTCTTTGATATAAATACAGTGTGTACAAATCGTAGGATCAATTCCTTGCATATCTTTGTAATCCCAGGTAAAAGCATGTTGATGACATTTGAGCAATTCAACTAGTGCTAGCCTTTGAGTCTCTATGAGTTGATTATTGATATTCAAACATTTATTTGGATCAACTTCCACCTTGACAGTAAGATCGACCTGAGCTGCTTCAGAAAGATAAGAAGTGCGGACTTCCTACGACAACAAGGTATGCAATATGTCAGTGGCTGCAGGAAAATCCGTTGTTGTAATACTTGATGTTAACTCATGCGACTGCTGCTCTAGATTATACTGATTTTCCAGGATTTTAGAAAGAACAAAATCATCATCTTGGAGTTGTATAAATGATTCTCTATTAATCATCATAAGATGAATTCTAGAGTTGACTTCCCCTTCTAATTCCTCCCCCACGTTAGGCCAAACAACTTGTTCTTGATCAAGCTAGGGCTGAGCAGGTGAATACAGACATAGAGTTTTAGTAATATTTCCATTAGAAATGGTCATTTCCCCTGATCGGAATCCAATATATGCATCGGTTGTAGCAAGCCAAGGTCTCCCTAAGATAACCAGATATCCCCCCAATGTAGCCTCAAGAGACAAGATCATAAAATCTGTCGGATATTCCCATGAGTCTAAAGTAACTACAACATCTTCAATCATACCATTGGGCTGAATCGTGGAACTGTCGGCAAGCTGTAAGACTGTAGGAGTAGGCCTGAGACTGGTTATGTTAAGTTTTTGCATAATGTCTCTTGTCATTACATTGATGGTTTCTCCCAAATCTATTAAGGCATTCTTTATCTGAGTGCCATTGATGACTATTTTCACAATAGGACTACCAGGGTCAGAATATTTAGGAATTGAAACTTTTCCCAACATAATATCAGTTAGTTGACCCATTACATGCATATTTGCAGATCCTTTTTCTTCCTACCAGGTTTCCCTAAACATGCCTCTTTAATTGCCTTACCATAGATAGGGACATCCTTAATAGCTTGAAATAATAGAATCTTAACACACATGTGTTTCAGCTGATGAATGATACCAAAATGTGTATCCTCTTATTGAGGAATCTCTTCAGCTTGCAACCTTTGAGGAAATAGATGTATTTGTTGACTCTGAGGAATTTGGGTTGCTGGGCTAGATATTTCCTTTTTCCTTTTGTACTTCAGTTATAACTAGAGGAGACGGGTTAGGCAAAGTTGTCCCAGATCTAACATGAATATCACTTATAGAGAGAATAAGTTGGGTATTGATTAGGATCAACTGAGTATACTTGTTGTTGCTGCAGAGGCTTGCTATTAGGACTTGGCATGGGTTGAGTGGGCAGCTGTGTGGGTTTAGGTGGAATAGTATTAGTAGTAGGAGGAGGCATTATAGCAGGCTGCTAAGACTATTGATGTTGCTGTAGAGGTTCCTGATAAATAGAAGACTGATTCATCCATTATTGACCTCCTCTCCATTGAGGAGTAGGTTGCCAATTCTCTTGGAATGGTTTCCATGGTCCCTGAGATTGAGACCAATTTCCTTGTGGTTTTCACCACTGTGGAGTTTGATTGGCAACATTTTGCCCTTGGCCTTGAGGATTATACCAATTTTGATAATTTCCAAAATTTTGAGCATATGGAGGTTTCCATTGATTATTTTGTGCATAGGAATTTCCACTATAACCAGAAAAAGAAAGTGGATTAGGAGGCATACCTTGTCTTGGAAAATTTGGTCTTCTTTGAGCAACATAAAATATTTGTTTATCATCTCCTTGTATTTTCTTGAAATTAGGAACTTCAAGATTTGCAACCATCTTACATCTATAGTCTCTTTTCTTCTATCTACAATGTGGACATAATTCTGCGAGCATTGTATCAGCTTCATCATGCTTCTTCTTAGCTTGAAGTGTGTCTAACTGAGTATCCATATTGTTTATGATATCCTCTTTAAAATCCTTCAAAAGGTGACTAAGCTCCATTCGTGAAACTCCATTACTGGACGTTGATGAAGACATTCCCGGCTTGAAACACTTATTCTTCTTAGAAGAAGATCTAGAATACTTCTGACAAATTTGACCAATGTCATTCCATGTTGATTGAGTTATATCACCACCTTCCATAAGGTCTAAAGCATCTGTGCATTCGTCACTGATTCCCCTCAAAAATATCAACTTAAGAGAATCTTCATTCAAAGTACTATGCTTCGACTTCTTGACACTGAATAGAAATCTCTCCAGATAATCTTCTAGACTCTCATCCTCCCTCTGTGTCATTCTAAAGATATCATCCCCATGGCGGCCATTCCCTCTACAATAATCTTTAGATTTCACAAGAAACAACCGTTTCATCTCATCCCATGTAGTGATTGTACTACTCCCTAGACTCATAAACCATCTCAAAGCTGATTCTTTTAAAGAGGTAGGAAATATTTTGAGTCTATGGGAATCTGTAGTGTAATCATAACTCCTATAGAGGACATTTAATTCAAACAAGAAAGTATCGGGGTACTGTATAACTAGTCCATAAAATTTAGGAAGAGAAGAAGCTAGAATGTTCTTGAGATTAACATTATTATGCAAATAAAAAATGGGGAATTCAAATGTTGGGTTCACAGGTGGAGGTGGGTTATTCCCACTGGGGGTTGATTTCCTTGCATTAGTCTTTGAGGAGGAGTTACTGGACAAGGGTCCTCTTCAGGAGGTCCAAAGATGAAATGAAGGTTGTTCTCAGAAAGTTCAAATTCAAGCGGGTTCAAATTATCTGGGGCTGGGTAAAGTGTAGCAAAAGGGTTTACATTGGGTGCTTCATATGGATTGAGTCTTTTATGATCAGGATGGTTAGGAAGAAATCTACCTTGAGCATCTCTTCTTCGTCTATGCATGCAAATTCATGAGAATTACTTTAAAAAAACTGAGGTATCAAAACCAACTATACTGAAAAATTAAAATTTCATAACTGTGACAGGTTCTTAGTTTGACACCATCCCCGACAACGGTGCCAAAAATGTTTGCCTAGCTAATAAGAACAATAACTAGATTTAAAGTCTTAACTCAAAGATTTGGTCATTCATTCTAAGTAGCTATCATTTCCATGACCGAGGTTCATTTACTTGTCAACCTAGGGACATATTACTTGAAATGGGTCTACATTGTATATGCACTAAGTTCCTGTGATAGTCATTCTGCACTACTGCAACAACTAAATCTATCTAAAATAAACAAGCGAAAATATGAAAACTGAATAGCTACAAGAAATCTTAAAATTAATATAAGATTTTAACTAAATAATTATTAACTAAGTTCAAAGCTAACAAACAAGAATTACTTTGTCTGCAGGAACAATCACAGAATTTGGTTCCAGTGGCTATAGGAACAATCAGTTGCTAGAACATCTACTGTAGCAAAAAGGAAACTTAATCTAACAAACACACAAGAATACTCATGAAGTGGGCCCCCTTGGATGAGTGTATCTAGACTTCAAAATGATTCTATATACTCAGAATAACATAGCTTTCATTCATTATTTCCAAAAGTCGATACAATACATGAGATAAGAGAAATGCTTCTAATTCTGGAAAACACTGTCTAACCTCTGTGAAGAGGTGCAGGTCTTTATTTATAAGAAATTATAACAAAATTCCTACTACTTAGATCATGCCCATGAAAATAGGCAAAAACATTTAATACTACAAGGAGAAGAAGTTAATCCACAGAAAACATGAAACTTAACTAAACTGTGGCAAAGAATATAGCATGGTGGTGGTTACTAGATTGATGCCTATTGGAGACAACCATAAATGAATATGGTATTGCCTCACTATTCCTTTGTCGATTCACTTGCACACCATCTTATCTATTGTTTTAAATGTTCAACCACCCCAAAATGTCTCCAACTATTTTCATGACGTGATTCTCCATCTAGTGTAAAACAACCACTTCTGCAACAACTTATTTACTCCTGCATTAAAGGTTAGAACATACAAGAATACATATATATCTATTTCCATTAATCACAACATTTATACATCTACGCATGATATTGCCTGTAATAATCTGCATAGCTGCAGTAATATTAAGTCAAAATAATACAGGGTTCAATGAGTTTGGCTATCATTCAGAATGCACATAATCAAAACTCTAATACATCACATGACTTAAACACAATCCCAATATGCAACTTAAAACATAGGAAAAACTTATCAGACATAAAAATAAAAGAACTATTATTTAAAATGACTATTCACTATGAATATCAACATATTTGAAAACAAATCTTAAAGAGATCAATTACATTACAAAGATAAATAAAAGGAATAGTTGAAAGAGATACAATCTGAGAATGATTTTCATCTTCCTCTAATGTTGAAATATGAAAGTGTATATTCGTTCAAATTAGAGAAAAGATTCGGTTTCAAGAATTTGATCATATGTTTATGTATATTTATATACATATGTTCATATATATAATATAAATATATATGTACTTATATATATAAATATATAAGAAGTTTATAAATACGGGTTCTATTCTCAGCAAAAGAAGAAAACATTGAATGAAGTTTTGACAATCCTTGCTTTCAAAATCAACAGAGATTTCATATTTAAAAGAGAAAGACATTCTTTCTACAGAAATATAAATTTGACAAAGATTTCATATTAAAGAAGTGATTTTTCTAATATTCATGTATAAAGTAAAATTGAAACAATTTGGCCTACCTCAGAAAATCGGTTCCCTGAATCTGAATCAACAAATGTCATGTGGTTGATATCGATTTCCCTTCCCTCCTCTTTACTGTTATTTTCCCCAATCTGGCTGAGTTTTTTACAGTGTATCTTCCTTTCCATTCTGTTGTGTATAAAATAATGACTACGATGTTTCCTAATATACTAATGGGCATTGCATTTTATCCTGACTTTGTGGTTTAAAACTCTTTGTTGGCTAACTGTTAACTATAGTGAAGAGGATAAAATCTAGCAAGGTGAGATCAATGGTTAGTATTCCAAGAAAAATTCAAAATGCAAACAAAACCATTTTATACCTTGCAAGCTATCATCTCCCTCAGATTGAGCTTAATGAACTGGATGATGTGGATGCGCCCTTGATGCTCCACTTGATGTGTTGCTTGCTTGATTTGGATGTGGATTGGTCTCCATTGCTCAACAAGATTAATGGATTGATATTTGGATTGGATTGTGATAGATAGATGAGGATTTGGATTAGAAGAGGATAGGATAGAGGATTATGAAGACATTATGATGGCTATGAAGAAGATGATTTGGATCAAGGAGAAAAGAGCAGCATGAGGATGCACTAGGAGTTGATTATTTGTAAGGAGAATAGGCTCCAATTTATAGATTGGAGGATTTAAATGGAGGGCCAAGATTGATTTGATCATGAAGGGTTGAGATTGATTTTAGATAGAAGGCATGGATCAAGGGTGCCTTGGGAAAATAAACAGGAATATAAAATTCCTTGGGAAAAGGGGGGGAGAAATTTGAATTTCAAATATGAGGAATTAAAAATTCCAAAATAAGGATGCATTGAGGGATTCAAAGAAATTTGAATTTCTTTGAGAGACTCAATGTTGATGTGACATTAGTGGGAATTAAAAATTGAGGGATAATGATAATCATGATTATGAGAGATTCTAGAAGGATTAATTAGGCTAAGTGGGATTAAGAAAAGTGATTTGTAGGAATCACATGACTAGGTTAATTAATTAGAATTAATTAACTAAGTGGGTTTAGAGGAAATAATTATTGGAGGGGACTTTAGAAGAATAGGGGAATAATTAATTTATTTGATAAATTAATTATTGGACAATAATGACAGGATTAATTAAATTAGATTTAATTGATTCTGAGAGGAATAAGGATAAACAATTAAATTAATTAATTATGTTGATAGGCTTAAATTAATTAAATATTAATTTTAGGTGTCTACATTTTTCCCCTCTTTGATATAGCATTGTGAAATGATGTTATATCAAAGAAGAATAAAACATAGTGGAAGAAAAGGATAAGGACTAGTAGCATGATGCCCCAGTCATGAGATGAAGAAAAGGATAAGGACTAGTAGCAGGATGCCCCAGTCATGAGATGAAGAAAAGGATAAGGAGTAGTAGCAAGATGTCCCAGTCATGAGATGAAGAAAGAATGATGAGGAGGAAGGATGACGAGGAAGCAATGGTATGCCCCCTCGAAAGGACATGCAAGTTTGAAGAACACGGGTGTGCTCTCAAAGAATAAGTGATGAAAGGATGAAGATAATGAAAGAGGGAACTAGGATGGGTTGGAGTGTTGTGAATGAAATGAGACAAAGAAATGATAAATGGATTGGATTTCTTGTTGAGCAAGTATAGAGAGCAATCCTAGATTTAATATTGCCATGGATAGTCTATACCACTGATTATGAGAACCAGGATGATATGAAGATCTGAAGCGTGGACTGATGTCAGTCAAATAGGAATGCCTTATACACAATCATGCAAGTGTTGATAAACACTAATACAGGTTTGTCAGTTTGTACAAGGAAAACCTTCAAACACACCATGCCATGAAAACAATGCCCCATTATACACTAGCCAAGACATACCAAGATATAGGATGATCAAGGCAATCCTGAACAAGTATAGTCCTGTGACACAAGATGGAAACAAAGCGAAAATCTCAAGCATGCAAACAATATGCACATGGTCAACTGACATATCTTTCCAAGAGTAGGACATGGATTTGGATAAACTACCGGACTAGGGAAGGATACATCTCGATGGGCAGGGTAATGGATTGATTGATGGATGACAAAAGACAAGTTGGATGCATGAGGTCTGCAAATGAGAGGATTGTTGCTTGGATTTGATTAGCAAAGTATGGATGGGTGCTTGGATTAGGCACAAGTTGGTGCGAGCTTGGGTAGATGGGGAAGGATCAGTTTGATGGATTGGATAGGAGTGGAGGAAGGATAAATGATTAGATAGGATGAAAAGGGGGGGTGGATGGTTGAGTGGGATTGGATTTAGGATGGGATTATTGATTAAATTGGAAGAGATGGAGAATATGATTGGATTAGAAATTGGATAGGATGGGGTGGATTGGTGGATAGGATTTGATTTACTAGAATCAATGACAAGGGAGAGCCAATGGGTTGGTAAGAGGATGGATGAATGGAAGGAGGAAGTTATTGTTTTGATAGGAGAAAGATGGATGGAATGGATGGATATGTATAGGATATGGAGGACTGGAGGGTAGGGTGATGGAGAACCAAGGACTATGCTGCAAAGGAGTGAAATGCCCCATACTAGAGGTAGTGGAATTAAGGATGCAAGGATGGTGGATGAAGATGTATGAGGTGGAAGGATAACATGTAATGGATATGGATGGTAGAGGATTAAGGCTTGAATGATCCAAAGCATGCATGCATATACCTTATTTTGCCTCGTATATGATCAAGACAATAGATAGGAATGGAGGATTCATTTTGATAGGATGAGGGATATGAGATGGAGGATATGGATAGGATAGTCAAGATCAAAGATAGGAAAGGAGAATGGACTTGGATATGATGCAGATGGATGGGAGGATTATGTGGTTGAAGCTTGCCCCCAAGTGTAGAGTGCAAGAGGATGAAGGGATTACACATGATGCTTGTTTGCCAAGTTTTCATCATGGTAATTACCCAAGGCGCCACAAGGAGTTGTTTTCATCATTGGATGAAATGATTTTTCTTTACTTTTTCTGATTTTTTAAACAAAAAATTTGTATTTTTCTTTATTTTTTTATTTTTTGAATTTTTAGAATAGTTTGGATTGATAAGGATGAGGATGAGTGGATAGGGAAGATAGTGGATGCGTGAAGGAGGAGGGAAGGACTCAAGCATCTAGTTCCATATATGGTATCCCTTAGTATTTCTTATAGATGTTGATAACAATGAAATGGATAGGGGATGGAAGATAAGCATTTGCAAAGGATTGGACTAACGGAATGGGATTGTGAAAAGTGGATGGTGGATAATGGATGGGGTTTTGAAGAATTTGTGGAAGATCAACATTAGCACACACCTTGAAGGGTGGTGGAGTAGTGGGGGAGATTGTTTTAAATTAGATAGAGGATAAAGTGTGGATTCTGGGAAATGATGACCCAAAATAGAAGAAGGGGATGATGAAGTTGGGATGGTGGATTTTGGGACATAAGGATCCAAAATGGATTTTGAAGATAGAGGAGTGTTAGATGGAGGATTGGATGACTTATGAATGGATGGAGCTTTTGGATTAATAAGTTTGGATGCCAATTCTGATTTGCTTTGGGAATCCACATAGTTTTTTATTTTTTCTTTTGGGGCCTTTGTGGCCTTTTTTATTTTTCTTTCTTTCGGATCACATTTTTGTTTTGAGCATGTCATTTTGAGGGGACATGGTGATCCTTTGATTTTTGTAGATTTTGAGATTTATGCTTTTTAGATTGGGCATCCAAATTGCTTCCAATAGCAATGGGATGGGTGCATGAGGATGAATGACTTAAGGATTTTATGGATGGTGGGATGATGGAAGGAGTGTGTTGGGAGGCATTCAATGATGTGTGCCTTTTTTAATCTTGCTTTAAGATTATTTGAGGTGGTAGGATGGCGGATGGAGGGATGTAAGGACCCAAAATGGATGGAAGGAATGGAGGATTTAGCTTTGAAATATAGGGTCCCAAAATGGACGTGGATGACAGGGGATAATGAGATTTTGATTTGTATGAAGGAAATTTGGATTTAGGAGGAATAGAGGATGTACCAACATCTTGAGCATTAGCTTGAGGACCCTTATTATTTCAGAAATGAGATGCGAGTGTATTTTGAGAGGGATGAGATGTGGAAGGAAGATTAGGATCTTTAGATAGATTGGGATCGTGACATGGAGATGAGTGGATACTTTGATCATGACTAGGGAGGGTATCATGAGATGGAGTGGGAGGGGTGATTGGATCATGAGATGGAAGAGGATCATGTGATGGAGGGAGAGGTTTGGATAGAGGAATCATATGGTCATGAGAGGAAGTAGAGTGAATTCCATCATTAGATGGAGTAGAGAGAGATGCATCATGAGATGGAGAGTATTCTATGGTAGCATGCTTTGAAACAATTTTTTGGCATGTTTGGAGTTGTGGGGATTGTGTGATGGAAGAAGATATGGAATCTTTGATGTGAGTAGATGGGGAAATGGGGGTATCATGAAGTGTGGAGGATTGGGATTTGTTTTGAGGTGGAGGTGATTGGGGTGGATGGAGGACTTGAGGAGACTTGGCCACTTTGCTTTGAGGTGAGGATTTTGTCTCCTTTGCTAGCATGTCTTCGATAAGAATATGGATGATGGATTTGGAGGATGTGGACAATATAGATTTTGGAGGATTAGGATTAGATGGAGAATTGGGATTAGATGGAGGATTGGGATTGGATGGAGGATTAGGATAATGGATTGGGGAATTAGGATTAATGATTGGAGGACTATGGAATACAGGATTTGGATGGGGAGTAGAGGTAATCAATGCATTGTAGAAGGATGGGGATTGGGATGTAGATGGGGGGAGAGATGAAGGTATACATATTGGATTAGAGGAGTATATGGATGAGGGATAATATGGAGATATGGATGGGGAATAAGATGGAGATATGGATGGGGAATAAGATGGATTTCCCTTGTCGAAGGTAGAGGAAGGATAAGAGATATGGTATAGATTGGGATTGGGTGTTTATGTGTTGAGATGGGATGGATGAAGGTATGATAGGTGAGTGGGAGATTATGGGATTAATTTGGTAGGCAGATTCATGAACTTCCATGAGCATCTTCTCATACCAAGCTTTGAAATTCTAGGTAGTCATGTTGAGAGTGAAGGATTAGATTAGAATTGGATGAATATGTTTTGGAAGGGAAAGATTATGAAGATGATGTTAAATGAAGATGAGGATTAGGACTTGGCTTGGAATGATGATGGATTAGATTTGATTAGATTTGGATTGGATTTGATTTGGATTGGAATTGGATGAGTCCTTGGATTAGGACTTGATTTGATTGGATGATTGATTGATTGGATTGGATTTGATTGGATTGGATTGGATTGGATTGGTCCTTGGATTAGGACTTCGTTTGGTTTGATTGGATTTGGATTGGATTGGATTGAATTAAATTGAATTAGATTGAATTAGTCCTTGGATTAGGACTTGGTTTGACTGGATTTGATTTGGATTGGTTCTTGGATTAGGACTTGATTGGAGTTGATGATTGATTGATTGGATTGGATTGAATTGGATTAGACTGAATTGAATTGGATTGAATTAGTCCTTGGATTAGGACTTGGTTTGATTGGATTGGATTTGATTGGATTTAATTTAATTTGGATTGGGTCCTTGGATTAGGATTTGATTGGAATTCATGATGAATTGGATTTGATTGGATTATTGCTTGATGGAGGATTGGATTGTTAGGATTCCCTAAGATACTAAGAGGGGGGGGGGGGTGTGAATCAGTATCTGACCGGTATAAGAATTTATTTGAATTATAACATGAAAAGCATATCAAAACTGTGTACCGGTAAACCAAAAATAATGCAGTAAATAAGAGCAATAACCATGACATAAGAGACACACCATAACACAATATTTTTAATGAGCAAACCAAGTGTGGGAAAAACCTCGGTGGGATTTGTGATCCACAATATTCGCTTACTGGCCAATAAGGGAATATTACTGTTTACTATAGGGGCCTACACATGCAGGAAGGCCAAGTGCCTAGAGCTCACTGCTCATTTACAAAAGAAGTCTCACTGACTTACACAAATGGATTATACAAATCCAATGTCTTGTACTGCTTCAGATCAACATCTACTATGCTAGATTCAGTACTGGTTTAAGCTCCGCTACATACATAAACCCTTATCCAATATCTGCCTTACAATTCGCATATTAGGTCTGCATTAATCTTTTCATCTATCACTTCTCTAAATGATCTACAATGATCTCATACTTATATGAGTCATATTACAATCTGCCAAGTCGGCTTACAAAATATTTTACAATTAAATATAAAATACATTTAAACAAAATTCCTGTCGGCCATGGTGTCGGTGATCAATCTTTTCGGTGCCGGTGATCTATGTTCCAGTACCGGTGCCTGCCGATATCATAGGATTGCAAGGTTGCCATCAATGACAATACCTTCAATCACCTACAATTTCTCATTGGAGTGTACATTTTCCAACAATCTCCCCCTTTGGCATTGATGGCACACATGAGAAAAAATCAAAAAGTGTCCAAAAATGTTGTCCAAAAAGAATCTGCCAAAACATCTTACCAAAACTATGTTGTCAAAAATGTATGCTCCCCATGTCTTTGTTCTAATCATTTTTCTCATTTCCACTACTCCCCCTTTGACATCAATGACAAAGGTTGTCATTAACTATCAGTGGAGTGTGGATCCTGCCTAGATCCTTGTAATCGGGGGGTTACAATCTAGAAAAGATCTGCCAACATCGATAACCAGATTAGGAGGATGGATTTGATTGATTGAAATTTTGGAGATTTGATTGGATTGGATTGGAGGGAGAATGTTAATGGATGAATGGATAGATAGCATGAAGAATAAAGGGGGAGGCTACCCAAAGTCGGATGAATGATTTGGACAAAAATATTAGTTGAGGAAGGATGATTGTTTGAATGGATGAAAGTGGATTGGGATTGGAGAATTTCTTGGATAGATAGAAATGGATTAAAGATTTATGATGACAAGATGGAATTTGGAAAGAGGGATGATTGGTTGGTTGTGGGGGATGGACTTGGCAAGAGATGTCAAGTAAAGAAAACACAATTGTCAAGAGAAGTTAGACTCAAAAGACACTCATGCTCATTCACAACATATCCTATGGCGAGAAAAGACAATAGTCAATGGATCCCAATTGGTTTCCCAGCTACGCTTACCTAGAGCAGACACTTAGATGCTTGACCCCATTGGCTCCCCTCCACGACACTCACTTCTTCGGGGTAGCCAAGCATCAATTCCCATGAAAAATCCTCATGGAAAACTTTGTGTATCTATAAGGGCCAAAAAAATATGGGCAGCTTCGGAGGTCCGACTTCTTGCACCAATGACTAGAAGGTTTTTGGTCACTATGCACAAGGTGTTTAGTATGGCTTCCCATTAGGAGCTACCCTTTGCAGTTGCGCAAGTGAAATTGAGGCCTATAGCCCAATGAAGCACCAAGAACCTAGTAGTCAGGCAAGCATGATTGAGATCTGTAGGATCCTACCAAGCACCCAATGTGAGAGTGAACTCTCATATAGCCCCAACCATTGATTCTTTCAATCTCAATGGCCTAGTTATTATAGTGAGTTGGGAACCCCAGGTCTGGGTGTACTCACTTGGGTCATTCCCCTCTCACTGGCTCTAAGAACAACTAGGGAGGGCAGGCCCGCTAAGGGTAACACAAGCAATATTCCTAGAAAAGACCAAAGGGGTCTAGATTTCTGATTGCCTAGATAGGCAAGAGCATACTCTCCTACCCTTTGACTCTTCAAGACAAAGAAAACACAAGATTATTTTACCCCCTAATTAGATCTAGGTACCTAATAAAAGAAACACAATATTTGCTTGAACATCCTAAGCAACCTACAAAACCACTTGATTAGTAGTTTGAAAATGAAGTCTTCAACAAGCGTCCTCCAAAGACACAAGAATGACAAATTTTATTTTATTTTAATTTTTGGGAATGAGTAGAAAAACAAGAATAAAAACTTTTCTACTAAAGACAAATGTGGATTTGGAGGAAAGTTTGATGGGTAATTGGGGTTTGACTAGGTTTTTGACACTTTCGAAGGGATAGGCAAGCATAAAATGGGGATTTTAGAGGCGAGGTGAAGGAATGGAAAAATTTGTCCAAGAGGCACAAAGAAGCAAAAACTGGAGATAGACAATATGGAAAAAATTGGAGGTGATTGGATAAAATTGGAAGAAGTTATGGCAAACCCTAAAAATAGAGAAATGTGGGATTTCGGGCTTCAATAAGTGGAATTTGGGATAAGGTCCTCAAAGAGGGAAATGTATAAAATGAAATTGCGGGGGATCTAGTGAAGTTTGGAGGAAAACAGAGTGAAGATAAAGAAGATATGGCGAAAAAATAGAATAAATATTAGTATAAAATAGATAGCAACAAAAATGCAGATGCACTGATTAGCAGGTGGTTGCACCATTGTGCAGGCGCTTGCGTCAAAACAACTAGAGTTAGCACCCAGAAAATTCAAATTCAATTTTTTAACAAAACGCTCACGCTAAAGCGACAACTAAAAACAAAAAACACAACTAATCTAGTGTATTTATTTTTATTTTTTTGACTAGATTTTACAAAAAACAGATAGAAGTGAAAAGAATGGAAAGAATGAAGAAGAGGAGATAGATGAATTTGTGTGGCGGTTGCGCTGCAACACAGTGAGGCACCAATTTTGTTTTTGAAATATGATGCAGTCACGCGGAAGCCGAGACGGTCGCACTAATTGGCAAATGGTTGCGCTGATCTAGTGAGCAATCGTGCTGAAGCGTGAATCTGCTGGAAACCTTCAAAAAAAACTCAAATTTGTTGTTAAGTTCTGTAGCGTCCTAAAATTGTGACACTTGCAATTTCGACCGCATTTGGGTCTTCACGATGGCGACGCAACACTAAACCTGAATGGAGACCCCGAAACTTGCTCACGACACCAAAAACTGCATTTTTCAAGCACCCTGGCCTGAACCTCCTTTGCACCCTGCTGTCCCGGGAGGTGGGACCAGAGCGCCCAGCGCCCTGGTCCCCTAGGACCATGGCGCCCAGCACCCTGGTCCCTAGCCCTATTTTGGGCCCGGTCTCCTATGGGACTTCGGGTCTTTTTGTTTGCAAATTGGAAATTATCTTTCCTGGTCGGCCTAAGGTCGGGAAAATCAATCTTTTAACCCTAATTGGAAATTATATAAACTACATTTTCCTCTCTCATTTGGATGGATGGAAAATAGATGGAAAAGGTGAAAACGATATTCAAACATTCAAGCATTCAAGCATTCCTTCAAGCAATTGATCATTCTAAGTCTCCATTCAAGGCTAAGTGTTGCATTCAAGACAAGGATTCAACCATTGAAGAGGAGATCACGTACAACACATTACATGCTACAACATACAACATACAACAAACAACAACATCTATACCTTCGCATATAAGGATACAAACATCCTTACAACAAGGTATTAGTACTTGTTTTACATTACATTTACAACATTTCTCATTTCTTGGTTAATTCCAAAACCGGGGTTTGACCTAAGGGCAAACCCCTAATCCCTAACCCCCCAATCGTCTTCGCTTTTCTATGTGTAGGTTGCAGGTACGCGGCTGAAATTGAAGATCTGGAATCCTTGTGCAGAGACGAACAGATCCCCCTTCGTTTCGCGGATTTTTCGGAGGGCCGTGTGCACGCCGGGCGCCATCGTCCTGTCAACTTTTGCTCAAATTTGCAGGACAACGCCGTCTTGACATTTTACTGCTAATTCCAGGTCCGCAGCTTCATCCTATATCCCTAACTCAGTTTATAAGCGAATCTTTCTCACTTTCTATGCATTCTTAGTTCAATCTTTCCATCTACACTCTTTACAAAAGAGGGTATCCTTACTATCACAACCCTTGAAACTCATATAGAATCCAATCTTACATTGCATGGGATTGGATCTTGTGGGTTTCAACCCCTCTTTTGAATGTAAAGTCCCTCCTAAGTGAAAACCATCAACCCTAGTGACTCTCCCTTCTCCCTCCTCGGAGTTGGGGAGGGGAGAATGACTAGGGTTCGATTTTTCCGCTTTACATTTTGGTGAACCCGAAGTGAACATCCTTTCTGATTATTCATAGTTAGATCTGAAAATTGGATTCCTTGATTACATTTCCATGTTTGATCTTTTGCAAAATTTTAGAGGTTAATTGCATAAAAACCCTAAATTTTCTTTTTAAGTAATTAAACTTGTGAAATGTTTAATTGTTGATGCTTGTTTCAGATCTGCCCTTCTATTACAAATTATCAATTCATATTTGTGTGTTAATTTTGAAAATTAAGTGGTTAAGTGTCAAAACCCTAATTTTTGAAACCCTCTTGATTCAACCTTTGACTGATAATTTCACTAATCAAAACATCTCCAAATCAGCTGTAACTTTGGATTCCGCAATAAAATCATAATATCTTTCATCCCTGAAAATTTGGAAAAAAGTTGCGAGGACCGTGTGCACTCCGAGCGCCATTGTCCCCGACATTTTTTCTGAAATTTTGGGAGCGAGATCTTACTGTATTTTCCTGCTAAAATCCAGAATTTTGGCTGATTTTATCAATTTTAACACCTTCAAAATTATAGTCAAAGTTGGTCTAGTGATTGCTTGGATTGAGGCTTCTAATCATTCAAAAATTGTTGAAATTGAAATTTGTGTCAAAATTGTGTTTCTTACAGTCCTAAATCTGAAAAGTGTGTTAGCATTCATTCGAAATTTCAGTGATTAATTCAAATTTTTGCAATTTGTGACTTTTGAAATTAAGTGCTTAATTACAACAACTTTGATTTTCGCTTTCAGAATTGAATTTTGCGTGAAATTGAGTCAACTTTCAAATTTCAAAACTTGCATTGCTTTTGGTATTCCCTCTAAAATCATAAAATTCAAAATTTCAGTTTCCCTCTCTTTTTCAAAATTCAAATTTTGCATTTTTCGACAATCTTGGTAGGGTTCAATTTTGAGATTGCAACTTTAATTTGGCCTATCTATAGATCGTAAAATCACTCAATTTTTTCAGGTTAGCTGTAAAATCATCATAACTTTCATCCCTGCAAATTTCGAAAAAAGTTGCGAGGACCGTGTGCACCCCGAGCGCCATGGTCCCGAACATTTTTTCCGAAATTTCGGGAGATTGTCCTGATTGTATTTAACAGCTTAAATCTAGAAGATTGGCTGGTTTTACTGAAATTTGCTACCTCTAAAAATTCAAAATCTTCTCTCTCTCTTTAGTGCATGAGTTTTACAACAATAAGTCCTACTTACACTATTCCTGTTAGACGAAGCCTTAGAATTACGTCCTTCCAAGGTTTAATTACTGAGGAGATGGAACCTAATTTGAATGGTCTTTTTAATGAGGACATGGGTAATTCCTCTAATCCTCTTAACGATGAAGAAGCTCTCCATGAGGTTTCTGTAGAACAACTTTCAAAATTGGATAACCAATTTGACGATTTTCGACAATGGATGTCTCAAGAATACCCTGATAGTCAAGCTCTTCCTTTAATTGAGGGTCTAAAACGTATGCTTCAAAGTGATAAGAATGGAATTGATATTTTGCGTGGTATTGCACACATTGTGGATTCAAATGTGATGCCTATGAAAAGTTGTGCCGAAACCTTAGGTTATACACAACCTCCTACTCAAGACAATCATTCTATTCCTTTGACGACTCCTATTGCTAGTATACCTACTTTTACATCAAACATAATGACTACTTCAACACAAGACATTCCTCCTATGATCACCAGTCATGGGGGCAATCCCTCTTCTTCTATTAACCCTCTTCCTTCATTCAATCCAACTTCTTCATTCATTCCTTCAATGAGTGTTCCTATTATATCACCACAAATGAACATGACGCAAGGGGGCAACTCGTTTAATCATTCCATTCCTCCTTGTAGTGTTCCTCCTATCCAATCATCTCCTATGACTAACTATCATAGTGTCCCACCACCTTACTCTCTACCTTCTTTCAATAACATAACACCTCCATCACAATCTAACACGTCTAATATGAACTCTTCGACTGAAGTGACCATTAACAATCTTGCACAAACTATCTCTTCTTTACAGCAACAAATTGCCTCTATGAATCAATCTAAGTTTAGTGTGCCCACATTTGATGTTGCGAGTCCACTTTCTCTTGACATTGTTCGAGCTATTCCCCCTAAACATGTTGAAATTCCGCATTTGGAGCTTTATAATGGTAAGGGTGATCTTCTAACACATGTTAAGAGCTTTCAAACAATATGTACTGATTTTGCTTATGACCAAAGGTTGCTTGCAAAACTGTTTACTAGAACATTAAGAGACAAAGCCCTACAATGGTATTGCTCGTTGTCTTCCTATTCTATTACTTCTTTCGAACAACTTGCAAATGCTTTCATTCAACAATTTCAAAACAATATAAGTCCTAAAGTTACTTTGATTGATTTAATGCATTGTAAACAAGTTGTTAAAGAAAAAGTGACTAATTTCATTGGTAGATATAAGCATTTGTATGCTCAAATTTCCTTTCCAGTCCCTGACAATGATATTCAGAGAATCTTTATTTCTAATTTACAAAAAGATATTAGAGAAAAACTCCTGTTTTCTGAGTTTACTTCTTTCCAACAGTTGTGCGCAACTCTTCACAATTATCAACTGACTGTGAGTCAAATGGAACAATCACATCCTATGACTCGGAGTGATAAGGGTGATAGTAGTCAACAACCATTTGGGAAGTTTAAACCGAACAGAGAGTCCATTAAATTCAATGAAAACATCATCAACAACAATGTGAATGCAACATCAGGTGTGTCTCCTATTTCTAAGTTTTTCAAGAGAGAAAGAAAGTTTACTCCTTTGAATGAATCGTTGCATAGTATTATGAATAAGTTATTGGAAAAAAATGTGCTTACTCTTCCTCCTATAAGGAAAATTGATCCTGCAAAGATTAATTCACCATATTTTGATAACAAATCTTTTTGTCAATTTCATCGTCAACCTGGGCATGATACTGAAAAATGTTTTGCTTTAAAGGGGAAAATTCAAGATTTGATTGATAATAATACTATCTTTGTTTCTGGTGTGAATGATAAAGGCAATACATCTGTAGCTTCTCCTAACCAAAATCTTCAGATTTTCACTGATCCATTGCCTTCTCATACCTCTAATGTGATTGATACTACTGATTCCTCTGTCTCACCTGATGATCTCGTGTCTATGACTTCGAATGTGATTAACTTTGTAGAGCAGCAGAGAATCCCTAAATAACTCTCCATCACCTTTGATTCTAGTGAAACTATCAGGGCACCTGATGGTCCTTTATATATAGTTGCAAAAGTCAAGAATACACCTTGCCGTGGAGTGCTTATTGATCCTTCTTGTATGGTTAATGTCATTACTGCAGAATTTCTTTTTAATTTGCAATTGAATCAAGTTATCTATGACAAAACAGATGTGGTTGTGAAACTATTTGATGCATTTTCTTCTCCTGCAATTGGTTCTATTACATTACCTATTGAGGTCCGTAACAAATCCCTTGATGTGAACTTTGCTATTATTCCATCTTCCGAACAATTTCATGTGAAGCTTGGCTATCCTTGGCTATCTTCCATGAAAGCTATTGCTTCTCCTATTCACAAGTGTTTGAAATTTCCCCATAATGGTGAAGTTGTTACTGTCAATCATAGTCTCTTTAAACCAGCTGAAAGAACTTCTAGCGTTCCTCTTGATTACTTTTGGCCTAAACAATTCCAATCTCTTCCTCCGCGAAGTGATCATCTTTTCAAATCTTATCAAAAGTGGAAAACAGATATGATCCTATCTCTAAGTGAACCTAGAACACCCAAACTTGACATTCCTATCATTCTTGAGAAGGAAGTTCTTCCTTTGAAAGATAAAACTAATGTCTTTCCTCAAAAAGATTCCCAACCCATCCCTATGGATGTGACTATGCCTATGATTAATAAACTTTCTAAGAGTAGACCTATACCTCCTCATCATGATGGACTTGGTCTCCTTCCAAAACCAAATATTCCTCCCTTATATGGAGCAGTTCCTCCTCCTTCCTCTTATGGAGAGAAGAGACCTTCCTCTTCTCCTATTGTTCAGCCTAAGAGACCACAACCTAAACACCCAAGTGATAAGGATGAGAACATTCCTCCTCCTCAATCTTCTCAACTTCCTACTAAGACTAGATGAAATCGTTCTGCACGTGAACGCCGGCGAAAGCGTCATCTTAGAGCTCAAACTTTGCAATCCCCAAAAACACCTTCAACAAGCATTATTCCATTTTCTCCTCAACCGACGATTGAGCCGAAATCTCCTAAACATAAGATGCATGATGGTCTTGATCCTGTGCGAGTTAAAGATCCTATTTTTATAAATCTTGATGATGATATAGATGAAAATGTTATTCATGATGAAAATGCTACTTCTCCTGTTCATTCTGATAGTGAATATGAACTTGTTGATATTGATAACCATTTATCTAACGAATTTTCTAAAGCACTTATCCTAGCTCCTAGACAAGAACACCACGGCTTGGGATATGAACATAGCCCTTGTTTGGATCTTGTGATAGCTCCATCTGCTGTGTTGGATGTTCCTCCTCTAGCGTGTTCCCTGCCTTCCCGAAACATTGATCAGCAAGATCGGGGGGTAGATGACGTGCTAGACTAGTTTCATTAGCATAGCAGATTCTCTCCTCCTCTCTTTTGTTACTTCTTCTATGTGTTATTCTCATTCTTCTATTTGTTGTCCTTAGTGTTGTCTACTTGAGGATGATGCAAAGCATTGAGATCTCTCGATCTCTCTCATGTTGACTCAAAAGACACATGTGTTCCCTTCTTCTAGGTGACCTTCCTTGATTGGGGAATGAAGAACAATTATGCATACATACATATGATATACATGAATTATCATACAGCATACTGACCCCGAGGAAAGCGAATTCACCTCGTGCTTTGTGTTTTGTGTCTATTATCCTTGGGCTTATCTCACACTTGGGGGCTAAATCCTTGTGATAACGTGCTCCTTTCCCTTTTTCATTTTCTTATATGTATCACTACCTTAAAGCAATCACCCCCGGTGAGGCGTGTGCGATCGCTTTAACGTAGGGGGGCATACATCCCGTTCATATCTTTTCAAGATACTTGAAAATTTCTTGACAAATTTAGCTTTGCCTTGAAAATTTTTGATATATTTCTTGCATGACTCATAGTGAGGGAACCTTGCTACTGACAGTCATGGTTCTCCCTCGTGATCTTCCCTTTTACCTTGTCAATCGAAGTCGTAAGATCCTTAGTCCACTGGGAGCTTGGTGTATCTTGCCTCCTTGACGTGGTGAAAGTTTTTTCAATGTTGTTTCCTTGTACTTCACCGGAAGTATGAGCGTACGCTTATACTCCCGCTAAAGTGGGGGCTAAATGTAGCGTCCTAAAATTGTGACACTTGCAATTTCGACCGCATTTGGGTCTTCACGATGGCGACGCAACACTAAACCTGAATGGAGACCCCGAAACTTGCTCACGACACCAAAAACTGCATTTTTCAAGCACCCTGGCCTGAACCTGCTTTGCACCCTGCTGTCCCGGGAGGTGGGACCAGAGCGCCCAGTGCCCTGGTCCTTCAGGACCAGGGTGCCCAGCTCCCTGGTCCCTGGCCCTATTTTGGGCCCGGTCTCCTATGGGACTTCGGGTCTTTTTGTTTGCAAATTGGAAATTATCTTTCCTGGTCGGCCTAAGGTCGGGAAAATCAGTCTTTTAACCCTAATTGGCAAGTATATAAACTACATTTTCCTCTCTCATTTGGATGGATGGAAAATAGATGGAAAAGGTGAAAACGATATTCAAACATTCAAGCATTCAAGCATTCCTCCAAGCAATTGATCATTCTAAGTCTCCATTCAAGGCTAAGTGTTGCAATCAAGACAAGGATTCAACCATTGAAGAGGAGATCACGTACAACACATTACATGCTACAACATACAACATACAACAAACAACAACATCTATACCTTTGCATATAAGGATACAAACATCCTTACAACAAGGTATTAGTACTTGTTTTACATTACATTTACAGTATTTCTCATTTCTTGGTTAATTCCAAAACCGGGGTTTGACCTAAGGGCAAACCCCTAATCCCTAACCCCCCAATCGTCTTCGCTTTTCTGTGTGTAGGTTGCAGGTACGCGGATGAAATTGAAGATCTGGAATCCTTGTGCAGAGACGAACAGATCCCCCTTCGTTTCGCGGATTTTTCAGAGGACCGTGTGCACGTCGGGCGCCATCGTCCCGTCAACTTTTGCTCAAATTTGCAGGACAGTGCCGTCTCGACATTTTACTGCTAATTCCAGGTCCGCAGCTTCATCCTATATCCCTAACTTAGTTTATAAGCGAATCTTTCTCACTTTCTATGCATTCCTAGTTCAATCTTTCCATCTACACTCTTTACAAAAGAGGGTATCCTTGCTATCACAACCCTTGAAACTCATATAGAATCCAATCTTGCATTGCGTGGGATTGGATCTTGTGGGTTTCAACCCCTCTTTTGAATGTAAAGTCCCTCCTAAGTGAAAACCATCAACCCTAGTGACTCTCCCTTCTCCCTCCTCGGAGTTGGGGAGGGGAGAATGACTAGGGTTCGATTTTTCCGCTTTACAAGTTCGGGACATGGGTCCCATCAGGCATGCCAGAATGAAGAGGATAAAATCTAGCAAGGTGAGATCAAACAATTGGTATTCCAAATAAACATTCAAAATGCAAACAAAACCATTTTATACCTTGCAAGCTATCATCTCCCTCAGATTGAGCTTGATGAAGTGGATGATGCGCATGCGCCCTTGATGCTCCACTTGATGTGATGTTGATTGGTCTCCTTTTCTCAACAAGATTAATGGATTGATATTTGGATTGGATTGTGATAGATAGATGAGGATTTGGATTAGAAGAGGATTGGATAGAGGATCATGAAGACATTATGATGGCTATGAAGAAGATGATTTGGATCAAGGAGAAAAGAGCAGCAAGAGGATGCATGAGCAGTTGATTATTTGTGAGGAGAATAGGCTCCAATTTATAGATTTGAGGAGGCCAATGGAGGGCCGAGATTGATTTGATCATGAAGGGTTGAGATTGATTTTAGATAGAAGGCATGGATCAAGGGTGCCTTGGGAAAATAAACAGGAATATAAAATTCCTTGGGAAAAGGGGGGGATAATTTGAATTTCAAATATGAGGAATTAAAAATTCCAAAATAAGGATGCATTGAGGGATTCAAAGAAATTTGAATTTCTTTGAGAGATTCAATGTTGATGTGACATGAGTGGGAATTAAAAATTGAGGGATAATGATAATCATGATTATGAGAGATTCTAGAAGGATTAATTAGGCTAAGTGGGATTAGGAAAAGTGATTTGTAGGAATCACATGCCTAGGTTAATTAATTAGAATTAATTAACTGAGTGGGTTTAGAGGAAATAATTATTGGAGGGGATTTTAGAAGAATAGGGGAATAATTAATTTATTTGATAAATTAATTATTGGACAATAGTGACAGGATTAATTAACTAAGATTTAATTGATTCTGAGAGGAATAAGGATAACACAATTAAATTAATTAGTTATGTTGATAGGCTTAAATTAATTAGATATTAATTTTAGGTGTCTATATGTAGTCTAATTCAATTCACTAGCCTGGGAGAGGCATGTCGCCCTCCTTATCAAGCACTTTACTTATCAAAGGCAGTGGTGGCAGTTCATAGTGCCGAGTAAGTATGCCTTCAGTTAGCAAAGTCACTCTTTTTAAATTGATAACAATAGTCTTAACAAGAGTCAATAATTCAAATGATGGAATATAAACATTATACTTCATCTATTTCATTTTGAAGACAATTACTCCATTTGCATAAACAATGCATATACAAACAAACATCAAAATACATGCTTAATCAGTCAAATTTAAACAAATATTCTATTTAAAGAAATTTTTAACGTTTATCTACGCAAGATGCATTCTATGAAATCTAATGTGGTTTGCCTTCTCCATATCGAATTCAAAAAGCTAAAACAACTCTACCTAAACCAAGTTCTCGCCTTCATCCACGTTCACATGTTCCTACATTCACTTGCACTCGATTGTTCATTAGCAATGACAATCAACAATTTCATAATAAAAACGATTCAAATCATTCATTTGAATTTAAATTTCTATTCCAATTCAAATCTAGTTTCAATTTCAATTTCAAATTCCTCCACATAATCATAATTTATAGATTATTTTCCCAATTTAGTAATTGCAATAATTATAGATAAAAATGGTCTGTGACATGTTATGTAGTTTTTATACTATATATTTATATAATATTCAATGATGTTTTGTATTACTACTTGGATACTTGTACAATACTTTTGACTACATACATATATTATTATATTAAGATTAATCTTGCATAGTTTTTTATATATTAAATAGGGAAAGCAACTTCCCAAACTATTTACAAAAGAGTCCAATCAGAAAAATGTTACTACTATAGCAGTAGAAGAAAGAGACTAAAACAACATACAATCAAACATAAAAGATGCACTAAGGAGAACTAAACAATGAAACAATCTTTTCACTCCCCAAAACGTATATGCAGGCCATGGAAGTTCGTTTTGTTTGCCACAATTACCTATATACATTGGATGGTAGGTTTACGAGAGCTTACAGGCACCACTTTGTATTGCTCAACCATTTTTTCCATGAGGAAATGGTAAGCCTGCCATATTATCTTGCATGTTCCATGGACCATACTATCAAAGAGATACAGAAAGACCCCAAGGGTGACCATGCTCTTCATCGGGGTCTTATGGCTCTTGTGTATAAATTGTTGAAAGGGAAATGCATTGAAAAACCTATTAAAGGTAAAAATGCAAGGGATGAGGACACAGAGAGTGAGGTTAGTGGTTTTAACTTCGACTCGGAGACTCAAGGTGAGTCCGAGGAGCTAAGTAAAAGGGGGAGGAACAAGGGAAAGAGGAAGAGGATAGTGGTGGATTCAAAAACTTTGGAGCCTAAGGTCGAATCTTTCGAAGGTAAATTCATCAAAAACAAGAAAGGTAAAGGCACCGGAAAGAAAACCCAGAGGAAGAAAAAAATTAGCAGGGGAGGTAACAAAGATATTAATCAAATATTGATTGATTCTGATGAGGAGGTAGAGGAGGTTAAAAATTATAATGGGCAGGGTAAGGAGGGGGATGATATTCTGGTTGTGGGCAGCAATGAGGATTTGAATACTCAAGGTCAGCAAAAAGAGGATCAAGAGGACAAAAGGGGCAAATCTAGTGATTGTGTTGGAGAAAATGAGAGTATTAAGGGTTTTTGTGATACCGTCAACACAATGGTGAAAGATATAGATAGCCTGAAGAAGGATATGAATGTTGTTAAAAGAGCCAAGATAGGCAACAAACCCCTGTCTGAAAATGTCAAAGAATTGACAGTGGCAATTAATAATGTTGAAGCCATTGAAAACATGGTGAGTAAAATTATTGAAACTGAAAAAAAGGTTAAGGAGATGGAAGGAAATAAAGAGGTGAAAGGGATGGAAACTACAATGAACAATCTTGGCAGCAGAGTTGACATGATGGAACTCACAGTAAAGAAGATAGCTAAATAGAACTTCCAGATTCTCAAAGCCTCGGTGGACAACATGAACATTTTGATTAACAGATTTGATACCATCAAAGATAAAGAGGGCGACAAGGATCAATTGGACAAAAAAGGTCACGAGAAGAGGACTAGAGCCAATACCAAGAATAAGGGCGACATCAAGGATCGAGAGTTGGATGATTTAAAGACCTCTGCGAACAACATGAAGTAGATGGTGGTCCATGCTGAAGATATCATGAAAAATATCTAGCTGTCTTGGTTTTGGTCTCGGTCTCTATCTTTGTGTTGTCTTTTTGCTTTCCTTTCACTGTCTTTTTGTGGTTCTTCATGTTATATGTGTTGAGATCCCTTTTTGTTCGAATGGGATCAGTTTTTGTTATTGGAGTGATCAAGCACGGTTCTTTCTAGCTCTTTTGCTCTCCTGATTTGTAAAAGGTTTGGGTTCCTTACAAAAACCTATTTTTACTTAATCAAAACAATGAAACAATTCATATATACAACATCAAGTAGAGCATAAGCCATGGAGACTAATAAGAGCACATCGTTCATCAACAAGAAAATTTGGTCTATTAGTCCATTCTTTTTTTAGTAGTCACATTGGTGTCATCTATTGTCATCTTTCCCTTCAACTTATTTTTAGACTTAACTCTATATTTTCATCAAAGTTATTCTTCCTTTTTAAGCTCTAAAGAAGAAGAATGCTCATATTCAAATGCTTCACCACTTCTTTACTCATGCCAAAAAAATTGCACATTGTATTTTCAATCTTAGATACATTGTCCTAAATGGTAGATCCACTGTTCTACTCAATTTTGTCCTTTTCTCTTTGCTAATAAAATTATTCTTTCCTTTATTACCCTCATAAATATTATCATGTTTTCTTGAAGATTCATTAGAAATAGGGGAGAGAGATCCACCATCATCCAAAGTTTCTTTAGAATTATACATTTATAACTCCCCTTCATTGTCCAAATAGACTGGATTATCTTTGAAAAAATCAATAAGAGATTCCTTTTCTTCATCCTTTTGTGATTTCTCAAAAGAATCAAAGTTTGGATTAGATTCACAATTATCATATAAATAGAAGTGATTAACTATAGCATTACTATTCATAGAAGATTAGTCAAAATCTCTTGAATCATGACCTTATCTCGAATCTATGAAGCCTTCATATCATTTTTAACCCTCTTTCTCTATTTTGCCTCATTATGAATTATAGCAATCCTTGCAAATCTTCTATTTTTATTATCAATCATATCTACCTTATTTTTCCCACATCTTCTTATGATTAAGAATTGAATCCTCATTGATCTTAGTAAAATTAATATTTTTCTTGTGGATTTCTCCCCTCTTAGAAAGATGAGCTCTTTTATAAAGACTTTTAATACTTTTCTTATTATCCTCGATACCAATAATATTATCTTTCCCAATGGCTAAACTCCCCTTTCCTTCCTAAAGAATCTTATATGTCTTTTTTTTAGAACTTATACAAAGGATGGAATATTTTTTTACCAAAATTATTCTCTTTTCAAATTTAAAAAAAAAATCTTTATTCGAATCTTCAAAGTTAGTAGAAATTTCCAATTACTTGTTTCTTTGGATATTATCTTCATTTCCTTGTAAAATCCCTTCTTACCCTTCTCTTGTGAGTAAATTTAAGGACTATGCATTTCATGAGAAAAAATCATCAATTTTTTGGGGGGTTTCAAGGGAAAAAAAGTCTAGCATTCTTAAAGGTTTTATTCAGAATAGAAACATTATCTACAAGTAATTTGGAGTTAGAAAGGGGGTGAGTGCTTTATAGGCAAGATGCCAACACTAGAAGGAAAATCATTGACTTGAGTATTCTGATTTAAAATATGAATAGGGGTCTAGTATAGGTTAAATTTATAGAAACAATGTATTAATCCTTGGTGGAGAGGAGGATTATCACCATTCAAAATAGATGACTTAAGTGAAGACATAACATAGAAAGGGAAACTTATGAACTTGAGATGCCTTAAATGATCTAATAGGGGGAAATGGTAGGAGTGAGTACATGCAAAGCTTCCCTCTAAAGCAAAGTATTTAATTAAAAATCAACTTACATCACTCCAAGTTCGAAGAAGATCAACCCTTTTTTACCCATATTAGAATCATGTAAGATAGTCACCCTTCTCTAAAAAGAATCAATAAATTATGTATCCTTTATCTTCACTGTCTTCTTTACTTTGTGACATTTGTAGTTAAACCTAGTGGCTTGATTAATCATTTCCTTAGAGAGAGAAAACCTTGTTCTCCTAGAAACAACATTTCATTGCCTCCATGAAGTATAAAATTATCAAAAAGAGAATCATATTGTCCACACATTACATGAAACTAAGGACATACTCACCTTCTAAAAAATATTCAAAAACTCCCTATTATTACCTCACCCTAAGGGGAAGATCAACCCTTCTATACCCATTATGGAGTCATGCAATATTTTCATGCTTCTTTAGAAAGAACTAATACATTATGCATCATTACTCTTCAATATCCTCTTAACTTTCAGAATTTTGTAGCTAAACATAGTGGTTTGATTGATCATTTCCTTAGAGATAGTAAACTTTGTTCCCCAAACTGCAACATTCCATTATTTCTATTAAGTAAAAAACTATTGAAAAGGACCTCATCATTCCCCTAAATAAAATGAATGTAAGGACATACTCCCCCTTCTAAAACATTTCCCACAACTCCCTATTACTAAGTAGCCTCTCACATGAAGATGGATCAACACAAAAAAATTCCCCACCTAGTCTTTCAATTGTAATTCTATCTCTATTCCATTCCTAAAGAAAAAAGTATTCATATACCATATTTTGAGAGAGATAAAATAATAGACTTATCCCAAGTCATACTTTGGAAATACAAAGTGTATTTTCATAATTGTCATTTTAACTACATAGGGTAAAATAAAATAACTATTTTGTATGTGGTAGTTCTTTAGCTTAAATATCAAAGGTATTTGTTCTCTTTGTGCTGATAGTGGTTATAATTAATGAGTAATTTCACTCATTATGAACACAAGACATGAATGTCCTTTTGGTATTACATTGACATTGAAACTAAATAATCACCTTTATATTATTAGGGATATCAAAGACAAAAGAGGAGACATTGTTTGAATTTGATTTCTTAGAATAAAAATTATTTTAATAAATAGAACATTTTTTAAATAATTCACTAACTAAACTATGTAAAAACTACATATTGAATGAAAATCATTAATTAGTATACTTTAAATAGTAAGAGGCAACATCAACAACTTCATTCAAAATTAATCCAATGTTGGTTGAAGCATCGACAACTTTATTTCCTTATTTAAAACCATGTTTTATTGACAATTGTTGAAAAATTGAAATCAAATATTGAATCTTCATCATGTGATCACTTATTGTCTAAGACTCTAAGAAGGATCATAGTTTCCTTTATTAGATCAATATTAATTTTAGAATCTCCCTCTATCTAAACATTTTGGTTTCCTTTTAATAAAAATCTTTCCACCCCCAATGAAGTAGCATTGACATAGACCTCATTATCAATTTTTTTTGGCCTAAATAAGAAACAAATCTATCTATCATTCACCATCTATAATCTCTTAAGATTATTCTTATATTTTTTTGTCCTAAATTTCCCCTTGACACCCCATCACAATTTAATTTGATCCAAATTTTAGGTGGACATTTAAAAAAAAAAAAATTCTAATAAATATTTTTGTAAGATCAACATTGGACAGATATGAAGGGAATGCGATACTTATGGAAAGAGGACATAGAGGGGAGAGAGAGGTAAGATTGGGGCTTAAGGAGGGTTGGGAAGATAGAGAGGGAGAGGGAAAGAAAGGGGGAGGAGACCTAGAGTGAGGAGGGGGTGAGGAAGAAATTGAGGGAAAGAAGTGAGAGGGAAAGAGATGGGGGTAAGAATAGAGGGGGAGATAGAGAGGGATATGGGAATAAAGGGATTATGAGACCTAGAGAGGGGAGGGAGAAAGAAGAGGAGGGATTTGATAATAAATAGAGATAAGAGGTAAGTGGAGAGAGAGAAGAGGAGATATAGTTACTAGAGAGAGATGAACCTACGAGGGAAGAGAAATAGAAGTGGACCAAGAGGGATATTTAACTAGAGAGTCATATTTTGAGAGGTGAGATATCTAGGGGGAAGAGAGAGAGAAGTGAGACACCTAACTAGGGAGAGAGCTCAATGTGAGATGGATAGAGGGGGATACCTTGAGAGGTGGGTAATGGGATATGGATAAATATCTATAGAGATGGAGATGGGGAGGGAGAGGTGATAATTGAGAGAGGGGAGAGAGATAAAACATGAGAGAGAAAAGAACAAAGAGAAAGAGAGAGGGAGGGAGAGGTAGATAGTGAGTTATTGAGATACCTAGAGAGGGTAAAGGTAGATAGGTGAGGGAGAGAGTTCACAAAGTGAGAAACAAGGGAAAATAGGTCGAGAGAGAAGTGGAGAGGGAGGTAAATAATATGGGGGGGAGATATAAAAGTGAAATACTTAGAGCCTAGGGAGGGATGGGTGAGAGACATAAGAGGTACATATAGATATAGGAGGTTGGAGATAGCTAATGAGATGAGGAGGGATAGGTACTGAGGTAAAGAGGTAGGGAGATACAAGTAAAAATAGGGAGGGAGAGGGTTGGAGGAATAGGTAATGATTGAGAGAAATAATGTGAGAGGGAGGCAAGGGTAGAGATGGGGTTAAGGAGGGAATGTGAGGTAGACAAGTCGAGAGAGAGGCTGAGTGTAAATTGAGTTCCAAACAATGAATTAAACTAAGAAGGAATGTGAGAATATAATACATTGTTTCAATGTTGAACATTTGGTGCTCACCCTATTTGGCGTGCGCCAAATGTGGAAAACGGGCTTTTCCCATTCGACTAGCATCAAATTTGGTACTAGCCAAATGGGAAAAACCTATTTTCCACATTTGGCACCTACCAAATAGGGTGAGAGTCATATTTGATTCGTGTCAAATGCTCTGCTTTGGGAAACACCAACCCTATGGGTTGAATTTCCTTGGGCATCCAACCCAAAGGTTTGGATGACCATTTCAGGCCAAAGACATGTTTTTATCAAAAGATTAAAATTTTGACATATTTTTGGCCATGCTCTTCATTAGGTTTGCATGTGTTTCAGTCCAACTTAAAAAATACCATGATATCGTTAAGCTCTCTCTTACCTATCCAACCATGTAATTTGTTTCACATTTTGATTTTGTTAAGGCTTTCATCTTTAATTTCTTCTATTAGTGTGTCTGTTTTTGGTCAAAAACCAACATGTAGTATTTTAGGTATAGTTTTTTACACATTCGTCAAATTTCAAAGCAACTTACATTTTTAGAAACTAGACTCCATTATATACAACTTAAATAAAAAGTTTTGATTTTTTATTAGTTTTAAATGTTTTTAGGGTGGAGCATGCTCAATTTTTTGTTTTTTAGGATGTGTCCACTTTAAAAATTAGCAAAAAATCGTATACTCATTAAAAAATTAGCTGAAAAAACCAATATAAACTACAAGGTGTTCACTAATTTCTCAGTGAAGAAATTTTAAAAATTCTATAAAAAACGTTAACATTTTAGGAGGGGCACAATAGACCCTATGTTATGTTTTTTGCACAAAAATAGGACTACTTTTGTGGCCCCCCTTTTTGAAGCCCTTAATGTCCACCATTTTCAAAACAAATTAGTAGTTTAGAAATTAGACTTGAAGCACTCTAACTCTTGTTCTTGTTGCATCTTCAAATTTGAAGTGTAAGTATGTTCAATTTGTCATTGAAGTTCAAACTTTGTTGATTTCAAAAAAAAGGTGGCATCTTAAGACCTGCTTTTGGTACCACACCTTGGTGCAATACCCACATATAGTAGTTGGGGTGACTAGTTTGGCTCCTTGGGTGAATAAGTTTGTTTTTGATAAAGGGTCCTTCACATACTTGTGTGTAAGATCTTAGTTTTATCAATGGACAACCTATTGGTTTTATTTTCTATCCATGCTCAAAATTTTACAAAGGAATGTGATATATGGGATTGGACAGCTAAAAACCTCCCTAATGTCGGTTGGGTTATTGGGGGTGAATTTAATATAGTAGAACATTAGAATGATGGAAGTGGGCTTGGTCATACCAGGTTCATTAATGAGGAATTTGATAAATGGTTAATTTTTCATAATAATGATCGAAGTTGGCCTAGTCATATCAAGCTGGTGAATGAGGAATTTGATAAACTGTTATGTTTCTATAATACCCTTGGTTTTGTAAATCCTATTCACAATAGAAGCATTAGTTGTGACAATAATTGGTTCACTTGGTCTAATTGTAGATTTGGAGAAGATAGCAATCTAAGTAGATTAGACATATTTCACATATCTCCCAATCTCCACAATGTCGAGGACTCATTTGGTCATTGTGTTATAGTAGATTACTCTTATACTCTCTCAGATCATATTCCTATTATTTTTCTATCAAAAAAACTGATATGATCCAAGAGGAATTAAGACTACTTACAAATTTAACACTTCACACTTAAATTACCTATCAGGTGTAGCTTCCCTAGAGGATATTTGGAACTCTATTCCTCAACCAAATAAGGGGATTATCAAGGGAATGGTGGCACAGTGTTATTTCATGTTGTGCTTATTTTGTGTGTGCCTTTGGAAGGAGAATGCCATGAAAATGAAAGTGAAAAGAAAAATCCCTCAAAGGAAAACTTGAACATACTAGAAAAATATTGAACGACAAACCAAATGTCATCAATTTGTAGGCTTCTATAGCCTCTTTAGAAGCTACAATTCAGAAAATTGACAATTATAGAGGTCAAGAAGTTAAAATGAGGGCTAGATTTTACTAGGCTAAGGAGTGTAATAGGGTTTCTAAATGATTCTTCAATTTTCTAAATTATAGACATAAAAATGAGTAAATCAAAGCTATTCAAAATGAAAATGACCATCTTCATACTAAGTCAGAAGAAATAAAACATATTTTATAATTATTATGAGAAGGTATTTATAGAAGATGCACATTGGCAAGATGTTCAACCAATTTTGGAGGAATTTATTAAAGGCCATATTCCTAGGAAATTGGATGTGGATTATAGTTAATTTATAGATTGTAATCTTTCTATTGAAGACTTAAAACATGTTGTGTTTTCCATGGCTTCCAATAAAATATCAATGATTGATGGTCTTTTAGTGTAATTCTACTAAATTATGTGGCAATATATATTAAATATGATTTTTATTTTCTCTATTTAGAAGCTTCAAAGCTTGGTGCATTAGGGCTAGATATTAATAGGGACATTGTTAATCTTATTCCCAAATGAAAAAATGAAGTCAGTCTGGGGGTGACATACTATTACCTTACTTAATACCTCTTACCAAATTATTGTTAACACTCTTATTGGAATGATTAAAACCTATGGTGAAAAATATTGTTAGGTTAGAACAAATAGGGTTCATTAGTGGGAGATTTATTCTTGATAATATTATCCTTTCATGTGAAACTATAGAACGGGCTTAACAATCAAGCCAAAATGTTCTCCTTGCAAAGCTAGATTTTGATAAATCTTATGATAGAATGCGATGGACATTTACTCTTAAGATGTTGCAATGGTTGGGGTTTGGTTCCAAAGTTTTTCAAACATGTTGAAATATTATTTTAAAGATGCAAATGCTTAGTTGATAATAATTAAAGTGATGTCTAAACATTTTCCCTTACAACACTTAATCAAATAAGGTTGTCCTTTTCCCCCTTTCCTTTATGTTCTTGTTGTTGATGCTCTAGGTAATTTGTTCTAAAATTATAATCAAACAAATAAAATCAACCATCCCTAATAGTTGAGTTTTGATTAATTCCCATTTTGTTGATGATCACATGTTTTTTCTTCAAAGTTTTGAAGAGGAGATCAATAATTTCATGGATGCTCTTAATCTCTATTGTTTCGTTTATGGGTCTAAGTTAGCTCATCATAAAATAGAGTTCCTCATGATTTAAATAGTTCCCATTCCTTTTTGGATTCTCAAGGAATGGAAACAAATTAAACATGGGAATTTCTCTCATTACTTGGGCACCCCATTTGGGTTGGGTGTTTCTCTTTCTAGTATGTGAAAATGGTTTCTTAATAAAATGAGAATTAAATTATACAGTTGGGAAATAAAATCTATCTTTAGCTGGCAAGATCCAAGTTGTGGACTACATTCTTTTGGCTTCACATGTTTATTATTCCTTTAGTTGGATGAAAATATACATTGTGGTTACATTATATCCAACCTAAAAGCAAAGGCACTGGACTTGGTCTATTAGATCCCCAAACCCAATGGATATGCTTGAGAGTGAAATCAATTATTAGAGCTATTAATTGAAGTGAACCTTGGAAAATCTTGGTTTGCTCCCATTTTATCCAAGCCTCAATAAAAAAAAATGGCAAGCTATCAAGTGTGTTGACAAAATTTTAATGGCACCATTCTTCCATATTAAAGCTTCATTTCATTTCCAATCCATTTGTAAATTTTTAAGTTGGAAAAATTATTTATCGCAACATTAATTCAGTTTTGGTGCCACTTCGATTTGGTGTAATAGATTGACCCAATATCAAGGAGAACCTCTTGCTATTTCCTTTTAAAGACAGACAAACTAATTCAAGAGAGGAGTTTGTTGGTTCAAAGATTTGTGGGATTATAATTCACTGGAATGGGGTACATGACAAAACATTAAAAACAACTTTGGTTTAAGCAATAGGCTAAAAGGTTTTGTCATTTTTGTGAAATCTTTTTTTCCTATAGATAGATAGTAATGAAGCTTTACGCTGCTTTGGAAAGTAATTTCTCAAAAGATAGGAGGTGGTTGTCTAATATCAATTTGGTTCCTTCCCTTTAAAAAAATCTACTTAAGCCTCTTGCATGGTTTACCTTTAAATCCTAGAATGAATCAAAAGTGGAAATGTAAACCCCACGAAAAAACTTGGAAAAAGTTGTGCTCAAATTTGGTGGTCTAAGATTGAGGCTAATGCTTGAATTTTTGCTTGGAAGATTTTACATTTTAAACTACCTATTGGTGACAGATTGAGGTATATGATGATCCAACCAAATAAATGCCCCCTTTTCTAATAGAGTTAAAGTTTGAAATATATTAATTGGGACTATGGGTGGACAAAGACAAAATGGAATGTTGTTTTTTATGTATCCACTTGCCATTTTTTACCATGTTTTATGCTAGAAAGAAGTTGTTTTGGGTTTAAAATTTTAGAAGAATATTGTAGCTAATTCTACGAGACACATTATTCTACTTAACATATGAAAAAGTAGATGCATGGCTGTTTTTTCGAATCATAATGTTGATTAGGAAGGTGAAATGTTAAGATTTTACTTTGATATCATAGATTGTTTTTTTGTGTTCCCAACTACAAAGAGGTGCCAAAGAATAAGAAAAGATCAACAACCAATTGGATAAAATCAAGTTCCAATTGCTACAACTCCATTCAAGTGATACTTTATGCTCCAAACAACTACAACAAATGTTGAAATTCACGTTTTGATGATGTTTTGCAATATTTATATATTTCCTTGGATCTTCTTGAATTTTAGTCTTGTTCATAATTGTTATGAGATGATGGATTGTAATGTTTTATACCATTTTGGAGTTGCCTTTGTTGATGTTATATTTTCATTTATATGGACCTTTGTCTTGTTGATTTATATTGATAATTGTTAATTTGCCTTGTATAATAGGAAAAATCAATTTACCCTCTATAATATAAATTATTTTTCATTACTTATTTGAATATATAAAAATTCAATAAACGTTATTTTTTATATATTAATCCTTACCTAGAAACTCACAAAATAAAAGGCCTCTCATTAGATATTGTAAAACTATGACATATACATTATTGTATGAGCTCTATTTGCATGCTATGAAACAATCAAGTATGACTCACATGTTACAAATCCAACGCTAAATGAGAGGAGATCTTATCAAACTAATCGTTTATATGTTGTTATTTTAAAAGCCAAATTTTATGGTTCCACGTAAATCACTTATCCATCTTTGACCATTGAATGGTTATTAGTCTTTGACAAATAGAAATGAAAATCATTTTTTTTAAGAAAGCATTTCAATTCAAAATAACTATGAAGTGTAGTAATGTCTTTTATTGGTTGTACTATAATCAATTTTAAAAATATTTATTGAAAGGAATATTTAATTAATTATATTTAAATTATAAATTGATTTAAAATAAATAAATTTTTAGTTATATTTAGTTATGTCGAAAGGTATCTACAATGATATCAAAATGTTCATAAATAAAAATTCATTTTTGAAACAATTTGACATGCAAATGACAAGTAAATGCATGAAATATGCCATGTTTCAGCTTTTGTGGAGGTGTTATTTTATTACTCCAAATAAAATAGAACTTTGGCCACTTGTCTCCAACTAGGCTTTTTGCATGTAGGACTTTAATGGATTTGTATTCTTGGTGTTTAGTATTTTAGAAGAACATTTATTTTACAAATGATTCTTTTCTATTATAAGACATCTCTCGACATATTTCACATATATTTTTTAAATATAGGTATACTAGTTACATAAAATTATATTATGAATAATATTTTTATGAATTATATTATCTCTAATAAAATATTAGAAATAAGATTACACAATTATTACACAAGGCGTATCCTTTATGAAGTATATCAATTCACTTTGCAAATCAATGGTTCAAATTCTACAAGACTGTACAAGACGATTGAACAAATCGTCACCGTTCATTCTTGCAGTTTTTGATTTGCCATTTTTCGTACGACTACCAATAATTATTATCTTTTTTAACCCATGGAATATGTACAAGGTACACTTACCCAGTTGTGTGGGGGTTTGTCAGATTATGATCACGTGTTGATTCGTCAGTCACAATCAAGGCCACATATTTCCCCATGAAAACAAGAATGGTCTGACTCTCTTTACAGTAATAATTGTTTTGTAATTGCGACAACCATATTCTGCGTGCAAAAAGTAATTTCCAACTACGATATATAGGGGAGAGGTGCCAATATATGCGTAGGGTCTAGAAGGTGATATATAACATGCGCACCGTGGGCCCACACATGACCGCCCTACCTAGCAAAACTTGTGCAACCACACACCAAAAACATAATGGAAAAAATCGCATAAATATTCACATTAAACATAATATATTTCAGGCCATACATGTATCCATTAATAAAAAACATAAAACATTGCATAACATTTGGAAATATTAAAACATGCATTTACAGAATAAACATATGTCAACGAGGGCACTTTCACGTGCCACCATGCCAAAGAGTGGGCCCCTCTAACAAAATTAAAATGTCATTGTACAACTTTTAAACATGACCATTTTTTTGTTATGCGGCCTCAACCACCAATAAAACAAGCATAACATAAACATTAATATTGCCAATACGACACGTGTGGACCCAATTGTGACCCATCACACAACACATTTTGGCTGGTTTGGGTCCATGTTGGCACCGCGACACCTCCCCCTTGCACAATACCCAACACTCCGTCGCCTATGTACAGCCTGTCCCGTCTCCTTCACGTCTCTTCACGCCAACTCCCACCTGCAACGACGGCAAAAACCGTGTAAGGCCACCAAATTCTAGTAAAAAACAATCAAATAAGGATTAAATGAATTACTTCTGCAAATTCAATGGACAAATAATGCAAATTCAAATTTCAAATTCGAAACAACACATTAAAAAGGGGAAACCACACAATGCATGTATAAAACAAAAATTATCATCTCATTGCAAGAGCCAGATTTGAAAGAAATACAGTGCAAGAGAAAAAAAAAAGCAAAAACACAGAGTGGCAAACATGCACACTAGTCGACCAGATTCAACAAAAGCACACGAGTATTGTTCTTGTTACCATACATATTTTTCTGCATCACACTGTTATTTCACATTTTCTCCTTTACAAATTGTATAAACTATAACATTTAATCCAAAACATTTTGAAGAATTCCCAAGCATTCCCAGAAACCATTCCCACTAAAATTTACGTATTCTAGTACTTTTAAATTAAAAACATTGAGAAATATAATGCTTACCAAAAATGTGTCACACATACACACATATATTCATTCGGTCCCGCATTCGCTTCTTTTGCTTGGGCAAGGGGACGTAGTCTTCATCGTCGTCGGACTCCTCAGGAACCTCTGGTACTTCATACTAATAACCAGTGTCATCTACAACTCCCACCTCAGTTGCACCTCCCAGCGTTCCCTCTCATGCCACCTCACCTGCACCTCCCGACATTCCCTCACCTACACCTCTCGACGTTCCCTCACCTCTTGCCTCACCTGCACCACCTGATGTTCCTTCATCTACCTTCTTCCTCCGAATGAGCCACATCTCCAGCATCATTCATCTAAGTGTGGTTTCGGCATACCTTGCCTTGCGGTCTGCCCCCACTTCCCATCAAATGAAGGGGAAAATTTTAGGAACCCCACAAACTAGTTCTCACTTAGGCACTTCAAATCCTAGCTCTGGAATAATCATTAGGACAAGTTCATCGAGATTGAGCAGCCATTCATCGTCCACAATTTCTTTCAACAACCATTTAACTTTCTTTGAAATTTTCCCAATCTGCCAAGCCCAAGCCACCACCATGGCCACGATGTCCATATTCGTCCAGTACCGGTGATCTGTGTTCATGAAACAGTCACCCAGAAACAATTTTAAGTACCAAAGAAATTTGTAATCCCTGAACTTGAATACGACCTTCAACCTTTTATTGGTGATCTTGCCCCTAAAGGCCAGTTGTTGTTTTGTTATGTAAAGGGTGAAGGCGGCTTCCATTTCTTCTGCAAACACTACACACGTTGGGTGGACAGATGAAGAAACCTTCTAGATTTATGCAAGGAATGTTTTTTTAACTAACTAAAACTATATCCCACCAACACATTGAATAGCAACTTCACTGTTTTTTTAATGATTGCCTCCAGATTTATTCTCTCCCTCCGTTTTGTTTCATTTATTGAGCAATTAATAATTGTGTCCCTTTGCAATTGTCATGCGTATACAATTAATGCATGCACAATTATATATGACGTGGCTACCACCTTTCACCCTTTCACAATTGCCATGCGTATACAATTAATGCATGCTAAATTGTATAGGAGGTGGCTGCCATCTTTCACCCTTCGCAATTGCAATGCATATATAATTAATACATGCACAATTGTATACGAGGTGGCTGCCAAATTTCACCCTTCGCCATGTATACAGCTGAGTTGGCTCCCTCCTATGAATATATGGGGTCCACATATATATGGGTTGTATATGTATGAATACCTTTCTATGGGGTCGACATATATATGGGCTCCAATTATGTATTAATACCTTTAAGAACACACACATATATTTATATATATATGCACACACATACACACACACACACACACACACTCACACACATACATATACACATATATTTATATAAACACAAATGAATACATATATATACACATATATGATTATATATAAAGTCAGATATATATGCATGCATTTATATATTGAAACATATTTGTGTATATATGTGTTTGTGAGTGAGTGAGTGTGTGTGTGTGTGTGTGTGTGTGTGTGTGTGTGTGAGAGAGAGAGAGAGAGAGAGAGAGAGAGAGAGAGAGAGAGAGAGTAGTTATGTATATGTGTGTGTGTGTCTAATTGCATGCATCACTATTCATACATATATATGTTTGTCAATCTATAGAATGGCATACGACTTACTGTGTAATTGCAGGCCAATTGAATATTTGCATTCATAGACATGTACAAGTGTTTAGAAATTCCATGCCAATCTAATCTTTGAATTCAAAGAACATGTATAAATGCATGCCAATTACTCTACATATATGTATATACATATGATAATGTGCATGCATGTATATATAGATTAAAGTAATGTTTTGAGGTCACATGCAAATTTTATAATATATAGCATGATGCAGATTGACAATGATACATTCCAGACAACGCACATGGATACGATAGAGCGTGGAAATGTCAAACACATATCAATTCTATCGGATTGTAAGAAAATATCAATATGAGAGGCAAAACTATCTCAAGGTCCACATGCAAGATTCTAACAAGTGAAGGGTTTGTCGAAACCCTATCTCCGTGAAAATTTCCCCACCTCACACTCTGTTATTCCACCCACAAAATGGTCTATTAACATCCCATATCTCTAAATCTGAGCACAACAAGAGTGGTTAGCCAGGCATGGTCATCATGTTGACCACTTCTTTCTCTGTTCATACCCCTACGATGATCTTGTCTTCCCCACAAGATCTTGCTTCTTTTCAAAATTATTCAAACTCAGCCACCAATCGTGGAAAACCAACTATATCAATAGATTTTTCTTAGAAAATTATGGTCCTCAGGTCTGAGAATGCTCTCAAAACTTGTCATCGCAATGCTTGTTTCGTACAATAGTAGATGAACATATCCCATCATTGATTTTTACCAAAATATACATCCAACCTAATTGTAAGCCAAGAACCTCTTCCCGTCTATACAGTCAAGTAATTCTTTGGAAATAACACAATCTAGCTACACCCCTACATATAGAAGACCCATAAAGGTTTTGACTATGATCCATACCATAATAGGTGTCCAATGCAAAAAATAATAAAACAAGTGTCCAATACACAAAACAATCAAACAATTGCTGAAATTTTGAGTTTCGTAAAAGAGAACCATAGTCCTACTGTTCAAGCTTCACTGGCTTGTTGCACCTTGTTGTCATTCAATCTGTCACATTCATTCCATATCAAGCATCACTATTGGCACTAATCAACACTCGTTGATTTACAAAATGACATGGTTAGTTGGTTCAATCTGAGTATTTGGATTCAAAAGAGTATAGCTGATATTAATCGATGTTTCCATGGCTAACATTCATGTTCATGTTATTTTGTGCAAACAAGATGCCTCGTCATGCTTCAAAGAGATCAGCATGAACAAGGGTGCATTTAGAAAAAAGGGGTGTCACTTTCAATGTTGAAGCAGAAGCCCCACCTCTTATTCAGACCTAGGCAGACCCTATACCCCTAGCAATAGATGATCCAAATGAATGTCCTATCTTGACCATGGTGGATGAACCTAGTCCACCTTCAACTACAAGAAAAGTAACAATGCAACATAAGTTATGGTCGACAACAGATATGGAAGGTGCACTCCAAGATGTTGAGGATATCGACATGTCCATGCAGGGTGCATCCCAACTACAACACAATCAAAATGGTTGGGTGGGTTGACCACCACATCCAAGAAATCTCTACCAACCATCCTCGCGTATTAAGAAGAAGAGGAGATTGTGTAGTGGTGCCAAGAGATGGTTGGTTGTAGTCATGGCCTTGAAATCAAAAACTTGAAGGCAGTTGTCTCTCAGATTTGTGAGGGTAGACCAACCCCTTTCTGGGATGGTAGGCCTAGAAACTCAAGGTGGTCTAGATTCAAGGCCAAATATCATGAGCTCAGCTTGTGGACGACCGAAGGCCTTGACAAAGACCGGACATTGTGTCTTACACCAATAGTGGTTTTCGCTTTTTATGAGATATTGTCAAAAGCATATGCTGCTAATCCATATGGTCTTGCCCGCATTTGGAACTGTGATGAAACAGGAGTTATGGCCGGAAAAAATGGGGCAATGAGGGTGCTTGCGAGGAAAGGAAGTTGGAACATGTCTTATATACTTTCGAAGGTCCAGGGTTCTACTTGTTCAAAGGCAAGAGGCAAATATAAAATTACATAGCTAAATGTGAACCTGGTGCTTGCATGGAAGAGCAATAGCATGCGTGGATGACCAAGGAACTATTCATGAGTTGGTTGTACCACTTCAAGCACTCCATCCCTACGGGTGTATCACCAACGAATGAGTGCTTATTAATATTTGACGACCATGAAAGCCATGTTTCATTGCCAACCATCTAGGAGGAAAGGATGTTGGGCATAGACTTGTTGACATCGCCAGCTCACAGATCTCACAAATTGCAGCCACTTGATGTGAGTGCATTCTCTCCATTCAAAACATACTTCAAATCAAAAAGATCCACATGGATAGAAATATTCCCAAATCTATAAATCAGGAGGGCCAAACTGGTAGAATTGAGCAACAAATATTTGGCCAAGGCATTGACTGTTTCAAACATTGTCGCGGGATTCAAAAGGACAGGGATATGGCCCCTCAATCCTAATACCCTCACCCAAGAAATGCAGCCCAGTAGCACATTCCACATAAATGATGGGGAAGATGCATCTGTTGTGCAAAACATGCTTAGCCTTTCAAGAGTCCATGTCTCCCCCCAGAAGTGGTTGTGGAAAATATTGCAGCCAGTGGTCAAATGGATTCAACTACACAAGTGGACATGGAACAGGCAGCCACCAACATTGATGAAGTTGCAGTTGACACTTTGGATGAGAGTCTTGGCCTTCCATCCAAGAAAATTGCACCATCCTGGGTGGTGGAAGAGGCCACAAATCTTGGTGTTGAGTTGGAAGGTGAAGATGAATGAGGGACATCTATCTTGCCTTCACAATCAAAAGGTGTCATTCTAAAAATGGTGCATTACTAAGCAGATTGTGGTGACTCTGAGAGCATAAACGATGCAGGTTTGACAAAAGAAGCAACATAGGATTGTAATGTGGAAGAGGAGAGCCTGATGTCACAAGTAAGTGAGACACCTCAATCACAACAAAAAAATACACTTTCATGATTCTTAAAGATGTCTATTCATATTGTGAACCAGAGAAGTGGTAGGGGGATTTCAACTGGCATTTGTTTGGCGCGGGAAGGGCAGTGGATAACTTCTGATGAGTTTGTCGAGGGTGTTGAGTTTGTAGAGATGAGGAGTAGAGAAATAGAGGAGGGGAAACAAAGAAAGAGAGAGAAGATAAAAGCAAACAAGACAACAAGTTTGTTGGCCAAAGAAACTAATGCATTGTTGAGAAAGGAGAAGGTGATCTTGCGGCAAGAAAAGGAAAGGCTAGAGGAATTAGAGAAGAAGGAAAAGGCGGAAAAATTGTATTGAGATAATGCTAGGAAGGAACACGAGGCTGAGGAAAGGGAAATCTAAGAGAAGGTCAAAGAGTTGGTAAGAAAGAAGTTGTTGAACATTGAGTCCATTCCATCCATGCCTTTGCCCGATCGACACCCTGTTATACAGGATCTAATTAACACAATGTTGCCCAAATTTCCAACAAGCATGAATTATTCACCTACTTCCCCGTCACCTACTTTTCTCGATACTTAAAAATATATTGTAGGGGTGCCACCATATGGTGCCAGCCCCATACATTGCAACCTATTCCCACTTAAATTGAGTACCAATGACTCAATTGATGTTGACGAGAACATGACACCCATTGCAGCATTGCGACCATCAGACTTAGGGCCAAGAATTTTTTTGCCTCGATTTTTTAATTGAAGTTTAAGAATATATTTTGGATAATAGTTCTTGTTCAATTTTGATTGATACTTACACACAATGTGTGGAAATAGATGTAATAGAGACATTGGTAGACATATTGATTGGTGAAATACAAGTAATGGGATGATTGACTATTTCTACCAATTTGAAAACTTTATTATGTGTCAATAGTTTCAATTGTTTGAGGGTTACAGGGTTTCAATGGTTTCAATGTTTGGATGACTCAAATGATTTCAATGGTTACATGTACATTCAATACGTAATTGGTTTGCATAGTTCAAGTGCCCTGATGTTTGAATGTCTCAAATGGTTTCATATGTTATAGTTATATTCAATGCTTGAATGGTTTACAGAGTCCAATGGTTTCGAGTTGGAAAAGGAAGTTTGACATGTTGGTACAATTCACATGTAATGGGATGATTGAGAAAAGGTGTGAACAACTACATGCTACAAATTTTGTCTATTGAATGATGTTTATGGCAATAGTTTTGATGTATCAATTTAGCACAATTGAGTTGGGTGACCAACTCAAAACCTTGCCATTGGTGTAAGGTGTCGAAATTTTGTCATTTTGTAACATCAAAAGAGGTCACCGCATGGCATTTTTCTACACGGCCACCCAATGCACCAAGCTCTCCCTCCATACTTCCTCTGACCACTTTGATAATTGAAGAGCATGAAGGTTTTCAAACAATGACATGTCCTCGTTGTTTGGGAGTAAGATAAGTGCAAAACAAGATAAAGGTGTTTGAACTTAATTGTTCAATCCGGCTAAGAACTATTTCAAATTGAGTAAGGTCCTTGGCTTCTTGTACAATTTGTGCAAGGTTGGAGGCTTCTTGTTCCAATTGGTGAAATATTAGACCAATCATCACATTACATGTGAATGGAAATCAAAGCACGCAATGGCCTTGATGTAGCCAGGTCAACTGAGTACTTGGGCAGAGGTCAAAGTTGGTCTCTCATTCCACGTGGCATGGCACGTTGTCCCCAAAGTTAGGGTTCGCACGTAGTGGATCCTCACACCAATGTATATACATGTTCAATAACATGTGTATATACATGTACATGCACATTCGTATATACATGTACATGCATATATGTATATAAATCTACATACATACATAAATGTACATGTCCATATAGTAAATATCTTCATATTTGAGTTGTAAGTCATGTAGATTCATACATGTACATACACATGTGTATGCACATGTATACATACATAGACATGTGCAACCACATGTGTAAATATGTAGACATGTGCAAATACATACACATGTGAATACACATGTGTACATACATACACATGTGCATACACATTTGTACATACATGTCATTGTTCATGTCTAAGGGTTTGAGGGTTTATAATTTATTGTTTATGCATTATTTGAAAGAAACAGTACTAGTTACAATGAAGCATGACAAGTATTAATTATTTCATTTGTGAACATTCAAAATTTCATTTAAAGCATTATGGACATCAAAACATTGAAACTATTGAAACATGACAAGTATTGAAACTATTGAAACATGACAACATTGAAACTATTGAAAGATGACAACTATTGAAACATGACAACCATTAACGAGTTCATTGAAAGAAGAACAATAAAAGTATGTTGACAACTAACTCGCAATCAACCAAATAAAATTCTATTTAATTGAGTGTAAACCCTCGGACATGTAACCATTCAAGCATTGAAGTTGTCATGTGTGTGAAGTAGGGTACCTACAGCTGCAACACAAACACTCTATAGATCATTACAAGCATGCTTAGCAAATGGAAATCAAATGAAAGATAAACCATGACAAAGCGAACTATCACCTTCTAAAAGATGTGTGTGGATTTGCTCTCAGATCTAGATAAGCAATCCTAGTCTCTTGACTACACCAAGACGGAGGATTTAAAATAATATGATGTGCAAGCTAGATGAATGTATGATTAAACTAGATTGATCCAAGAAGCTAATTAGGCTAATGATATGCATGATTATGCTAAATGATGGTGCAATTAAGCTAGATGAGAGATGAATTATGCTATATGATTCAACAATTATGCTAGAATATGATCAAATTAAGCTAGATCTAAGATGCAATTACCTATAATAACAATACTTAAATGATATGCAAGAAATGGATATTCCTATAATAACAATGCTTGAGATGAAAATGAGATGGGATCCTTTGTGCTCCAAAATGGGGGATATATATATGATTTCCAAGGCCAGGGGTGAGGTGGCAGGAATCAACGATCAAGATTGAGTCTGAAGATATCAAGGGTTAAATTGGAGGAGGTTGGAGAAGAGGTTGGAGGGAGGGACACTTGTCATCTCTATGGTGACAAGTGTCAAGGAGCCTTGGTCATAAGAAGGCAAGTGTCCAAGGGAGGAGACGTGTGGCATAAGTGCCATGTGTCTCAAGGGGAGAATATCCAACCCATAGGAGGTTAGGATAAGGAGGTTAGGATATGCAGATAGGATAGGGTTAGCTAAACCCGGGATTAGGTGGAATGGGTTAGGTTAGGGGATGGTTAGGTTAGGTGGTTAAAAGTTAGGAGGCATGTGGAGAGTTTGAGTTGAAGAAAAATCAACTTTATAGCTCCCAAAGATCACCTACATGCAAACTTGTCACAGAAGGAGAGAAGCAAAAAAGCTATGGAGGCTAGAATTCAGAGATCCAGAAAAGAGGAGTCATATTGATTGTACAATAGGAATGCAATTCAATAATTATAGTTTTTATGAAAATACAAAGAGAGAATCCTCATCAGAGGATACTCAAAACCCTAAAGGAGAAAAACCCTAAAGAATTATAAGATTCATAAGTCTAGCTTAAGAATAGAGTATAATAGACTAATAATTAAATAAATAATTTTTAGCTAATAAACGATAACTCTAACACCCCCCCTTAAGATGAATTTAGGGAGTAGCTACAAAAAAACTAAGGACTAAAAAAGCATGAAAAAGATGCAGGAAAGCAACAATGGGTCCTGACAACTAGGCCCGATGAGGTACCCAAGTACAATAAAATCTCTGTAAAGTGGAGAAAAAGGAGAAAACCTTGTGGGAAAAAAAATCCTCTCCAAGAAAAGATGAAAGCTCAAGTGAAGGACTAAGAAGCCTCCAAACAAGAGTGTTCCAGAAGATAGGAACAAAAAGAAGAATGGAGAACACCACTGAAGCATGAAATAGCTGCAAACACTGTCAAAGAGTAACTGTTGATCTGAAGAATGTCCACTGAAATAGAACATGACCAGGTAGAGAAGACTGTAATTTGCATAAGTGTCCTTAAATGACACCACTCGAATCAAATGGCAAACAAAGGCAAACAATTTAACTCGAAGATACAGATGGCATGAAAAACCAAAAACTGGAAAGATGATCAATTGAACCAAGGAAGCATCAGAACCAATAGGAAAAACCTCCCCATAATGCTTAAAAGGGAGAGGGGCGGGTACACTGAAAAGAATGGCCAACAAGAATTGCATGACGAAGAACTAGGAACATCGAAGGTGTAGAGAAAATACATAGTGTCGTGGAAGGAACACTTACTTCACACAAATCATGAGTCTAATGTCATGGAAGGAACACTCACTTCACACAAATCATGAATCTAATGTCATGGAAGGAACACTCACGTGACAAACGTAGATGGCAAACAAAAGACAAACATCAACCCCCCCATGGAACTTTATAAGTAGTGCATGTACAATAAAGAAAAAGATGTGCAAGATCTCAAGTATACAATGCATGATGGCACTTTATCTCAGTGTGTTTGCATAAATAAAATGTGACAATGATTAGAAGGGATAGAAGACTAGAAATAGAAAGAACAGCTAAAGATAAGACATCCTACTCAAAGAAAGAGATCCCAGGACCTGAAACATCTAAGATATTCACCAAAGTGCTGAAAAGAAAAAAATTGAATAAAATATACCTAGAGTAGAATTTGGAAAGAAAACTCATATGAATGGAGAGAACATAGAACAAGCTTTCCAACGATATAATTTTTTTAAAAAATGAAGTTTCGATGCTCAAGTTATGTCTCCCAGAGTGCAAAAAGGAACATTTGGCTTTGACAGAAAAAAATGCCATCGAAAAAGCAAAATCAAAAGTTCAAACCTCCAGATCTGGATAGAGCTCGGAAAGAGATTTCTAACGATATAAGGTTTTTGAAAAAGCACCTCCGTATGGCCAAAAGAAAAAAAAACCCTCTTGTAGGGCATAAAGAGGGTTAAAAAAATAAAAATTGATGAATTTTTTTTTGACGCATTTGCAAGTACAGTTGTACAAATTTTTTTTGCCTCGAAAAATGTGTCAATAAAAAATCATGCGCTAGATGCACCTGTCACTGAAAATAGGTAAATTATATATCAAATTCACAGACTCGGCCTTCAGAATCCAACTGTGAGGTCCTTTTGGCACCAACATGTACCAACAAATCAGCTACCCCCAGAAATGGAAAAAAACAACTGCACAAACCCCCGAATACACAAATCTGAAGAACAAGCCCAAAATCTCTCATGAAGATAACATGGTCATGCAGATCTGGAGCTCTGATACCATATTAGAGTTGAGGAAAAATTAACTCTACAGCTCCCAAAGATCACCTACATCCAAACCTGTCATAGAATGAGAGAAGCAAAAAAGCTATGGAGGCCAAAATTCGAAGATCTAGAAAAGAGGAGTCATATTGATTGTGCAAAAAGAATCTAATTCAATAATTAAAGTTGTTATGAAAATACAAAGAGAAAATCCTTATAAGAGAATACTCGAAACCCTAAAGAATTATAAGATTCTTAAGTTTAGCTTAAGCATAGAGTATAATAGACTAATAATTAAATTAATAATTATTAGCCAATAAAAGATAACTTTAATAGTTAGGTTAGGTGGTTAGAAGTTAGGAGGAATGTGGAGAATTCAAATTTAAAAATTCAAAAAATAGGAAAAGGCTAATTAACTTTCAACAACTCATTAATTGATTTGTTTTAATTAATTAGGGGATTAGAAGAAATGAATTAAATGGGAGGAGGATTAATTAATTCAGATTAATTAATCAAAGGGGACTATTGAGATGAAAATATTAAATAAATCCTTAGATTTATTAATAAGTAGGTGAATGGGGAATTTAATCAAATTGTTAATGAATTTAATTAAATTGGGAAGGGGATAAATTAAATAATTTCTTATTTAATTAATTATCTTCAGACCATTTTTAGGTGTATGCATTTTGCCCCTCTTTGAAGCGAGGTGTGATGGCACGTTGATTCAAAGAATAATCTCATTTTGATGATGTTGATGCGATATTGTTTCGATAGGATGCCCCAGACATTGATTGATAAATTGTGGTATGATGATGCCCCCTCAGGAGATCAATTGAGATAGGTGACCTTTGGTGTGTTGGAAGCTTTGAGAAATTTATTTCCCAATTAGAAATGATTTAATTTCTGCAACGTTGATTGATGAAAGTGCAAGTTCTTAGATCATGGTGATGTGGTTCTCGATGTGATGATTGATAGAGCTTGATTGAATTGATAATATTGAGATCTAGTATGGTTTCAGGAATGACACCTCCTGTATAAGACAAAGATGATCAAAACGTCTGGTTTTAGGAATGATATATCTTGTATAAGACTTGATCAAAAGATCTAGTTCTAGGAAAGATATATCATGTATAAGACATGATAGAATGGATTGATAGAAGTGATAAAATTGATTGGATAAAGAACTGACATTTTATTGATATCATGTTACAAGAAGATTCAAATGTGCTGATGTTGGTACATGTGAGGGAGTAGCATAAAATTCTCTTCGGGTCGACAACATCTTGAGAGAGATGAGTCATCGTTCTGATTGTGTATACACCTATGATGATACATTGATGACTCTTGTGAGAGATTTGGCCTTGGCTAAGATGAGCTTTTATGGTCCTATGCAAGAATGAAATGCAAGCTAAATCCAAAGTTGCGATCGGACCGGTCACTAGGTGATTGCTTTGTGTCATCATTGAGCTTTTTAAAATGTGGGAAGTGAGTGAAAACATCGATGGTATAATTAAACCGTGATGACCTGAGCACTACTTTCCTGGAGTTTGATATTGCAAGTTAGCACAAGCATCGAGGTATATTGAACCGAGATGACCTGAGTGTTACTTGCGTAAAATAGGTAGTATTAACCATTTCTATATGCAAATCGGAAATGTCTTCGATGATACTCCGATGATCATGTCCTAAGACAAATTTACACATATTAATGATTAATTTACAAACAATAGACAAGAAAATATCATGTTCCTTCATTGTTCCTCTGGTCAAAGACATCCTCATGATAGAGAAAATCAAGATATCAAAGTTGAACCAAAGTGTTAAAATCTTTATCCAAAAAAGATCATCCATTGAAAAGTGTGTGTTGTGCTTAGACTGACATGTGATAGTTTGATGGTTGATAATTTGATCTAGTGTTCAACGTTGGATGTGTCTCAGTTTCAATTGACAAGAGTTGCCTAACTATTGTTCTACCTATTTGATTAAGCTCAAAACGATCAAAAATTTTGCCCCCAGCTAGGTGCAGGATTTTGCCCCAAGCCTATAAACAAATTTATTATGATTTACCCAATGATCCAAACCATGGCGATAAATCAGTTGTGATTCCTGCGTAAAGGCTTATTTATGGATATGAATAGCACTGATGGAAATGAAATGCAAGCAGAAGGATGCATGAACTAATAGATGGAAGAGCTAGCTGACAAATAGCACCTATTGCCAGGTTTTCACCATCTGTTTTTATTGCACTTTTTATCATATTTGATTTTTTTTCCTTTGTTTTCGTTGTTTTAGCATTTTCAAATTTTCCATTGTTATTTATATTTTTGCTTTTTCATTGTTTTTTATTTTTCTGCTTTTTCACTATTTTTGGATTCTTCTGCTTTTTCACTATTTTTTTATTTTTCCACTTTTTCATATATAAAACTTCTTCAGATGCATGCTATTGATGGGTTCCTTGAGCTGATCCTCATCTTGTGTTGATAGCTAATATGCTCCTGACCCAAATACTTCTATGACCACAAATAGACCTAACCAAGTTGGTTCAACTTCCCTTTCTTTTCTCGAGCTAACTGGTTTCATGGATTTTCCTTTAGTATTAGTTGTCCAACTTGAAAGGCTCATGGTTTGACCTTGTGATTATAACTGTGACACATTCTTTGTTGATATACCTTTAAATGATCAAAGGCATTGTGTCTTCATTCATGGACCAATTCTAACTCTTGCAGTCTAGATACTTGTTGTTCTTCATCTGAGATAAAACCTTTTAATGATACTCATAGAGAAGGTATCTCTACTTCTATTGGTTGTATTGCCTCTAATCCATAGACAAGAGAGAAAGGTGTGGCACCTGTTGGTGTGTGGATACTATTATGGTAGGCCCATAGAGCAGGGTTCAATTGAATATGCCAATCTCTGCTAGCATCATTCACTATCTTTTTGAGGATTTTCAGAATAGTTTTGTTTGATGCTTCTGCTTGCCCATTCCCTTGTGGATAGTAAGGTGTGGAGAATCTATGTTGCATCTTGAATTTATCACATAGCTCTTGTACATCATGGTTCTTAAACGGTCTCCCATTATCAATGATAATGGTCATGGGTATGTCATAGCGACATATGATGTAGTTCAAGATAAGTGCAATAATTTGTTTGCCTATGATATCTATGAGAGGTATTGTCTCAATCCATTTTGTGAAATATTTTGTAGCTACTGGGAAGAATTTGTGACCATTGGATGAAGGAGGATGTATCTTTCCTACTAGATCAAGACCCCACTGCCAAAAAGGCCAAGATGTTGCCAAAGCATGAAGTTCATGTGTTGGTGCATGAAATAAATTTCCATGGATCTGACATTGTTTGTGTAATACCCTAAAATTGGTCATCTAAACCATGGGCCCCTAATCTTGACAACATCACCAAGGTCCTAACCAAAGGCAATTAAATCAATCTTGAGCACATTATTAATTCTTTAATCATCAAATATCACATGGCAAATCAACTACTCAATATTAATTAAATATTTATTTAATTAATCAAATCATTTCCAATAATATCATTTTGATCAATTATCCCATTTTAATTTATTAAATATCCTTGCATATTTAATTAATTAATAAATTTGCCATTCAATCATGCAAAAGGATTAATTTATTACAAAAGATGAATTAATTTATTACAAAGAGTTGAATTGAAAATAAAACAAAAAGAATTGAATTGAGAGAGAAATCAAACTTGAGATATTATTTCTTTTTCTAAATTTAGAACTTGAAATCAGAAAAGCAATTTAATTGAATTATTGAATTATTGAATTATTCTCTAAAATTGGAACTCAGCTTTTTCAAAAAAAAGAAGTTCAGTTGCATTTAAAAGACCTTTTTCTTGAATAAATCAAATATGTGCATGGAATTATCTATTTTCATCATATATGCATGGAATTAATTTATTATTATTTTCCAATGCAACTTGGACTTCTAATTTGAATGCATTTCAATTAAACTATAATTGGAATCTATCTCAAGGTTAACTGAACATGATTTCTCAATTATTTCAATTAATCCAAAATTAAGCTTTTTCATCATCTCTCTTGTGATTCTCTATAAATTTAGTCTTCAGCTCTCATTCCAATTTATGCCAAAGATTTTTGAGAACACGCTTGGAGATTATTATCACGCTAATTTCACTCTGGAGTCATTGAAGATTATTGTGCTTTTTAGATTGTTTACATCCATTTTCCATTCAATATTGCTTGCATCCATTGTTGCTTGAATTTATTATTGCTTGAATTATTCATCCATCTTGCATCCATATAGTTAATATCATATAGATTAAATCCTTCATTGGTGTAGTCTAGTCACTGGTATTGCTTATAAAAATCTGAGAGCAATCTTATACTCGCATCTTTTAGAAGGCAATTGGTCGCTTTGCTATGGTTTATTACTTATTGATTATTGATTACTAACCATGCATATGATGACTTAATTGAAGTGTTGTGCTTGCAGCTATAGGTTCACTTTTTCACACACAGATCTCTGGCACCCACCGTGGGGCCCGAAGACTACACTTTTTCGGCCTCCAAGACTAACCACTTTTTTTTTGTTATTTTCCAGATTTCAGATTTTTCGGTTTTTTCATCCGTACATCTCATACAATAATTTTTACAGGTTGAAATGACAAACTGCAGGTGTCGCACGAATTGCAATATCCTATCATACGAGAAGATCCTCTATCGTACGAGCAGACATCATCAGTAATCTTCTTTCGTACGATACTAAATCCTGTCTTGTATGAGTCATGTGTCTGTCGTACGATTCTGTATTTTCTGGTAAAAGAGGCAAATTTCTTAATTTTCTCATTTCTGATTGATTATTCTGACGACTGACCCTGACTGTTTATCTATCTATCTCAGAGTTTTTCCATAGCCTAACTAGTTTTTACAGAACGCTTGTCGAAGAATATGCTTGTCACACAAAGACAATATGATTATTGATTCGTTGTCTTTACAGGTTGCCTAAGGAGAATTGACCAAATAGCGTGTATTCCTTAAATTCATTTTTAGGAACCTAACTTGCTATTTGGTTAAAGAACAAATTTATCTTTTGTTCTTTTAAAAGATTCTAAGAGGTAGGAGAGTATGCTCTTGTCTTTTTATAGACAATTAGAAATCCAGACCCTTGAAGCTTTTTCTTTGTTTGAGATTTGTACATCTTTAGCAGGCCTGCCCTCCCGAGGGGTTGAAAAACTCTTAAAGTCATTACGGCCAATGTGAGGGGAACGACCTAAGTGGGAATGGCTAAATGCCAAGTACTCCAACCCACTATAAAATAAACGTGATTTTGATGAAAATCAAGTCAATGGCAGTGCTCGAGAAAAGCTCTCCTTCGTACCTTCGGGTATATTAAACCTTGGTTTTCAAGGCTGGGAGACCTCTTAATTGAGTTTATACCTTGACGTGCCGAATGGATCCCAGACTAAATCCAATTCAAAATTAGAAGCTACCTGGTTCACCTCTGAAAGGGAGATAATATTTGTGCAAGAGAGATAGTAACTCTCCCAAGATACTTGTCATTTCGTGCCCCCATTAGCGTTTGGAGTCGGATAATATGGCATTGAGAATCCATTGCGTGAGACTCAACGGCCATATTCTGATTAGCTATTGGGTGTGTACCTGAGTCTACAAGCAAAGGTTTTCTTTCCTCACCAAATTCCTTAGGGTTTGCATGATGTGATTGGAGTCACTATACATACTACTTGTTTTCTGTGTTTTCATCCCTGAAACAAAAACTGAAATACCAAAAATTGGTGAAGACCAGAAACAACTCAGTGAGTCGAAACTCTGTCCGTGTCAGAAACTAGTCCATCCTAAGTCGAAACTCTGTCCATGTCAGAAACTAGTCCATCCTAAGTCGAAACTCTGTCTGTGTCAGAAACTAGTCCATTTTAAGTCAGAAATTTGTCTGAGTCAGAAACTAGTCTATCCTAGTAAAAAATCAGTCCATCTCAGAATTAGTCATACTCAGTTATCATACTCAACAATCAGAAAAACTCAAAATTTCTAGGCTCTATCCTGTGAATAGTCATACGAGTCTGGTAATCCATCGTGCTACACCAGGTCCTGTGTCGTACGAGTCTACTAGTTTGTCATCCTATACCATATTATCTGTCGTACGAGTCTGAGTCATCTATCATCTTGCACTGTATCTTGTCTTGTACGAGACAAAATTGCCCATTTGTCGTATGGTACGAGGCATCAACTCGTACGAAATAGAACTATTGTCATCCTATAGCTACTAAATTGTCATCCGGTCTAGAAAATACTGTCGTACGAGTCTCTGGTTTTGTCAGAACAGAACAGTCAAACTTGCCTAAAAACAGCTTACAGCAAACATAATACTGGTTATCATTTTCCTGAGCATAAACAGATCAAGATAGTGTACCTCTACCATTTGCGTTGCACGATTTGGTCGATCACCTTTCAGCTAGTTCAATCAACTACCTATCAAATTTTGGTCACTTAGATAACGTCTTATACAGGATAGATCGTTCCTGAAACCAGACTGAATCTTACACTATGCTTAGAATCAACTTAGCTAAACGTCTTATACAGGATAGATCATTCCTGAAACTAGACTGAATCTCAGTTGTTTCTCCCAAACAAATACTCCAAACAGAATAACTAGCTCTGAAATTGATCTTGAACTCTGCATCACAAAACAACTTTAGGTCACACTAATCCATAAAAATGCCTATTCAAACTAGGAGTTCTCGTAAGAAAGAAGCCAAAGGCAAAGGACAATTCTTCACCTATCAAGATAATCCATTCTACATGAAGGATCCACTCACTGACATGTCGTCATCATCAGGCGGACCAATTTTTGATGAACCAAAATCTCCCACTATACATGAGATAGAATACAATGATGGAAACAAAACGGCCGTAATATTCCCAAAAATCATAATGACTCCTCATCATCAAGTGAGACTGACGAAGACGTTGAACCTCCAGAAAAAGAAATCCTTGACTGTCAAAAAGACAAAAACTTTAGAAAAATGATGAAAACTATCATGACCCGAGAGAAGGAAGACTATTTCTTAGAACTAGCAAAACAAGGTGCCAAACTTCCTATTGGATATGATGTTCAAACACTTGTTACTAAAAAGGAAGACTCACCTATACTCATGGTACACAAATAGTTACTAGCTTTGCGGATGGAGGTCACAGAACTGAAGAATAAGGACAAGTCTCCAAAACAATATTCTCTGGAAACAATATGTCCCTTTCCATTTCCTCCATGAGTGGAAATCCCAAAATTTGACAAATATGATGGTACCTCAGATCCTCAAGATCATGTTAGGGAATTTAGTGCTGCTTGTATGGAGTTCATGCATGATCAAACGTACCTCATGCGTCTCTTCCCAAGGAGTTTGGGGGGTCAAGCAATGGAATGGTTCTCAAGTCTACCCAAAGGAATAAAAACATTTGAAGAACTAATCCAACTATTTTTACAACAATACTCATACAACATTCGACATCCTGTGACTATGATCGATCTTTGTAATACTCAACAGAAAACAAGGGAACCTCTTCTTAGTTTTCTCCAACGCTGGAGAAAGATGTTCTCTAGGTACCCACGACCTATCCCAGACTCTGAGAAAATGGATATATTTGTCAATAACTTGGTCCCCGAACTAAAATATAGTGTACAAATGCAAGTACACCCATCATTTAACAAAATGGTAGATAATGCCATTCGAATGGAAGATGTGCTCATAAAGAAGGGGGATATCACACCTTGGAAAGAAACACAAATGGGATCTAGCTCTAAAGAGAAGAACAAGTATTGAAAATTTGGCAAAGACAACAATAAGAATGTTGTTAACAATGGAGTAGTAGACACTATTAAAACCAACTCAAAATCCACAATATTCAACTTGGCTAGTGGTACACAAGCACTTAAAGCTGATGAGGCTGCCGTAGAGAATTCGCCAAAGAAAGCAAAGGAATGGTTCAAAGAAAAGCCTTGGATTTCCAAACCTAAACGTGATTTTACTCCTCTCGAAGAATCATATGAATCTGCTTTCAAAACTCTATTGGCAAACAACTTGATAACACTACCAGATAACTCTAGACCATATGATCCAGATGTCAAACCAAGATGGTGGAGAGAAAATGAATATTGTGACTTTCATTGGAATAAGGGTCATAACATAAACAATTGCATGAAGCTAAAACATGATATTCAAGACCTCATAGACGCTGGTAAAGTTTTTGTTGGGAATCATCCAACCAATGTTGATCATAAAGCATTTAAAGACCCTTTGCCTGCTTACGAACAAGGTGATTCCTCAAAGACAAAAGGAGGTGCCAAGGTAAATTATACTTATGCTAGCCAGGACAACGTTATCAACATGATTGAGCCTTCACACTTGGAATATTGCAATGTCATTATAGTTCAAGATAAACCAAATGAATCATGATATGCAAGAGCTCTGACCCGATCTCAAAAGAAAGTTACCCTCCAAGGAGCTAGTTCTTCCAACCCAGCTCAAGAAACATCAAATCCAACAGCTTTGTCAAACAAACAAAAAGAATCAACCTTGGACAAATTTAAAAAGTTAACTTCATCATCATCCTTCGGATACAACGTGGTTGAACAGTTAAAAAGGACAAATGCTCAAATTTTAATTTTTGAATTACTACAACTCTCATCTGCTCACAAGGAAATCCTAGACCAAGCATTTCTCACTACCAACATTTCAAAAGATTTAGACATTGATCGGTTTCAGTCTATGGTGGGTCATCTGACTTCACCTCACTATTTGACCTTCTCTGAAGAAGATGACAATTCATCAAATCATCCACATAACCAGCCATTGCATATTGAGGCCATGATCCACAAACACAAAGTTAAACGTGTTTTGATAGATGGAGGCGCAGGGTTGAATATATGTACTTATCATCTGCTTACACAACTAGGATTCTCTGAAAATGTTATTGATCCTGGCAAGAAAATAACAATAAAAACCTATGATGAGGAAGAAAGGACCTCTAAAGGTCTAGTATCATTACCAATTAGAGTGGGACCAGTAGAGAGAGATGTCCTTTTCCAGGTTCTCGATATTCCATTGTCATACAATATATTACTGGGCAGGCCGTGGATTCATGAAATGTAGGCAGTATCGTCAACATATCACCAATGCTTAAAGTTTCCTTGTAACGAAGCTGAAGTCAGTATTCCTGTTGATACAAATGTCATCTGTAATGCATTGACAAAAGGTGCAGATACTTTTGGGCCTCATAATAGGGTCGCCTCTCCAAATGAAGATCCAAAAATGCTGATGAAAGACTTAGAAAAGAGATTGAAGATTACAAATATCGATATGGATGGCTACCAGATAGAACCGGTACTATCATTAGTTTCTCTCCCTCCCTTGCCAAAATAGTTGGGCAAGCCATTAGAGGCTATGAGAACACAAACTTCGGCTCCAAATACCATATATGATGGTCTCTTTGTACAGTCTTCTACCTCCTTCGCGGATGAAATAGAAGAGGATGTTGTGCTTAAATGGCTCTTCAAGGAAGATAGTCCAAATGAGGAGGTACGACATTGTGATATTTCCTCAAACCAATATGGTCATGGTTACAAAAAGATTCAGCGCATGGGGTACTTAGGTACTGGTCCTTTGGGCAAACAAAAAGAAGGTATTACTGAACCAATTCAGCTACAAACCAAATCCACACATGATAAGGCTAGACTGGGATACAATCCGAAAAAGACATCAGACCAAAAACATGTTTCTAAGTCTAAGTGCCCGAAAAGGATATCACCTTTAACATTACATGAAGAAGATCATAAACAAACAAAAGTATAGTGTAGAAAAGAGAAAGAGGAATCAACAGTCAAGAAAGAAGAAATAGTCAGTGATCAGGCTTCGATGGTATCAGCTACGATAATACAAGAAGTTGAGGTTCCTGAGGATATAAGAGATGAAATGGTAAGAATCAGAGAATTGTTTGCACCATTAAAAGTTATAGTCACATATACTGGCAGGCAACAAGTAGATGATTCAAAGACTGATTCAAACAAGTATGAATGGGGTCCTGACTATCTTTCAGACACATCCACTATAGAAACTCCAGAAGAATCTAGTGGTGTCATAAATGATACTCAAGAGCTGATGTGCATAAAACTAGAGAAGGAAATACAAGAAATTAGACAAAAGAGGCAAGCAAATTATGAACAAGGATTGAAAGAAGGAAGAATACCAAAAAGTTTCTCATCTATGTGCCCTTATCCTAAAACAAAACAAATCAGTTATAGCACTACACAAGAAGAGTTAGAAGCTATAGAACAAGAACTAGTCATCAGTCCAGAAGAAGCTGAATGGAGTTGACGACAACAAATCATAGAAACAATGAGATCATGTCAACAGGTGTGTCAGATACAAATGACAAATGAACCACAACATGAAGGAACTTGTAGCATTAAAGATGTCGGTATTGATACCATACATATGCTTACTAAATCACCTGAAAGAGGCTTGGAAACTCCATCCAATGACTCTGATGACTCTGATGACAATCCTATTCATGATGATATCCACTCAGCCTCAAATTCTGAATCATCTGATACAAATAATGAAAATTTGCCTACTAGTCTTATTGTTGTTAAACCACGATATGATGTCCAGTCTGGCATAGTAAACGATGTTACAAGTATGTCTATTGGATTAGATCGATTAAATTCTAATGTGAACTTTAATAATCATGATTTGACTCTTCCTGGTCTCGAGACACTTACGCAAGGTATCATTCTGGAACTTGACTTTTCGATCCGCAACTGTGATAACAATACCGTGAATGCTCTTGAACCTATCCAAAATTTGTCCTTAGTACATCTCGAATTGATTGACTGTACTTTATAGAACCAACCCATGGATATACCTACTTTTGCCAATGACTATACATTATCCTATTATCTCAATGCAGTCGAACCTATAAACTCTTCCACCAGTGAACAAAGTGAAAATATGACTGAAGCGGTTATCAAGTATCTTAGTCGCAAAAACAAGAAAAATAAAAAATAAAAGATCTGATGGCGAAAACCATATTGTGGTAGTGTCAGAATCTAAAAAAGAGAAAATAAAGGACGTACCTAAAGGTGAAAACCTCTTTGAGGCACCTGAAGGTGAGATACTTGGTATACTGCCTAGTCATTTCCAAGAGCGGTCTTCCATATTGATCGAGCCAACTCAGCCAGTGAATATCGGGAATCAAGAGACACCACAAATCATTCACGTAGCTCAATCACTTTAAGCAGAAGAATTGAAGGAATTCACTCAGCTATTCTTAGAAAAGAAAATAAAAATTGCATGGACGTACTCTGATATGCCAGGCTTGGATCCTGATCTCATTATCCACCATCTCTCAATCACGCCAGGAGTAAAACCAGTTAAACAAAAACTCCGTAAGATGCACCCGCATGTAGCGTTATTGGTCAAAGCTGAACTAGAGAAGCTGCTCAAAGTTGGATTTATCAGAGCAATAGATTATGCTGAATGGATTTCCAACATAGTGCTTGTGTCGAAGGCAGATAAATCTATCAGATTTTGTACAGATTTTAGAGATCTCAACAAAGCATGTCCAAAAGATGACTTTCCATTGCCAAATATTGATATGATAGTCGACATGATAGCTGGGTATGAGATGTACTCACTAATGGATGGATTTTCTGGCTACAATCAGATTAAAATCGCTCCTGGAGATCAAGAAAAGATAGCTTTCACCTGTGCATGGGGAATCTTTTGCTGGAATGTTATGCCATTTGGGTTAAAGAATGCAGGGGTGACCTATCAAAGAGAAGTTACAACTATCTTTCATGACATGATGCATAAGAATATGGAAGATTATGTTGATGACACCTTAGTGAAGACTATGAAAAGATCAACGCATATTCAAGAGTTAGGTCCTATACTTGACAGATTGGAAAAGTTCAAGCTCTGATTAAATCCAAAGAAGTGTGCATTCGGAGTGACATTTAGTAAACTACTTGGCTACTTCATTTCAAAGAAGGGAATCAAGGTTGATCCTGAGAAGGTTCAAGCTATAATGGAAATGCCACCTCCAAAGAACATCAGTCAAATGAGAAGTCTACAGGGACGTCTCCAATCCATTAGAAGATTCATTTCTCAACTAGCAGACAAAGCTCAACCTTTCATGAAGGTATTGAGGAAAGGAATAATATACAACTAGGATTAGTAGTGTGAACAACATCTTCAACAGATAAAAGAGTACATGTCTAATCCACCGATATTGATGCCACCTATTCAGGGTAAACTACTCATCTTATATATATCAGCAATTGATTCATCACTGGGGGCACTTCTGGCGCAACGGGATGACAACAAAAAGGAATGGGCTATTTATTACATCAGCAGGACATTGGTGTCTTATGAAATGAACTATAGTATAATAGAAAAAGCATGCTTGGCATTAGTCTTTGCATCACAGAAGCTAAGGCACTATATGCTAGCACATTCAGTCAAGCTGGTGGCCAAAATCGATCCACTCAAGTATCTTCTTAATAAAGAAACACTCACCGGAAGATTGGCAAAATGGGTCATGATCCTTATAGAGTTTGACATTGAATATGTGGAACGCAAAGCCATAAAAGGACAGGTAATTGCCAATCAACTTGCTGAAGCTCCACTTGAGGATACTCAACCACTACACATCGAGTTCCCAGATGAATTAATAATTCATCTTACTCAACAACCCTGGAAGATGTTCTTCAATGGTTCCTTTACTCAAAATGGTTCAGGTGCTGGCATATTATTTATTACTCCTCAGAAGCATTCAATCCCAAAGTCTTACAAGATTTTGTTTCCCTGCACAAACAATATTGCAGAATATGAAGCTTTGGTGAATGGAATAAAACTATCTATTGAATGGAAGATTCCTGAATTACATATCTATGGAGATTCTCAGCTGGTCATCAATCAAATCAATGATACATATCAGACTCGAGATGAGAAATTGATGCCTTATAAGAGGATGGTGGATGATATCAAGAAGTACTTTGCTTTTGTATCATTCCAACAAATTCCTAGATCAGCAAACAGAGTAGTAGATGCTATGGCCACCTTGGCATCTATACCTAAGCTACAGGAGTCCAATTTTCGCTTTGATTTCCTGGTGGAAGAGTTATACTACCCCGCTTATGATTCTCCTGAGACCCAAATAGTCTATTCTATTATTGGACATGACTCATCCCGATACAGCCATATCTATTCCTATCTATGCAATCAAATTATCCCTAAAAACCTTACTTGTAATGAGAAAAGAAACCTAACTCAAAATGCTTTGCGGTATGTTATCATAGCTAATGATTTATTTAGATGAGGTTTGGATGGTACATTGCTTAGATGTCTAGAAACTGAAGAATCTAAACATGCATTATCGGAAGTCCATGAAGGTATTTGTGGATCTCATTCGAATGGTTTTACTTTAGCTCAAAAACTATTACAGGCTGGCTACTACTGGCCAGATATGGAAAAAGATGCCATAAAATTTGCTAAGACCTGTGAGAAATGTCAGCTTCATGGAAATCTCATACATGCCCCGGCAAGGGACCTCATACCATTTATAACACACTGGCCTTTTCAGCAATGGGCCTTTGATCTCATTGGTCAGATATATTCGACTTCATCCAACAGACATAAATTCATCATAACTGCCACTGACTATTTCACCAAGTGGGTAGAGGCAGTTTCGCTCATCAAAGCAACTGGTAAACAAGTCACCTTGTTCATCCTAAACTATATCATTTGCAGGTATGGGATACCTTCGTCCATCGTGACTGATAATGGAGGACAATTCAAGAATAAAGATCTGGACGAGCTTTGTGAGAAATTCAAAATAAAGCAACACTGGTCATTAGTATATTACCTCAAGGTAATGGACAAGCTGAGGCATCTAACAAAAACCTACTGACTATCTTGCACAGAACAGTGAACAAATCCGAGAAGGATTGGCATCTGCAGCTCAATCCTGCACTATGGGCTTACAAAACCAGTACCAGAACACCTACTGGGGCTACACCTTTCTCTTTGGTGTATGGGTCCGAAGCAGTATTACCTATTGAAGTAGAAATACCATCTCTAAGAGTTTTGTTGCAAGGTCTTGTTACTGATGAAGATCATAGAATATCTAGATTGCAAGAACTCGAATTGTTGGATGAGCGTCGACAAGTGGCATTTGATTATCTCAGAGTGTATCAGAAGAGAATGTCTAGAAGATATAACAAGAAAGTTCAACAAAGAGAATTTCAAGTTGGTGACCTAGTTCTGAGAGAAAATCCAAAAAATCAACAGTTTCGTGACAATAAAGGGAAGTTTGAACCCAATTGGCTGGGTCCCTACATTGTTACTGCAGCATACGGCTCTGGTGCCTATCAACTCTCAAATTCAGAAGGAGAACAGCTTCGTGAACCGATTAACACCATCTACTTGAAGAAATTATTCGCTTAGCATTCTCTGCTCCAGCAAACATGTACAGCTAAAAAAAGTCCTTAAAAAAATCCTAAAAATCAGAAAAAGTCCTGAAGAAATCCAAAAAAAAACAAAAAAAAAAAAAGAAAAGCAAAAATATATATAAAGAGAGAAATTGCCCTGGTGAAAACCTGGTAAACAGGCACCTTGGTAAAAAAAAAAAAAAAATCTCTGCCAAGCAGGTGAAAACCTGGCAAACAGGCGCCTCTTGTACTCAAGCGCTCCATCTATCAACGCAACGTTGGCATTTCCTGCTTTCATGCATCTTTTGCTTTCGCTTGTACATATTTTCAGTCACTTTTGTGACATCCTGGTTTGTTGGAACCCTCATGACTTGAAACTGATCAATGTCCTAGTCTAAAGTTACTCGACAGAGCACATTACATATCCTAAGCAGTGTCAACCAAGTCATTCTTCCGTCAGTGAAACCTGGTCGTCCACTCTGAGTCAGTCATTTGTCTCCTAACTACCAAAGAGTTTATCACTGAGTTCACAAGCAAAACAACATAACGGAAAACAATCACTAAATAGTTTGAGCTATGAATGAAAATTTTCTTTGTATGTTGTATTTTATATTGATTTTTGATTATTGTCCCTTTGAGTAACTCGAGGAAGTCTATTGTGACTAAGAGGAGCAAGGATTGGGGGCATAATATTTTCTTTATTTTCTGCTTGTAGGAATGATCCTGATGCTCTGGAAACATATAAATTAGCTGGGTGTTTGTGATAAGAGCCTTCACATCAAGGTGAAATCGCCTCACATACCTCGACTCTGCTTATTTGTATGCTACAGGGAGGTCCATATCATTTCTTTGTTTGTTTTGAGGGAATTTCTTTATGATACAATTCGGGTCCCTACGAAATCTGTCCAAGGATATGAATGGAAAAAAGGGTCATTGCGGACAAGATAATTAATATTGCACATTAAAAAAAGAAAGGAACTCTAACCTGCTTGTTGTGTTTGTTGTGCTCAGTGATGAATCTTAAGTATTTTAAATCCAGTGACTAGGTTTAGGTTGCATTTTGCACATCATTTTGCATATCATTTTGCATTTTTGTGAATCTAGAGTGATTTCGGTATGGTAATAATCTCTTTATCTTCTGAAGGAGAGCTAAAAGCATCATCATTTCTTACGCTAAGTGGTCTATTTATCATTATTTCTCCGATCAAGTACTTGTGTTTTGAGATGTTTAGTTGCATACATAACATTTCATATAGCTTCATACATTTCATTATTACTCATTTGCATTATCATTTATTTGCATATACAAGAAACAAAAATATACATTCATAATCATTTGCATTACATACATTCATATGGAAAAGAAATGCATACATATAGAATAAAGAATATAAGAGACATTTCATAAGCGAATCAACACAAGTATGATGAAGTCAAATCAGATCTCATATATATATAATGTCAAGTATAAGAGTACAAAATGATGTCCAATGACATATACAAACTCCCATTGGAGCAAGAATTGTATAGGCTACAAAAAATGTGTCTAAAAAAAAAATATATCCAAGCTACAAATGAATCATCTAGCTGGTGCCCTCTCCCTCATCGCCTGGTGGAGGAGGAGGAGCCTGATGTCCAAGATCCTGGTGCGGTGCCCGAGCTCCCTCTGATCTTACCATATACTACGAATAGGGTTGCACCTGATGTGCAACAGGAACTGCGACACTATATGCTACTCTACTACTCTGGAGAAGAACCTCCTATCGTAGAGACTCTATCTCTACTCTTGATTCTGCTCTTAATGTTGTGATCTGGTGATCACGCTCGGCCCTCACCTCGACAAACTATCGGTCTCGCTCTGCCAATTGAGTCTGAGCCATTGTCAACTGTGACTGTAGCTCTGCAAGACATTCTCTCATCGACCTTCCCGTGTCAGCCCCCTGCTCTATCGCAGGCTCTCCGCCACCATCTCCACCTATGGCTCCACCCTGCTTATCCCGTTGCTTCTGGACCTACCTCGAAGCTACTCGCTCCTCCTCTCTGCCACCCAACCTCATGCCTACTCTCCCAAGGGATCCACCCTCACCCCTATGTTGTCCAACATCAGCTGGCACCCTATTGCTGCTAGCACCAGGATCACCAACAGTCTGTCGTGGAGCCTTTGATCTCTGTGCCTGTCCTTGCCTCTGACCCTACCTCTGGCCTTGTCCCTGTGCTGGTGTAGGGGCATCATCCTCTACATCCTCAATATGAGGAGCCTGCTCTCCTGGATCTGTAAATCAAGGGAATGGATGCTGCTGAAAGTAATCCCTATACTAGGGCAATACCCCTACATCCGCTACATCCTCCAGGTAATCCCATCTTAGGCGATGTAAACTTGTCAGCTCCTGCATAGCCAAAGCATACGACAATCGTGGAGACCATCCCTGCCTCTCCTCATCAGCATAGCGTGCGTAGGTTGTATACTCCTGCAAGATCCCCTGAGGCCGGCCATACTGCCTCATCACTCGTGAAATGATGAATCACTCCATAACAGTCTATTATCTCCTGATCAGTGGGCGTGTCACAAAAAGGTCCCTTTGAACCCTCCACCAATCATCCCACAGCTCCAATCCTCTGTATGGTCTTCAGACAGCTACTATAAGGTCGTCGAGCTGTCGTCGCCAAAAATCTATCTTGCCCAGATGGGGCTGTGTGATATATCCAGCATACCTATAAATAATCGGCTGCTTGAGCTCTCTACTGTTATCTATAATCGACCAACAAATGGGAAGGTGCTCCCAAGCCCACACCTGCAAAATGTATACACCCATGGCCATGCTCCGCCCATCTTTGTAAACAATCTCACATATCTTTGATACATGTGGGCCAATAAACAAGAACCCCAGCCAAGTCTCTGAGGGGTCTCTATCAACCTCTCTAGCATCTGGCCCCATCCACTCTGGAAACCTTGTTGCCCTCTGTCTGACATCAAGAAGCAACCAATGACCCCTACTAGAACACATGCCAGGGGATACTCCTCACTATACCTGCTCATAAGTATGTCCCAACTCATGGAACAAGTCAAAATGTCTGGGTCCCTGAATACGTTCCTAAGTGCCTGTAGTCCAAGTAACAACATGGTATCATAATCCACCTTATCCCCAGCAAAAGGGATACAAAGGATCCTGTACACATCCTTGGGAGTGATAGTCAACTCCCCAACTAGCAAATGAAATGTATTCTGCTCCAAATGAAAACGCTCAACCAATGCCGTGAGCATTCCGTGGCTCACACGAATATCAGGTAATCGCAATAGATGAGTCAAGCCGCATAAATCAACATGAGCCTGCTCAACCTCAGATAAATGACAAACTAATGCCATCATAGGTGGATATACACATCTGAAGGGCACAGGAGGTAATCGAACCTGCAAAAACCCAACAACGATCATCAAAAAACATTCCAAATGAGCCTACAAGAGAAGTTAAACATCACGCAAATCCAAATAAGTCAAATACAAAACCAAATTTTCATGTTTACACTTTCAAAAATGATCACTCTCTTTTGAACAACAAAACGCAGTCAAGCAGCATCTTGTAGGAGTCAGGAATGTCTTTCGTATGAGAAAACAACCTCAAACGATAAACTTTTACACATCGCACAACAAAATGGTCTTTTAACATACCTGTCGTACGACACGAGGGTGGACCCCGTACGACAAAACTAGTAGGCTCAAACGAAAAAAGATTTTTTACCAGTTTCTCGTACGAGACAGGATCCTGTCTCGCATGATAAACCGAGACACCCGACCCAAAACCCATGAAAAACTTCAAAAAAAGCATAAAAAAATTCAAAATTGGAAACATAAAGAGGCTTAAGATCGATCACTTACCGCTGGCTCATAGTTTCGGGGTCGATTATGTCTTCTTTGGCACTGAAATCAATGTAGACAAGTAGGGACCACCATTTTCTTCGCAGAAGGCTTTTTGAATTTTCAAACTTGGAGGGTTAAAATGATTTGAAAATGACACTTTCGTCCCATATATAGCCTAAAACCTAATTTTTCAACTTGCTCTGATGGTTATGAAAATTGTACCCTTAGCTAATTTGCCTGCTCTGATTCCATTTTCGGGATCGAAATCAAAATTCGAGATCATTTTGCTAGTCAATTTCATAATTTTGACCACTTAGTGCTCTTTTCATCAAATGCTCATTCTTTCTTCAAATTGCACTCAATTTCAACGCTAAATCTTAATTCAATTTCGTTCTACACATCAACATTTCGATCAACTTTGCGCTCAATTTTTCATCAATCAACACCTACATTTTAAAAAAATTCCTCATAATCAATTTGTGCTCAAAAAACTTAATTTCGCCACCAAATCGCCTATAATCAAGTACCCTCATTATCTTTTGATTTCGCTCCCGAGGGGGCATATTTGTGACCTTATGACTTCACATCTCACAAGTCGAGAAAATTTTTCAAATCTTCATCAAAAGTCGAGCAAATTCTTTTCAACTAAAGAAAATCAATTCTTATTACTAAGGGGCATCTCAGCTTCATCGCTTCACATCAAGTTGAGATCTCTTGATCATCTGAATTGAATCAATCGCTAGGGGCATATCAGTTTCATCACTTCAAATCAAGCTGATATTTGTCTTTCATCTAAATTAATCTCTTAATGTTAATCAGTTTCATCGCTTCAAATCAAGCTGATTATTTGTTTAAACTCAATCAAAAGTTTCAAGAGTATCTTTGATCACACTAAATCTAAGTAGGTGTTCAGTATTCATTTCTTGATCAAGCTAAACAGTTCATTCTTCGCTCATCATGTCTCGATCAATAAAGTTCAAGATCGATTTTTATCATCACTCACTGTATCTAAGATCAATCAAGTTCTAGATCAGTAAGATCAGCTTCTTGATCAATCAAGTTCAAGTTTGGTATCTTTGTTTTCTATCGTTCCTCAGTTCAATCAAGTTCGAGATCGGTATCACTTTAATCAGACTTCATTCAGCTTTGTCACTTCGAATCAAGCTAAACACCTTGCTTTTCATCTAGTTTGTGATCAATCAAGTTCAGAACTGGCATCTCCTAAACATCACACATTCTTTGAACCAACGCGTTGCTCGCACATTAATTCAAAGAGGGGAAAATGTAATACCCTAAAATTGGTCATCTAAACCATGGGCCCCTAATCTCAATAGCATCACCAAGGTCCTAACCAAAGGCAATTAAATCAATCTTGAGCACATTATTAATTCTTTAATCATCAAATATCACATGGCAAATCAACTACTCAATATTAATTAAATATTTACTTAATTAATAAATCATTTCCAATAATATCATTTTGATCAATTATCCCATTTTAATTTATTAAATATCCTTGCATATTTAATTAATTAATAAATTTGCCATTCAATCATGCAAAAGGATTAATTTATTACAAAGATGAATTAATTTATTACAAAGAGTTGAATTGAAAATAAAACAAAAAGAATTGAATTGAGAGAGAAATCAAACTTGAGATATTATTTCTTTTTCTAAATTTAGAACTTGAAATTAGAAAAGCAATTTAATTGAATTATTGAATTATTCTCTAAAATTGGAACTCAAAGCTTTTCAAAAAAAAGAAGTTCAGTTGCATTGAAAAGACCTTTTTCTTGAATAAATCAAATATGTGCATGGAATTATCTATTTTCATCATATATGCATGGAATTAATTTATTATTAATTTCCAATGCAACTTGGACTTCTAATTTGAATGCATTTCAATTAAACTATAATTGGAATCTATCTCAAAGTTAACTAAACATGATTTCTCAATTATTTCAATTAATCCAAAATTAAGCTTTTTCATCATCTCTCTTGTGATTCTCTATAAATTCAGTCTTCGGCTCTCATTCCAATTTACCCCAGAGATTTTTGAGAACACGCTTGGAGATTATTATCATGCTAATTTCGCTCTGGAGTCATGGAATATTATTGTGCTTTTTAGATTGTTTACATCCATTTTCTATTCATTATTGCTTACATCCATTGTTGCTTGAATTTATTATTGCTTGAATTATTCATCCATCTTGCATCCATATAGTTAATATCATATAGATTAAATCCTTCATCTTGGTGTAGTCTAGTCACTGGTATTGCTTATAAAAATCTGAGAGCAATCTTATACTCGCATATTTTAGAAGGCAATTGGTTGCTTTTCTATGGTTTATTACTTATTGATTATTGATTACTAACCATGCATATAATGACTTAATTGAAGTGTTGTGCTTGCAGCTACAGGTTCACTTTTTCACACACACAGTTTGCATGTTTTAGCTATTTCAAAAGAATCTCGTTACATAGTTGGCCAATAATAGCCCAAGCGTATGAGTTTTTTCAAAAGGGTAAGACCACTTGAATGAGCTCCACAAATGTCATTATGGACTTCATTTAAGGCCTTCTTAGATTCTTCTTGCTCGAGACATCTTAAGAGAGTACCGTCTAGACCTTGTTCAAATAGGATATCTGCGACAAGACTATAATGGGAGGATTGGCGGATGAAATTTCTCTTTTGGTTTTTTGACAAGTCAGGAGGGAGGGTGTTATCTTTCAGGTATGTATAAATTTGGCCCTAGCAGGAGGAATCATGCCGACCAAGGTGACAGATAGTTTGGGAATCAGGATAATTATGAGTAGGGTAAAACAACTCTTCCACTAGGAATTCGTAATGCTCTTGATTTTCCTGTGTCTGAAGTAGAGAAGCAAGTGTTGCCATGGGGTCTGCTGCTTTGTTGTCATTCCTCGGAATTTGCTGAAAATTTATTTCGACAAAGTATTTCTTGACAACATAAACCATCTTCTTATAAGGCATTATCTTTTCATCCTTTGTTTCATAATTGTCATTGATTTGATTGATGATGAGTTGAGAGTCTCCAAAGACTTGTAGCTATGTAATGTTCCATTCTATGGCCATTTTGATTCCTATGACCAAAGCTTCATATTATGTTGTGTTATTGGTACATGGAAAACTTAATTTGTATGTTTTTGGAATAGTATGACCTTGTGGTGTGATGAATAGAATACCTACTCCTGATCCATGTTGTGTTCCATTATTGATGCCTACTCCTAGACTGATATTCGGGTAATGTATTATAAGATATGGATCTAACCCTAGAATGTTTTCATATGACAAGGCAAAATTGATTTGCCATCTTTTGAAGGGTTCCAAATATTGCTGCACTTCGTGTTCTGATAGTGAGATTGTTGGAGGGAGATCAATTATACCAATGGTAACTACCTTTGTTGGTTCTATCGGGATAGATGACCTCTCTAGATAGTATTCAGGTAAGGTGTCAAATCTCCCATCTTCTGATTCCTCGAAGAGGTTTTCACCGTTAGATGCATCCTTTATTTTTACTTTTTCATGGTCTAATGTTGCTAATAAATGGTTTTCAGTAGTAGACCTGATATTGTTTTCTTTATTTTCACTTTTGCGACTAGGAGATTTGGCAACCACTTGACTCGAAGATACGTTAGCGAAATCCCTAGTGGAAGTTGTTGTGGGTTTGATTGCATTAAGATATAAGGATATGGCATGGTCATTAGGAAAGGTATCAATGGTGGTATGTCATTCATTTTCCTAGTCCATAAGTTCAAGATGGATTAAGGGTAAAGGATCCTCAAGTTGAATTGTTTCAAAGATATTAGGGGTCATGATAGAGATGTCAGAGCTCTCAATATGCATTTCCATGTCTAGAATGATACTCTCATTAGAATGACCTCTCACAAGTAGCTCCTAATTTTCCTTGATTAAGTCCAAGTCAACCGAATGTGATCCTGATTCAAGTGAGCTAGTTCCTAACGTTTTCCTTGCATACACATGAACTACATTGACACCCACCTCTTCTTCCTCCCTTTCAATTTCAAATTGCTCTTATTTATTTTTCCATGATAGTGAATATTCTTTGTTCCCTCGATCTCTTAGCTGCCTTTGTTTTTCCATGCTTGACAAAATTGAGGCAAATGATTTTTTATTGCATTGTGTGTTTGAAGATGATGTCTCTTTGTTATGTGGAACAATAACCTCTTGAGTCGGTTTTAGATTACTATAGTACTCTAATAGATTTGAGTTTGTGGAGATCGTGATTTCGTGCCCATTGTAAGGAAACTTCAGGCATTGATGATATATTGATAGAATATTCTATAAGTCACGTATCCATGGACTTCCCAAGAGTATGTTTATGATAAATCCAAGTCTAGGACATGGCATGTTGTTTCTTTCTGCAAAGGTCCCACTATGATGGGTAATATCACAATTCGTTTAGAGGAACACTCCTCTTCATCATATTAACCTAGAGCACAGACAAGACTCAATGAGAAAATGTTTAAGCCAACTCCTCCATCGATTAGGACATGTTTAACGAGTGTTCTATGAATGAGGACTTCAATTTGCAAGGGAGTGTTATGGGGATGTTGCAAGGAATCAATGCTTGGATATGAAGGAGATGGGCTTTGAATGTGATCCTCTAAAATAGGTTTGATGGTCATTATGGATATCCCTTGGGGAACTTCATCCTTGGGTGTATTGTTTGGTGAGGATGCTATGGAAGGTTCTTGCAAGTTTTCAAGAGGTGTAGGAATAGATGCCTTTGGAGATTCAATTTGTTAATGGGGGGGATGAACCATTTCTAGACATAGGTGTGCGATTTTGATCTTCCTCAGCAAAATTCCTTAGGGATCTCTTTAAGAGTTGCATAAAAGAGCCACCTTTCTTTGAAGATGTACTTGAATCCTAGTGAGATTTTGACATAGTTGGATTTTAATTTTAGACTTGTTTGATTTCTCTAATATGTTGAATTGTTATGTCGTCTTCTTGTATTTTGCTTTGGTATGCCATGTTTCTATGATCTTCAGCTAATTCGAATGTTTTCATTTCCATTTCTTCGATCTTACGTCTTTGCACTCTAGTTAAAATGGACATACATGTGTGTTGAATATTGTCCAAGGATTCAACTGTCTAAGAGGTTTCGATAAGTGACCAACTGTCAACATATATATGATAGAGTGATATGACATGAAAAGATAATTTAAGTATTTATAACTTTGTAAGTTTTTCGATCTTCAGTTGGAGTACAATGATGATTTTGATAAAACCAAGTCCAATAGGAACGATATATACTATTATGTGGGACAAGGTTATCCTCACCAAACATTGTAGTTTTGTGATAGAGGATGATAGATTCTGATGAGAAACTATGTTTTGAGTGATTAGATTATCAAAGAGGTGATGATGCACTTTGAGATGTTAGATCTTGAACTTTTTGAAGGTGAATACTTAAAAAATCTTGGGGTGTCTAGTTCTAGAATACGATTTGACTGAAGATAATTTGACCGAGCGAACCAAGAAGACAACCTAAGCATAAAATGATAGATATCAGGTGTTTATGCTTACTATAAATTGACCAAGCAAACATGACAGATCTAGAAAAGACATGCAAGAAGACAACTCTGGACTAACATAGACAGAAATTCATACGATAGTTTACACAGTCCCAGACGACAATTTATATAGAGCCATAGGATAAACTAGGAATCTCGTACAATACTTCCCATAGAACCAGATGAAAAATGATAACAAATAAGCTTCTACTAATCTGACTCATACAACAATTAACAGTGAATAGGATGATAAACTAGCTTTCTCGTACGACAAACTAGGAAACTCGTACAACTGAGGATAGGGCAGAGACAAGATTTTGACTTTGACAGATTTTTTATTAGTGATGTTTGATATTTTGTTTTTTTTTTCTAGTTTTAGATGTCTGAGTTTCTGTTTCAGGGATGAAAACACAACAAACACATTATATGATAAGCGACCTCAAGCACAACACTCTAAATCTTAAGGAAGTTGGCTAAGAGAGAAAACCTTTTCTTGCAAACTTAGGTACACACCCAATAGCTAATAAGAATATGACCATAGAGTCTCATGCAATGGATTCTCAATGTCATGTTATCCGACTCCAAATGCTAATGGGGGCACGATATGGCAAGTGTCTCAGGAGAGTTATTATCTCTCTTGCACAAAGATTATCCCCCTTTTGGAGGTTAATCTGGTAGATTCTATCTTAGGGTTCGTAGTAAGGATTTCCATTTGGAATTACCCCTTATAGTCGCACAAGCACGATTGAGGCCTATATCCCAACAACGTACCAAAACAAGAAGTAGTCATGCAAGCGTGATTGAGACCGCGAGGCCCTACTAAATGTCCAATATAAGAGATTTCTAAAGAAAAAAACTCAAATAATCCCATCCTCCAAGACTTTAATCTCGAGAGGCCTATTTAGAGTGAGTCAGAAATCTTACGTCTAGATATACTCACTTGGGTCGTTCTCACAGGGTGATTACTTTTTCACACTATGATAGGCCCGCTAAAGGTATTCAAATCTCAAACATAGAAGCGCTTCAAGGGTCGGGATTTAATGGACAAGAGCATACTCTCCTATCTTTTAGACAACTTCTCAAGCATAGAAAACAAGATGTTCATTAACCAATAGCAATTTAAGTGTGCCTAGAAAACTTTAAGAAGACACAAAGTTTGGTTGAGCTTCTTTTAAGCAACTTGCAAAACAAACACATTAGTAATGATGTTGTTTTGATGAATTCAATTTCTTTGGCAAGCGTAATCTTAGATAATCGTCCTGCAAAAACTAGTTAGGCTACTAGAAAACTCAAAATCAGGCAAGGGTTAGCATTAGTAATAGCCAAATTGAAGCACACAAACCCTAAAATGCAAACTATTTTGAAAATCCAGAAGGAAAAAATTGTACGAGTATTCTCACCTTCTAGTACGAGTATTCTCACATACCTATATGAATGCACAAAGAAACTCGTATGGTATTGTAAAGGTACTCGTACGAGATTCTGAAACAAATCCGGCTAGAGACCTGTGAGATTAAAGGTTTTGATGATGAGAGAGGCCAAAAATGAGATTTCAAGCCCCACAGTGCACGCCAAAATGTTGTGTGTGAAGTAGGGTACCTGCAACTGAAACACAAACACTCAATAGATCATCATAATCATGGTTATAAAATTGAAATCAAATGAAAGATAAACCATGACAAAGAGACCTATCACCTCCTAAAATATGCGAGTGTGGATTTTCTCTCAAATCTAAATAAGCAATCCCAGTGACTTGACTACACCAAGGCAGAGGATTTAAAATGATATGATGTTCAAGCTAGATGAATGTATGATTAAACTAGATTGATCCAAGAACCTAATTAGGCTAATGATATGCATGGTTATGCTAAATGATGATGCAATTAAGCTAGATGAGAGATGAATTATGCTATATGATTCAATAATTGTGCTAGAATGTGATCAAGTTAAGCTAGATCTAAGATGCAATTGCCTATAATAACAATGATTAAATGATATGAAAGAAATGGATATGCCTATAATAACAATGCTTGAGATGAAAATGAGATGGGATCCTTTGTGCTCCAAAATGGGGGATATTTATAGGATTTCCAAGGTCAGGGGTGAGGTGGCAGGAATCAACGGTCAAGATTGAGTCTGAAGATATCAATTGTTGAATTGGAGGAGATTGGAGAAGAGGTTGGAGGGAGGGACACTTGTCATCTCTATGGTGACAACTATCAAGGAGCCTTGGTAATAAGAGGGCAAGTGTCCAAGGGAGGAGATATATGGCATAAGTATCATATCCAACCCATAGGAGGTTAGGATAAGGAGGTTAGGATGTGCAAGATAGGATAGGGTTAGCTAAACCCAGGATTAGGTGGAATGGGTTAGGTTAGGGGATGGTCAGGCTAGGTGGTTAGAAGTTAGGAGGCATGTGGAGAACTTGAATTTAAAAATTCAAATAATAGGAAAAGGCTAATTAACTTTCAACACCTCATAAATTGATTTGTTTTAATTAATTAGGGGATTCTAAGAAATGAATTAAATGGGGAGAGGATTAATTAATTCAGACTAATTAATCAAAGGGGACTATTGAGATGAACCTATTAAATAAATCCTTAGATTTGTTAATAAGCAGGTGAATGGGGAATTTAAATAAATTGCTAATGAATTTAATTAAATTGAGAAGGGGGATTAATTAAATAATTGCTTATTTAATTAATTATCTTCAGACCATTTTTAGGTGTATATAGAAGCAATGAATTGAAATTTGTTAAAAATTGAGACAATGAAACCATTGAAACTGTGAAACCCTTCAAACCATTGAAGGCATTCAAACCCTCAATGCCACAAACCCTAAAACTCACAAAGACTCAAACATTCAAATATTCACATGAACCATTGAAACTGAGAAACCAAGAAACCCTCAAAAATTCTAACATTGAATAAATTCAAACATTTGCACCATTGAAACAGTCAACAAATTTAATTATTTGCATCATTGAATAATTTAAATCATTGGGGACCTCAAAATATTGAAACTATTCAAACATAGCAACTATTGAAACTATTGAAACATGACAAGTATTGAAACTATTGTAACTTGAGAACATTGAAAGTATTGAAACATGACAACTATTGAAACATGACAACCATTAGTGAGTTCATTGAAAGAATAACAGTAAAAATATGTTGACAACTAACTTGCAATCAACCAAATAAACTTATATTTAATTGAGTGTAAACACTCAGACATGTAACCATTCAAGCATTGAAGCAATGAATTGAAATTTGTTAAAAATTGAGACAATGAAACCATTGAAAGAGTAAAACCCTTCGAACCATTGGAAGCATTCAAACCCTCGAACCCTCAAACCCACAAACCCTGAAAATCACAAAGACTCAAACATTAGAATATTCAAATATACACTTGAACCATTGAAACCAAGAAACCCTCAAAAATTCTAACATTCGACAAATTCAAACATTTGCACCATTGAAACATTTGACAAATTTAATTATTTGCACCATTGAAACCCTAATCAATTTCTTGAAAAGTAAAACAGTGAAACCCTTGGAAACCAAAGGAATTGAACTCTCCAAAGCGTTCGAACATTGAAACCATGTAACAAACGAAACCCTGAAAACCCTATACCCTCAACCATTCGAGCATTGAAACCATTAAAATAGTGAGTGAATTCAAAAGCCTTTGAGTAATTGGAACATTGAAACATTTGAAACACTGAAACTCTTGAACATTCAATCAATGAAATCTTGGAAACTGAAGGCATTGAATTCTCCAAAGCATTTGAGAATTGACACCAAGTAACAAAGGAAACCCCAAAAAACCCTATACCCTCAACCATTCGAGCATTTAAACCATTAAAACAGTGAGTGAATTAAAAATCCTTTGAGAAATTGGAACATTGAAACATTTGAAACATTTGAAACCCTTGAAACATTTCGATAGATGGACCTACGAGACCCTGAAAAACCTGGATAAGAAAGGGATAAAAATGGATGAAAAGAGGGAGGATGAAAAGAAAGAGCGGATTAATTGGAAGCAGGAAATGGAGAATAAGGTAAAATCGTTGGAAGAGGGAAAAGAAGCAATAGAAAATCTGATGGGAGTTATCCCAAGTATCCTCTCTGCTGTCACTAAAAACTAGGAGGACATCGCCAAGCTCGTTGATCATACCTACACTCCTAAACTGGTCGTGGATCTTGACCTAGAGGAAGAGACCATCCAAACTGGAAGCGGTGATGCTACTCCGGTGGGTGGTACTGCGAAGAGAACCAGGGCCAGTATCAAGAAAGTTGTGGCTGCTTCAACAAAGGATCCCCCTAACTTCAAAGACAACATCAAAGAGTTGTATGAAATCAGCAACACCCTGGCTAAAGCCTTGTAAAAAATCTGAATGCTGGAAGGCTTGCTGGCTTTATGGGGCTTTTTTGGGTTTTCTTTAGTTTTCCATTGGTTTTTTGTGGATTCTGTTCTTTTTTGTTTCTCGTAGCTTTGTTGTTTAAGTTCTACTTGTAAAGGGTTTCGGGGCCCCTTCAAAACTTGCTTTTTCCTTAATCAAAACATTTGAAACCCTTGAACATTCAATCAATGAAACCCTTCCAACTGAAAACCATTGAACTCTGCAAAGCATTGTAATAATTCAAACATATATAAATTCAAATCCTCGAACCATCAAACTCTCAAACAAAATTCAGTTCGACATCAATTAGAAGCCATCAATACAAACAATGATGCAATAAATGTAAACCCGTCTTCTTGCAGCAATGAGCAAAACAAGAAATAGCGGACCTTGGAAAAAGGATTATGATTCCCTTTTGGAATGTAATTATGTTGAAGAACACATCATGTTGTACTCAGAAACACAAAGACTTGCGGAAAGACAAAGAATGAGAAAAAAATAACCGAAATAGCAAAGGGAAGTAGCCTTCAAACAAAAAACCGAAATTGACAAATTCCTTAGTGAGGACATTTCCTCACTTGGGTCAAAGGGGGAGTTATCGTTGGTTTTCCACAACCACCGCAATTCATCCTCATCATAGCTGAACCCTACAAAAACCAAATGAAACGACAAATAGTAGAAGGAGGGTAAAAAAATTGAGCAAAGTCCAGAATTCGAAGCAAAAAAACAAATCCTTTACCTAACCGAAGGTGCGCACGTTTTGGGTCCTTGCCGATTTGGTTGCATACTATGGCGAATAGGAGGTGAGGTGATGGAAACCCTTTAGTGGAGAAAGCACGTGAAATGCGAGGAGACGAATGCCATGAATGCCTCTCTACTCTAAAAATGTGATGGGGCAGCTGGACATAGGGTGAGTGGACGCGGAGTTAATGCGGCAGGTTGCAAAGTTTAAAAGTGGCAGCATCATTTTTGGAGGGAGAGCTCAGTGAAATGGGTTTTCATCCCAAAATTTACCATGCGTAAACCGCATTCAAGACTGGTAGAAAATATCGACAGGAAATGGGGTGGGTCCACCAACGTTCCGGTCAGGGGTACAAAATGACACTATTTCACTACCTCAGAGCAATACGCATCGGACACGTGGCAAATCAAATGATTGGACTTCCACCTCACAATTTTGAGTTGCCAACTCATCTTCTGAGCTAGCTGAGGGTCAAACTTGGTCTCTAGGTCCACGTGGTGTGCCATGTGGACCCTCAAAGTTAGGGTGTGCATGTATTGGCGCCTCTCCCCTAGTAGAAAAATTATCGACGTGAGGAACAATTTGTAGCTATCGTCCTTACCCATTACATCCGTAACAAATAGAGTAGACTATAAAGATGATTTGTTCATGTTCTTAATCGAGAGAAGTAATTATAATAATTCAAAATCACTAAATTGAGAAGATAGTAGGGTATGTGCACAAAGATAGTGGTCAGAAAAATGGACATCACCCAAAAAAAAACATGAAAAAACAAGCAGCGCATACGCGGTTATAAAATTTGAAATCACCCCCTACACACTTAGGTTCGTTGTTATCGAACCTAAAAAAGGTAGCGCGTACACGTTGCTTTTAGGAAAGTGAGCGCGTACGTGCTCATAAGCCCTAAAGAACCGCGTACATGGTAACTATCAAAAAAAGTTTTTTAAAAAAAAACTGGGTCTTATTTTCCTGTGACCACGACATTTTTTCCTCCATTTCCTCCATGAAACCGTGAACAGGATACCTCATTTCTCCTCCAGACGCTATGGATCAAGGTTAGTTTTTCTTAATTTTTGTCTTTCTTTCCCATTTATTCAATTTGTTTTACGTTTTGAATTTAATTTTGATTAGGTTTTTTTATTTTTTGTTTCAAAAACCAGATTCTGATAATCCACAACAAGAAAAACAAAATACACCTCCTAGAAACCCTGAAGAAAACCCACAAGATACACCTCCAGTTCCTCCTTTTGACCGCACACCTGAAACATAGGAGCAATTGATTAATCAGTTAGGGCAAAACACGTCTAAAATAAATAGACTGATTAATAAATTGAAAACATCTGAGCTTGAGCATCATAAATCCCTCGCCACTAGCCTACAAACATTCTCTAGTGGTGCCACAACCATTTACACATAAATTACAAAATGAGGAAACTTTAGAGATAGGTGTCGTCAATACTATGATGATGGGCTATCATGCAAGGGAGTGTAAAACAAAAATATTAGTAAACAACAAATATGTGCCCTTTTTCTTGATCCTAAAACTGGTGAGTCATTACCTCTTAATGCAAAGAGGTTTCCCATACATTGGTGTACCAATGTGTAGATGAAGAATCTTTTTTGGTAGAGGCGGTGGATGGTCTTTGATGATCCACCTTGTAATAATTATGAGGTACCATTGTATTTTTTGAGAAAAGTATATTGTGAGTTTGTCCTCAATGTGCAGCCAAACTATTTTGACATGAGAGAGTTGCATGGTAGAGGTGGTGGCTTTGCCCAAGATAGACCTGGATCCCGTAGGCGAGTAGCCCCAGAGAGTCGTTGCCCCCTAGCACCCAAATACAAGGTGCATTAGGTTGTCTCAATAGAGCTAAAAGAGTTTATGGAGCTATAGAATCTTCAGGCGGCCACAACATTGACTGGTGCCATCATCCAGCATGGGACGTCATTAGCACACCCTCTTGTACTGGATGATGAGCGATTAGTTGCTCCAGGTGGTAACAAAGAGCCAATTCAACATATGTGTGTCAGTTGCTCAGGGATATGCTCAAGGATGGATGATGTGGCCGATGCATATGGATCCACATCTCATTCATGCATGATTTGCAGGAGTAGATGGCAAGCCCACACAGCTAAGGATTTGGCGCTGACAGGGGAGTTAATGGACATGGTGTTTGCCCATCAGCGACAGACACAGGTGTGTTGATTTAAGTTCATAGAATTTTATTTATCAATCACTTTAAATTTGTAATTACATAAATGATTTTTAATTTATATATCGTTTTAAATTAAGACGAATAATATGTATTTCAGGATGCAACAGTAGTATCCCATACTCCTCCTGCAGTTACTACAACTGCAACTTCGATGCATGAGGTATAAATTTTGTAACATGTTAAAATAGAATAGTACACTTTGAATTCAAAAAAATTACAAGATATACTAACTATCTTTAATGCTTGGTCCAATTTTTGGTTTGTAGGTGTTGATAGGGGACCAAATGTCCCAGATTGATGACATCACACTCTCAGTAGTCGATTTTGGCCTACAATACTATACGGTATCATATTTTATACAACCCTTTTTATGTATTGTTTTGATGGAGTATGCAAGTCATTTCATTTTAGATTTTTTAAATTATGTTCAATATATTATTTGTACTATATATCTCATGTTAATTTTGTTTTTTTAGGGTACCCCCTCCGCATCTAGGCCTCATCCTAAGAAAAATATTTCCTCAAAGATGCCAAAATGTGGGAAGAAGGTAATTGAACACATTTTTTAGTTGTACAATTGTTTGAAAATGTTGAAATCAAGTCTTAGTTGGGGTTTATAGATTGATTAGTGTTTTTTGTCTATTTTACATGTACAACGACCATTGAGCTATGTGGATTTGTTGAATGCACCTAATTCGCCTATGGATCAAGAGAGGGTGGAGGTATGTATCTCTACTTTATTTTCTTGATTTCATGATTACATGCACGTGTACATGTGAACTTGTGATAAATTATAATCTTATAATTTTTTCATACAGGAAATATACATAGCTACTTCATCAATGATGAGCCCTCCTCCGTGCATTGGAGAAGCATCTCAGGATCCGATACACTTTTGTTTGATATATTACATTAATTGTTTTTAACCTACAATACTTATCATTTTATTAATTGTATTTAATCATTGATCATTTTTTGTATAGGTAATAGCGACAGTTTCTCCATCAATGGTGAGCCATCCTTAGTCCATTGGAGAAGCATCTCAGGTAGTGGTACATCATTGTTCTCTATATTATAGCTTTTAAGTGTTTTTTATATATTTATGTTAGTACATTGTATTAATTATACACTTAATCTACAATAGACCCTTTTGCGGTTCGGCCATAACGTGGATCCTTTTAAATTTATCTTCAAGAAATCTCCTAAGAGTGACAAGGAGAGGAGAGTGAAGACATTAGCTCAGAGATCAGTTGATGAGGTAATCTACATTTCAATTGCAAAGGAATTATAGTTAAATGCATAGTTATGTTGTTAATTGTGAACTATTTTCTACAAAATAATTCTAACTTGGCTTTTGAATTGTGGTTTTGCAGCCATCTATAGAGCCGTGTACTACATCGAAGAGGCTCGATTTTGATGATCCACCACAAGTTTAGGATCATATAGTGTTATTTATGGTCATAGAATGACCAATACATGTAGATATATTCTACATTTTTATTGTATATCGATTTGGACATGGAATATGCCACATTTTTGTAATACTTGTATTGACTTGGCAGACACGCCTTTTTTTGATATATATATATAAATGTTGATATTCGATCCAATAAATGTGTACTAAGTTCATTATTGTGTATTCATTGTATTTCATGGCTATCCTTTTATAAAGTTAATTGATCATTTGCCCATGTAATCAACAATATGAATATAAACAACAAAAATCTATGATATAAAACATTGCAATCATGGAATATGATTTGATAAAATTTCTAAAATGTCAAATTAACCCCACAAAAATCCTTGTATTTGGTGGCTTCCCTTTTATAAATTTAAATGAATATTTGCCTATGTAATCTACAATATGAATATAAACAACAAAAATCGACAATATGAATATAAACAACAATATGTGTGTGGTGCAAGAGCACCCTCACGCTCGCAATGGTCAAATTTTGGTTCTCATGTAAACAAAACGACATCATGAATGCATCCGAGTGGGCAGGTTTATGCTAGGCATGCTCCACTAGTGCATCCCAAAGCGCTAAAACATTGAGAGTCACACCCTACCAATGCGATCTCTCAAGTACCTTGAGTCCAAAAAATTGTCAAACTTTGACGAACTGTTTCTTCCAATCCAAGACACATATAACCGATCCGTTTGAACCTGTGGGGTCATGTGAGGCTCCTCTATAATGGCCTATATCATTTTTTGATGACTCGGAGCCATTTTCAATTGGTAGCATTTTTTCGTCTGCTGCAAAAACCGTTAGTTGCATGCAATGCAAAGTTGCAAGATACGATATAATTGATTTGGTTCTTCATGTGCACAAACTGACATCACGAGCGCATCTAGGTTGGCAAGTTTATGCTAGGAATTCTCCTCTTGTGCATCCCAAATTGTCGGAATGTCGAGAGTCATACCCTACCAGCGCGATCTCTCAAGTGCCCTGAGTCCAAAACATTGTCAAACTTTGACGTACTATTTCTTCCAATTCAGGACATATATGACCAATCCGTTTGAACATGTGGGGTCGCATGAGGATCCTCTACAATGTCCTATCTTGGTTTTTTATGACTCGAAGACATTTTCAATTGGTAGCATTTTTTTGCCTGCTACAAAAATCGTCAATTGCATGCAATGAAAAGTTGCAAGATCGGATAGAATTGATTCGGTTTGTTGTATGCACAAACCAACATCACGAGCGCATCTGGGTGGGTAGGTTTACACTAGGCATGCTCCTCTTGTGCATCCCAAAGCACCGGAATGTCGAGAGTCATACCCTACCGACGCGATCTCTCAAGTGCCCCAAGTCCAAAAAATTGTCAAACTTTGACGGATTGTTTCTTCCAATCCAAGACACATATTACCAATTTGTTTGAACCTATGGGGTCACATGAGGCTCCTCTATAATTTCCTATCTCTATTTTTGATGACTCAGAGCTATTTTCAATTGGTAGCATTTTTCGCTTGCTACAAAAACTATCAGTTGCATGCAATGCAAAGTTGCAAGATAGGCTAGAATTAATTTGGTTCGTCGTGTGCAAAAACCAACATCACGAGCATGTCTAGGTGGGTAGGTTTATGCTAGGCATGCTCCTCTCGTGCATCCTAAAGAGTCAAAACGTTGAGTCATACCCTATCAGCGCGATCTCTCAAGTGCCTTGAGTCCAAAAAATTGTCAAACTTTGACAAACTGTTTCTTCCAATCCAAGACACATATGACCAATTTGTTTGAACCCATGGGTGTTGAACAAAATGTGCCACTGAGAGGGGGCGTGAATCAATGGTTCCTAAATTCTTTTCCCTTTTAAAGAAACCTTAGAATATTGTTTGTTAACCTGAACACTAAACAATCAAACCAATAAAGCAAATGAGGAAACCAAAGAAGACAAACACATAGATGTTACTAATTATCTAGTTGCCATTAGTTTTTATATTCAAAGTCATACTATTTACTCTAGTCGGTTAGCACTACCAAATCATGCAGTCGGTATACACAGAGAAGTCGGTATGCACAGTCTAGTCAGTTACAGAGGAAAGCAATCACAGAACGTAGTATACACCGAGTTGTCTACCGAGTATCTTTTTATGACTACCGAGCAGTAAAGATGACACACTGATTGAAACGTGTTACTAGATACATTGAACCTAGACATGCACATGAAAATGTGTTACAAGATCGAGGGCACATCTAACCGTTATTACATTAGAAATTGCACCAGAAGATTGTGTATGATTTTGAGATCAATCTAACCAATGAAATATTTTGTTTAGTTATTCATTCGAGGAATCATGTTTGTAAGATCAAAGCAATGAATTAGATCACCGTCTTAAGAGATCTATTTATACAACATGAGTTAGGGTGTATATGTGTGTGAAAGAAGACTATTACAAAGACACAGAGGTCACCGAGAAGGTTTTTAGAGAACAGTCGAAGAACAGAGTAAACAGAAGGATTTACCGAGTTACTATATGGGTTACCAAGGTATGCTATAAGCAAGGTAATCTATTCTGAGCACATAGAATCTGCTATAACATTTCAGATGTAAAGTTGCAGATATTTGTAATGATTTTATTGTAATATTGTGAAGTTGAAAGAGAAACCTTTAACAAGGTAAAAGACTCTAATCAAGTCTATAAATTGTAAAACCTCTAACCAGATGCAACATTCAAAATAAATGTTGTAAAATCCTTTAGCAAGGTAGATCTAACGGATCTTGTTACTCCTAATAGGGTAAGCTATCAGAAATAGCTGAAATGTAGCTCTAACCGAGCACTCTTTATTATTGCAGTAGTGAAGTTGTGGGTGCCATCCCCACCACAGTTTTTCTCTCTAACCAAGAGTTTCTACGTAACCAAAATATATGTGTTATGGAGTGAATCATGTATGATTGTTATCTATTTGCTTTTACTTTATTTTATGTTACTGCACTATTCTGTTTATGCATAACAGTAAAGTTATTATTCAAGAAATGTTTTTCAGTACTGATTCACCCCTCACCTCTCAGTACATTGGCTTTCCATATTGGGCCTAACAATTGGTATCAGAGCTTGAATCTTGAAAAAGGGTTTAACTACCTAAAGAGAAAGATCTTGTCAATGGAAGGCTATAAACAATCTCAGAGGATTGTATATCTGCAAGAAGAGCTGGATCATGCTAATCAAGTGATTGCAGACATGCAAAGGCAAATACAAAAATCTCTGAAAGTAAGAAGAAGATTATCTGATGACTTGCAGGATTCTCAAGAGTTAGTGGAACAAATTGAGACATCATCTGAAAATAGTATATCTGAAGAGACTGAAGAAATGATTGGAGTATTGAAAGAAAAGAACAAAGCATTGTCTGATCAACTAAAAGCAATGAAAAGAGAACAAGAACATTTCAGTACACAGATGACTGAAAATCTAGATGCATTGAGGACAACCGAGGATAAAGCAAGAGATCTACAAAGAGAGAAACAACAACTTGAAGTCTTAGTATCTAATAAGAATGTTGAAATCATAAGGTTGACTAGGATTCAACAAAATATGACAGATCAACTATGTTATGCACATCATGAAGCAATTCTGAAGAATGATGAGAATCAAGCATTAAAACTTGAAGTATTAAGGTTGACCGATGAACTTGAAACAGAGAAGAAATCCAAAGAAACACTGAAGAAGAGTTATGAAGCATCAAAGATGTTGGATGAGCAACTGAATACAAGAAGACCCAACAAAGATGCAGGACTCAGTTACAAAGGAAAAGACTCTACCGAGAAAGGAATTCATACTACCGAGAGAGGAGAATCATCAAAGCAAGCTGGAAACAGGAACAACATCAAAAGGAAGAAGCCTATTTGCTACTACCGTGGAAATCAAGGTCATACTACCAACATGTGCCAAATCAGAAAAGGTAAGCAATCGAATATCACTAAGTCCAATAATTATTGTTACAATTGCAATAAATATGGTCACACATCTAATCAATGTAGGACAAAGTCTGTTAACAACTATCAGAAAGAAAAATCCAAAGGGTTTTGTAGAAACTGCAATAGATATGAACATAGTACTGAGAAGTGTTGGCTTAAGCAAAAGAACCACATGTGGTCTGCACACCGAGCAAACACTAGAGGTTACCGAACTCACACAAATCCTTACCGACAATATGCAGCAGTACCATGGGATTACAACACAAGGATATGGTGTGAATGTTGTGGAAGATATGGAAATATTAGTACCAACTGTATAAGGTTTGGAATGAACAACCGAAGATCATGGAGAAATCCTGGTATGCCATGTTTTCATTGTCACAAAGTTGGACATTTAGCTGGAGATTGCAGAGATCAACCTAGAGGAGACATTGAAGAAATAAAAGAAAAATTAAAGATGATTTAGAAAAAGAAAGAAATTGTGTCAAATGAAGAAAGCACCTTACCTACTGAGTTAGGTGCACCTATTCCAAATTAATCATAAAAAGGTATGAAGGGACTGCATTCTCTGAAGGTTAAAATCATAACAATTCCTATTCTATTTTGTACAAAGTTCTAAATCTGCATAGTAAAGATGCATGAGTAAGTTTGAAATTCTATAAAAAATACTTTATAGGAAACCTATCAAGTCGGTGAATACAGGAATCCTGTCAAGTCGGTAAATGAAGGAAATTTGGTTACTCGATTAAAACAAAAAGTAAACCGGTTAAAGGTAAATCGGGTGCATTTAATGTTTTGACCTAACCCGCACAGAGCCCGATAAGGTATTTTATGTATTTAAAAGCATTTTCACGGTCATTTACATTCACCAAGTTTTTGGAAGAGAAGAGCAGAGCGAATCAAGGCGATCAAACTTCATTCAAAGCAAATTTCAAGGTATTTACATCAAATCTCATCGCATTGTCAAGCTAGTTTACCGATCTTATCAAATTGCTATTATCTGTCGAGTGTGAAGCATCTGTCGTTTGTAAACCGTCAAACCCTAAGGATAGTTTGCTAAGTTTTTACTTGAAATCTACAATGGTGCCCAAGATCCAAGATCCCACAGTTGTCAAGAATGTGGAGAAACCCTCACTGAAATACACTTTGACTCCTAAAGTCGCCATTGAACCGAATGACAAAACCGCCTTTTCACTCATCCCAGATCGAGTCTTGTTAGTTGAAGATGCTAGATTCTTCACCAAATGTCGTGTTGAAGAACTCGGTCATGTTGAGATTAGAGACACCTATGATGAATTATGTACCGATGGTGTATTAAACAACATGTATGAACACATCAGAATCAAGGGATTGACTGAAGCCCTAACCTACCCTTGTGTGTTCAAGCCCCAATGGGTTAAGTTTGTTTTGAGCAGAGTTCATGATGATTTCATGTAGCTAGGAGAGAAACCATTCAAAATCACCAAGGAAATCATTCATGTGATCACCGGTTATCCTATCTATGATCATGCACGAGCTTAGAAGATGATATCACAGAAGGAGTTAATCAGTTTAACCGGGGTAGAATCTGATTACAGAGGATTGAAACTGAACAATGTCACTGATTCAGAACTTAAGTTTTCTATTAGAGTAATCGGTTACTGTTTCTTCCAATCAGTAAGGGAAAATAGTGTACCATGTGCCGCAGTTGACTTAGCCTATAAAATTGTGAAAAAGGGAATGAAAGTTGACTTATGTGAAGTGCTATTGAAGAACTTGTTTGAGAATTTGAACACAATAAGGAAGCCAAAGAAAAACAACTCGGCAAATACACTGAAGTTTGGTTCACTTCTTGTATGCATGTTTTTCTACTTTGAGAAATTCTTTCCATCAGTCGGTAAAGTAGTTTGGGAGCTACACCGACCAATCACCCATCAAATTAATGACTTTATCAAGAAATTGGGAGATAATTTCAATAATATAATGGATGACTACTTCAACAAATTTCAAGAGAAGATGCACAATAGGTACTGGATTCCACCCCAGCTGGTAGAGAAATATAAGGATGATATATGCTTTGAGGTAGACACTGATTACTGCTATGTGAATGTTGTGGAACCGAGGACTCAATCTTTGCCACCAATGGGTTATGAGATTGACTTTGATATCACACAACAGCAAATTGATGCATATCTCACATTACCAAGGCATGCTACCGAGCTAAGATATGGAACTTATGAAGAAGTTAAGGAAAAGGTAAAAATGAGCATTGTAGTACCCAAGGCTACAAAGATGATAAAGGTTTTATCTGAGAAATTTGGTGAATAATCCTCCTCTACACCTATCAAAGGCACTCTTGTCATCACCGAAGAGGAATCAAAAGCTCAAGAGGCAGCAATAACATTGAGCACCGAATTTCCTAAGGGTAAAGTGTTGAAAAGAAAGAAACTGGACACTTCAAAGGCCCTACTGACTCCACCAACAAAGAGACCTAACACTAGAGCATCAGCTGCATCACCAAGTAAGAGACAAAAGAGTGTTACTACTCCCAAGGTAACCAAGACCTACAAGAAATCTACTTGGAGACTCATTCTGGCAAAAGAGTCTAGTGATACAGAATCCGATGATGCAAACAAATTTCAAATTGTAAAAAGCAAGAATGTAAATATTCATACTATTGAAAACTTATGTGCCAATCTAAAAGAATGTGGTGGATTTGCAGGATTTAGACATGTCAAGTATGAGACTAGGAATAATGATGAGAAGAGACAAATTGAAGAAGTTGTTATTTGCACACTTCTAAAGTTTCGGCTAGCTCCATTAGAACTAGTAAAGTCACTTCCAAATGAACTTTACTTGCATATTGATAATAGGTGGAAATATACAATGGAATCAGAGAAACAAATTACAGAAAGAAGTCTAGTCCATCTATTTCCTGATATGTCTGTAGCAGAAATAAAGGAACACTTGACAACCTACCATTCAAAATTTCTTGTCAAGCAGAGAGCCTTAAAACTGATGAATGGGCTATATATTGATGTAGAAAATGAGACAAAAGCAAAATGGCAGGAAATATTCAAAACTAAGGATGTTGGTGAACAATCTCAAGTTGAAATTATTGATGTCACCGAACAAGATCCTGATGTCACCGAGCAAGGTCCTGATGCTACCAAGCAAGACCCGACTGACACTATTCAAATTGATGAAGATGTCATGGATGTAGAAGCACAGGAGCAGGAAATGATCAAAGGCACCACATATGCAAAACTTGTATCTAGTGAATCCATTTTAGAACAAGTTCAACCTTACCCACCAATCAATCAACCTGTCTCTACCGAAGCTCCTCAGGATACAACACAAGGCACCGAAGGTCACCAGTCTAAAGCAGCAGAAGGTACAACTCAAGAAAAGACCTCTCAAGCACCCTCGAGCACCGAAAATGTAGCAGCTGAGACACCGAAAGACACCACAATAGCTACAGGAACCAACCAAAGTGTTGCCTCTACCGAGCAATCTACCGAAGGTCATCAAGCCTTTCAAGCTATTGTCTTGGTCCAACTGACCAAAGGTAAAGAGAAGAAGGTGAAAAAGCATAGTTTCAAAGTTGATTTATCTAAACCAATAGTGTTACCCAATGTGGATATCTCAAAATTAAAGGGGCAAGCACTTATTGATTTCGATGAACTATGCAAAGCAAAGGCCGAACAAGAAAAATAGATGGTCATTCAAAAGAAGAATAAAGTACTTCAGAAGGTGAAGACACTGCTGATAGATAGGCTACCATCAGCTACAATGTCAACTGATGTAGCCATCCATATTCAACTGGATGAACTCCTTAATCAAATAGAAACATCTGGACTTGATGCATCTGAGTACTTGAGCAAGCTAAAAGACAAGGAGCTTACTGCAAAAATGATAGAAGAGGTACAAAAAGCTCTACCTATTGGGAAAGTCAAGCTTGTCAAATTCATTGCTAAGTTGTCCCCTCAACTCAAGCATATTCTTTATTTATTTTAGAAACTTTGCACATTTTCTATATTCATTAAAGATATCAAGAATAAAACTGATGCAATTGAGAAAGAGATCACCAATCTCTCAAATAAGTTGACCACTGAGCCCAATTCAGTTCAAAATTTTTATACAAAGCTTCAAAGCTCATGGCTCAACAACTGGAACTAAGAAATGAAGAGCATAAGATCAGGATGGATATAATGACCCTCCAGACATTATTCCTTCCTCATCTTTCATCAGTTCAAGAACAGATTAACCAAGCTACACGCCTATCTACTACACAAGAGGGAAGCAGTCTTGATGGCTTAATATCCCTATTGGCTGATATTCAAGCACAAACTTCTTTAATGGAAAGTGTAAAGGATGCACTCTCTGTCGCTCTCACCGAAGCCCAGAAGAAGTATAAATCTATTTTTGATCAGTTACCACCCCCGGATGGAAATTAAGTTTTTGATGTTTGTTAAAAAGAGGGAGTGATACTATATAAGGGAAGCAATATAATATATTGAGGGAGTGATACAGTTTTGGTGATATAGTTTTGATACAATATTCAGAGTATTGTATACAGAGGGAGTATACCGAGCAGAGTATGTAGAGTATCCAAGGACAGTAAGCAGAGCACACAAGCACAGAACCGAGCATGCAAAATCAGAGTTTTGTACAATATAATGATAAGGGGAGTATATCTGAATATACTATTTCATTGGCTATTGTATATACTATGTATGCATAGTCTAGTTGGTTACAGAGGAAAGCAGTCACAGAACGCAGTATACACCGAGCTATCTACCGAGTATCTTTTTATGACTACCGACACATAACACACAACTCAAGAAAACTAGATAAACTCATGACTTGCATACCAGACATAGGTAACTGATGAACGACTGACAATGCTCACTATTGAGCTTGGCTAGGGGTAAAATGTAGGGTCTTACGACCATCTCATCTACTTCCATCGAACCAATAAGGCATGCTCAGACCTATGAAGCCAGGTGGAGATGATACCTCGTACCTTCACGGTACTAGTACCTACAATCTCCTGCAGCAATGAACCACATGTGCATATATATACAACCACCTTAGACACACCAGTGAAGGAGAATTGTGACGTTCCTTGTCTCACCGAAATGAGTGAAGGAAAACCATCTCCTCTCACTCCATACACTCATAAACATGAAACATGCATATAGCGCAACTCACGTATACAATAAATGTGTTAGTCCAGGGTTAGTAACACATAAATCAAATTAACATCTAATCATACATAAGAATTAATGTGTAATCAACATTCACCGATACACACATCAAGCATAAAACTTGAATATAACATCACAAAATGGTATATCAACCAACCAAGTAAGCCACTAAAAAGTCAACCAAGGTCAAATTGAGTTTAAAAAGTCAGATCAGGGGAGGGGTACTACACTTCTCCTCAAGCATCAATCTTTTTTGTCTCGAGCTCCTTTATTTATAATCTCGGATTCCCGCCAAGAACGCATTCAATCAATATCATGTTAGATTTTTCCTTCTCCAACTCAATCTAAATCTGATATGATTTAAAATGCTTTTCCAAGGATAAGATCTTCATGACATCGATCAATCACCAATAAAGCTTTGCATTCCAATGTGTGTTTTCTAAATCTGGAGGTCTGCACCATGCTTTTCTACTTTTCTCTGTCATTTACCATTAATGGCTTTGTTGTTTCCTTCACCAAATAGGTACGAAGATCAAATCTTCTCGCAGGATCAGTTTAGGTGCTTTTCCAGCTTGCCTTCCTCGAGCCGCAATCCTCTAGCATCCTCTATGACTTGTGGGTTCCTCATAAAAGCCAACCTGCTTGCTGATTTGTTACATTGATGCACACTCCACCGACCTGTGCAATACCTCCACCTGGCATCTAGTTGTCATGCTCGTCGACACCCACCTTTGTTTGGATTCCTATGTCGGTTTGATACACTTTTTCGACCACGATTAACTACCAGTATGACCATCAAACATCCTCTTTGTTTTGTTCACTAGTTGTTGTGCCTTCATAACAAACAAACAACCTTCATCCTAGTTTATGCCTTACCGGTAAGCCTTCTTTACCAGTAGATGACACAAGTCATATTTACCGGTAGCCTTCCTTATGTCTTTCTCTTCTTATATCGGCCACCATTTCTTACTTACTAGTGACTTGGCCAAACCGGTTGACATCGATGACAACTTAATGCCAATAATGTCAACAATCTCCCCCTTTGGTATTGATGTCAACTTACTGCAAGACACTTCATACTGGTACATTTCTCCCCATTTGACACAATGACAAAGGGTATTGTACACCCCCCCTTTGATCCATACTGAGCTCCCCCTTAGACTTCTTCCAGTAGCCTCTTCTTCCTTTCCGGTAGACATTTATTTCTTTATCTTTGCCAGCTGATCTGCTAAACCCTCTTGACTCATCTCCACCAGTTTAATTATAAGAACATTTTGTAGCAAAGTGTTTAACTTTACCATAGTTGAAACATTTGAGTGGTAGCTTTCCTTTGTACTTGTCGGATCCTCTTTTGAGCTTTCTGACAAAGTTTTCTATCTTTGCATTAGTCTTCATTGGATCCTTTGTGAGCAGCTACTTCTTTTCCCTTCTAGGTGATGTTGAATGCTGCCTCTTTCCTTAAGGAATTATCACCGGTTGTTCTCATCTCATAGGCTGTTAGTGAGTCAAATAGCTCATCCATTGTAAATATCTTCAGATCCTTGGCTTCTTCTATGGCAGACACCTTTGTATCATACTTAGGTGTAAGGGACCTAAGTACCTTATTGACAAGGATCTCATCTGCAATTTCTTCCACAAGTCCTTTGATGGTATTCATAGTTTCATCAAATCTATGAAGATAGTCTACAATCTTTTCATCATCCTTCATCTTGATGCCTTCAAGTTGGCCCCTTAGTGCTTGCAGCTGGGCCTCTTTGGCTTTTGCATCTCCTTGAAATAACCTTTACATTTTATCCCAAGTCTCCTTGGCAGATGCACAATGCATGACCTTGACAAACTCATTATTAGACAACCCGCTTAAAATAGCATGTTTGGCCTTGGCATTATTCTCATACTCCTTTTTCTTTTTCATTAGATCAGAGCATGTAACTTCACATATCATCTTGGCTTCTTCTAACTGTAGTTTCAAGTCAGATATAACTTGATTGGATTAATTCAAGGATTGCTTCAAGAAACCTTGTTCATCTACTACAACAAGCTTGACCTTCTTGAGTTCTCTTCTTGTTTTACTCAGCTCCTCAAGAGCACTTATAAGCTCTCCTTCCAAATCCACTTTAGCCTCACAATTGAAATACTAAATTAAACAGATTTAGGGCACCAACCCAAGGAGCACCAAACCCTGCACCAAGCTCCAACTTGGTGATGCATATTGAAATACAATTTTGATACAGTTATAACTTCTTGTTGCAAATGAGTTTTGCAACTCTTGAATAAATAGGTTACTGTCAGGTGATAGTATTCTCTTATTTGTTGGATCTCACACTACCGGTTATGAAATCACTCTCTGTGACTCTTGGCCTCTCTTCTCTCTCTCTCTCTCTCTCTCTCTCTCTCTCTCTCTCTCTCTCTCTCTCTCTCTCTCTCTCTCTCTCTCTCTCTCTCTCACACACACACACACACACACACACTCACTCACAGCCTCACAACTCATTGTGTCACACTTGGATGTCACCTTGCTCATTCATACCTCACCGATTTGATCAGTTGTTGGACCTGCTACAATTATATCGATACTCAATCACTGCCGGTTAAACCCTCTCATCGGTTTGCTTGTTAATTCAATCTACAACTTTCTTAGAATAAATTCTAATGGAGATGATTCTTCTCTACACTCAAGCTCTCTTCACTCAAACCTCGCCGGTTTGATCAGTTGTTGGACCTACTACAGTTATATCGGTACTCAATTACTACCGGTTAAACCCTCTCACCGGTTTGCTTGTTAACTCAATCTACAACTTTCTTAGAATAAATTCTAATGGAGATGATTCTTCTCTACACTCAAGCTCTCTTCACTCTTCCTCTTCTCCTTAAGAATCAATCTTTTATGTCTTGAGCTCCTTTATTTATAATCTCGGATTCCCGCCAAGAACACATTCAATCAATGTCGTGCTATGTTTTGCCTTCTCCAAATCAATCTAAATCTGATCTGATTTGATCTGTTTTTCCAGGGATAAGATCTTCATGACATCAATCAATCACCAGCAAAGCTTCACATTCCAATGTGTGTTTTCTAAATCTGGAGGTTTGTACCATTCTTTTTTGCTTTTCCCTATCATTCACCATTAATGGATTTGTTGTTTCCTTCACCAAATAGGTACGAAGATCAAATCTTCTTGCAAGATCAGTTTAGTTGCTTTGCCAGCTTGCCTTCCTCAAGCCACAATCCTCTGGCATCCTTTGTGACTTGCGGGATCCTCATAAAATCTGACCTGCTTCCATATTTGTTACATCGATGCACACTCCACTGACCTATGCAATACCTCCACCTAGAATCCAGTTGTCATGCTCATCGACACCCTCCTTTGCTTGGATTCCTATGTCAGTTTGACATACTTTGTCGACCAAGGTTGACTACTAGTTTAGTTTATCTTATCGGTATGACCATTAAACATCCTCTTTGTTCTGTTCACCGGTTGTTGTTCCTTCATAACAAACAAACAATCTTCATCCTGGTTTATGCCTTACCGATAAGCCTTATTTATCGGTAGATGACACAAGTCAAATTTACTGGTAGCCTTCCTTCTATCTAGGTCTTCTTATAATGGTCACCATTTCTTACTTACTGGTGACTTGGCCAAATCGATTGACATCAATGACAACTTAATGCTAATATTGCTAGCAGTGGGGTCACGTGAGGCTCCTCTACAATGGCCTATCTTGATTTTTGATGACTTGAAGCCATTTTCAATTGGTAGCATTTTTTCGCCTGCTGCAAAATCGACAGTTGCATGCAATGCAAAGTTACAAGATAGGCTAGAATTGATTCGGTTTGTTGTGTGCACAAAATAACATCACGAGCGCATCTGGGTGGGCAAGTTTACGCTAGTCATGCTCCTCTCGTGCATCCCAAAGTGTCAAAACCAAGAGAGTCATACCCTACCGGCACGATCTCTTAAGTGCCCTGAGTCAAAAAAAATATCAATCTTTGACAAACTATTTCTTTCAATCCAGGACACATATGATCAATCCGTTTGAACCTATGGGGTTGAGTGAGGCTCCTCTACAATGGCCTATCTTAGTTTTTGATAAATCAGAGCCATTTTCTATTGGTAGCATTTTTTCGCCTGCTGCAAAAACCCTCAGTTGCATGCAATGCAAAGTTGCAAGAGAGGCTAGAATTGATTCAGTTCATTGTGTACACAAACCAATGTCACAAACGCATTCGAGTGGGCAGGTTTACGCTAGGCATGCTCCTCTCATGCATCCCAAAGCATAAGAACGTCAAGAGTCATACCTGATAATGACAATAATGACAATTTTTGCTCAAATTGTATCTAGACTCAATCTATGACTCCTATGACCCGATAATGACTCAAATAATTCTCCATGATTATACAAGAATCAAGAATTATCATGATTGACCATATCAATAATGGTCATGATTGACCTTATCAATAATGGTCATGATTGACCTTATCACATCACATAAACTCAAAACATAGTCACAAAACATAGACACAAAAAATAGTCACATATTATTCAAAAAATTACCTCTAAATATGATCAAATCAGCTCTTGGCTATTTGAATATACAAAAAAATGTCTTACAAATCATCTCATGGGCTTTTATACAAAATTTGGCATTACAATATGTGCGATTCATCTCATCGCCATTTTAATATACAAAATTTGGCATCTAAATATGTACAAATTAGCTCATTGCCATTTAAATATACAAAATTATGCCCCTAAACATGTAAAAATCAGCTCATGGGCATTTATATATACAAAAAATGAATATAGAACAATTCATCGATGATATATACAAAATTCTCAAAATCATTCTACTCTAAACCGTAGAATCAATCAAGTGAGCCTTCAGGATCGACTCTACCCTGTATTGTGTCAAGTATTGCCTTGTGGTCAAATTCATGAACTTTCCATAAAATCTTGTTATTAGGTCTACCACGATACTTCATCAAATGAATATTTGTTGTAACAAAAAGATTAGAGAAATGAAGAATATATCTGTGTGTTTCAAAGTCCTCGAACAACCAAACATCAGAATTCTTGATAGGGTATCTCCTAAGCCATGTTCATGTCACGACAACAAACCCTATTGGGTACTCAATACCCTCTCTGTCAATGATTGTGGTTGTCAATTTCTGTTTAGGCTTGCTACAATGACACAAATAGTAATTCATTCCTTCGTCATTGTTCTCTTTAGCAACAAATGCATACACATGACCTGCATTTTATAAAGTGATAATTAATACCAAAAATAAAGTGTGATGTACAACAAAATGAACCAAAAAGAATACTTGCAAAAAAATTAACTCAAAAAATCACCTGAATCCACTAGGTCAAATACATGGTCAAAATCCACTAATGTCTCCATCTGGCTCAATTGTAGTGCTTTGGGAATTTGATATGTATTAATGGGTACCAACGGTCTACAAGACCATTTGTAAACCCACTCTTGTGATTCACATTCTTCCCACAAACAATACATGCATGAAGAGCAAAAACATACCATTTGTCTCATATAAATTACTAGTGAACTTGCATTTGAAATCATAAATGAGTGCATGTCACTCGATCTTGCAACTGTACAACAATCTAGATAGTTTTTAATGTTAGATTCAATGATCAACCAAAAATATCTACAAACCATTGACGTACCTGGATTACCTGGACCCATCGTAGACTTAAAGCATTGCACAATTGTTTATGCATCTATCAACTCAGCACCACCTTCATACTTCCATTATTCTCTAGCTATGGCTCTTTTTAAACATGCTCCTACACCATCGTGCTCTCCCTTACCATGTCCAGCCTCATTGAAATTCCAAAAAATTTGTACACCGCTTGTCATATGCATCCTTGTCAACCAATAAAACATGCTTGCATTCTTGAATTGTGCGATGTAATTATCTGACCATATTAAGTGTTGGTTGTATTGTATGTTTCTTTCCTTTAAATTATCATAGAAAACTTTAAAGCATCCTTGTACAAACTTCGATGAATGAGTATGATAATCGCTTATGTAGAAGTGATACTCTCTTACAACCTTTCTATCCTCCTCTGTGCTATCATCTACATGCATGGATGTTATGTGTACAAAAATAGAAACTTGTGTAGAATGATAATACATAGATTGCACTTCATTTTGAAGTTGTACTGTATAATTTTCAGCAAAATCAATGATAGAGACAATAGTGTTGGTGTTATTACATTAGTTTAGATTTAATTAATAAAACTACCAGTGGTTGTGTTTTCAGTTGTGCAGTTACACAACCATTTGTTGTTTTGTATTGCCTATTTAAAGGCACACATTTAGAATGAATATGAGTATATGATAATATATTTTATCCTACAATAATATTTTTCATTTGTGCCATTCTCTGCAATCATGGTTTAGTTTTTTCTGTTCTATGTTGGCTCTACCATTTCAACTTGGTATCAGAGTGAAAACTTGTTTCTATGATCTATGGATAATGGAGGAATAAGATTGGGGTTGGTTTATGCATTTGTTGTGTTGCAGAGGAGACAAAGCGGCTACTGGGCATGACTTAGAAGAACTCTAGATGGCAGTGATATGATTTCAATGTTTGTAATGGTGAGAGAGGAACAATAAAAGGAAGGTGGAAGAGAAAATAGAGATATGATTCAAGTCCAAACGCCAAACTAGAATCTTGCAATCATGTTTCAAGAAAAGAGGTATGAAATGGACTATCTTTTTATAGGGTAACATCACAAATCTTTTGTTATCATTTTATTTGTCTTTGAGTGATAAAGATTATGGATAAAGTAGTTACAATTCCTAAATTCGAAGGGCATGAATTCCACACATGGAAAATTAAAAAAAAATTATCATTAATTGAGAAAGTTTTGTGGGAGATTGTGGATGGGACTGTAACAATGCCACAAGATGCAGACGCACCAACGAAGTGGATGACAAAAGATCATAGGGCCATGGCATTGATTGGTCTAGGTTTATCAGATGCATACTTGCATCATATTGATTTATCAAATACGTCAAAAACAATATAGGATGGGCTCAATGTCTTGTTTGGTTCTTAGGCTTCCAGTGCCAAGATGTCTATTAAGCAGAAATTGTTCGGGTTAAAGATGAATGGGGTGATAATATTATTCAGCATATAAGCATTTTTGGTTCTCTCCTTAATCAACTTGCAGGTATAAATGCTAATGTTGTTGATGACGATGCCAAGGCAATATTACTTAACAGTTTGCCTTCTAGTTTTGACCATATTGTCTTTACTCTAAACAAAATAAATCCTAGCTTGGAAACAATAATCTCTTATCTAATTGATGAAGGAAATAGAACTAATAAGAACTATCAACTTCCTGAAGAATGTGCTTTGGTTGCTAGGAATAAATCTAATGTTTCCAGTAGAAGAGAATTCAAATGCTTTTATTGTCAGAAAAATGGGCATGTGCAAATGAACTGTTTTCAACGGGCCAAAGATCTAATCGATGGAAAGTTAAAGAAAGATACATCTTTTGTTGCAATAGAAGGTGAGGCCAACTTTTGTGGATTCACAGTACATAAAAATGACTCATCTGATGGTGACAGTCCATTAGATGATATAGGGGTTGATACAAGATTTCTACTTTAGAGAATAGTGAATATTGATAGGAGGTTGGAGGCAACGGAGGCAGGAGGATATTTTATCATCTCACTTTAGCTTCAAGCTCAGAGATGATCATTGCATGAGAAGCAACCTATTTGTGTCCCTGTAAAGCTGAGGCTTGGTAGATTTGTCCCTAAAAAGGGGGCGCGATTTATCTGTGTTCCTGAAGAGAAGAGGGATCTTGGTAGTGTGATTGTCCCTTCTAGGAGCAAGGGGAGGGATATGATTGTGCAGGCATAGCGGCAGTGATCAAGTTTCCATAGCACTTGAGGAGGCATTAGACACACTCGAAGGAGATGTGGACTGGAATTTCAGAGGAAAGGCAAATCATGTGCAACACTAGAGGAGGCATTAAACACACTCAGAGGAGATGTGGAATTTCAGAGGAAATGTGTCTCATTGTACAGGGGAGGTGGGAAATTTTGTTCTTGTGTAGACAGTTCCAGGTTTTGTAGTCAAGATATCCACTGATGCAGTCAGTTCAGTGTTTCCTGGGCGAGTGAAGAGGATTGGTGAAGGCGCTTCATCAAAGTCACTCGAGGGTTGGATTAAAACCCTTCCAACTTCCACTCTTGTTCAGATTAATGTAATAAGGGGGGCAATGTTGGTGTTATTACATTAGTTTAGATTTAATTAATAAAACTATCGGCGGTTGTGTTTTCAGTTGTGCAGTTACACAACCATTTGTTGTTTTGTATTACGTATTTAAAGGCACACATTTAGAATGAATATGAGTATATGATAATATATTTTATCCTACAAAATCAAATCAATAATGTTTTTCATTTGTGCCATTCTCTACAATCATGGTTTAGTTTTTTTTGTTCTATGTTGGCTCTACCATTTCAACAAATAGTGCCAAGAGGAAATGTGTCCTTACATAACTTTAATTGCTCATCTAACCATCAAGCTCTATGTGTATGCATTATGTACTCATAAACTAGTTTCTCTTAAAACATTTTCATAAATTGAGCTACACATATATCATTTTTCACTAGCTCACATCTCTTCAAATCTTTTCCATCTTTAACTCCATATGTGACTGTCTTGTATTTTCCAAAAGAAACTAGTTTCCTACCAATTTCATGTGTGCTCTCCAAATGTACACATCTTGGTAAATGTTGCAAACCACCACATATAGCACAAGAACCTTCCAAACAAGGCATCTTATAATAAATGCAACCATCACATCTATTACATAGCACACTTGAAATAAATTATTTTACCGACTTAGGAGGTGCTTGTATATTGCATTCCTGCAAAACATCGTTAGTGTGCAAAGTAGAACAAATAAGATGAAAAAATACCATAGTGCATGGAAAATTCAATATGCATCCTACAACAACACATGGTGCATACATGATTAATCTTAATATAAAAAGGTTTTTCCATTTCAAAAAATCTTTGAGAAATTCTTATTTGAGGAAAATTTTGAAGGAATCTTTCATAAAATTTTGTTTGAGTCGTATCCAAATAGTGTTTGGCATGTGGCTCACGATTTGTAGACCCGATTCATCTTCTAACAACATTTCTTTGGTTGGGAAAAACTCTTGTGTTTTCATGCCAAAAATTTTCAATTAATGTTCTTAGTGCATTAACAACAACCTTGTCTTTGCGTGGTAGTCTACCCGAGAATTCCCAAAGAGAATTATTGTTAGGTTCCTCTATTTTTTTTCGCCTTTGTAATGCTTTACTTAATGTTGTTCTACTAACGTTTAAAGACTTACTTGTTTTGCTTATCAAACGACCTTTTTTTATTTTCTTGCTCCTTATAGTTGATGTAATGACACGTCAAGTAGCATTAGAATCTTTAGAACGTGATTTTGAACCAATAGCTTGATATGCATCAAATAGATTTCTTGCAATAGTTCTTTCACTATTACTTTCAAATGATCTTAGGCCTAGAATTTTCATTATCTCTCTAAAATTTAAATTTTTAATCATTTGAACAATTAATTGACATCTTGCGGTTTGATTTAAGTTTTCAAAATAGTTTTGCCACATTTTTTTAACCATTCTCTTACAAGTTCGTTTATTCATTTTATCGAGCATTGGCTTCAATATAATCTCATCAATGTCAATTAGATACTTTGGTTTCCTACAAATGATTCTAGGAGATGTTAACATCGGTGCATTGTGTACATTCAATTCATCAAATAGAGAAGGTGTATGTTCATCATTTAATTGACTATTCAATATGGTATCTTCTTCAATTGCATTAGGTGCATTATGTTCACTTGGTAAATAAAATTGAGATGTTGAGGATGGCATACCTTCTTCTCCCATTGTTCTTATGTCACGTAATTTCTTCATATGTTGCCTTTGTCTTTCCTTTTCAGCCTTTCATTGTTCTATCGTTCATCGCTTGTTCTTTCCCATGATTGATATCGATTGTCCTAAATAGAATAATATTACATATATATGTAAACAAAAGTTCATAAACAAACAAATAGCCATAAATATGCATCTTATCATTATTTTTTTGAATCAAAACTATTAAATAATCACAATAATATTGACAAAATTAATAAGAACAACAATTCAATCATTTGAAATCATGCAAAAACAAAAAATTCACTTACTTCTAGTATAAAACAATGATAGAAGTATAGACACTATTGCAGTGGGGTCTTCAACGACCTCAAAAACTTGTTTTGAGAGTGTTGAGGCTCTTGGGCAAATAAAACTATGTCTAAGTACCTCGTATGCAGTATATTAATAACTATGTGCGCATTGTTAGTCCCTAAAATGTTGGCAAGCCCAACGGTATTTTTTTTCACCCTGTATGCACTTAGAACTCATAATTAGCACATACGTGCTCCTATGCCTTAAAAATGTTATGGCAGGGCAGTGAACTAATAGGCTCAGTACCTCATAGGCGCTATTTGTAGCAAAGAAAATGTGAAGGAGAAGGGGGAGAGGGAGAGAGAGAGAGAGAGAGAGAGAGAGAGAGAGAGAGAGAGAGAGAGGGAGAGAGAGGGAGAGGAAGAGAGATGGGAGAGAGAGAGAGAGAGATGGGGTATGGAGGAAGGGAGAAGGGGAGAGAGATAGGGAGAGGAAGAGAGAGGGGGAGAGAGCGAGAGGGAAGGAGAGAGAGTGAGAAAGAGAGAGAGTGGGAGGGAGAGAAAGAGAGGCACCTTGTATGCGCTTGAGAGGGGGAGAGAGGGAGACAATACACAAACATATGTGTGTATATATATACTTAATATATTATATATTATTATACATATATATATAAATATTATATATTATATATAAATATTATATATTATATATAAATTATAAATTATATGTATATACATATATTATATATACAATATCATATTATACACACTCCCAAAATTTAAACAAAAGTGGCATGTACACACTGTTTATAGTTAAGATAGAGTGTACGCGCTTCTTACACCATAAGTACCCCATACACGCTTTTTATACTATAGGTGCCCCGTATGCGCTTTTGACTGTTTAGGCTTGGAAATAGACATGGATGACAAAGCTACTGTTTGGAAGTTTGATTTCCCTCCTTTTTGACGTGTTTTATTTTATCAACTTGGTTTCTCGACTTTATCATCATCAGGTACTTTACACTTCATCAAGTGGGTATTTCTAAACTTTCCACCATATTTTCAGCCATCTTATGAGCTTTCTAACCATATAATTTTTTTTAAATTTGAACAACAATAACATTATTATTGAATTTCTTTTACCAGTGTCTCCATAGTTCTCACAGACATACGTGCACCATTTTTTTAATAACTTTTGATATAATAATCCAATTTTTAAAAAATTTATATATTATTGTAGTGAACTTGATTCTTTACAATTTAGAAAAAAAAATTATATTTTCAATTTTTTTAGTGCAACTTATGCTTCGTGCACGAACAGGTACCTAATTTTCAGGATGTGCTCAATTGGAAAAATCATAAAAATAAAAATACTCAACAAAAAATTACAAAAAAATACACATCTTCTAGTGCTCACTCTTAACTATCTTTTTGCCAAAGGATTTGTCAAAATACTAAATCTAACTGTAGACATCTAAAAATGGTCAACGCTTGCGGAGTCGTACTTTAACATTTCCACATTGCCTTATTTTAGGGTTTTTGCGTCGTATTAACATTTCTCCTATGTTGTGCACTTGGTCTTTATCATTTGCGAGCATCGAGTCCTTCTTCTGCATTCTTCATTTGTCTCACTTTCGAATTTGGTCTTGTCGATAACAATCTTTTGTCATGATTTTGGTCGATCTTATCTTGTCGCATCAATGTGCGTGTTCATTTGTCATCATTTTGGACATCGTCAATCCTAATTAGGGTTTTGTCCTCTTTTCAATTTTGTCATTTTGCGATCGATTTGTCATCGATCGTTGTCATTTTCAATCTTGCCATCTTGCGATCGATTCGCCATCAATCCTTGTCAATCTCATCAATTTTGTCATTTTGCGATCGATTTGTCATCGATCGTTGTCATTTTCAATCTTGTCATTTTGCGATCGATTTGACATCGATCGTCATCCTTCTCAATCATGTCAATTTGGATCAATTAGTCATTGTTCCTCGTCAATTGGTGCATTTATCAGTCAAATCAGCATTGGTCTTTTATCAAGTCAGAATCATGATCAAATCGATCCTTCAATCACGACCTAATTGTCATCCTTGCATTTCTAATTCATCTTCTAGGGTTTCATGATTTATTCATTTAACCTTGTTTGTCATTTCTTCCTCTGGGTTAAATAATTTATTTATTTATCCTAAGTCTTCTTGTCACAATTAAATAATTGGCTAACTAATTCCTCCCTTTTTTGTGAATTAATTAATAAATGAAAAATTGTTAATTAATTCACTTAATTCCTAATTTTCCAATTTACTAATTTCTCCTAATTCCTAATTTTCTAATTTTCATCAATTTTCAAATTTCCTAATTTCTAATTCATCTAATTTTCAATTTTCTCCTATATTTCTCCTAATTTCATGGGAATGACATAGCAAATTTGTAATAATTTGTCAATTTGTCAATCAATCAATTTTGACATAGCAATTTGTCATAATTTGTCATAATTATCAATCAATCAATTTCGCATAGAAAGTGTCAATTTGTCATAATTTGTCATATTTGTCATTTTTGATTTGAAATTTCCTTTCAAATCTCTTCATGCTAATCTTGTCTTTTCTCCAATTTATCTATAAATTGGATGAATTTCTTCAATCCCAATTAATCACTTTTTTGAATCCTTGGTCGAATCAATCACGCTTCTAGTACCCTTATGTTGTCGTCTCGTCTTGTCAATCTTGCTTTCACATTATACTCATGCACTTGAAGGTGAGATCCACAAAACAAAGCTATTTGAAGGAGAAAGAAGGACAATGGAGATTTCTGAAGGAGACATTCACGTTTGCGATGGTTTGTGTTTGAATTGAATCTTTCATTTCCATATCTCTATTGAATGTTTGTAGGTTTTGTTATCATTGCATTTTAGTTTTCGTGATTGAGCTAGTTTAATGTTTATGTTGCTTTGATGATTTCCACATTTCCTATCTACACTAACTATGACTTTTTTGATGCACATGTCAGACACTATGTTATGTTTTTCAGAAAAAATTAGGGTCTATTTTTTGTGCGCGAAGGATTTGACCCCCTTAATCTTATCCAATTTTGAAAAAGTTTAGTAATTTGGAAACTAGATTCAAAATAATACAAAATTTGTTCTTTGATTATCTTCATATCTTGAGTGGATGACTTTCAAATTTTGCCTCCAAGTTCAGGTTCACTTGATTTCAGGAAAAAAGTGTCCACTTATACCCCCCTTTTGACCACCATCTTTGTGCACTTACCCAGTAATTTATAAAGAGTTATAAAGGTTCTATTTAACTAGTATATCTATATTTAAAAAATATAGGTAAATTATGTCGAGAGATATCTTATAATAGAAAGGAATTTGAGGATTCCAATAATATTAGTAGTATACAAGAGTTTCAAAAATAAGGACAATAATAGAGTTGCTTAAGTATGTACCAGCATTATCTAAGACGACAACATGAACCTGAAATTTAGAATCCTTAGATACTCACAATGCCAAGACCACTCCTCCACTAACCTCTCAATGCTACTTGATTTTATTGATTGTTCCCGTTTAAATATCATGGCACTCTTCCACTATCATTTGAATGTAACTGTTTCATATAGTTGAAGAAAGTGGCGAGGGTTCTATTTTATTTGGAGTAATAAAATAACACCTCCACAAAAATGAAAATATGACATATTTCATGCATTTACCCTTCATTTACATGTCAAATTGTTTCAAAATTGAATTTTTATTTACGGACATTTTGATGTCATTGTAAACGCCTCTTAGCATTAAAAGTAGTGTTAATCGATTTATGAGAAATTTATTATAACATTTTTTTTATTAATAAAGCAATGAGAACAAGGGCATTGACCCTTTACATAGCAAAACTATTAAAAATCATAGCGCAAAAACAACACTATAACAACAATTAACATCAACTATCAGCAAAAATGAACCAAGTCTTTAGAAATTAGAAACAATAACAGAAAACAAAACACAAACTACAAGGGTGCCTTGCGCACCCCAATGGCATCCATAGCACTGTTCCATTCATTTGACAAGAACTTGTAGAGGTCCCTAGCCTCCTGCTTGTCCTCCTCAGTGTTCGCGTAGCATTCCCTCAGCAGAGAGAGGGTGAGCGTGAAGCTATGTAAAACCTGCACATGGAATTCGTTAAGGCCCACCATTTGGGCTTCCCAAGCCTCCATCTTGTTCTTGAGTCGGTTGACATCCTCCTTGATAGTCTGCAGATCAAGCATAGGGCTGAGGTTTTCAATTCTCTGCATGATGTCCAGCACATCCGTGCTCAACTTTTCCATTTGTTGGAGAGTAGGGACCTCCTAGGGCTTCTCAACAACCAAGTCATCTGTAGTTTCTTCAGTCTCTTTGGGAACACCACCAACAAGGGAGTTATCACGATCATTAACCAGACCCATCATAGGGATAGAATGCATCACATGTTCAATCATTTTAGAATCTGAATCCAAATTACTAGATTCCAGTGCTTTGCTATCAGAGATTTCCATTCCCATAAGAGCCTCAGTGTCCGTGTTCATAGGGGTCATATCATTATAATCAATGAGGTCTTAGGTTTTCATTTCAGAGATACTCATATCAGTGGCACAAATAGTGGTCGGAACCATGGGGTCCTTAGTCACATTCACATCCACAACATCCCCATCAAGGGCCCCCATAGTGGTATTAGGGCCCTCCTCCTTCTTGTTCCCAATGGGGTCCTCCTCAGAGTCTAGATTCTCGATCATCGAGGTCTTCTTTCTATGGCTTTTGAAAGCAAGTCTGGAGGATATCCTTTTAACCTCAAAATTCGGGGAAGGATTTTTGTTCTCAGCGTCCTCAAAGGAAGAATTGTCATCAAAGACAATGTGTTTGCGTTTAGCACGGGTTTTGCTTTTTCCTTTGGACAGGGAGCGAGAAGCACTGGGAGAGGCAAAAAGAGTTAAACTAGGGGAGACCACCAATAAGGAAACAACCGAGGCATAAGCAGGCAAGGACATGGTGGCCGTAGAAAATCCCTCATGTAGATATTGGAAGAATCTAGGGAAATCCATAGACAAGGTCGTGAGCTGTTGGGGAGTCGACATGGGGGGCTGAGAGAGCGAAAGATTTCGGGGGGGGTAGAGAGCCTCATGGAATTTATACAGCCTATAAATGAGGCCCTAGTGGAGGAGGTAGGGAGGCTTATCCCCATGCTTGGGGTCCATAGTGTCTTTAACAGAGCTCTCTATAAGGTGCAGTAAATAAAATGACAGACAAAGCAAATCATTGTTACGGAAGTGATTGAGAAGGGGCAAATGGTAGTAGTAGAACACCTTATACCTGCCTTCGAGAGTGAAGTACTTCATGATCATGAGGAAGATCATGTTCCACGGGTTCTTGAGATCCTCCCAAGAAAACCCACCTTGCAGCTTGACAGGTTCTTCGCAGTTACGTAAGAACCGTTTCAAACCTTCACGGTTTGCAACATGACTGGTACGCTTCCAGCAGCGGCCATCAAGGGTCAGCTTCATAGCTTGGGAAATAGTCTCCTCATAGACATCAAAGGCAATGCCGCCAACCGAGACCCACCTCCCAGACTAGGAGGAGGTGAAAGCAGTTGAGACTTGCTCATCATGGCCCTTCAGGCAATCCATAAAATCGGCACCCCACCTTCAACACAAAAGTTCCAGACTAGGGGGTCATTTTTAAAATCATCTAAATTATCCAGTTCATATCTAATTCTGTTGCCCCCCATATCTTCCACCAATAGAGCTTCTTTATTCATGAAACAGAGAAAGTTGCAGAGACCCTTCGAGAAGCAAGCCAAGAAGAGAAAATGGGAAGTGTGCGAGCCCAGCATTAATAAATGAGAAATGAAGTTGGGCGCATGGGAAAAAATGAACTCACTTTTGGAAATGATTTCCTGGTTATCAGGCATTAAGAGCCAACAAATACCGACAACAACCAACACATTTCCAATCCAGTCGTACCTTATCATGACTCTGCAAGCCCAAGTGAAATGCAAGCACAACAACGCATGCGTCATCGCCAGCCTAGTCGACTGAGTCACCACCACATCAAAAGGGATCAGAGGGATATTCTCATTATTTGAATTATGAAACCACCACCTCCAGACTGGCCCGAGGGAAGAGAGGAGGGTAAGGGAAGCACTTGGCAGTCGCTCAATCATTAGTGAAGATTTTGGATTTTTCTTCCTGGAGAAGGAAGTTAACATGGTATGGGAGGGAGTTGTGACTCCTCCAACATGTCAGCCCTAAGAGGTTTAGGCTAATGGCTTCCATGGCGGTCGCCACATGGTTGCCTTCCCTGTAGATATGCATAACTCTAAATGAGTCAAGCCCAGAGATGAGCCTCAAGGTGTCCTTGATGGTTCCCTCAATTGTCCAATTAAACTTATTCCGCCCTTTGACATCATCAATGATAAGCATAGAGTCCCCCTAAATATCCATAATCTTGATTCCCATGGAGAGGGAAATGAGAATTCCCCAGGCTAAGGCCATCGCTTCAGTCTGATTAGAGGAATGCCCATTCAGGTAAAGTCACCATTTGTTGTTTTGCAAGAAGGATATCTCCTGCATATCGGACTTTAAAGTCCGATATGTAGGAAATATCTTGGTCTATCAACCTGCATGTCGGGATTTGAAACCCAACATGTAGGTGAAGGATAGGACAGAAAAGATTAAGGGGCAATCGATTTTAAAACCCAATGTGCCCGTGACCTCAAAAAAGAGGGCAAAAAATGAAAAAACAACATGGGAACAAAAACCCGAAAAGAAAAAGGAAAACCTACCTCAATCAATGTGATCAACGAAAAACCAATGAATCCGCAAGATGACCATGAGCGAAAATGGAAGAAAGGAGCAGGAGGGCACACAAGGAGGAAAGATTTAGCAAATAAAATTAGGGATTAAAACTCAAAAATTAATAAATAACCCTCAATTTAGCAATTAATGCCCTCATTAATTACTAAGCGCGTCGTACATGTCGGACTTTAAAGTTTGGCATGTGGGATAAAACCTCTTGCAAGTCGGACTTTAAAAGTCTGACATGCAAGCCCTTTATTGTCAACCTGCACATCGGACTTCCGATGTGCAAAGGCAAAGACCCCGCAAGTCGGACTTTAAAGTCCGATCTGCAGGATAAGAACTATATGTAGGTCAGACTTTAAAGTCCGATCTGCAGGGGGAAGAACCAATACATTGTACATCAAACTTTAAAGTACGATGTGTAATTCTTTCAAAGGAGAACCTTGCAGGTCGGACTTTAAAACTACAAAAAATAAAAGAACTTAAAAACAAGAAAAACAAAAGACGAAAAGAAAAAGGAGCTAACGGACGGAGTCGATAACCTCTCTCGAAGGACGTAAGGTACAAAACGGACCAGTTTCGTAGGGTTGCCTCATGAATTTAGCTGCACTGAAATCAAGGACAACTGGCTCTGACTAGGGAACAAGCTACACCACTTGAAGCTTATATAATCCAGAACTCCGAGTACATGTATCCATTGGGCTATAGAGTCAAGCGACAAAAAAAAAACTAAAAAGAAAATACTATACAAATTTTACAACAAGTGGATTCAAGGAAATAAAGATAGCAATTTGATAGTTTCCAAAATACTCTGCCCAAGTTTTATCTCAATTAAGACTTTTTGCTTTTGATGTAAAAAAGTGGATTCAAGGAAATAAAGATAGCAATTCGATAGTTTCCAAACTTTGTGTTGGACTAAAGATTGTGATTGTGATTGGAATCATTCTTATGTTTAGTTCTCATAATCATTCTTTGTGATCTTGAATCTTTTGGTGAAATTGTTAAAGTTTATGAAAGAGCTTTCCAATTGTGCAAATAGACTTTGTGATGTTTACATAATTGGGAAATTTTCTGATTTTAAGTGATTAGTGGTAGGCTTTGTATTGCTGCTATTTACTTGTGGTTTTAAGGATTGGGGAAGTACACTTGAAGACTTTGAGCTGCAAGTTAGATTTCTTACCATTTGTGATAATAAGCTTAGTTAGAATTGCATTCAAGAAAGACTTTGTGCTTCTTGGTTGTAAGTTTTGGTATAATTTGTTGGATTAGTTTGTTCATTTATTTAAGTATCAAAAGTGATAGAGAGTTGTAACAAAGTGGAGGGAGAATACATAGACTCTGAAAAAAAAGAGTTATATGCTTGAAACTTACCCACAAATTTTAGTTTCTTGTTAATTAGAGAAGAAATTTCAAAGGGAACCTCCCCTTGATGAGAGGAGAGATTAATTTCTCAAGATAGTTGTGTGTGAATCACATATTTTGTCGTTGGTATGCTAGTGACAAAATATTCACCCATCAAATTATCATTCATAACCCAACAGATATTAAGCTTACTGTAGACCATCCCCCATAGCTCCCGAGTGAAGTCACAATGGAGGAAGAGATGGATAAGACTTTCTTCATCATTTTTGCAGAGGATGCATCTGTTAGGGAAATGGAATCCCCACTTGACCAAGTTGTCTTGGGTCAAAATTTTGTTGAGGAGAGAATTCCACCAAAAGAAATTAACCTTGGGGAGGAGTTGGGGATACCAGACCTCTTTCCAGACAGAGGAGTAAACAAGTTCCCTAAGTAAGCTGGTGTAGGTAGGCTTGACAAAGAATTCTCCAGAGGGGTCCCACTTCAAATAAGTTTGTCCTCCCTAGGAAACAGGGGGAGTAATATACCGGCCAAAAGCTTTTGGAGCTCTCTAGCAGTAGGGAGGAGGAAGGGATGGTCAATGCAATAGTCCTCCAAGGCCCTCCAAGTGCAATTGTTGAAGTAATCAGTGACCCTTTCACCAAAGAAGACTTTGGTGGAATCTTGTAGCCGTCTCAAGGAGGGGGAAGAAGCAAGGGGTCTCTCTCCTAACCAACAATATTCCCAGAAGAGAATGTTCCTGCCATTTCCAATAAGCCACCTCAAACCATGAGATAAAGGGTCCCTGCAGCTCAAGATGTTATTCCAAATTTTGGAACCCCAGGGAAGGCCCTCCTCTTTCAGAGCAGAGGAAAAGTCCTCATTACCCAAGTACTTAGCCCTGATGATCCTACTCCAATCCATATCCTTATTCAAAAGCTTCCAGGCAATTTTAGTCATAAGGGCCTTATTAAACCTTGAGATCTTACGGGTTTACGGGTTCCCAAGTCATCCATGGCCTTGGGAAGACAAACTTTGTCCTAGCCCACCAAGGTGAGCCTCTCCTTTTCTTCCATTCTTGTCCAGAGGAAAGTATTTTGAATGTTTTCCAGCTTAGTAGCCATAGCCGCAGATATCTTGAATAAGGAGAGAAATTACACAGGGATCCCCTGGAGGGAGGAGGAAAGCAACTGCAATTTCCCAGCACTACTCGGGAATCTACCTTTCCAACTAGCCAGCTTAATCTGCATTCTTTCAAGGATAGAGATCCAGAAGTAATTAGAGACATCTTTAATAGTCAAGGGGAGGCCAAGGTAGGTGCTAGCGAGGGAGGCCCTTTGACAACCAAGGATTCTGCAGACTTTATCTTGGAGTTGGGCATTAGTGTGAAGAAGTAAATGCTGCTCTTTTCATAGTTAATGTGTTGGCCAGATGCCATAGCATAGGCGTTGAGAAAGGATTTCCAAGCCTTAGCTTCCCAAATAGAGGAGATACCAAATAGAATAGTATCGTCAATGAACTACTATAGAACATTGTGGGGCATTGTAGAGGCAGGTTTGATGCTCGAAAGAGCGCCCCTGCGAACCATAGAGTTCAAGTTAGAGGCCAACACTTCAGCAAGGATGATGAAGAGGTAAGGGGATAAAGGATCCCCTTGCCGCAACCCACTTGAAGCCTTGAACTTCTCCAGGGGGCTCCCGGTTAGTAGCACAACATAGGTGACAGTAGATATGCATTCCCCAATACGTTTGATGAGATTGTCTCAAAACCCCATAACTTTGAGAACTTTGAAAAGGAAGTTTTAGTTGACCCTGTCATAAGCCTTGGAGATGTCAAGCTTGAAAACCATCCCCGGTTGATGACACTTATCCATGGAGTGGATAATCTCATGAGTAGAGATGACTGCATCAAGAATCTACCTACCTGGAACAAAACCCTTCTAGGAGGGGCTAATCAAAGAATCCAAGAAAGGTTTGAGCCTATTGACAAGAACTTTGCTGAAGATTTTATAAATAGTGTCACAAAGACTGATAGGGCAGAAGTCCTTGAGAGTAGATGCCTCCTGGGTTTTAGGGACAAGGGAAATGAAGGTGTGATTGAGTTTGTTAAGGAGCCTACACAATCTAAAAGAATCTCTAGTAGCCAGAATAACATTAGGGCCCACCATATCCCAGAAATATTGAAAAAAGTCAGGGGGAAACCATCAAGACCCAAGGCTTTGAAGGGGCCCATAGCAAAAACAATAGACTTGACTTCCTCCTCAAAAACATGGGCCAAAATAAGGTTGTTATCTTCGACCGAGAGGGGTGGTGGGAGGCAGTTAAGAAGGTCCTCCCCAACAGGGGCCCCTAGGTCATCATCCTCCCCAAATAAAGTGGATAAATAGTTGGTAGTCAGTCTACTCAAACTATCAACATCATTGACCACCTGATTGTTGCCATCCATGAGGGAAGAGATGTGGTTTCTACGTCTGTGGATAGTAGCAGATCTATGAAAGAAATTAGTATTTTTATCACCCTCTTTGATCCATTGAACCTTGGATTTCTGTTTCCAGTAGAGTTCCTCTTTGTGGGAATTTTCCTTCCATTTTCTTTAGAGGGCAGCCTCCTACATATGGGTGGCTTCAAGGGATTCACCTTGATCAATACGCTCTTAGATAACAGTCAGTTTACTGTTGAGCTCCTTTTTTTGTTTGAAGATATCCCCGAAGGTGTATTTGTTCCATCCCCAAATGTTTCTTTTGACCAAGTCGATCTTCTGGGCAATCCTGAACATAGGAGTACCAGGTATGTTGGTGCTCCACCATCTTTTAATGCAATCCTTAAACTCTAGATGAGAGTTCCACATAATTTCATATCAAAGAGGATGATTCTTCCTTGCAGCATTTGCAGTATTCCAAAGGAGCAGGGGTTGTGGTCAGAGATCATTCTGGGGAGGGTAGTGAGCTTCAAGGATGAACCAATTCCCCAGTTGCCCGAGATGAGAAATATGTCAAGTCTTACCTGAATAAGATCGTTTCCCTTCCTAAGATTGGACCAAGTGAATTTTTGCCCTGATAGTTCCACATCCATTAACCCATTCCTACCAATGAAGTCGGCGAGATCATTCATTCTATCAGAGTGAGTACTTTGGAGGGCCTCCCAACTTCTCAAAGGGAATCAAAGGAGAGTTGAAATCACCCACAATCAACCAATGGGCATTGGCATTATTTTGTATTAGAGCAGTTAAGTCATTCTAGAGCTTTAATCTACCAAATCTGACATTGGGGGCATAAACTTTAACAAGAATGCAGGAGTCCATCGGGGAAGAGAGTTCAGAGACCAAAAGGTTGGCCGAGGAGGAGAGAAGACTGCCAGAAAAATGGGAGGGGTCCCACATGGTGACCAAGCCACCAGAGGCTCCAGTAGCATCACTAATAAAAAACTTTGCACCAGGCCAAATTTTCCCAACAACAAGGGAAAAGGAGGACATAGACATCTTAACTTCTTGGAGAAGAAGGACCATAATTTTATTTTTAAAAATACACTTCTTAAGAGCATATTGCTTTTGGGGATCGTTAAGGCCCCTCATGTTCCCGGAGAGGACCTTCATTTATTACCTTTTATGGACATCTCCAAGGTCTGTTGCATGCCATTGGCACTATCCCTTGCTGCTTACTTTTGTCTTGATAGTCTCTGCGATGGTTGGCCCGCTTTGAGATCCATCCCCACATCAAGCTTTACATTCCTGGTCTTGCATCTTTGAGTAGTCCAACCCTCATCAACAATAGTCATGCAACCACTGGATGACACACCAATGGCACTAGGTGAGAGGATACCCTAGTTCAGGGTTGGAGACACCAATGGGGAGTGAGTTGTCTCTGGGTCGAGAGAGGGGTCCCTCACAATCTCACCATCTTCCAGTTGATCAACCAATGAAACTGAGCCGACCGTCGGGGAGATGCATTGTTCCTTTCGGGCCGAAATAGAGGCTTCCTCCACAATCTTTGCAAGAGATTTGAGAAGGTTGTTGATACTCTCAGCAAAGGGGTATTCTTCCGTAACCGGGTCCTCAACTACTAAGGGAGGTAGGTCTAGGCCAGGAGTAGGAGTGACAGCAGGCCCCACAGGTAGGTCTTGATGAATAATAGGAGCATTTGGCACTGAATCTTCCACCTGGGTCGGACCCTTAAGCTTGAGGGATAGGGGGGAAGAGCCTTGTATTGGGAAATAACATGCCCAAATTTGCAGCATTTTTGGTAAAAGAGGGTAGCATTTTCATAAACCAGGGCTTGAGTCCAACTACCAAGTCTGGATTTGAGGGTTATGAAGTTGGGGAGATTCATGCTCACAATAGCTTGAACATAGAAACGAGCATAGACCAGGCGCGATTTGGATCTGGTGATATCATCAACACCTACAAAATGACCAAAGGAGTTCCCAATCCATTTGAAGATGGACTCATCCCAGTATTCAAGGGGAAGCCTCGAGAGCCGAACCCATACCGCAACAGTTTTCTGCAAGTCAGCCCCAGGGTCAAAGCCACCCTTCCAATGACTGAGGGAAAGGTTGTTTCGACCATAGGACCAGCATCCAGAGAGGACAAGGGTGACATCCTCCTCAGCAGTGAATTTGAAGAGGAAGAGGGCGCCAGACATGGCACTAACAGAAACACTCCCTTTCAGTTTCCATTTGTCCTTGACCCATTTTCTTACCATCTCCACTGTGGGGTGTAGGGAGAAGAACTTCCCCACCAAAGTATTGGCCATGTTCTGAAAATGCGGTCCAAAACAACATCAAGAAGCTCAAAAGACGTTCCCTCCTCAGTTTGTGAGTAGACGGGGATGAAGTTGGGGTCCACAGTCTTAGTATTTCTGACCAACATGTTTTTCCAACCTTTGAGATTCGCGTTAATAGTCGAAGGCTCCATGGTTAGAACAACCGGCACGTCGGGAATAGGATCATAATCAGATACCACGGGTGTGGTCAGAGAGCTCTCCGAAGAAGAACCGTCAATTTGGGGCATCACCGGACTGGAAGGAGGAACCGTCGTGGGACCAGGAGAGGATGTGACAGACAGTGTCAACATCGCAGAGTCCAAAACGAGGTCCATGGGTGGTGGGGGGAGATCCCCACCAGGAGACACCACCATGAACGGGAGAGGTTTGAATTTTGAACTTGCAGAGCGGGAGAGTAGAGCGGGAAATGTTGATTTTATTATAACATTGTTTCAAATAATATAATAAAAGTATTAAAATTTTAAAATTTAATTATATTATAATATAATAATAACATAAGATAATGTAGTAATAATAAAATGAAACATTTTAATTGTATTTTAATTATACATGTAAGAATTTTTATGAGATGAAATCTATTTCAATTTGTTTTGATCATATTATTATTATTTTTTGGATTTATAATTTCAAGATTTTTGTTACTTTTATTCTCTCTAATATCAATTCTTTCATTTTGTTTTGTTTTATTATTATTTTTATTGGTTAATTTTCATATTCTTGTTATTTTTTCTTATTTCTTTTCTTATTTTAGTTTTGATTATTTTACTCCCCCTTTTTATTTTTCTTATTTTCTTCTTATATTTGATTTCTTATATTTTAATATTATTTTATTCATTTTCCTTGCATTTTACATTAATATTATAATATTATATTTTTAAATTGTAAAAGTATTTATTTTGTTTTTATTACATTATATTAAAAAAATTCATAGATTTATTATTGTATTTGTTAGTGTTTTATTTATCATATTAATAATCATAGTAATATTTTATTACAATATTATTTTGTATGTTTCTAATATTTATTTATTATTTTGTCATTGTATGCTTGTATTTTTTATATAATATATAAAATGGTTTCGTAAAAATGTAATCTCATTAGTTTTTAGTAATAATTGTAATATTATATTATATTATAATATGAGTTTGTATTATTATTTGATTCCTTTGCCTTAATTATATTGTATTTTAAAAAAATTACTTTGTTTTGGTTGGTTTTTATGTCAACTAATTGTTAATAATAGTTTTTAATAAAAGCTATTTTATTATTTGCCTTCTTGCATCTTTCTTATATTAATTCCATTCATTTTTTTCTTTCACTAGCTCTTTCTTTTCATTAGTTTATTTTCTCTTTTTTTGTCCACTTCTTAACCATACTCATTCTTTACACCTTGTCTTTTTCTTGTAACTTACCTTTTCTATTTTTAGAATTTTTATTCTTCTTATCCCCCACAATATTTATAAGGCTTATGTGTATTCCAAATCTCACATATTCCTCTCCCTATGATGAATCACTAAGATTGATTTCTCATTTTTAAGTGCTATCTCGCTATGTCTACATTTGTCTTTTGTTCACTCTATCTTCCATACTCTATATTTCTCTCTTTGTTTCTCTCCATCTCCCTCTTATTCCTTTCTCTATCTCTTTCTATCCACCTATCTCTCTTTCCATCTCTCCAACTCTATATGCCCATATTTATTTCTCTCTCACTCCTCTATCTCTTTCCATCCATACCTTTCTCCACCTCTATCACCTTATGTCTCTATCTCTCTTGATCACTTTGTCTTTTTCTCTTTTCTATTCTATCTCTTTGTATTGCCCCCTCCCCCCTCTCTCTCTCTCTCACACACACACAACTACCTAACTCTCTCCTTACCTCTCTATCTTTCCTCATCTTTCTATCCCTCACTCCCTCTCCATCTTCATATTTATCTCTCTAGATCTACCATATCTCTCTTTCACTTCCCATATATATGTATCTCTCTCTTTTCATTTGCCCCCTCTATCTATAGAAATGTCTCCTTCTCTTTATCCATTCATCTCTCTCTCTCTCTCTCTCTCTCTCTCTCTCTCTCTCTCTCTCTCTCTCTCTCTCTCTCTCTCTCTCCTAATCTCTCTATCTATCTACCCCTATATCTTTATCTTTATCATTCTATGTCTCCCTCTATCTATATCTACATATTTATATGTGTTGGTGCATATAATTATTCATCATGGATATTATTACACCTAACTTAAGTTTACTTAGGATAATGCATTTCATAGTAGTTTGGGTATGAGACACTTGGGTGTTTGTGCCACATTGAGATAGTGTGTGTAGGAGAATTTCCACCTTTTATGGTGTGATCTTGTTACTACTCTACCATATCCACTTATTGTAGAGTGATAATTCCACCTTCGATGGGTGATCCACCTTATGTTGAATATTTTATTGTTTCTCCTACCTACCACACCTATTTCCTACCTACCCTTGTTTCTTATTGAGCCACATGTCATATTTGTGTGCTCACATATCCATATAGCCTTGCCTATATATGCAAGCTCATATTCATTGTATGTAACAATTGTTTTTTATCTATTGATGAGAATAGAGTTTATTTTTGTCCTATATTTTGTCTCTCTATTTTGTACTTTTCATTGAGCTCTCGATCTTGGCAAAATCTCACATAGTATCAGTGCCATTAGAGCGTCATTGATTCGTCTTTGAGAGGCATTATTGCGACATCAAGAGGCAGATCTGAGGAGCAATGTCTTTTGGAGACGTCCTAGACCATATCTGACCTCGCCATTGCGTTTGGATGGTCGTTTCCATGAATTTTGAGTATAAATTCAGCCTATTTTGGTGAAAGTCAAATTTCGGGCTTGGAGGAAAAAGTTTGCCCAATTTGGGCGGTATGGTACGAATTCGAAAAAAAATTCTGCAAAAAAAAAGATCTCATCTCTTTCTGCAGAATTTCTTTTTGAAATTCTTTGAATTTTTTTTTTTTAAAAAGCGAAGTTTTTTTTGAAAAAAAATATAAATAAAATCTTGGGGGGTCCGCAACCGCCCCCCCCCCCCCCCATGATCTTCGTACTCTGCAGGCTCGAGTTTGCGTGTACCCTTGGTGTCTTCTCCTGCACCGGCCTCACATGGACCCATACACTGCTTCATCAACCGCCAACCGGCCCATAGTTCACCACCAACCAGGCTACCTTCCGACTCTTACGACCTTCCCGGACTGAGCCATTGTCGCCTTCCCTTCCCGTTGTCGGTGTCGTGTTCTGCCTGTGACCGTTCCGGCTCCTCCCACGTTCTTGTTGTTTGTAGGTTGTCATTACCTCTCATCGGCACCATGTGATCGCCGACCTCCTACCGCCGACGAGACCCCTTGGCCGTTGTTTTACCTATCGGTCCCTCCGTCGTCGGCGTCGGCTCCTCCGCAACCCCGACTGCAGCTCCCTCACCGGCTCTGCCTCCTGTCGGCACTGGCCGTTGACCTCCCTGCCACCCCCGGGCCTCGTGAACTCTACCAACACCACGCCACGTGTTTTCCACATCAACAATGTCATATCACCTTTGCCACGCCAGCAGTGCCACATCACCTACGCCACGTCAGTAGTGCCATGTTAGCCGTATGTATTGTACGGACGCCACATAGGTGAGGAGGTGAAGTTTTTGTGACGGCTAGACGACCGTCAAATTTAGGCTCATATTTTGCTGATGTCATTATTTTTAAAAAAAATTGCAGGCCCCCTTCAGTGAGTTTTTTTATTTTGCAGTTCAACTTCAAATGGCCATATCTTGCTCATTTTTGCTCCTTTTTTGGTGCAATTTTTTTTAAATGGGCTATAATTTAGTATACTTTCTTGTGTTGGAATTATTTTTTGATTTTGATAAACAAATTTTTCAAAAATCTCAGTTTTTGGTGACTGTACTTGTCTAATCCTTGTTTCTGCAACTTTCGGGACTCCGTTTGGGCTCATACGAACTCCTTTTCAGGTGCTTATTTTTTTGAAAGTGCATAATGTTTTGTCTACTCTCATAATATGCTACCAGTTTGAAGCAATTTTGGGTAGAAATTGTACTTTTAGCATATGGTCCTTTTTGGCCAATTTGGCACTTGTATTGCATAGATCTATCTTGTTGATCTTTTGCTTTGTAGTTATTAGTTTATTGGGGAAGTTGTAAAAAAAATCATAAGTCCACCTTTCCATTGTTTACAAGTGGCCTATTGTACACACACTACATATAAAGTGCCAAAATCATCATTTTGGCACTTTATATGTCTCTTGCGTTTTTGTGCTCTTGTGTTCCTTTCTTTTTGCTGCTATGGTTTATTCTAAATTTCCTCTCTTAACTCCTCATAATTATGCTACTTGGAAAATTGATGCATGGAGTAAACTTAAGGAAAAAGGACTAACTCATTATATTGATGGAACTATTGTTGCTCCCACTAATCCTAAGGTTGATCATGTTGGTCACTTGGATTGGCTCACTAAAAATATCATGGAAATTGGTACCTTAAGAAAGTATGCATTAAAGGATCTCATTTTTCATATTGAGAAATGTAATCTAATCAAGGATGCTTGGCAAAAGTTTCAAGACTTGTATGGTCAAGTTGATTAAATTAGGGGATATCAGATTGATAGTGATCTCACCATGTTAGATCCCAAGAACTTTGATACTATACAAGATTATGTCACTAAGACAAAAGAGTTGAGGGCACAACTCAAGGATTGTGGCATTGATAAGAAGGATACTCAATTGATCTTCAATTTGATGGGAGAGCTTCCACAAAAATATGCAATATTTGTTTCTAGTTTCCAAGCCCATAGGATAACAATGGGTTCAAGCTACACAATGCCTACATTTGATGCTTTCACCGAAATGTTGATGATGGAACAAAATAAGTTGATAAGCATGGGCATTCTTAAGGCTTCTAAGTCTCAAGCATTAGTGGCAAATCCAAGGAACAAAGGAAATCAAGGAAAGGAAAACTCAAACAAGAAGAAATGGCAATCAAAGCCTAAGGAGATTCATCCTCTTCTAAGAGGGAAAATACACCAAAGAGGGAGAGACCTACTTGTGCCTATTTAAAATGTTTGGTCATGAGGAGCATCGTTGTCATTCTAAGAAGATTGATGAGCTCGCACATATCCTCAAAAAGCATAACATTGATTTGCCTAATGTCTACAAGAAGGATGATTCATCAACTTTCACTTCCTCACATTCAAAAGGAAAAGGGCAAGCATTCATGGCTTCTACAAGTGGGAAGACTCACTCTTTTGGGACAAGAAAGGGAAAAGCTCTTTGTGCTACTACAAGTCATGACTCAAGGAGATGGCTTCTAGATTCAGGGGCTTCTCATCATATGGCATCTTCTCAGTCTATGTTCTCTACATTTGAGCCTTGCACCATGTTGCAGATTTTGATGGGCAATCATACATACATGGATGTGATTGGGAAAGGATCTATTGTCATTGGGGATAACTCCTTCTATGATGTGTTGTGTTTACCCCATTTGACAAACAATCTCCTTTCCATCTATCAAATCACACATGGCGTAACTAAGAGAATTGTGGAGCTCACACCTGAGTCAGTTTTCATTAGAGACTTGAAGACTAGAGATATCATTGCGACTGGGGTGGTTGATCATGCATCTTGGTTATACTCCTTTTTGCAGATTTTGTTGATGATGATGATTTCGCATATGATGATTCTACACATGATGATCACACTTCTTGTGATGGTTCAGATTTTGAGGAGAACTTTGGGTACTTGAACTTGGGGATTCTCATATGTGACCCCGTTCTTGAGCCTTGTGTTTCATCTCCTCCTATTGATATTGCATCACCTATTGCACCTGATGATGCGAATAGTGCAACAGTTTTTCCTTCATGTGATTCAGTGCAGCAGGATATTCATTGTCTTCCAGCTTCAGTTTCATGGGATGATTACTTGACAGACATTGCAGGTTTGTTTGTGGAATCCTACATTGCAGATTTGGGAGACATCATTGATGATATTCATCTTCTCTTTGATGAAGATGATCCTTCTTGGATTGTTGCAAGGGAACACTCTAACCCTCTTGTTCATTCTCTACATGATCATTCTTTCGAGGTTGACATGATTGTGGATACTTATGTACAATAGTTGGAGGAGGTCTCTTTATCCTTAAAGGAGACATGCGAGTCTTTGGACATTGTTCTACATCCATCTCCACTAGATCTTGGAGTGCCTTTTTTAGCAGTGTGGAGTAGTTCACCACCTTTAAAGGGGGTATCTTTCAGCATCGACATGGGGACACTTGAGAAGTTTTCAGAGATTCCATTCATCATGAGTTTTTTTCATACATCTTCCCTTCATGATTGGGGAGACTTCATGGATACACTTTTGGTTTTGTTTCTTCCTAAGGGGAGGAATGTTGTTCAACGTTCGTGGAGCAATTTCTTCATACATCATCAAGCTTCTATCATTAGTGCAGATTCTACACTGAGTGGGGGCTTCTTAGCTTCTCTTCTTCTCTCATATGGGGGGAACTTTTTCCTCACATGGGGTTTTGTTCCTCACATACTTCTATGAGACTTCTCTTGTATAGTTTTCATCTCTCTTTTGGGGGAGGGTTTTTCCCCATTGGTTTTTTCTCTCTCTCTCTCCGCTTTGTGAGAGATTTCATTGCATTGGTTTCCATGCATTTGCCTTTGTACATGGGTACCTAGCATGGCCTTGTAGTCGAGACCCATCTTGCATTGCTTAGTTGCATTGTAGACTTAAGTGTATTCCCCTAAGTTGCACTTAAGGGGGGGCATTGGTGTAAATAATTATTCATCATAGATATTATTACACCTTACTTAAGTTTACTTAGGATAATGCATTTCATAGTAGTTTGGGTATGAGACACTTGGGTGTTTGTGCCATATTGGGATAGTGTGTGTAGGAGAATTTCCACCTTTTATGGTGTGATCTTGTTACTACTCTATCATATCCAATTATTGTGGAGTGATAATTCCACCTTTGGTGGGTGATCCACCTCATGTGGAATATTTTATTGTTTCTCCTACCTACCACATCTATTTCCTACCTACCCTTTGTTTCTTATAGAGCCACATGTCATGTTTGTGTGCTCACATATCCATATAGCCTTGCCTATATATGCAAACTCATATTCATTGTATGTAACAATCATTTTTTATCTATTGATGAGTATACAGTTTATTCTTGTCCTATATTTTGTCTCTCTATTTTGTACTTTTCATTGAGCTCTTGATCTTGGCAAAATCTCACAATATGTTTCATCTTTATCCATCCCTCTATCCTCTCTCTATCTCCTCTCCACATCCCTTTCCTCCTTCGTCTTCATCTCCATATCTATTCTATCTTCCCCTCTTTCTTTATCCCCTAGCTCTATCTCCTTACCCATCTCTATCTTTCTCTTTCTCCCTATTGACATCATGTATTGCACAAATGTATACCAAAAAAATAGACCTGTAAAGCGGAAAAATCGAACCCTAGTTGTTTTCCCCTCCCCAACTCCAAGGAGAGAGAAGGGAGATTCACTAGGGTTGATGGTTTTCACTTAGGGGAGACTTTACATTCAAAAGAGGGGTTGAAACCCACAAGATCCAATCCCACACAAGGCAAGATTGGATTCTAAATGAGTTTCAAGGGTTAAGATAGCAAGGATACCCTCTTTTGTAAAGAATGTAGATAGAATGATTAAGCTAAGAAGGCATAGAAAAGTGAGAAAGATTCACTTATAAACTGAGATAGGGATATAGGATGAAGCTGCAGACCTGGAATTAGCAGTAAAATGTCGAGACGGCGCTGTCCTGCAAATTTGAGCGAAAGTTGACGGGACGATGGCGCCCGGCGTGCACACGGTCCTCCGAAAAATCTGCGAAACGAAGGGGGATCTGTTCGTCTCTGCACAAGGATTTCAGATCTTCAATTTCAGCCGCGTACCTGCAACCTACACACAGAAAAGCGAAGATGATTGGGGGGTTAGGGATTAGGGGTTTGCCTTTAGGTCAAACCCCGGTTTTGGAATTAACCAAGAAATGAGAAATGCTATAAATGTAATGTAAAACAAGTACTAATACCTTGTTGTAAGGATGTTTGTATCCTTATATGCGAAGGTATAGATGTTGTTGTATGTTGTATGTTGTATGTTGTAGTATGTGATCTCCTCTTCAATGGTTGAATCCTTGTCTTGAATGCAACACTTAGCCTTGAATGGGGACTTAGAATGATTAATTGCTTGAAGGAATGCTTGAATGCTTGAATGCTTGAATGTTTGAATATCGTTTCCACGCCCTTTTTCCCTCATACCAAAATGAGAGAGGAAAAGTAGTTTATATACTTGTCAATTAGGGTTGATAGACTGATTTTTCCGACCTTGGGCCGGCCAGGAAGTGTTATTTTCCAATTTGCAAACTTAAAGACCCGAAGTCCCATAGGAGACCGGGCCCAAAATAGGGCCAGGGACCAGGGCGCTGGGCGCCATGGTCCTGGGGGACCAGGGCGCTGGGCGCTCTGGTCCCACCTCCCGGGACAGCAGGGTGCAAGGAGGGATCAGGCAGGGTGCTGGAAAAATGCAGTTTTTGATGTTGTGGACAAGTTTCGGGGTCTCCATTCAGGTTCCGTGTTGCATCGCCATCGTGAAGACCCAAATGCAGTCAAAATTGCAAGTGTCGCAATTTTAGGACGCTACAAGACCATATTTTGTCTTATTGACCTTTCACACCTATTCAGTGTACCCATTGCACACCAAGATGCAATTGCTAGTTGTATATATAAGGAGCGTTGATTTTTTAAAAAAATAATATTTAAATAAGTGAATACTATTATTTATTTTATTTATAATTTAAAAAAGAAGGATTAAAGAAACATTTATGATTTTTATATGGAAATGAGAAACATTGACTCTAGAATTATTTAATCTTCAAACAAATAAAGATTAACTTTTTTAAATAAATCATCCCCAACAAAAACACTTAATAATGACATCCAAAATATTTGAACCACAACATCATCATTAAACAACTACACTACACTATACCATTACACAAATAAAAACTGACTTTACCAATAATATTAAACATAACATTTTATTTGAACACTCAATACATATTTGACCTATTTAATTTATTAAAAATAAAAATCATATTTATTTTAAATTTCACTTAATAGATAAACATATTAAAAATGCTGGATAGTCAATACACTCTATCTCTTTATCTGCCTACCTTAACGTATATATGAAGACAATGTAATTTGTAGAGAAAGGCACTCCAAAAACCTAATACATGACTTTGAATGGTCATCCTCTGATTACGTGTGTGGGGTGTGGGAAAGTTAATCTATCCTTCTTTCCTAGATAATAGAAACACAAACATCCCAGGTAAATCTGGTGCCCTGTATTTATATATCTATGTCTGCAAGAAAGGCCATAACAACAATTTTTCAATGGAAAAATCCATGCTGAAACACACTCAAATCCCACGCATTAGTTGGGATCATAAAAGTTGGTATAGTATTAGAAGCATCAACCCCATTTCTTGTGGTTATGGAGCTAATTACAATTTCAAAGGGACCTCTCTTAACCTTCCTTTGCATTCGGTTTTGAAGCCCACTTTGTTTACTGCAAAATGCCCAGATATAACAAGTAAAAGAGGTCTGTTGTGGGTGCATGTTATCAGAACTACAAGGTAAGAAAGTGTTGGTTCATCCCATAACAAAATTTCTTTTTTTACTCAATGGCGCCCAAATGAATGTAATTCTCTGAACACATCCACTGGCATAACATTTAAAAGTCTCAGCAGTTTTGAATCTTATCACAGCTCTTCAGATAAGGGACGAGATGATGCGCCAGATCAAAGCAAACATTATAACAGTGTGTTTTCTGTGTAAGTAACTGAATTCAACTCTGCACTGAATTCCCAAACTTTTTCTTAAGAATGGAGATGTCATTTTGAGATAAAAGAATAACGATATGGTTAATCAAAAATTGTTGGAACAAATTTCGTTTCAAGTCATTTTGATCTTGGGTTAGCAATCTGTAAGGATTTGTAGTGTCTTGTTTTATTAGGTCGTCATTATTCCTCACGATAGTCTTTTGTTCTCTTGTTGTGTTTGATGCTTGATCCTTCTTTTTCACAAGGATGTGGGCCTTCAGAATCCCTGCTTATCTTAATCAGAACAATATCTGTATTATTGCTGATAACAAATAGACATATTCTTCTGTTCTGTTATCTCTGTTCCTCTGCTTTATATCTGCTCTTGCCATATCTCATGGTACTCAATCCATTTATCTAATAACGGTTGTTTCTATGTAAAAGGATCTAGACCTTTTAAAGCCCCTTTTTATCTTTCACAATATATATGAATATGTTGTACATTTTCAGATTTGCAGGGATATTTGGGTGTCTGATTAGACTTTCAAGGGGGATCTTAGGTGTGCTTTACAGGGAAAAAAAGGCTTTTGGAAGAATTGAAGGTAAACAGAGAAAAATCTATCACTATTTCAACGTTTTGTCTAGTGTAATTCATAAAAGATTGAAGCGTTTTGATACAGATAAAATAGAGGATGCCGTGGAGATTGTGGAAGAAGTGGCAGACACTGTGAAAGATGTTGCAGAGCTGACCGAAGAGATTGCTGAAAAAATAGAAAAGCGCTCCAAAGAAGGGGGCATTATCCATGAAACAGCTGAATTTGTTGATCAAATCTCAGAAAGAGTGGGAAGGGATGCAGAAATTGTGGAGAAGCAAGTAGAAAAAGTATACCCACATAACATTCTACTTTCCTTCATTCAGATCACTAATTCATTAGCAATGTAGTGTAGTAATTCAATGGCATATATAATTGTTGTATATGGTTTATATGTGGGTGCATGTGCAGATAAAGAAGACAATAAAGACCATGGATGAAAAAGTGGGCAAGGCAGAAGATGCTGTAAAGGATATTGCAGAAATAACATCAGAGGAAAAAGTTAGTAAGGAGGATGATAAAGACATGGGTACAGCAGAGAATTCATCAATCCCAATAGTGGAAACTGACAAAGTCAATCAATCCATGGATTGAGTTGAGGTTGTTTCAAAATCTAAATTTGAAGATGTTGGTTTCATGGAATTGTTGAGATTCACATGGTTGCTTTTTTGGGCAAGATATTGGGGGTGATATTGTCATCCTTATGGTGGAGGATTCAAACCATTCAATGCTGCTATGATTATCAGCAGGGGTATGGGAGCTCAAAGATTAGCTTGAATTGTTAAATTTGGGGTTTTTTTATCAAATAATCAGATTTTTAGTCTGGCTCTATTAGGTGAGGCTGCAATAGGGGAATGTACATTATTTTTAGACTATTTGCATATCCGTTGTTGGCTTCATGATATCTTATATTCGGATTGTAATTTTGATCCCTTGTATATCTTGAGTATGTACTTGCTAGACTTTTATATTATTATAGTAGACTTATTATTGTGCCACTTGCATGAGAACTTTATATATATTATTTGAATTTTATTGGATATTGTTTGGGTACCTTTCACATTGTTCTAATATTGTATCATGGAAGCTAGTAGAAGTTTATCTTGTATCTTTTTGTTAGCATTTAGATATTTATTTTGGTTAATGCTTAGCATATTTTGAGGTTTTATTTTTTAAGTTGTTACAAAATCCCTTATCATTCTAATATCAAATATGTTTTTAATTAGAAACTCATAACATATTTAATTTAAAATTCTTTATCAACATGTAAAATAATATTATAATCAAAACATCAAAATAAATGGCATTTATATTAATCAAATAAACTAATAAGTCCTCGACTTAAGTATCTTGTACAAAAAAAGAGAAAGTAGTCACAACTTGTATAACGAAATCGAGTGAAACCCTATAATTAAAGTGGCTGTCAAAATAATGAGCCTCTATGTACAATGCATGTAATCATAAAATAAACAAGGTTCTTATATTTTATATTTAGAAAGATTGAATTAACAAACATTTTTCTACTTGCTCCAAATTTTTCATGTTTTTGCACATTCCAAAATCTTTGTAATCTTCAATACATTTTTATAGATCTAGACACAAACAAAATGATTTTGAAGGTGATCCATATTTGAAACATTGAAATAAATATCTTTTGTATTATTATGTGAAATCTTCTTACCTAATCACTTTATGCTTATAATGAAGTTCAAAACATGAACACAATAAAAACTTCCAATAATGTTCTTGAATTTATGTTTGAGATATTTTTTCCTATGATTGATCATCATCCTTCTTCCCTATTTTTTAAGAACATACATATAGACTCTACTTTCCGAACAAAACAAATCCTTTTTAACATTTTAAAAATTGCTTACTCTCTCGTATTTGATCTCGTCAAAACTTCCGAGAGGATGACTATTTCTTACCATCATTTTAAAAATATATTCTAAGGAGGACTAATGCTCCCAAGGTATGTATATTTGTCAACCATAAACCATAAGAAAGCCATACAATGAAAGAATCAAGACAAGTTTCGTAATCTTAATGATGAACTTGCTTTGTTTTTCAATAGGTTTTAGTAAATTAACAATCCCTTCCAGTTGACGTTTTACCAATCCAATGCAGCAATTCCCCCAAATTCTTCATCATCATGACGTTAATGACGCCATGAATTGAGAATAACAAGTTACAGATGTATCAATCAATTGCTCACCAAAACAAAATCACAACCAATATCTTGGGTGACAATTTTGTTGCCCAGAAAAGTAACCATGTGAATCTCCTCAAAAATTCTATAAAACCAAAATCCCCAAATTTAGATTTTGAAACGACCTCAACTGAAGCCATGGATTGATGAATTCTATGATGTACCCATGTCTTTATCTGTCTCCTTACTAACTTTTTCTTCTGATATTATTTCTGCAATATGCTTTACAGCATCTTCTGCCTTGCCCACTTCTTCATCCATGCTCTTTATTGTCTTCTTTATCTGCACTTGCACCCACATATAAACCATATACAACAATTATATATGCCATTGAATTACTATAATAATTGTTAATGAATTAGTTAAATGAATGGATGAAAATAGAATATTATGTGGGTATACTTTTTCTGCTTGGTTTTCCACAATTTCTGCATCCCTGCCCACTGTTTTTGAGATTTCCTCAACAAATTCAGCTGTTTCATGAACAATGCCCCCATCTTTGGTCTGCTTCTCTATTAACTCAGCAAGATCTTCGGTCACATCTGAAACACGTTTCGCAGCGTTTGCCACTTCTTCCACAATTTCCACGGTATTCTCTACTTTTTCTGTATCAAAATGCTTCGATCTTTATGAATTACACTAGACAAAACGTTGAAATAGTAATAGATTTTTCTCTGTTTACCTTCCACTTTTTCAAGAGTCTTTTCCCCCCTGTAAAGCATAATCGAATACCCAATTATACCTGCAAATCTGAAAAATGTACAACATATGTATATATATTGTGAAAGATAAAAAGGGACTTCAAAAGGTCCCTGGACCTTTTACAGAGATACAGCAGTCATTAAATAAACGAATCGAGTACCATAAGATATGAGATTAATAAAACAACTCAAACAATAGGAACAGATAAAAAGTAGAGGAAGACAGATAATACAGTAGAAAAAAAAAAAGAGTCTATTTGTTATCAGCAGGGATTTTTAAGGCCCACATCCTTGTGAAAAAGAAAGATTAAGCATCAAACACAACAAGAGAACAAAAAGACTCATGAAGAACAGTGATGACCTAAAAAGAAAAACAGGACATTACAAATCCTTGCAAACTACCAATCTAAAATCAAAATGAAGTTAAGTTTTTCTTAACCATAATCTGATCATGACATCTTCATTCTTAAGAACACAGTTGAATTGAGTTACTTACACAGAAAATATACTGATATTTTGTTTGCTTTGATCTGGGGCATCATCTCCTCCATTATTTGAAGAGCTGTGATAAAGATTCGAAACTGCTGAGACTTTTAAAGTAAAGAAAGAAATTTTGTGATTTGGGATCAACCAACATTTTCTTACCTTATAGTTGTGAACAGGAGACCTCTTCTATTTGTTATGCCTGAGCCTTTGGCAGAACACAAAATGGGCTTTAAATCCGAACGCAAGGAAAGTTTAAGAGAGGTCCCTTTGAAATTGTAATTACCTCCATAACCACAAGAAATGGGCTTGATGCTACTGCCACTATCCCATTTTTTATGATCACAACTAATGCCTGGTGCGCATGGTATTTGAGTGCATTTCAGCATGGATTTTTCCATTGAAAAATTACTGTTATGGCTGTCCTTGGAAACATAAATATTTTTTCTAGGCTAGTAATATAGGGCACCTGGTTTATTTGGGATGTTTGTGTTTGTAGAAAAGAAGAATATTGCTATTAGGGTTCAACTGTATAGTTTCTAAGTCAACTACCCATGTTTCATAAATGATTAACAAAAACCCATTTTTCATTAAAATAAATAAATAAATAATCCACTTAACACTCGTGAAAAAAATATCTTGATTCTACCACAACCCACACAGATATTTATTTGGTAACCTACATAAGATTACAAGCAAAGAACCAAAATTACTTTTGTGAAAGTTTGTCGCATTTCATTTCATTTTTCCTACTTCCACGCGTGTAGCACGTGAAAAACTTTAAAGCCTGTAATAGAGTACTGATGACGACGACCCATACTATTCCAATTCACTGAATATAAAGACAGACAGCTAACTTTAATTTTTCACTTTTTATTTCACTTTTGGTACCGTTCCTTCTACACCACGCAATTTCCGTGGTGTAGGGCAATTTCAAAATGTCTAGGTATCCAGCCCACAGAATTAATTGCTCACTATTAAAAGTTTTCAATATGAAACGTGACAGATATTCTGTCGGCTGTATAGATAGTGCCGTGCAATTTGGCCACAGTCTAAGCATTGACTGCTTTGGTTGCCTGGCCTACTTTGTCCTATGTTAGATGCAACTACCCTGGTAGACGCGTGTTAGCTTCAACAAGGCACGTGAACTGTTTGACAAAATGGCTTCAAGAGTTATGTGATAGAGTGTCATGATTATGATATGGTTAACAGGATTCAATTGTGTAGTTTTGAGTCAAATTCATTGATATGTGATTCATGAGTAGTGAGTGGTTCACAAGAACCCATCTCACTCTCATAATAGAGTGCCATGATTTCAACACATGTATGTAAAATCTGGAAGCATAGGCAAGGCACCTGAACTGTTTGACAAAATGCCTCAAACAAATATGTCCTTCTTGATTGCCCAATTGTAAGATATTAACAAAATGGGTTGTTGTCTTTTTAGATTCATTTATCATCAATCTAGATTTATAATCAAGTCAAATTCCAAAATTCTATCACACTTTATGATAGGTTTTTAAAAAATTATATAAATTAATCATCATTGTAATATGTTTATGTGATTTAACTAATTCTAAAACAAAACAATCACAATACAATCTTTAGGATCTTGACGATAAGATAGCTTTCACTAGTAACATAAAATATATTAGTTTATTTATATAGTGATGGGTTTGAGAATAAGGACCATTTAGAATGTATATTCAAGATCCGAAACTTGGTTTAGTCAAATGTTTAATGGTATTAATGTATTTAAAATATATTCAACCAAAAAGTTTCTATCTAAAATAAATTATGTGAGAACATTTTCTAGCTTATAAACAATTACATATCTATTGATTGTTCAAAAATGAACATTGCAAAACCAAGAAGTTAAGAAGCAAGTCAGATTTTATATTTTATTGTAAATCTCAAGTCATTGAGAGATATGTTAGAAGTCGAAACAAGTAAACATGAGTTTGATGGACCAACTTAGATTAATATTGTGCTATAGAGTCATCTCTCAATCATTTCTCATTGTTTGATTTCTATTTATTATGAAATATTTTTATTATTTGTATATAATTATTACATCATTTTCATGACAATTCAATATCCAAATTATACAAGAGGATAGTCATAAAAATTTTAAGCATGCTGAAAATTTTGTTGTAAAAGGGATGAAATATTAAGTGAATGATTGCCATGAAAATATAAAATGAGGAATTGCTTTCATCGTTAATTCACTTGGGTGTAAACTATATAAAGAAAAAAAAATATGGACCTTTCAATACGCATAAAAAACTTGGTCAAATATTTTTTATGATTATGTTTCATATACAAAGAGCAAGCCAAGCTTCTAGTGTTGATTTTCTTCTTCAAATCCACCCCCCCCCCCCCCCCCCCCCCGCTCTCTCTCTCTCTCTCTCTCTCTCTCTCTCTCTCTCTCTCTCTCTCTCTCTCTCTCTCTCTCTCTCTCTCTATATATATATATATATATATCATCTTCAAATTCTCCCTTGGTGAAAAGTCATTTCTTTATACGAGTTCTTTGGAATTTTAATTTTTGAATTGACTAAATCTAGATATATATGATTTGAATACTTTCTTACATGTGATTTCCTCGACCAAGACCACCCATCAATCTGACTTTAATTGCATCTTCATCTTTCTCACACCCTCTTTTCATTTCTGAAACAGATGATGAGTTTGAAATGCTTAAAAAAAATTCTTGACTATAAACCATTATGATATTAACTAGCATTTCATCTTCATATTATTCACCTTCATTGTACAACATCTCTCCCCACCCACCACCCTCGATCATGCTCTCTTTTTAGATGAAGATTCAAGTTTACTCATGTTTATAAATTTTCTTGCAACTTGGTTGTTTATTCACCAATCAGGATATTGTTTTTAGTTATTTTGAATCATTGCTAGATTATTAAGAAAGTATTTTACATTTATGTTTAGTACATTAAATTTGTATTCTTATATTACCTTCTTTCTTTTGCGTGCTTGTGTTCTTATCACAATTGTTATAATTTTGATTGTTAGTAAAAAACGTCAATTGTGACACCCTACATTAGGCCCCTTTGACTTGAGCATTGTGTGGGTAAAATATTAATTAAAATTAAATAACAAATGTACAACAAAGGAAGAGGACAAGTTGGATGACCTCCTACAATTCACATTAATTGGAATTGGTGTAATACCCTAAAATTGGTCATCTAAACCATGGGCCCCTAATCTCGACAACATCACCAAGGTCCTAACCAAAGGCAATTAAATCAATCTTGAGCACATTATTAATTCTTTAATTATCAAAAATCACATGGCAAATCAACCACTCAACATTAATTAAATATTTATTTAATTAATTGAATCATTCCAAGAAATATCATTTTTTGATCAATTATCCCATTTTAATTTATTAAATATCCTTGCATATTTAATTAATTAATAAATTTGTCATTCAATCATGCGAAAGAATTAATTTGCTACAAAAAGATTAATTAATTTATTACAAAGAGTTGAATTGAAACAAAATTAAAAAAAAAGAATTGAATAAAGAGAAAAATCAAACTTGAGATATTATTTCTTTTTCTAAATTTAGAACTTGAAATTAGAAAAGCAATTTAATTGAATTATGGAAATATTCTCTAAAATTGGAACTCAAAGCTTTTCAGAAAAAGAAGTTTAGTTGCATTGAAAAGACCTTTTTCTTGAATGAATCAAATATGTGCATAGAATTATCTATTTTTATCAAATGCATGGAATTGATTTATTATTGTTTTCCAATGCAACTTGGACTTCTAATTCGAATGCATTTCAATTGAACTATAATTGGAATCTATCTCAAGGTTAACTCAACCTGATTTCTCAATTATTTTCAATTAATCCTAAATTGAGCTTTTTCATCATCTCTTTGTAATTCTCCATAAATTCAGTCATCAGCTCTCATTTCAATTCACCCTTTTGAGAACACGCTTGGAGATTATTATCACGCTAATTTCGCTCTAGAGTCATTGAAATCATTGTGCTTTTTTAGATTACTTGCATCCATTTTACATTCATTATTGCTTGCATCCATTGTTGCTTGAATTGATTATTATTGCTTGAATTATTCATCCATCTTGCATCCATATAGTTTAATATCATATAGATTAAATCCTTCGTCTTGGTGTAGTCTAGTCACTGGTATTGCTTATAAAAATTTGAGAGCAATCTTATACTCACATCTTTTAGAAGGCAATTAGTCGCTTTGCTATGGTTTATTTCGTATTGATTATTGATTACTAACCATGCATATAATGACTTAATTGAAGTGTTGTGCTTGTAGCTACAAGTTCACTTTTTCACACACACATCTATGGCGCCCACCGTTGGGCCCGAAGACTACATTTTTTTTCAGCCTCCAAGACTGACTGCTTTATTTTTTTGTTATTTTCCAGGTTTCAGATTTTTCGGTTTTTCATCCGTACATCTCGTACGACAATTCTTATAGGCTGAAACGACAAATTGCAGGTGTCGCACGAATTACAAACATATTATCGTACGAGTAGACACTCTATCGTACGAGCAGATCCTCTATCGTACGAGCAGATCCTCTATCGTACGATCAGTAATCATCTGTCGTACGAGTCAACATCATCAGCAATCTGGTCTCGTACTATACTGCATCCTGTCTCGTACGAGTCAAGTATTTGTCGTACGATTCTGTATTTTCTGGTAAAGGAGGCAAATTTCATATTTTTCATTTCTGATTGATTATTCTGACGACTGACCCTGACTGTTTATCTGTCTGTCTCAGAGTTTTTCACAGCCTAACTAGTTTTTGCAGAACGCTTGTCGAAGAATATTGCTTGTCGCACAAAGACAATATGACTACTGATTCATTGTCTTTGCAGGTTGCCTGAAGGAGAATCAACTAAGCATCGTGTATTCTTTAAATTCATTTTTAGGAACCTAACTTGCTATCTGGTTAAAGAACAAATCTGTCTTTTGTGCTTTTAGAAGATTCTGAGAGGTAGGAGAGTATGCTCTTGTCTTTTTCTAGACAATCAGAAATCCAGACCCTTGAAGCTTTTTCTTTGTTTGAGATTTGTACATCTTTAGCAGGCCTGCCCTCCCGAGGGGTTGAAAAACTCTTAAAGTCGTTACGGTCAGTGAGAGGGGAATGACCTAAGTGGGAACGGCTAGACGCCAAGTACTCCAACCCACTATAAAATAAACGTGATTTGATGAAAATCAAGTCAACGGCAATGCTCGGGAATAGCTCTCCTTTGTACCTTCGGGTATATTAAACCTTGGTTTTCAAGGCTGGGAGACCTCTTAATTGAGTTTATACCTCGACACACCGAACGGACACCTTACTAAATCCAATTAAAATTAGAAGCTACCCGGTTCACCTCCGAAAGGGAGATAATCTTTGTGCAAGAGAGATAGTAACTCTCCCAAGATACTTGTCATTCCGTGCCCCCATTAGCGTTTGGAGTTGGATAATACGACATTGAGAATCCATTGCGTGAGACTCAGCGGCCGTATTTTGATTAGCTATTGGGTGTGTACCTGAGCTACAAGCAAAGGTTTTCTTGCCTCACCAAGTTCCTTAGGGTCTGCATGCTGTGATTGGAGTTACTATACATACTACCTATTTCCTGTGTTTTTCATCCCTGAAACAAAAACTGAAATACCAAAAATCAATGAAGACCAGAAACAACTCATTACCAAAATCATTACCAATCAGAGTGGGACTAGTAGAGAGAGATGTCCTTTTCCAGGTTCTCGATATTCCATTGTCATACAATATATTACTGGGCAGGCCATGGATTCATGAAATGAAGGCAGTACCGTCAACATATCACCAATGCTTAAAGTTTCCTTATAATGGAGCTGAAGTCAATATTCCTGCTGATACAAATGTCATCTGTAATGCATTAACAAAAGGTGCAGATACTTTTGTGCCTCATAATAGGGCGGCCTCTCCAAATGAAGATCCAGAAACATTGATGAAAGACTTAGAAAAGAGATTGAAGATTAAAGATACCGGCATGGATGGCTACAAGATAGAACTGGTACTATCATTAGTTTCTCTCCCTCCATCACCAAAACAGTTGGGCAAGCCATCAAAGGCTATGAGAACACAAAATTCAGTTCCGAATACTATATATGATGGTCTCTTCATACAGTCTTCTACCTCCTTGGTGGATGAAATAGAAGAGGATGCTGTGCTTAACTGGCTCTTTAAGGAAGATAGTCCAAATGAGGAGGTACGACATTGTGAGATTTCCTCAAACCAATATGGTCGTGGTTACAAAATGATTCAACGCATGGGGTACTCAGGTACTAGTCCTTTGGACAAACAAAAAGAAGGTATTACTGAACCAATTCAGCTACAAACCAAATCCACAAATGATAAGGTTAGACTGGGATACAATCCTAAAAAGACATCATAACAAAAACATGTCTCTAAGTCTAAAGGCTTGAAAAAGATATCGCCTTTAACATTACATGAAGCAAACACTAAACAAACAAAAGAAGAGTGTAGAAAAGAGAAAGAGGAATCAACAGTCAAGAAAGAAGAAATAGTCAGTGCTCAAGCTTCGACGGTATCAGCTACGATAATACAAGAAGTCGAAGTTCCTGAGGATATAAGAGATGAATTTGTGAGAATCAGATAATTGTTTGCACCATTAAAAGTTCCAGTCGCATATACTGGTAGGCAACAAGTAGATGATTCGGAGACTGATTCAAACGAGTATGAATGGGGTCCTAACTATCTTTCAGACACATCCGCTACAGAAACTCTAGAAGAATCTAGTGGTGTCATAGATGATACTCGAGTTGATGCACATAAAACTAGAGAGGAAAATACAGGAAATTAGACAAAAGAGGCAAGCAAATTATGAACAAGCATTGAAAGAAGGAACAATACCAGAAAGTTTCTCATCTATGTATCCTTATCCTAAAATAGAACAAATCAGTTATAACACTACACAGGAAGAGTTAGAAGCTGCAGAACAAGAACCAGTTATCAGTCTAGAAGAAGCTAAATGGAGTAGATGAAAAAAAATCACAGAAACAATGAAATCATGTCAACAGGTGTGTCAGATACAAATGACAAATGAACTACAATATGAAGGAATTTGTAGCATTAAAGATGTTAGTATTGATACCATACATATGCTTAATAAATCACCTGACAGAGACTTGGAAACTTCATCCGATAACTCTGATGATTCTGAGGACTCTGATAATAGTCATGTTCATGATGATACCCACTCATCCTTAAATTTTGAATCATTTGATACAAACAATGAAAAGTTGTCTACTAGTCTTATTGTTGTTAAACCACGAAATGACATCCAGTTCGGCGTAGTAAACAACGTTAAAAGTATGTCTATTGGATTAGATCAATTAAATATTAACATGAACTTTAATAATCATGATCTGACTCTTCCTGGTCTCGAGACACTTATGCAATGTATCATTCTGGAACTTGACTTTTCAATCTGCAATTGTGATAACAATACCATGAACGCTCTTGAACCTATCCAAAATTTGTCCTTAATACATCCTGAATTGATTGACTGTACTTTATAGAATCAACCCATGGATATACCTACTTTTGCCAATGACTATACATTATCCTATTATCTCAATGCAGTTGAACCTATTAACTCTTCCACCAGTGAATGGAGTGAAAATATGACTGAAGAGGATATCAAGTATCTTAGTTGCAAAAACAAGAAAAATAAAAATAAAAGATCTGATGGCGAAAACCATATAGTGGCAGTGTTAGAATCTAAAAAAGAGAAAACAAGGGACGTACCTAAAGGTGAAAACCTCTCTGAGGCGCCTGAAGGTGAGATACTTGGTATACTGCCCAGTCATTTTCAAGAGCAGTCTTCCATATTGCTCGAGCCAACCCGGCCAGTAAATATCGGGAATCAAGAGACACCACAAGTTATTCACGTAGCTCAATCACTATCGGTAGAGGAATTGAAGGATTTCACTCAGGTATTCTTAGAGAAGAAAATAAATTTTGCATGGACGTACTCTGATATGCCAGGCTTGGATCCTGATCTCATTATGCACCATCTCTCAATCACACCAGGAGTAAAACTAGTTAAGCAAAAACTCTGTAAGATGCACCCGCATGTCGCACTATTGGTCAAAGCTAAACTAGAGAAACTACTTAAAGCTGGATTTATCAGAGCAATAGATTATGCTGAATGGATTTCCAACATAGTACCTGTGTCGAAGGCAGATAAATCTATCAGAGTTTGTACAGATTTTAGAGATCTCAATAAAGCATGTCCAAAAGATGACTTTCCATTGCCAAATATTGATATGATAGTCGACATGACAACTGGGTATGAGATGTACTCACTAATGGACGGATTTTCCGGCTACAATCATATTACAATCACTCCTGGAGATCAGGAAAAGACAGCTTTCACCTGTGCATGGGGAACCTTTTGCTGGAACGTTATGCCATTTGGGTTAAAGAATGCAGGAGCGACCTATCAGAGAGTAGTTACAACTATCTTTCATGACATGATGCATAAGAATATGGAAGATTATGTTGATGACACCTTAGTGAAGACTATGAAAAGATCAACGCATATTCAAGAGTTAGGTCCTATACTTGACAGAATGGAAAAGTTCAAACTCCGATTAAATCCAAAGAAGTATGCATTCGGAGTGACATCTGGTAAACTGCTTGGCTACATCATTTCAAAGAAGGGCATCGAGGTTGATCCTGAAAAGGTTCAAGCTATAATGGAAATGCCACCTCCAAAGAACATCAGTCAAATGAGAAGTCTACAAGGACGTCTCCAATCTATCAGAAGGTTCATTTCTAAGCTAGCAAACAAGGCTCAACCTTTCACGAAGGTACTAAGGAAAGGCGTATTATACAATTGGGATCAAGAATGTGAACAACATCTTCAACAAATCAAAGAGTATCTATCAAATCCACTGATCTTAATGCCACCTATTCAAGGTAAACCACTAATCTTATATATATCAGCAACAGATTCATCACTGGGGGCACTTTTGGCGCAACAGGATGACGACAAAAAGGAAAGGGCTATCCATTACATCAGCAGGACATTGGTGTCTTATGAAATGAATTATACTATAATAGAAAAAGCATGCTTAGCATTGGTCTTTGCATCACAAAAACTAAGACACTATATGCTAGCACATTCAGTCAAGTTGGTGGCCAAAATCGATCCACTCAAGTATCTTCTTAATAAAGCAACACTCACCAGAGATTGGCAAAGTGGGTAATGATCCTTACAGAGTTTGACATTGAATATGTGGAACGCAAAGCCATAAAAGGACAGGTAATTGTTGATCAACTTGCTGAAGCTCCACTTGAAGATACTCAACCTCTACACATCGAGTTCCCAGATGAATCAATAATGCATCTTACTCAACAACCCTGGAAGATGTTCTTTGATGGTTCCTTTACTCAAAATGGTTCAAGTGCTGGCATATTATTCATTACTCCTCAAAAGTACTCCATCCCAAAATCTTACAAGATTTTATTTCCCTGCACAAACAATATTGTAGAATATGAAGCCTTGGTAAATGGGATAAAGCTAGCCGTTGAATGGAAGGTTATTGAATTACATATTTATGGAGATTTTTAGTTGGTCGTCAATCAAATCAACGATACATATCAGACTCGAGATGAGAAGTTGATGCCTTACAAGAGAATGGTGGACGATCTCAAGAAGTACTTTGCTTTTGTGTCTTTCTAGTAGATCCCAAGGTCCGCTAACAGAGCAACAGATGCTATGGCCACTCTGGCATCCATACCTGAGTTACGAGAGTTCAATGCTCGCTTTGAATTCCTGGTGGAAGAGTTACGTTACCTAGCTTATGATTCCCCTGAAACCCAAATAGTCTGTTCTATTATTGGACACGACTCATCCAGATATAGCCACATCTACTCCTATCTACGTGATCAAATTATCCCTGAAAACCTTACTCGTAACGAGAAAAGAAACCTAACTCAAAACGCTTCACGATATGTTGTCATAGCTAATGATTTATTTAGACGAGGTTTGGATGATACTTTGCTTAGATGTCTAGAAACTGAAGAATCTAAACGTGCATTATCAGAAGTCCATGAAGGTATTTGTGGATCTCATTCAAATGGTTTTACTTTAGCTCAGAAACTATTACAGGCTGGCTACTACTGGCCAGATATGGAAAAAGATGCCATAAAATTTGCTAAGACTTGTGAGAAATGTCAGCTTCATGGAAATCTCATACATGCCCCGGCAAGAGACCTCATACCATTTATAACACACTAGCCTTTTCAGCAATGGGCCTTTGATCTCATTGGTTAGATATATCTAGCTTCATCCAACAGACATAAATTCATCATAACTGCCACTGAGTATTTCACCAAGTGGGTAGAGGCAGTTCCGCTCACCAAGGCAACTGGTAAACAAGTCGCCTTATTCATCCTAAACTATATAATTTGCAGGTATGGGATACCTTCATCCATCGTGACTGATAATGGAGGACAATTCAAAAATAAACACCTAGATGAACTTTGTGAGAAATTCAAAATAAAGCAACACCGGTCATCAGTATATTACCCTCAAGGTAATGGACAAGTTGAGGCGTCTAACAAAAACCTACTGACTATCTTGCATAGAACAGTGAACAAGTCTGGGAAGGATTAGCATCTGCAGCTCAATCCTGCACTATGGGCTTACAGAACCAGTATCAGAACACCTACTGGGGATACACCTTTTTCTTTGGTGTACGGGTCTGAAGTAGTATTACCCATTGAAGTAGAAATACCATCTCTAAGAGTTTCGTTGCAAGGTCTTGTTACTGATGAAGATCGTAGAATATCTAGATTGCAAGAACTCGAATTGCTAGATGAACGTCGGCAAGTGGCATTTGATCATCTCAGAGTGTACCAAAAGAGAATGTCCAGAGGATATAACAAGAAGGTTAGACAAAGAGAATTTTAGGTTGGAGACCTAGTACTAAGAAAAAATCCAAAAAATCAACAGTTTTGAGACAACAAAGGGAAGTTTGAACCCAACTGGCTGAGTCCCTATATCGTTACTGCAGTCTTCGACTTTGGTACCTATCAGCTCTCAACATTGGAAGGAGAACAGCTCCGAGAACCGATTAACACCATCCACCTGAAAAGATTCTTTACTTAGCATTCTTTGCTCCAACAAACTGTATAGCTGAAAAAGTCCTGAAAAAAAATCCTAAAAAAATGAAAAAATCATAAAATACAAAAAAAAAAAAAAGCATAAAAAAAAAATGTAAAAGAGAAAATGCCTTGGTAAAAACCTGGTAAACAGGCACCTTGGTAAAAAAAAAAATTGATTCTCTACCAAGCAGGTGAAAACCTGGTAAACAGGCGCCTCTTGTACTCAAGCGCTCCATCTATCAACGCAACATTGGCATTTCCCGCTTTTATGCATCTTTGTTTTCGCTTGTACATATTTTGCAGTCACTTTCGTGACACCCTGGTTCGTTGGAACCCACATGACTTGAAACTGATCAATGCCCTAGTCTTAGGAAAATCGACAGAGCACATCCCATGTCCTAAGCAGTATCAAACAAGTCATTTTCCCGTTAGTGAAAACCGGTCGTCCACTCCGAGTCAGTCATCTGTCTCCTGACTACTACAGAGTTTTTATCACTGAGTTAACAAGCAAAACAACATAACGGAAAACAATCACTAAACAGTTTGAGCTATGCATGAAAATTTTCTTTGTATGTTGTCTTTTATATTGGTTTTCGATTATTATCCCCCTGAGTAACTCGAGGAAGTCTATATTGACTAAGAGGAGCAAGGATTGGGGGCATAATATTTTCTTTGTTCTCTACTTGTAGGAATGATCCCGATGATCTGGAAACATATAAATTAGCTGGGTGTCTGTGATAAGAGCCTTTGCATTAAGGTGAAATCGCCTCACATACCTCAACTCCGCTTATTTGTATGCTACAGGGAGGTCCATATCATTTCTTTCTTTGTTTTAAGGGAATTTCTTTATGATGCAATTCGGGTCCCTGTGAAATATGTCCAAGGATATGAACGAAATAAGGGTCATTGCGGACAAGATAATTAATATTGCACATTGAAAAAAAAAGGAACTCTAACCTGCCTGTTGTGTTCGTTATGCTCAGTGATGAATCTTAAGTATTTTAAATCCAGTGACTAGGTTTAGGTTGCATTTTGCACATCATTTTGCATTTCATTCTGCATTTTAGTGAATCTAGGGTGATTTTGGTGTGATAATAATAATCTCTTTATCTTTAGAATGAGAACTGAGAGCGTCATTATTTCTTACGCTAAGTGGTCTATTTATCATTATTTCTTCGATCGAGTACTTGTGTTTTGAGATGATTAGCTACATACATAACATTTCATATAGATTCATTCATTTCATTATTACTCATTTGCATTCATTTATTTGCATATGAAAAGAAACAAAAACATAGACATCCATAATCATTTGTAATACATACATTCATGCTGAAACAGAAATGCATACATATAGAATAAAACATATAAAAACATCTCATAACCAATTGACACAAGTACAATGAAGTCAAATCGGATCTCATATATATATATCATCTCAAGTCTAAGAGTACAAAATGATGTCCAATGACATGTACAAACTCCCATCGGAGCAAGAATCATATAGGCTACAAAAATATGGGTGTGTCTACAAAAAAATATCCCAGCTACAAAAAGAGTCATCTAGCTAGCACCCTCTCCCTCATCGCCTGGTGGAGGAGGAGGAGCCTGATGCTCGAGATCCTATCAAGGTGCTCGTGCTCCCTCTGATCGAGCCATATACTACGAATAAGGTTGCACCTGTTGTGCAACAGGAACTACAGCACTATATGCTACTATGTAATAAGATGCCCTACTGCTCTAGAGAAGGACCTCCTGTCGCAGAGACTCTATCTCTGCTCTTGACTCTACTCTCAAAGTTGCAATTTGGCGATCACACTCAGTCCTCACCTTGGCCAGCTGTCAGTCTCGCTCTGCCAGCTGAGTCTGTGCCACTATCAACTGTGACTGCAGCTCTGCAAGACGTGCTCTCATTGACCTACCAGCATCCTATCCATGCTCTCTCGCAGGTCCCCCATCTCCACTCCCATCTCCACCGCCACCACCACCACCTCCACTCTACTCCTCTCTCCGCTGTCATACCTGTCTAGGAGTTTCTCTCTCCTCCTCTGCCTCACCCACTCCCCCTAGGGATTCACCCTCACTCCTCTGCTACCTACCTTGAGCTGGTACCCTGTTGCTGCTTGCACCCGGATCACCACTACCCCATCGTGGAGCCTCAGCCCTCTGTCCTTGACTTTGCCTCTGGCCCTGTCTCTGGCCCTGTCCCTGTGCTGGTCCAGGGACATCATCCTCAACATCCTCAATGTGAGGAGCCTTCTCACCCGGATCTGTCAAACGTGGGAAAGGATGCTGCTGAAAGTAATCTTTGTACTGGGGCAATACCCCCGCATCTCCTATATCATCTAGGTAATCCCACCTCATGCGGTGTAAACCTATCAGCTCCTGCATAGCCAAGGCATAAGATAGCTTAGGTGCCCAACCCTGCCTCTCCTCGTCAGCATACCTAGCATATGCTATAAACTCCTGTGAGATCCCCTGAGGCCGGCCATACTGCCTCATCACTCGTGAAATGATGAATCGCTCCACAACAGTCTGTGATCTCCCAATTAGTGGGCATGTGACAAATAGATCTCTCTGCACTGCCCGCCAGTCATCCCATGGCTCTAACCCTCTATATGGTTGCCATACGACAGCTATCAAGTCATCGAGCCACCGTCTCCAGAAGTTCGTCTTGCCCAGATGGGGCTGCATGATATATCCAGCATATCTATAAATGATCGACTGTCCTGGCTCCCTGCTGTCTGTCACCATCGGTCGACACACGGGAAGGTGTTCCCAAGCCCACACCTGCAAAATATATACCCCAGCAGCCATGCTTCGCCCCTCTTTGTAAACGATCTCATGCATCTCTCAATACATGTGGGCCAGTAAACAAGAACCCCAGCCAAGTCTCTGAGGGGACTCTATCAATCGCTTGAGCATCCGGCCCCATCTGCTCTGAAAACCCTGCTGCCCTCGGTCTGGCATCAAAAAGCACCTAATAAAACCTGCTAGGACACATGCTAAAGGATACTCCTCACTATACCTGCTCATTAGTATATCCCAACTCATAGAACGAGTCAAGATATCAGGATCCCTGAAAATGTTCCTCAGTGCCTGCAGTCTAGGTAACAATGCGATATCATAATCCACCTTATCCCCGACAAAAGGGATACGAAGGATCCTATACACATCCTCAAGAGTGATGGTCAACTCCCCAACTGGCAAATGAAAGGTATTATTCTCCAAATGAAATCATTCTACCAACACTGTGAGCATCCTGTGGTTCACACGGATATCAGGTAACTGCATCAGGTGGGTAAAGCCACACATATCAATATGGGCCTACTCAACCTCAGACAAATCCCGAACTAACGCCATAGTGGGAGGATATACGCATCTAAAGAGCACAGGAGGTAATCGAACCTGCACAATCCAACAATGAAGCATCAGAAAACATTCCAAATGAGTCTACAAGAGAAGTTAAACATCACGCAAATTCAACTAAGTCAAATGCAAAAGCAAAATTTCATGTTTACACTTTCAAAAATGGTCACTGTTTTTCGAACGACAAAACACAGTTAAATAGAATCTCGTTCGAGTCAGGGATGGCTCTCGTACGAGAAAATAGCCTCAAACAACAAAGTTTTATATAACACACGACAAAATGGTCTTTTAATCGACCTCTCGTATGACATAAGGGAGGGCTTAGTACGACAATTCTAATGGGTTTAAACGATAAAAGAAAATTTGCCAGCTTCTCGTACGAGACAGGATCTTGTCTCGCACGATAAACCGAGACACCCGACCCAAAACCCGTCAAAAATGTGAAAAATAAACAAAAAAATTCAAAATTGGAAACATAAACAGGCTAAAGATCGATCACTTACTGTTGGCTCGTAGTTTCGGGGTCGATTGTGACGTCTCTGACGCTCAAATCGATGCTGACGAGTAGGGACCACCATTTTTCTTCGCAGAAGGCTTTTTCAAATTTTCAAACTTGGAGGGTTAAAATGAATTGAAAATGACACTTTTGTCCTATATATAGCCAAAAACCTAATTTTTCAACTTGCTCCGATGAACATGAAAATTGTACCCTTAGCTAATGTGCCTGCTCTGATTCCATTTTCGGGATCGAAATCAAAATTCGAGATCGTCTTGCTAGTCAATTTCGCAATTTGGACCACTTAGCGCTCTTTTCATCAAATGCTTATCCTGTCTTCAAGTTGCGCTCAATTTCTCAACAATCAATGTTGAATATCAATTTCAATTCTACCAGTCAACTTTGCGATCAATTCAATCATTGACAAATCTTCAATATTCTTCAAAATCAATTTGCGCTCAAATGACTACTCATCGCACAATCGCCTTAATCATGTACCCTCGCTATCTTTCGATTTCACTCCCGAGGGGGCATACTCATGACCTTATGACTTCACATTCTTCAAAATGTCGAGAAATTTTTCAAATTTTCATCAAAAGTCGAGCAAAATCTTTTCAATTAAAAGAAAATCAATCCTTATCGCTAAGGGGCATCTCAGCTTCATCACTTCACATCAAGTTGAGATCTCTCGATCATCTGAATCGAATCAATCGCTAGGGGCATATCAGTTTCATCGCTTCAAATCAAGCTAATAGTTGTCTTTCATCTGAATTAATCTCTTAACATTAATCAGTTTCATCGCTTCAAATCAAACTAATTATTCGTTTAAACTCAATCAAAAGTTTAAAGATTATCTTTGATCACTCTAAATCTAAGCAGGTGTTCAGTATTTGTTTCTTGATCAAGCTGGATGGTTTATTCTTCACTCATCGTGTCTTGATCAATCAAGTTCAAGATCGATTTTTATCATCATTCACTGTATCTAAGATCAATCAAGTTCTAGATCAGTAAGATCCGCTTCTTGATCAATCAAGTTCAAGTTCGGTATCTTTGTTTTCTATCATTCCTCAGTTCAATCAAGTTCGGGATCGGTATCGTTTTAATCAAACTTCATTCAGTTTTGTCGCTTCGAATCAAGCTAACACCTTGCTTTCATCTAGTTCGTGATCAATCAAGTTTAGAACTGACATCTCCTAGACATCACACATTCTTTGAACCAACGCGCTGCTTGCACATTAATTCAAAGAGGGGCAAATGTAATACCCTAAAATTGGTCATCTAAACCATGGGCCCCTAATCTCGACAACATCACCAAGGTCCTAACCAAAGGCAATTAAATCAATCTTGAGCATATTATTAATTCTTTAATTATCAAAAATCTCATGGCAAATCAACCACTCAACATTAATTAAATATTTATTTAATTAATTGAATCATTCCAAGAATATCATTTTTTGATCAATTATCCCATTTTAATTTATTAAATATCCTTGCATATTTAATTAATTAATAAATTTGCCATTCAATCATGCGAAAGAATTAATTTGCTACAAAAAAGATGAATTAATTTATTACAAAGAGTTGAATTGAAACAAAATTAAAAAAAAGAATTGAATTAAGAGAAAAATCAAACTTGAGATATTATTTCTTTTTCTAAATTTAGAACTTGAAATCAGAAAAGCAATTTAATTGAATTATGGAATTATTCTCTAAAATTGGAACTCAAAGCTTTTCAGAAAAAGAAGTTCAGTTGCATTGAAAAGACCTTTTTCTTGAATGAATCAAATATTTGCATAGAATTATCTATTTTTATCAAATGCATGGAATTGATTTATTATTGTTTTCCAATGCAACTTGGACTTCTAATTCGAATGCATTTCAATTGAACTATAATTGGAATCTATCTCAAGGTTAACTCAACCTTATTTCTCAATTATTTTCAATTAATCCTAAATTGAGCTTTTTCATCATCTCTCTGTAATTCTCTATAAATTCAGTCATCAACTCTCATTTCAATTCACTCCAGATATTTTTGAGAACACGCTTGGAGATTATTATCACGCTAATTTCACTCTGGAGTCATTGAAATCATTGTGCTTTTTTAGATTACTTGCATCCATTTTACATTCATTATTGCTTGCATCCATTGTTGCTTGAATTGGTTATTATTGTTTGAATTATTCATCCATCTTGCATCCATATAGTTTAATATCATATAGATTAAATCCTTCGTCTTGGTGTAGTCTAGTCACTGGTATTGCTTATAAAAATCTGAGAGCAATCTTATACTCGCATCTTTTAGAAGGCAATTAGTCGCTTTGCTATGGTTTATTTCTTATTGATTATTGATTACTAACCATGCATATAATGACTTAATTGAAGTGTTGTGCTTGTAGCTACAGGTTCACTTTTTCACACACACAATTGGCACAAGAGAAAAGGGGGTTTGTCATGCCATTAATAAGGCATGGCATCCTCCCCCTTAGTTGTCTAGTATTTATGCTTTGATTGCATTAAAAAAATTAAGTGTGATATTGGCATAACAAGTAAGGAGATATACATAGACAATTGTGGAGGAAGGTGAGCAAGAGGAGCAACCATGGACAATGGTTAGAACCTTAAAAAGGGTAGGGGGCTACAAAAACTACCTTGGTAGGTAGGATATTCTCAAAACTAGATTCATTCAAAAGGGTTTAGGATCTTTGGAGCAAAAGTAATTGGGAGAAGTAAAGGTAGACTACATAACCTTTGACGAAATCCTTCCTTTGAACAATCTCGTGTCTGAAGGAAAGCTTACAAACAAGCTATGGATATCCTTTAAGATTAAATGATGGATGAATTTCATTGGATGGAGGTAGAAACTTAAAGAGGCAAGAATGAATATAGTAGGCAAGGAATAGGCAATGAGAAGTTTGCAATCTCTTTTGGGGGAAATTTATTTAGTGGCAAACGAGGTGAAGATGATCTTTATGTCTAAGGAGAACTAGAAAATCATGGAAGTGTGAAGTGGCCTTAGAGGAAGAAATAAAAATATAGACGCAAAATGAGAGGTGATAATTATTCAATGTCTAAAAATTTGAATATCTTCAACATTGTTCCAAGAGCTAAGTACAATCATCTTCCACATAGTTTTGGGCTTTGAATATCCACTCTTGTAGCTATCAACCCTAATTGTTTTCTAGATAAATAGGGGAGACTATCGTAACAATAATAAATGGTAAATAAAGTAAGTTTTTGGACTTTCACATTGTAAGGAAGTGAAGTAGCGGAACAACTTCCTACACTAACCTTGACAGGAGGGTAATGCAAAACTTTTACAGATCATTACAACAATTACATAAATAGACATTATAACTGCATACCACAACACAATGATTTACGTGGAAAAATCCCTTTTGGGAGAAAAACCCCTCTCTCCAAAAGCAGTTGAATAATCAATCAATAACAAATTACAATATAAATGCAGAGCAAGCTCTTCACACGAGTACCACTAATCAGAGATTTAGAGGTAACTCAATAGACATAAGACACTTACACACAACCTCTATCTCACACACCTCATATATATGCTATTTGCTCCCACCACACCCTCTATGTTTTTAGTCCTCTACTATTGCCAATGACAAACATTGTCAAGGCTTTCATATGTAAGAAAAATAACAACAAATGTTCTTATCGAGCACTCTACCCACTGGTTACCCTCTTTCCATAGACAACTAACTAATCCAAAACCCTTATCAAAGTCTTTGAATTTTTACCATTGAAGATGTCATCCACTTCGAATTCCACTTGCCCACTCTTTGTCTTGTCTAATGTAGGTTCAAATTTCTTGCCAGATGGAATGAAATGGTTTGGCCACAATAATGGTGACTTCATCCTTTTATTCAAGCTCACAAATAAAAATCTCTTATCGGTCCTTTCAATGATGAAAAATGGTGACTTTTTTCGTCGCATTTTTGAACTTTCTTGACAATCTATTTTGCCATCATCACTAACCGCGTGATGACCAAAAATTGGTGCAGTCTAATTCATCATCCTCACCCTTTTCTACGTTTCCTAGGCAATTATGTCACATTATCTATTTTTCTCATCATGTCGATGATATCCCCTACCATCCGTTTTGTATGGAGAATACTTGCTCTCCTAAATGAGAGGAGATCTTGTCAAATTAAATCGTGTATATTTTGCTATTTTAAAAGTCAAATTTATGGTTCTAGATAAATCATTTATCCATCTTTGAACATTGAATAGTTTTTATTTTTTGACAAATAGAAATGATTTTTCAATATTACAGTATATAAGTGCAGTAATGTGTTTTATTGTGTTGTACTATTAATTAATTTTAAAGACATTCATAAAAAGAAATATTTTTTTAATTAAATTCAAACTAAAAATTGATAAGTATAATTTTTTTATTAAATTTAAATATATTTATTATTTTTTATATTTTGATAATATAACATTATATTATGAGTAATATTTTTATGAATTATGTATATAATCTTAAAAATAAAGAGAATAATTATTTATGATTCATACATGTAGATAACTAATATTGAATTTGAAATTATTTTACATTTAAATAGATAGAGACTACTATTCATTTATGCATGATCCCAAAAAGAAAGACAAAAGAATCACATATGATTTTTATATGTAGATGAGTTACATTGACTCAAAAACTATTTAATGTTCCCATATATAAATAGATATATTTATGATTTTTAGATAGATATACTTAAATAGATAGAGACTACTATTCATTTATGCATAATCTAAAGAAGAAAGACAAAAGAATCATTTATGATTTTTAATGTAGATAAGTGATGTTGACTCTAAAACTATTTAATCTTTCAATAAATAAAGGCTATTTTTTTCTTTTAAAGTGGGAGTAATTGCTTTTGACTAGATTTATGAATAGGTGAGGTCACACTTGAGAGACTTCATTACCAACACAAACACTTAGGTGTTGGAACATGTAGTGTCACGATTTAAACACTTCATTGGTGAAGCGGCCACCAAGATTCAAATCCCTGCTGGACCATTGTGCTCGCAAGGCCAAGACCTTGTACCTTCGAGAATTTGAATCTTAATTGCAAGAACCCCAACATCACCATTTAATCATTACATAAATAAAAACTATTACAGTTAAAAAAAACTAACATTTTCTTTAACGAATGTCTATTGAACACACAATGCATGTTTGACCTATTTAATTTATTAAAAATGAGAATCATATTTAGTATCTGCCTACCTTTTTATCAAAGTAATTTGTATACGAAGCCACTCCAAAAACCTAAGCGAGAAGAAGACGTAGCTTCTAAAACATTACTTTGAATCTAATCATCCTTCTTTCCTACGTATGTGAGCTGCGGTAGAGTCAAGATATGCTTCTTTCCTACAACCTTCAACAAACACAAACACAAACATCCCAAATAAATCAGGTGCCCTGAGCCTACAAAATATATTTATGTTTGCAAGAAAGGTCATTACAATAATAATAATTTGTCGATGGAAAAATCCATGCTGAAACGCTCTCAAATCACATGCATACCAGGCATTAGTAGGGATCATAAAAAATGGTATAGTGAGAGTAGCATCAAGCCCATTTCTTGTGGTTATGGAGGTAATTACAGTTTCAAAGGGACCTCTGTTAATCTTCCCTTGCATTCGATTTTGAAACCCACTTTGTTTACTGGAAAAGGCTTAGGCATAACAAATAAAAGAGGTCTGTTGTGGGTGAATGTTATCAGAGCTACTACAAGGTAAGAATATGTTGGTCGATCCCAAGACAACATTTTTTTTTCTTAATCCCCATGAAATAAACCTAATAGCCTGAAAATATACTCAGCGGTTTTGAATCTTCTCACAGCTCTTCAATTAATGGAGGAGATGATGCCCCAGATCAAAGCAAACAGTATAACAGTGTATTTTCTGTGTAAGTAAATTAATTCAACTCTGCACTGAATTCCCTAATCTATTCTTAAGAATGCAGATGTCATGTTTGAATGAAAGAATAACGATTTGGTAAAAGTAAAGATTGTTAGAACATTTTTTTCTTAAAGGTTGGTTTTTTGGAAGGATTTGTAGTGTCTTGTTTTTTTGGTCTATCTTGGATCTTTCAGATTGTCTTTTGGTCTTCTGTTGTATTTAATGCTTAATCTTTCTTTTTGACAAGGATATGGCCTTCAGAATCCCACCTGTGGCTTTTAGGTTGACAGTTTGAAAGGATTTGTAGTGTTCTGTTTTTGTTTGTCATCATTGTTCCTCGTAATAGTCTTTTGATCTCCTGTTTTTTTTTGACAAGGATGCGGCCTTCAGAATCCCACCCCTAAAAGACATGGTGTATAAGTAAGGTGTTAAAAAAAGTAAAATATGCGTTGCATTTTAAATGGCTGCATAGACGCTTCCCAGAATCCCTGCTTACCTTAATCGCTGATAACAAATAGACCTGATGTTGTGTTATCTCTGTTCCTCTACTTTTTATCTGTCCTTGTCATTTGATTTGTTTTGTTAATCTCATATCTCATTATACTCGATCTGTTTATCTAATGACTTCTGTATGTTTGTTAAAGGATCTGGGCCTTTTAAAAACCCCTTTTATCTTTCACAATATTTGTGAATTTGTTGGTACATTTTCAGATTCGCAGGTATATTTGGGTTCTTGATTAGACTGTCAAGGGGGATCTTAGGTGTGCTTTACAGGGAGAAAAAGACTTTTGAAAGAATTGAAGGTAAACAGAGAAAAATCTATCACCATTTCAACGTTTTGTCTGGTGTAATTCATAAAAGATTGAAGCATTTTGATACAGATAAAGTAGAGAACGCCGTGGAGATTGTGGAAGAAGTGGCAGACACTGTGAAAGATGTTGCAGAGGTGACCGAAGAGATTGCTGAAAAAATAGAAAAGCTGTCTAAAGAAGGGGACTTTGTTCATGAAACAGCTGAATTTGTTGATGAAATCTCAGAAAGAGTGGGCAGGGATGCAGGAATTGTGGAAAACCAAGTTGAAACAGTATACCCACATAACATTCTATTTTAATTCATTCACTTCACTAATTATAGTAATTCAATGGCATATATAATTGTCTATGGTTTATATGTGGGTGCAGATAAAGAAGACAATAAAGAGCATGGATGAAGAAGTGGACAAGGCAGAAGATGCTGTAAAGGATATAACAGAAAAAATATCAGAGGAAAACGTTAGTAAGGAGGATGAGAAAGAGATGGGTAGAGCAGAGAATTCATCAATTCCAACAGCGGAAACTGAGAAAGACAATAAATCCATGGATTCAGTTGAGGTCACTTCAAAATCTAAATTTGAAGTCGTTGGTTTTATGGAATTGTTGAGGAGATTCACATGGTTGCTTTTCTGGGCAAGAAGATTGTCACCCATGATATTGGGAGTGCTATTGGTTGTGATTTTTGGTGAGCAATTGATTGGTACATTTGTTACTTGTTATTCTCAATTCATGGCGCCATGATTGCTGCATTGGATTTGGTAAAACGTCAATTGGAAGGGATTGTTAATACTAAAATCTATTGAAAATAAAGCAACTTCTTCATAAGATTAGGTAACTTGTCTTGACTCTTCATTGTATGGCTGTCTTATGGTATATGGTTGACAAATGTATATACCTTGGGAGCATTAGTCCTCCTTAAAATATATCTAGAACATAATGGTAAGACAAAGTCTTCCTTTGGGAAGTTTTGACGAAATTAAATAGGAAAGAACAAGCAATTTTAATAATTTTAAAAATGATTCTTAACCTTTAAGGGAATTGTATTTAAAAAATACTTTTTAATATAAGGGCTAGGCTATACTAGCACCTGCTTTTGCAAGTGGGTGTTAACATGTAGAATACTCAACCTTTGCAAAGAAATGGTCAAAAGTGAAAGGATTTGTTTTGTTTGGAAAGTAAACCTTTTGAAAAAGATAGGGAAGAAGAATGATGATCAATATTAAGAAAGAATATCTAAAAAATAAATTTGAGTCGTGTTGTCAATTTCAATATGAGTAATAAGCACAAGGTGATAAAGTAAGAGGATCTGCATAATAATACATGGAAAATTGTTTCAATGATTCAAATATGGATCATCTTCAAAATCTTTTTGCTTGCATCTAGATCTATAAAAATGCATTGAAGATAATAAAAAAAAATTAGAGTAAAAAATAAAAATTTTGATGTGCAAAGAAAAATGTTTCTAAATTGAATCATTAGCAAAATTTAGATCTTTCTAAATATAAAATATAAGAGCCATGTTTATTTAATGATTACATGCATTGTACCTAGATACTTGTTATTTTGACACCCACTTTAATCATAATGTGTCATTTAATTTGTCTATACTAGTTATCTACTTTCTATTTTTTATGTGATATTGTGATATTTATAGTATCAATCTTTACACTTATGCAAAATACTTAACTACATGAATTATTAGTTTATTTGATTAATATAAATGTTATTTATTTTGATGTTGATTCTAATATTATTTTACATGTTCATAAGGAAATTTAAATTAAACATGTTTTAAATTTCTAATTATATATATATATATATATATATATATATATATATATATATATATATATATATATATATATATATATATATATATATATATATATTTCATATGAGAATGATAAGGGATTTTGTAACTTAGAAAATGCAAACTCAATATCTTAAGCTTCAACTAAAATAAATATCTAAATACTAACAAAAAGATACAAGAGAAACTTCTATTAACTTCCACGATACAATATTAGAACAATGTGCAAGGTACCCAAGGGATATCCAATAAAATTCAAATAATATATATAAAGTTCTCATGCAAGTAGTACAATAATAAGTATACTATAATAATAATAATATCTACTAATATTTCACCACAATGGTGAGACCATAAATTGTCTCATATTTAGCCAAATAAAATCATCTCTTCTTAATAAATTAGTCTCGAAGTAGATTTGAGCAATGATTGAAAGTTCTTTAGGTTGTTTAAGGAAGAATATATAGTAGATGTTTGGTTTATTTTTATAATTCAATTTGATTTGAATTGTTTCCTAGCTTCTATAATTCTCCATGAGTATGATGCCACAATGTATGTGAATAGATTATTAAACTCATATAAGTACAAGGCCCTAGAGATACTAGTAGTAGAGAGCTCCAAAGACACTAGCAATAGAGAGCTCTAAAGACTTTTGAAGGCTCTGAAGACATCATGGAAGTTGTAGTAGATTCCTCCAAACTACCAACACACTCTGACATTCTTGCCAGGCCCATTGACCATTAGTAATTCCTAAATTAATGAGCTAATTATCTATTTCATGCAAAGTTCAGGGATCTCTCAAAGTTATTTCACACTACCTTCTTCTACTAGGGATATATCTAGTTACAACAATACTTAAGTGTCATTCCATGGGAATTGTACATTCTATGTGGTAATCAAATTAGTAAATTGAAGAACAATTTCTTTATTCACATGAAGCACTAGAAGACTCCCATAAAATAGGCAAATATGAAGATGATGAAAAGTCAAAAAGTGTAGTTTCTAGTAAAACAATGACATCTCCCTCACTTCTTAATGAAATTCAAAATGATCTAGAAAGCTTAAGTTACAAGGAACCAAACGCAAAAAGTATTTGAAGAAATTCGCTAATAAGGACTAGTAATTTGTAACAAAAATCAATAATGTAAAAGGCAATTGAAGTCAAATACAACGGGTTTAGTTTGTTGGGAGTCTAGATAAATGCCTCCCCAGGAATGGATATCAAATGCACATTCTTGATGAATTGATTGAGTAGAATAAAAATAATTATTCTATAAATGCACTGTAAATGATTGTGTTGTCATTTTATGACACCCTTGGTCCATCAGTGAGAACCGATCAGAGATATGTTCCATGGACCAGCGCTGCCTAGTTGATCAAGGAGAAAAGCAATGGAATTATGAAGTGTGAAGTGTTGTCTTGTCAGAAGGAAGTTCCTTGTCCTTCTACCCTGGATCTCTGGAACCCCCAGGTTCCCAAGTTCCTTGTCCTTCTACCCTGGAACTCCGGAACCCCAGGTTCCCAAGTTCCTTGTCCTTCAACCCTGGAACTCCAGAACCCCCAAGCTCCCAAGTTCCTTGTTCTTCAACCTTGAAACTCTGGAACCCCCAGGTTCCCAAGTTCCTTGTCCAACTACAGTGACCCCGGTCCCCGAAGTCTTCTAACTTGCTTCTGGCTTGCAACACTTCCGGATGGCATGATCGACACTCAAGGCTTTAAATGCTCTGATAGTTTTGGTGACTTATGCACTTTTTTTGTGGAGCCACAGGGGTGCATTTAATGTTTTTGGCAGGATTTCCATCAAGGGAGGTACGAGGCCATGCTAGGTGACTTATGTCATGTCTAACTTTGGAAAGTCAGTCAATCTATCTTCCTCAGAATTGCCTTTGGAGGTATGGCTAGGTTGCTTGCATGTACAAGTCAAGTGCATGCACTTCCCTGCACTTCTAGACTGACATGCAAGGGTCATGATCACCATTGTAACCTATTTTTTCTATATAAGGTTGTTAAGCCTCATTGTAAAGGGTTCTCTCCCTGTTGCCTAGAGTTTTCTCATGCTCTCCTCTTCTCTTGAAGACTTGTAATCTTTGCATTTCTGCAACTGTAAGATTGGTGTTTGGCCTTATGATTAATTGAAGAACACTATTCTTGTCTTCTTTCAACCTATGTGTGTTGTGTATGCTTTCTTACCTTCATCATAGGTGCGTGTTGTGGCTCTTTCTCTTCATATATGATGCGTTAACTGGTTTTCTGAGTGTGACTTGTGGGAATCCTTCTCCCCTCTTGGCATTCAGTGGATTCTAACCTTCATCTATGCATTGGGGTTACTCATATAACTGAAAGTTGTGCATCTTCAGGGTGTTTCAGTTAATTACTTGTGTCATTTAGGTTGGGAGAGGAACTATCTCTTCTTGGTGCATCACCTCCCTTGTTTCAAGCAACTTCTCTCTTCTCTTCTCCTCTGCAAGTTGTTAGGGTAGGCTCAGGAATTAGCTTTGAAGTGTTGAGTTGGTTCAACACCTGCACCTGGATCGAGTAGGAAGCCAACCTTCTCCGGAGATTCAACCCCTTGCGCAAGGTCCCACACTTCGGGGTTGTTTCCATGTTTCACAAGGTTGCTAAGTTGATAGCTCAGCAAGGATGCAAGCTTTTGTGATAACAGATTGACCAAAGGAGAGAAAAAGTAAGGACTTATTTAGCTTGAGGAAGTCCGTGTTAGTTTTTAGTTTCATTTCCAACTTTGTATTTCTAGAGTTTTCAAACTAAATTTGATCCTAGTGACCATTTTATTTTCTATGATTCTTAGAGTAGATTCAATTCTTGCAAGTGGTGAAATAGTTTAGTCATTTCAATTACTAGTAGTGTGAGATAGTTTAGTCTTTTGCAAGTGTGCTATAGAGTAGCTTTGATTCCCCCATGTGTGCCATATAAGAGATTGTCATGTAAGTTATCTCTTGCATCTAGCAATTGACACCCCCATGGATTGACAATCAAATAATGAGGATTGCAATGTTCTCCATCATATAGATCCTTTCCAAAATCTAACACACATTTGAATATAAGAACATAAACAAGACAAACACTAACATCAATAAAAATCACAATTCATTTCAAAATTATAAATTTAGACTTAGTATAACACATACAAGATAAACATACACCATCCACAAGAATCTCTACTCGTATCCCATACTACAAAACCTTTATTTATATGATATTATGTCTTCCTATGAGCACATGCCCAATGTTCACAACTTATACACGAGCCGTACAAGTAAATACAAACGAAGCAAGTAAATGAAATGAAATAAAATTATAATAAAATCATATCACGTTTTATAAATGCAGACGCGTCCAGCTGTCTATTTTCCTTGTGTATTTCATTGCAGACATATCCATGTGACTTAGTTTGTCCACTTTCCATTTAACATTCATTTTGGGAGCGCGGGGGGACCGTACCATATACTTAAAGCTTTTTACTATTTAAGTTATTGTCGTTATCGCAAATTGCTCTACCTAAAGTTACACCACGGAAAGAAGTGGTACGAAAAGAGGAATGAAATGTGACAACTTAAATTTGATCCGTTTATTTAATGTCTGCTGTATCTAAGGCTAATCCTAAATTTATTTGTGTTCTAGGGGTGTGTAGAGGGATATATTTTCTTGGATATGGATAGAGGTTTATTGGAGGCCTTCTAATTGGTCACTCTTTTAATTTTTAGAAAGACATTCACAAGATAATAATTGTTTGGGTAGGGAGGTTTTCAAATTTAATCACATCAAAATGCACTTTCCCACTTGTTTTGGGTGGTTATGTGCATTTAAGATATTTATCATGTTGTGACTAGTTCTAGAGTGTGATTGGGTGACACGAAAATATCACTCACTATTAGAATATGGCATTTGTTTGGTCATTAAAGGATTGTTTTGTGGTGGGTTTTACTTAGAATCTTTAGAAGTCTAAGTTGCATTAATTAGTTGTAAACTAGAATTTAGGTTTAGTAAATGTTACCTTACTTTTAGGAAAGTATGTATAGAGAGAACCTTAGGAGTCTAAAAGGAAAAGGTGTAAAGAGGAGCAAAGAACATGGAAATGGATATCCACATAGAAGAAGTGGGATTAGGGTGAAGGAAAATTTGATACCACTAAATATTATGGATAAAAGGGTAAAGAAAATGGATGAAGGATCAATGAAATAGAGTTCTAGATACCCTTCTTGGTAAAGGGAATTATAAACTAGTAATTGCACCTTGGTGTGCAATGAATACATCGAAGTTGTTCTTTTTTTTGCATACATTTGTGTAGTACACGAGGTTAATTGCTAGACCATCCAAAAAACAATGATGTTTATGCAACAATGGTATTAATGAAAAAGTGATAGCTTTGAATCGACTGTGAATTCATTAATACGGAACCAAACAAAAGTGAAATAAAACCTTTCAATGAAGAAGATAATTGGGCTCCATTACCAATAGGCTCATGTTAATTTTGCAATAGTGAGAGGGGAGAGATGAATAGATAAAGAGAGCGAGACATGTCTAGAGATAACAGAGAGAGGAAGAGAGAGATAGAGATGGAAATAAAGAGAGAGAGGGGGGGCAAAGAAACATAAAAGTAGAGATCTAGGAAGGAGAGGGGGAGAGATAGGGAGAGATATTGATGGGTGAAGAGAGTGAGACATGTCTAGATAGAGCGAGAGAGGACGAGGGAGACGAATAAAGAGAGATATAGATGTAGAGGGAGAAAGAGAAATAAAGATAAAGATTAGGAGATAGAGAGATATAGAAAAGAAGAGATATAGAGATACAAAAGGGGAGAGAGAGAGAGAGAGAGAGAGAGAGAGAGAGAGAGAGAGAGAGAGAGAGAGAGAGAGATGTGTGCCCGCCAATTTGTAATTGAGACTCATTAATGAAGATGTTGGCATAGGTTAACACCTAGCATGGTGGTTATACCTTTAGTAAATCTTTGATCCAATTGTAATAGTTTTAACAAAATATTAAATTATTTGTAACTGAAATATATAACCTCATTTTGTTTAGCTTTTTTATTTTTTTACCGTCACGTATGCACTATCCTTTAGTACCCTTATCCACTTATACATCTCAAGACATATTGTAATGCCCGCCAAAATACCCTAAAGAAACTAAACAATAATATACAAATGGAGATACTTTTTTTTTTAATTAACATCTAATAACAATTAATGCAACACATAACATCTCCATCTATTTACATTCGTTCATCAATTAACCAATATGAACATATATCATTACTCATTTCATGAATTAACGCAAGCGGAAATATCACAACATCATTAATCTTTCCCTAGGGTACTTTAGCATCATTACTTAAATTGATTTCCACAATAGCATACTACACACGTGAAAGATATATTTCACCTTCATTATTGCATCATAATATAATTATCTACTCATGAGATATGCAACCTACAACATTACTTACTTCCCATGATATGCATAATTTTCTTTCTACCAATGCATCTATATGAATTATACATGTTTACTAAATCCATTTAACATCCTATAACATATTCATTTATTACTCCATGAACATTCCTTTTTCAAGATTATTTAACATTCTAACTAGCCTCTAATCATCCCATGAGATAATACAACTGATCCATAATGCAATTCCATTCTATTCCAACTATAATCCATTCATTTCCATGACTCATAAGATCACCTCTCTATAATAGTACAATACAACTAGGCCTTAATCCCAATTTCCAACTACAATTCATCTACAAATATAAGTACATTAAACACATCATGAGCATAGCTCTTTCTACTACAGGATTCTATCTATGAAATACAAAAAGTGTTACATTACATACATTTTATCTTATCCATTACATAAATCTGCTATAAGGTACATCCATAGTATATCATGAAGGAGAATCCACGTCATGCAAGAAGAATCCAAAGAACATCCCAATGACTAAAAAGCACCAACCTCCCGACCATGTGGAACCAAATGAACCACCCCCCGTGCTAGGAGATGACATAAGGTCCCAACACACACTCTAAACCTAAGTTGGCACCTAAAACCAAGGAGACTAACCACACAAAGACTCTCAAGCAAGAACTTACACAATATAACAAGAATGAACTCCGAGAGGCATAAAACTCATCAAAACATAAATGCATTCAATAGGCATAATCATAAATCATAAAGGGGAAACACATGTAGGAGTGGAGTGTCATCACATGCCATCCTCATAACACAATAACATAATAACACAAGGCGCTAGCCTGATGGACATGTGGAGCCATCTCAACCTATGAGAGACTAAGGGAGATTAGCTTACCGTCTTCACGGCCTTCTCATGCTTATCCTAAAACATCCTCCCTAGGACTAAGTCATGAGGCACAATCAATTTATCATCTTATTAATTAATCTAACTACCCAACCCATCAATTATTAGGTTATCACTTATTTATAAATCATGGAAAACTCCAATGTGCCGTGGTGGTCTAGATTTCATGCATCCTTACAAGGAACCTCATGCAAGTCTATCTCTCGTGACCCCGGTCATCACAAGGAAGCCCACTCCCCCCTAACATGGTCTCAAACATGAAAACACAAGAGGCTCTAGAATCATAATTGGATCTGAGAACATACATAAATCTGAAATCACAAATAATCCATATGCAAACAACAATATCATCTCATAATCATGGAACATGAGAAAGTTAACATCATGAGAACCAAAAATCAATGAGCCTCTTGGCCAAATAAACATATCAAGGCCATAAGAAATGTCATCAAATCTGAAATGAATCATCACATAATCTCAGCAAGGCCTATCCACTTGCTGGCACATAATCACAAGAATCTCAATCTCTCTCTTGGTGCATCAACAAGAGGGGAAGCACAAACAACTCAAATGGAGTAAAATGCATACAAAACAAAAATAAATAAATCATATGAAGATATCACCAATCATAAATAATTTTAAACAACATCATAAATGCCCTCAAAAAGCCTCTAGTATAACCGCAAATCCAACTGACCTCAAATAGACTTCAAACTAGACAAAACCTTAAAAATACACATAATGGCACATATGACTGATATTTTAGCGCATAAAAAAAAAGGTAAATTTTGGCAGAAAACTACTTAAGTGTGAAATCAAAACTGCTCGAAATATAAATAGCCAAATATGACGTATTTATACTCGTTGGAATCGGCATGAAATAAACTATAAGAATATGTGAACAAAATAAAATAATAAAATTCACCCAAGGAACTTCAATTGAAAACATAATGCAGACTTTTTGGAGGAGGAACATCACCAGCACTGTCAAAAACTGAGGAAATTCTACAACCTTGAATCTAAAATATAGAAAGAATAATATATGACTCAAATACATTTAAAAAGACATTCCACATAACCAATAACATCTATACACAAGGGGATGTGTGAAAATAAAAAGGGGAAAAAAATCCCATGAGTCTCCTCTATAGCAGAGCCAGATTGGGAGCTCACAAAGACTCTCCTCTTTCCCAGATTTACAATCTCCATAAGAACTCATCTACCAAGTTAAAATATCCTTAATATACAATAGAGATCTCATAAAAATAATTCACACAAGACATATACAAAATCTGCAAGATATTCCTCATGTTGAACATTCATGACAATGCACGGGAACTATTATTTCCAGAACTATAAACCAAGCAAAGAATCTAAAATCTCATGGCTACCCATTCCAAATCTAGGAAGATTAAAGAGAATGCATAAACCAAATTATTATTATTATTATTTTTTAATCAAATCAAACACGGAGCATACAAGTTTCAAAATTTGAAAGCAAAACAAGAAACCAATGGAGAAGCCTCCAACCTGCAACCTGTGTGATGGTTTGTAGTTGAAGAAGAGCTCCCACAAGCCAAACCAAAATCCAATCAAGCTCCAGCCAAAAACCAAAAGTGCAGCAATCCAAAACCAAGGAAGAAAACTTGCTGGAGAAATTTCCAAAGAATAGCCAAATCCCACCGAAAAACCTCACGGGAATGAAAATTAAAAGCAACAATAATCCAAAAACCCTAGCCTCAATTTCGACCAATTAAAATATTCCATTTTGGAGTATATTTTACCAACCCACCATATAATATAATTTATTCACCCATTTTGAATTTAACCAATGAGAGTGAAGGGTAGGTAAAGTAAATAAAATATACTTATTCAACTAAGTGGGATTGTTTTTATTTCTTTATTTAATTTATTGTGCTCATACACCCCACTTAGAAATAAAAAGTCAAACTATTAAATAAATATAAGATGAAAATAAATTTAATCCAAAAGGGAATTAAAATCAATTAAACCAAAAGCTAATAAAATAAATTAAAGAACCAAATAGATAAAAGATGTCAAATAAATGTCAAACCATAGAAAGTCAAATAAATAATTAAATAGTCAAATACCATTAAAGATTAAATTGCAAATATTAAATAAATATTAAACAACAATAAAGCTTATCAAATATTAAAATAATCATAAAAACAATAAATGTTAATTATCAAATAAATATAAATATCAAATAATTAAATACTGAAAACTTATAAATTAAATTACATTAAAATAAACATTTCCAAATAGAAAACTACACATAATTACTCTAACATCATCAAATAAATCAACCGGCATAAACTGGACTCACAATACCAAAGGACCAAGTTTACTAACTAACATGGCAAATTATGCCAAGACGCTGACTAAACATGGTGAACAACTTAGACCTAGAGTATGTGAAGGGAATCTCATGCCATCTCTGAACCACATAAGCCATTGGAACTAAGACACGCTCAGACCTGTGAAGCCAGGTGGAGTCGATGTCTGGTACCTGCAAAATCCTGCAACCACAAAACGACAATACCACATATACATATACATATATAGAACAAGCAAGTGATAGAGAATCGCGACGACACATCCCGCTCGCAATGAGTGATGTGGAATCCTCTCTATCACGAAGACAGTCAAACAATAGTCAAACACATCTCATAAACATCTCATCATATGTAAACATAAAGTAGGGTTAGTATAATCGTAATCATCATCAAAACCATGATAAATCTAATCTATCAATAATCCATCACATAATGAGCATATAAAATTCATTGAGTACATATATCATCAAATCACATGATCAATCATGATAGTACCAACATCCATATAGATCATCAAAATAGCATATGTCCAATAGTATCTAACATCAATCATAAGTCACTGAAGCACATGAGTAATCATCATCCAAATCATCAAAATATAGTCTAGATAAGTCTATCAAGCGAAATATAAAAGTCAACTCTAGTTAAAATAAGTCAAATCAAGGGTGGACACTACACATATAATACATTTGAGGGATTTTGTAGAGAGAGTGCCAAGGGTTTGAAGCTACTTAGAAATTGCATACTTTATTGCTTCTCTTAATAACTTATTGAACATAATAAACCATATTCATATAACAGATTTCATCATTGAAAGATTGAAAGTATTACAATATATATTACTCTTCAAGAAAGCATTTGCACAAAGCATAAGGATAACTGATATAATAACATCCAATAACTTAAGATTACATTATTCATCAAATACATGGCTCCCAATAATACATATAAAATTTACATCATTACCAAATATGAGGTTACATAAATCCATTAATACAAATGACCACATAGGTCTCAAATACATAAATATCCAACATGAGGTGATACAAGAATCACGAACCAAGGAAATATCTGCGAAGCCAATCCTAGCATGAAGGCACGAACATAAATATTCGATGGGAAGTGGCACTACCACCCAACCATGTGATCCCAAAATGGAATCACCCCATCATGTTAGGAGATAGGAGAAGACCCTCAAGCAAGCACAAGCAAAACATGGTCTACAATACAAGTGTGACTCCACGATACTCCAAGAGAACTCAACATCACAAAACACTAGTGACCCTAAAGAGAGAGTGTCATCACATAGCTTATGATGGTTACCCTAGGTAGGCCTCCATAGGTCCTGAACGCCAACCTGGGTTATCCTGGCAACCTTTCCTGAACCCCCGGTTCCATCCAAGTCTCATGTAGACCCTACCAACCCTTCATGAAGACAAGGTGGTCGGTTTGCCATTCCAAGCCTTCCCACTACATCTTGAGCCTATACGAGCACTCAACCATGTGCGGGGTACAATATCTTATTTAATGTTAAGAACTACCCACCCCCTAATCAATTATTAGGTTATCATTTATTATCTCACTTTCGAGGGGTTATCCAACCAACCACTTTGGGCGCCGTCCCCACTCAAAATCCACTTTCTCATAGGGCACTACACAAACATGGTCTCTCTACGAGAACCCTATGGTGACACTAACAACCATATAATCACGACAAAACACAGGTGACAAAAAAAACAATCTTACTAACCTTGGGTTAACCATTTGGAAAGACAGCACAACATGGTATACACCGGCAAGGTTATAAGGAAAACACCTAATCAAGAGGGTATGACAACACTACAACATGACAACTAAACCATTCCAAGAATTGCAAGAAATCAAACTCTTTGCTAATAGATGCCAGATCACTTAAGATCATAATTCAAACAATCTTTTGAAAATAATTTAAATCATTATATACTTGCAATTCAAAATTAAAGATTTACAGAAAACACAACCACCCTTATTTAAGAAAATACGAAGTTGTCATTAGTATAATAAGGCTAAAATTAACTATCTTTAAATATATCAATTAACCCTCTTTTTTTTTTTTAAAGAAAAAAAAATCAAATTATAAAGACAATTAATTAAATCATTTAATATTTAGCATCTTCCACAATACCATTTAATTAATAAATTAATCAATTTATTAAACTATTAATATATTAATAATAATATATATATATATAATAATAATTATTAATAATTAATAATTAACATTAATTTTTTTTAATAATAAAATAAATAAGTAAATAAAACTTTATTATTTTTTGTTGTGGGTCCACAAGGGCCCACGGCTACTACCACATAGCAGCGTTGTACATGTGGTAGCAGCGCAAGCTGCAAGGGGGGTGAGTGGTTGGGTCAAGCCTAGCTCCCCGCCACGCATCCCTAATTAATTTTTTTTTACAAATATTTAATTTTTTTTAAATTCTATGCAATAAAAATAAAACTCTGTTTTCACAAAGGATACCAAATTTATCTTTTTTTAACAAAAATCTTCAAACAAAAATTTATGTTAACTAATAGAAGCATAAAAGACCCAAATCAAATGATTTTGGGCAAAATTCATGAGAAATTTCAGCCAGATAGAAGGGATTTAATCAATCTTTTCATTTCTTCCACACATAGGGAATATCAATGATTCACACAAGGAGGGCAAATTGGCAAAATTTTGCCAACATAACCCCCTAATTTTTAACAAATAAAAAATTACAACCATACATAAAACAAATCCTATTACTTGCCACTCAAATAGAGAGAATTAAAAATTGAATTTGTATAAACTTGAAAGCACACAGGCAACTAGATTTTTGGACAAATTCTTCACCAATTACATATTGATTTGGAGATTGATGAAATTCAAGTAAAAATCACTCAATTTCCATAACCAAACTTTCAATTTAGAGTTTCCAATAAGATTTTATAATTTCCAAGCACACACACAAGAAGATTTCAAAACATTTAAAAAAAAATTTGCAACAAAAGGGAAAGAGTAAAATCTACCCAACCTTAAATGCACTCCTGGAAGAAAATTGGAGATGAGGTTCAACCTGCACACCAAATCCACACTCCAGATTTATACTCCAAAATTGTTTCCAAATTTTGGCTTCCAAAAATTCTTCCTTCACTTCTCGTGAACTCACAGGTAATATAAGAAAATATTTTTAACCTAAACTTTTAGGTTAAAAGTTTTCCTCGACCAATAGCAATATAATATTTTAAAAGTAAAATCTAATTTTCCCTTTTTCTTATGACTCAATTATTTTTAATTAAAAATTAAAATCTAATTGCTACAAACAAGGTCAATGGGGATTACTTTTTATTCATTTTCTTTTCCCCATATGAAATTAACTCAACATTTACACTAAAAATTCTAATAGCATATAATTTAACTTATTTCTTTTTCAAATAAATTAATACCATTTTTACATATATAACATGCAATTTAACCATTTAAATTTAACAACTCCATTTATTTAACTAAATCAATAAACACAAAGGCATATTAATTAAATTAAACAAACCAACACAAAAATAACACAATTCACTCAAATTAATTTTTTCCAAATAACTGGAAGCACACAAAACGATAAATGACCACATGACGACTCACAAAACGAACATGCCAAAGAACCAAGACTCGCATACCGGTCAAATGGGAAAATGATGAGCGATTGACGACACTCACTTGAGTGTAACTGTGGGTCAATTATAGGGTCTACCAACTATCTCCACCACTCCCATCGGACAAATAAGGTATGCCCAGACCTGTGAAACTAGGTGGAGACGATACCCCGTACCTACCCGGTACTTGTACTTGCAATGTCCGGCATCAACTAACCACACGTGCATATATATATATATATAAAAGACACGACATGCACACCGATGAAGGAGAATCGCGATGTTCCCTGTCTCACCAAAGTGAGTGAAGGAAAATCATCCCCTCGCACCCCATACACTTGCAAACATGAAACATGTATATAACGCATCACACATATAAAGTAAATGTGTCAGTCCATGTCAGTAATCCATAAAATCATACTTAACATTAATAAGGAAATACTGCATGAAAGCATACACTACAAATCAAATTAAAGTTTCAATTTGGGAAAGATTTCTTAAGAATTTTTGCATGGAATGGGTGTTTCCTAACACTATTAGTGAATTGTTCCATTCTTGGAGTTATCATTGGTCTAACCCCACTTTGAGATCTTTGTGGCAACTATCTCTCCCTCACATCCTATGGGGGATCTGGAAAGAAAGGAACAACCGCATCTTCAGGGACACTTCTCTCACCCAGGCTGTTGTTTTCCAGAAAATTCAAAGGGCTATTGTGGAGAACATTGGGATAATTGGAGATCCTTGCAATTCTGCCAACCCCTTGGAAACTCACATTTTCAACTCTTGGAATCTGAAGAGTGTTGGTAGTGTTGATCCCAAACAAAACAAGAGACTAGAAGCCAGATGGCACACTCCCCCTCATGGTTGGCTCAAAATCAACTTCGACGGAGCTGCCAAAGGCAATCCTGGCCCAGCGGGATGTGGTGCAATTCTTGGAGATGAAAATGGCAGTTGTAAGGAAATGATTGTTGTTCCTATAGGTTGTCAAACTAGCCACATGGCGGAAGCTATGGCTACTCTCCAAGGCATTGTCCTAGCTAAAAGATGGAACTATCCCTATTTATGGATTGAGGGGGATTCTAATAAACATCATCAAGTGCCTAAAAGGAACTTCTAAGCCTTCATGGACTATCAATAACATAATAAAGGTTGCTAGAGATCTCATCATCACTTTCAAGAAATGCTTTATTTCCCACATTTATCATGAAGCTAATGGTCCAACTAACTGGGCAGCCAACGTGGCGGTCAATCACAACAATATGGTTACCTGGAAGGGTGAAGAGGGTCTCCTCGATGACGTCAAATTGATCATATTCATGGATCGATACAATAGTACCCCAAAGATCATAAATGGACAAAATAATGATTAAACGGATTAATAGGAGGGCTATTAGTAATTATAATAATGTCAGTACCATTTATTACTATTGTCCTCGATTTCAGCACAACCAAAATCATGAGGCAACCTTACGAAATTGGTCCGTTTCGTACCTTACGACCTCCGGGAGAGCTTGATCGACTTCGTCGGTTAGCTCATTTAGCTTTTCACTTTTCATTTTTATTGTTTTCTAAGTTTTTCAGGTTTGTAGTTTTACCTGGAGGTCGGACTTTAAAGTCCGACTTGCAGGGTTCTTTCTTTTGCAAAGTTAATTGCACATCAGACTTTAAAGTCTGATGTGCACATGTTTGATTTTCAGCCTGCAGATCGGACTTTAAAGTCCGACCTGCAGATAATCTTTTCCCTGCAGTTCAGACTTTAAAGTCCGATCTACAGGTTGTCTGGTCGAAGAGTGCATGTCGAACTTTAAAGTCCGACATGCACTGCATGATTAGCAATTAATATGGCATTTATTGCTAATTTTTGGGATTATTTATTGAGTTTCGGAGCTCATTTCTTCATTCTCGTTTGTGATTTTCCTACTCCGCGCGTGTCCTCCTCCATTCTCGCTTGCCGACCTTGCTAATTTGTTGCATCTCCATCGTATTTTTTCTCTCATTGCGGCAGATTAAGGTAGGTTTTGGTGTTTTTGTTTCGGGTTTTGTTTCTTATTCTTCGTTTTTCCCCTTTTTCCTTCTGCCTTATTTGTTCTTGTTATGCTTGGTAGTGTTTTCGGAGGGTAATCGGACTTTAAAGTCCGATTGCCCTTCTAGTCTTTTCTTCTCTCAGCCTGCATATTGGTTTTTAAAATCCGATATGCAGGTTGATCAATGGTGCCCTCTTCGCATATCAGATTTTAAAATCTAATATGCAGGAGGGTAACCTTCGCATATCAGACTTTAAAATCCGATATACGAAGAGGATAACGTTGCATTGACATGTCGGGTTTCAAAACTCGACATGTCAATCAGTTGTTTTTCCCCGATCAGCACATCAGACTTTAAAGTCCGATGTGCTAGTTTTTTCAAAAAGTTTTGCACTTGCACATCGAACTTTAAAGTCCGATGTGTTGATGACTTCCCCAAAATTGCACATCGGACTTTAAAGTCCAGTGTACAGATTAAAATATTTATCCTTGCACATCAGACTTTAAAGTCCAATGTGCGAATTTTATTCCCTGAAGTGCAGGTCGGACTTTTTTCCCCGACCTGCTGTTTTTGGTAGTTTTACTCTTAGGCTTGTTCTGAGTCCGATTTATCGATCCAATTAAGAAAAATTGATTTTGATGATGATGAGAACTATCAAAAGAGCTAATCCTCAATGTTGAATTCAGTCATTGTGAGTGTCAAAGCTCCCTCAGGATAAATCTGAGCCTTCCCCGAGTCAGTTGGAATTTTCTCCGAGTAAAACATCAACAAAAAAGATGAAGTACAAGTAAAGTACTTGAATATGTACCCAGAGAGTTTAGTGGACTCAAACATCAAGGAGATCAGAGATACTGAAATTGGACATGTCAGTATGCAGGAGTTTATTGACCGGGTTGAGAAAGCTCTTGCTTGCCTAACCAATCTGAGCAAATATGAGTTGCATAAATATGCATCCTTCCCAGTTGCAACTCATGATCTGGAAGTTGTACTTGCAGTAGTAGATCACTTTGATCCAAATGCAAGACAGGTGAAGGAAGCTGATCAAAATGTCATCATGACTCTGGATAGTGTGTTCTTCAACAGTGTCTTCAAAGGCTCTCCAGTTGAAGAAGTAGCTGACATTTCTCAAGAAAGTGCTCAAGAGTACTATGAGAAAAATGAGGTTAAATGCAAGAAAGTGATCAATACTGTGTACCTCTCTGCTGCCAGACATTCCACTACCACACAATGGCCCAATTTCTTTCACAGGAGTGACTTCAATGAGGAGTACAACGACATGGTTACCATTTTATCAAGAGTGAAGGGGTTAAAAGACTCTCATTACTTTCAAAGTTGGATGTGTTACTACATGAATATAATCAGGAAAGGGGCTGCAAGAATTAATTAGGGTGAACAGATCAACGATGTGCTCTGTACTCAATTGAAGGAAGTCAAAGTGACACTAAAATTTTATATGACCTCAAACCTGGTTTATGCAGCTGCTTCTATGAGGCAATATCCAGGTCTGTCTGCCAAGGGTGATAGGAGATTGGTGCCTGTCTAGGAATACTTTGATCAACTTACCATCAAGAATCAAGGTAGCCACTTCAGAAGAGTTAATGATGCTTTCTTTGTTGTGTGGAAATACATGTTTGATAAGAGCCTGCAGAAGCAGAGATTATTAGAGGCTGCATATAACAGGGTATCTCATTTCGGATGTGTTTTTCTTCAATTCCCAACATTCACTTACATCCGGATTGGATGTTTCTCAGGTGAGCCGTTCATTCTACCAAGGTATCCTTCTGACAAGATCATTCTCATGGAGTTGTGTCGACAACTAATATATATGCATGAAAATAAATCACAAGCACATAAGACTAGGTTGAAGTTCCCATAATCAATTGGCAGGTACTCGGTCCTAACCAACCCCAAAGCCAAAAACATGGAGGAAGAAATACAATGGAATACTATGAGAAGATTAAAGGCACGAAACAATTTTGACTTTCGTGGCATGAAGAACAAACTCAAGAGGAGTTATACCCATGTCTACAGGTTTGAAGATGTATGGGCGGACTGTCAGAATGAGGAAGATATAAGAAGGATGGATTTTAGTCGACTTACCCTAGAACATATTGAAAACTTGGATTTAGCAAAAATCCCAATGACCATGGAAGACGCAGATGGCATAATAGACCTTGTCTATTATGAGAAGACGATTGCTGATTCTTCGCTCCCACTAGTGCAATGGTCAAAGAAGGGAAGTAAATCTATCACCAAAAGGATCGCTCCCATCTTGGCAAACACCAATGCTTGGCTGTTAAAACAGAATCTTAGGTTGAAACAGTTGCCTGCTAGTTCTGGGATGACGATAATAGTGATGGCCTGATTGGCAAGACGGCTACAACTGAGACAAGAACAAAGAGTAGGGCAGATCCACAAGCACTATCTTCAGCTCCCGTAATATAATCTAAGGGGAAAGGGCCCAAAATTAAATTCACAATTAAAGGGTCCAAAAAAGGTGAGTCATCATCAGCAGTGCAGGGGACAGTCACAAATGAGCCAGAACAGTAGCCTGCCATTGAAATTGAAAAAGAGAAGGGGACTGAAGAAAGTGAAATTCCTCAACAAGAGGAAGCACAGGTTGAAGAAACATCACATCCAGGTGAAGTTGATGCCCCGACCACTTCACAACTACTAACTCATTCAGAGGTAATCATCCACTCTATTGATTCTGACTCTGATGAAGAGGATGAGGAGTTTCAAGATGGGGATATAGGTATGGGCATGGCGCAGTTAGAAGCTGCTCAATAGTTTTTCACATTAACCAATTTCTCCAATTTGGATGATTTTCCTTCATCCACCATTGAATCTACGATGTTGGATTTTAATGAAGCCTTGGAAAGGGCATTTGAAGAGCAATATACAGTGAACTTACCTGTTACTACAATCACAACAGAAATTCCACCATTGGTAAGTACTGAGGTTGCATCCACGGTGCCTTCAATTCTCCCATTTGTAACTAAAGAGGTGTCAACAACAACAACTATTACAACATTGGCAAGTGTCCCACAAGATGCTTCAACATTGGTGCCAATGACAACACTCATAACTGCTCCGAGCTCTAGTCAGCCGGCTCCCGAAATCTTAACTGAAAATCAGCAAGGAGCTACTACTCCATCGACCAATCCAGAATTACCACCTTGGATGGAAGTAGTAGCCCCTAAGAGGAAAAAACGGGTAATTTCTCCAAATGAGTTTGATTTTGAGCAATTGGTTCCTCTGAAGCCTAAGGGAACAAAGAAGCCAAAGACTGTATCTCGAGTGTTAGTAGACCCGGCTTCTAAAAGAAAGTATGTTGAAGTCATGGTGCCATCATCAGATAAAGACAAAGACAACATACGACCTGAGGATTACACCATGCAAACCATAGAGCTCAAGGTGGAAACACATGAGAGTGTTAAGTTGGATTCTCAAACAGGTTTCAACTCTTTGTTAAGAAGATTTGATCAAGAGAAGGATGAGAAGAACGAATTGAAGCAGAAATGTGAACAACTGACCAATGTTCTTCTAAAGGTCACACAATCTTCTCAAGAAATTGAGCCCATAGGATCCTCAATGGATACTGAAGCTCTAAAGAAAATTGAACAGGTAGGAGCCAAGGACCAAGTGATGGATGAGAGGATTTCACGACTAAGATCAGAAAGCTCTCATCTTCTAAGTTCAATAGTTGGACTATTGGTGGATTTTGAAGTAATCCAAAGTCAAATGCAAGGACTCAAAACTTCATTATCGCTGGAGATTGAGGAAGTTGAGAAAAGTACGACCCTTTGAAGCAAGATGGAGGACTTCAGGATAGATGTCCTTGTTTAAAATAAAGTAATTCATACGAGGGAAAAATATATCCAGATTTTGTCATTATTGTCTCATAAGCAAGAGACAATAAGGTTAATGATTGCAGAGCTGGACCAAGAGAAGAAAGAAGGTGATGATGAGATTGATCTCATTTTTACCAAAGTTGTCGATCTTCCTTGTTATTTATATGATGGCAATCAGAATCTTGTTACTGGTGAAGCTATCACACAGGAATTCCTTTCTCTAATTGATCACTGCACATGACAAGATTTCTCACTTGACACATTTGATAAGTTACTAGAGATTCAGGTCAGTTTTGAAGTCCTTGCATCCATGCTGAAGGATGTGAAAAAGAAACAGGTAAAGATTGAAGATGCAATTTCTCGTGTTCGCGTGATCACAAGTTCTACCCCAATGCTGGACGAAGCAGAGATGAAAGCCATCCTGACTAAGTTTGAAGAATTCCATAAATCGAACGAGGAGGAGAAAAATGAATAAAGCGTCCCGTTTTAGCTTTTTCTTTTTCAGTTGCATCATTAGATGTTGCTAGTTTTCTTGCAGCTGCACATTTTCCTTATGTTGTAGTTGTAGTAAAGTGGGACTGTGCAGTTGAATTAGTCAACTGTGCCCACATTTTTTTCCATTCTTTTCATATTTAAGGAGGACCTCATTTGTAAATATTTATCTTTTTTATGCTAAGCAAAACTCTGCAGAATTTTTACCTAAACTAAGACTTTGAGCTTTTGTTGTGAAGATTCTATCAATCAAATAAAGAAAGCAATTTTGTTTGATCTCAAACTTTGTGTTGTATCAAGAAAATTGTTTATATGAGTTAATGTTCTTATGTCCATTACTTATATATGTTCTTTACTTCTTTGATATTGGAGATATTGCTATGTGGGGAAAAGAGCTCCTAAATCGTGCAAGTAGACTGTGTACTCCTAGCATATTTGGGAAATCTTCTGATAAATTAAGTAATTAGTGGTAGGCTTTGTATTACTGCAGTTACTTTTAATTTAAAGGATTAGGAATTGATACTTGAATACTTTGAGCTGTGAGTTAAATTTCTAATTATTTGTAATAGTCAGTTTGAGTTAGTATTACATTCAAGAGAGACTTTGTGCCACTTGATTGTAAGTTTTAGCGTAGTTTGTTAGATTCATTGTTCTTTTCTTTAAGTATCTAAAACGATAGAGAAATTGTAACAAGGTGGAGGGAGAATACATAGACTCTAAAAAAAGAGTTATATGCCCAATACCAACCCACAGATTTTGATTTCTTATTAATTAGAGAAGAAATTTCAAAGGGAACCTCCCCTTGATGAGAGGAGAGATTAATTTCTCAACATAGTTGTGTGTGAATTATATATTTTGCCATTGGTACGCTGGTGACAAAATATTCACCCAACAATTACAAGATAAAAGCCACCTTTTCCCATGCTTTTTGGGTATATGTGGTCGCTTCGAGAAATTTCTTGCCTATAGCTCTCTGCAACTCTCGGCCTTCTGTTTTGAAAAGCAAAAAAATGGGAGCATATAGACGTTGCTATGAACCCAACAACTGTAAGGAGTGGAAACAAAAGGAGGTAATTTGGAACATCTTGCAGAAGGGTGGGTTTACAAAGTTTATGGAGAGGCTCCATGGGAGGGACGCCACAAACACAAAAAATTTCTGTAAAAATAGGAGGAAGGGTACCCTGAAGATGGGAGATCAAACAATCTCCATTGATGAAGACCTCATCGCCCAAGTCACGGGTCTTCGCAGGGAAGGAAGCAATTACTACAGAGAAAAATAATTGAGCAAGGAGGCTATTGAGCGATACCTCGAAATGACAAAGGAGAAGAAGCACCTGGTAAAGCTAAGTAAAACCTACTACCCGCCTAGGGCATTTGTTAAGCCATGGAGGGAGGTTTTGTTTTCTATTATGTGTTATATTACCTTGGATGGTATATTCACAAAAGTGTATGGCTATCAGTTTGTATTGCTTAATCATTTCAAGTATGATGAAAAAGTTAATATTCCGTATTTCCTACTGTGTTCAATGAATGCTACCATTAAAGCCCATAGAGAGAACCCTAAGGGTGATACAACCATGCATCAAGGTCTTATGGTGTTAATTTATGACCATATAAAAGCCAACCAAATTGCCCATCCCCAACCTTCTATGTCTGAGGAGGAAGGGTCAGATTCTGGTTTTTCTATGGGTGAGGAGTCTGAAAGTGATTCGATGAGTGAGTTAGAGGAGAGTTTGGATGAACCTGAAGTTGAAATTGGTAAGAAAAGAAAATAGGTGAGTACCAGGCCCTCCTCCTCGAAGGGTAAGAAAAAATCTAAAGAAAAGGTTTTCTAGATCCGCTCCTCCTCTGAGGATTCTAAGAGGGATGAACCCCAGTCTCCTCGGAAAAAGAAAACTAAAACTTCCATTTAGATAAGGAACAAACAGAAGAGGCAGGAAGATAATGATATGGAGCTGGAGGAAAAAGTGCAGAGAAAGGATCCTGACGTCGACCAGAAATTGGAGGAGGAGATCATAGGGGAAGGTTTTGATTAGAGGGTTGATGGAAATGTCGATAAGATCACTAGTAGCGACGTCCCCAAAAATGAACAGGACAATTTTGGTGAGAAAACCCCCCCTTCAAATCCTCCCACTGAGGGATTGAAAGGTTTTGTGGACACCATTGATTGGTTGATTGACAGTTACAAGAAAGCTGTGGGGAGGATAATAAGAAGTTGAGCCACAGGGTCCAAATTCTGGAGACAATCAGTATTGGTGAAGGCAAATCTATGGTGGAATATGTTGAGGATTTGAGTAAAACTGTTGCCAGAGTTGAAGAGATCAAAGATTCCTTCAACCCTAGGTTTGAGCAAATTGAGAAGGCCCTGATAGAGATAAAAACCAATGACAATGCTACGGACCAGAGAATGGCAGAAACTGAGAACAAATTCAACAAAAATGAAAAATGCCTCAAAAGTATTGTTGAACAAAGCTATAGCATTCTGAAGGCCTCGACCGACAATACCAAAATTCTCATCAGCAAACTAGAGAACGAGAAGGATTCCCTGGAGCTAGAACCTGACATTGAAGGTATGGGAGAAGTGCAAGGACCTAGAACAAGGACCAGAGGCAAAAAGAAGGAGAAGAAGCCAAACAAGGATATGGAAGAACTCAAAGTTGCTTCGGCAAACTATGACTAGCTGGTCAATAAGGCGGCTAATATTCTTAAGTATTTATAGTTGTTGTTTGTCTTTTTATCTTTTCTGTGGTTTTTCCGCTTTGTTGTTCCTTTCTTTAGCTGTCCGTTCGGTTTACTAGCCTTTTTGCCCATTTGATTTACTGGCCTTTTTGCCAGCCTTTTTGTAAGTTGTTTCAAAGCTGGTCTGGATGCTTTTTGATGAACTATATTATGCTCCTATGTTAAAGGTTTCAGGTCCTTAAAACCTATTTTTCATATTAATCAGAACATCGCATAAAGTCTAAATAAAATATTACAATAATGTATCCATTGGATAGTCAACCGAAGTCAAACATGAGTCTAGAAAGTCTGATCGAGAAGGGGTACTACATTTGTACTTGTTTCTCACATTCGAGAGTATTAAATTACACTATGTCATTATTTTCCTTATATCCATACTTATCTTGCTTTAGTTTAACATACAACCTTATGACCACACATTATGAGGTTAAGTCATCCTAAAGTCCATACAACCTTGCAGCCTTGTAATGACATGTGTGTTGATAATCACATTCTAAACTGAATTAACATTAGCTTTGATTTTATGTCCAAGAACCACCAAGTTTAACTTAATCTAAATTCTTCTATTATATCTATATATTATTCATAAATTTAATTTTTAACTAAAATATATTATTTATTTTATTACAAATGATATTAAATTAATAAATAAATAAATATTAAACAATATTAAACTAATGTACTATATAATATTGAATAGAATTTAAATAATATCTACTATTGATTAATAATGTAAAGATAATATAATAATTATTAAAAAAATAACAATAATATTTAAGAAATCATAAACATATAATTTAGTGTTAAAATTTTTAAATATATAATTAGTTATTAATATAGTGTTAAAAATTTTAAATATATAATTAGTTATTAATATATTATTTTAAAATTATAAGATTTAAAAACCAATAAAAATTAATAGATAAAAAGTCTAAAAGAAATTAAAATTAATTATTTTTAAAATTCAAAATCTAATTTAAAAAAATAATATATAACATTTAAAAAAATAAAAAATTGAATCGTAATGAATGCAACTTGTCTTCGTGGAATGGAATTATATATTATTGATTAAACTAAATTATTTAATATATATATATAATTAAAAAAGTTATATATAAATAGCTTTACGTTTTTAAATACTATTAAATTTCAAACAATAGTACTGATAGACATACAAATAACTTATGTAAGATAGTTTTTTATTTTTTATTATAAAGCAGCCAAAACCAGGGGTCTGACCCGAAGACACAGAAAAAAAAGAACTACCAGCACACACACAACTGCCTAACGGCAGTCAACCAATCCCTACTTTAGTCCTAAAAAACAAAAACTGCATATCGCTAATGGATAACCCAAGATTGAAAACAATCTCGTCCAAAAAGCGCCTTAAGTAGTTGTAAACCAGCATATTGTTTAAACTATAATAACTGTTAAAAGTAGCAAGATTACCAAGGAACCAATCATTCCAGCGAAAAAAACTATAACAAAAAGGAAAAGCTTCAACCATTAATCGTGTTTTTCAGCACCCATGTGCTTAGAGAGCATAAGCCTGGTCCAATCTTCCGCCAGGAACTGGAACAGTTCCTTAGTGGTGTCGCTTTCCAACCCACCCTGTTCCACCTTTTCTTGGTGGAGCAAGCACGAAGAGGTAGTCGAAGAGTGCATAACTTTGACAGCGAATTTCCTTTTTTTGTTGACATAGGACTCCAGATACTCTAGTTTTTTCTTAACACCATTTAAGTCATCAGAGATAGCATTGCAACCCGTGCACTGCACCACCTCTTCCTTCTCCCCACCATCTGCAACAGTCTGCCCACCTTCAGAATTCCTTCCGTCTCCCTCAGAGGTATGTGGTGGGGAAGTGTTAGAAATAGGGGAGGTGTTCTTAATATCCTCCTTGAAATCCTCTGAGTCAAGGACGTTTATGCCCAGTTTGGAGGAATCTGAGCCCTTCGTAGCCTCCATTTCCTCCTCCCCCTTTTCACTTTCCGCTTTCTCATAGTCATCCTCTTCCCCATTAGCATAGTTCTTTCTCATGATGATTTTCTTCATCTGGGGCTTGTTAGTGAACTTGTGGGACCTTCGCGGGGTGATACCCTCCTCCGCATCCAACTCGACAAGAAGGATTTTAGGTTCCTTCCTGGGTTTCTTGGTGGTGGGTTTCACAGTAGAGGGGTTGCTTTTGTTTTTCTCCCCAATTTTGAGGGGGAAGGGAGGGCCTTGGTCAGGGGATTGAAAAGGCGTCATCGGCTTTTTCAAAGTCTGTTTGAGGCCTTTTTCAGAACCAGCAGAGGGACCCTGGATGGAGGGAGTAGGTTGGACCGAGATTGGCTTAGGGGGATACAAGGCCTTGTAAAAATTGTAAAGCCAAAACATTAGCCCCTGGTGGAGGATGGTATAATTACCCTCATGACTCAGACAGTGGCGGACATCTTTAACAGTAGATTCTAAAGCATGTAGGAGAAAGAATGGAAAAGAGATTATGTCATGGTTGCGAAAGTGATTGAGCAACGGGAAATGGTAATAGTAAAAAACACTATACCTTCCTTCGAGGGTAAAGTATTTCATAATTATCTTGCACACCTGGTCCCACGAGTAGGGTAAGCATTCCCTGTTGAAACCTCCACGTATTTTGGCCGGTTCCTCACCCTTTTTGAAGAAGCGGTTCATGTCGTTCTCATCCACAACCCTGCTTGTTTTCTTCCATTTCTTGCCCTCCGTAGAGAGACCTGTAGCTTGGGCGATAACTTCCTCACTGATTTCAAATGAATGTCCCCCATGACCATTCTCTTATCATTCCAACTACTGACAAAGTGCATGGAGAGGTTTTCGTCAAACCCCATCATGGCTTCCATGAACAGGATGATTCCCCCTTCCTTAGCATACATCCAGACGCACAGGTCATTACGAAAACAATCGTCAATAGTGTCAGGTTCCACCTGGACTAAATCCCCCCCCATGATAGCTTCCTCTAGAGTGAAGTTGAGATGCAGCATAGACCTGAAGAAGGATATGCAGAGGGAAAAACCAGAGCTAGAGATAAGAGAAATCGACCGAGAAATAGCCAAAGTATTGTGCGAGTTGCAATAATTATTTTTAGTGGTATTTCCCAAGGCATGTGTCTACCATCTCCGGGAAGCATGCGAAGGGACACCTCTTAACTTCTCCGCCAACTTGCAAAGATCGTCATTATGAAGAGATCTTAAGTTCTAGTTATGGTAATAAGTGATGTCCTTGTTGTGATTAATGATTAAAAGTTGGTGCTTCAATCCTTCGGCGACCCAGAATTCGATGTCCCACCACGTCGGCACCAGACAGAGAAGGTGGGGACCACATGAGGCCAGCTTGGCATAGCCCGCCCAATTTTAATTTAAATTTCCCTCCAGCAGCTTAGCATAGCAGTCGACCCAAAGCGACCCCTTATAATAAAATATATGGCGCATCATTGATTGGTAGAAGAAATTTGTTCTTTCCTAAAAAGGTCCTTCTACTTGTTAGTAAGAGAATCAAGGTGTCTCTAACACCTCATACCTTTTATCTCTAGACCTGTCGCAGCCAGAGAGTCCGCCAATGCATTTCCCTCTCTGTAGATGTGCTGAATTTGAAATTCCTCCAGCCAGACTATAATGGACCAGATGTCCTTGACGATGTTGTTGATCATCCAGCTAACCCCTAAAACTCCTTTAGCTGCCTCAATAATCAACTTAGAGTCCCCTTCAATGATCAGTCTTTTAGCATTGATACCGAGATCCAACTTAAGCCCCTAGAAGAGAGCAAGGGCCTCAGCCATGTTGCTCGAGATAGAGTCAAAATTTCCCACATAGGCCAGAACCAGGTTGCCCATGTTGTCTCTGATAATTCCACCTCCTGCCGCAAAACCACTCTGAGCAGCACTGTCAAAATTAAGTTTGAGCCATTGAGGGGGAGGTGTTGACCATCTGGTATTAAGCCTCTCAATTTTTTTGAATTGTCATATCGAAGGAAGTTGTTTGGAAGATTCCATGTTCTAATCCAGTTGCGATCCAAAACCATAGGGGCAGATTGCGGAGTTTTCCATTTGCAGATCAGGGAGTTCTCTTTGAGGAGCTTCTCAGCTATGTCAACCACCATGTCAACCGAGCTGTTGGTACCACGAAAGATCTGATTATTCCTTTCCTTCCAAATATGCCAACAAATGTGGGAAGGTATGAGTCTCCAAAACAGACTGATCAGTGGGTGAGCGGAGGGGCACTTCCAGTTGCTGATAAACTACTGCAAGTCTTCTAAGAAGGTCCAAGCCAAATTAATTTTTTGTAAAATTTTGTGCCAGACCATAGAAGTGAAGGGGCAATGGATAAAGAGGTGATTTATGATTTCCTTTGCACAATTACACATGACATACTTATTGGCTAGCATAAATCCCCTCCTTTTAAGATTATCGATAGTCAGGATCTTCTCGTGAAGGGTCGTCCACCAGAAGAAGTTAACTTTAGGGATGAGTTGAGAGTTACAAACTTCTCTCCAACTATAGCAATCATTCATGGGGGTAAACAAGAGATTGTAGGCCAATTTGACACTTAAAGTCCCTGAGGGGTTCGCAGCCCAAACAAGTTTATCAGTGTGAGTGAAATAGGGGATCCTGATCTTCTCAAGAAGGAATTGTAACTCTCTAGCCAAATGGGCCCACTGGGGGTTGTTTCCCAGACCATCAGCGAGCCATAACCAACAGCGGGAGGGAGAGATGTAGTTTATCACGAGAGAGCCTAATGAGTCCTTGAGAGTGTCCTTGAGACAACTGAAACGGGAGGAGGAAAAGGGTCTATCGCCAATCCAGTTGTCCTCCCAGAATCTGATCTTCTCACCATTGCCAACTTGCCATTTTAGGCCTTGTTTGGGAAGCTTCCCATTCTTTATAATGTTGTTCCATAGCTTAGACCCTAAAGGGAGCTCATTGGAGGAAAGGAGAGAGTAGAAGTGGGTGTGATTGAAGTACTTGGCCCTCATAATCATGCTCCTGTCAGTTTTGTCCTTCATAAGGTTCCATCCAATTTTAGTCAACAAGGCCTTATTCTGATCAAAAAAATTTCTAATCCCTAGACCTCCCATGCACTAAGGTTTGCACACCATCTCCCAATTGACTAAGCTGATTCTAGCCTTTTCCTCCAACCTCGACCACAAAAAACTTCTTTGTATTTTCTCAAGTTTCTCAGCCATAGCAATGGAAATCTTGAACATAGAAAGAAAGTAGACTGGGACACCTTGAAGAGAGGTCAACAAAAGCTAGAGTTTACCTGCAATACTTAGAGTTTTTCCGATCCAACCAACAAGTTTCTTTTGCATTCTTTCTAAAATTGATTCCCAAAATTGGGAGGTGACCTCCTTAATAGTGAGGGGGAGACCCAAGTAGGAATCAGGGAGGTCAGTTGCACAACACCGAAGGATTTGCATAAGTTTACCCTGGAGGTTTCTATCCGTGTTGAAAAGGTAAATTTTTCTCTTGAAATAGTTGATAAGTTGACCAGAAGCAAGGGTGTACTCCTCTAGTAGATGTTTCCATTCTTTAGCTTCTATCACAGATGATTGGCCGAAAAGGAAAGTGTCATCAACAAATTGTTGCAAAACCACAGAAGGAAGGGTGGAAGCAGCTTTCACCCCCGAGATTCTTCTGGTCCTGATAAAATTGGAGAAATTCCTACTCAAGACACCAACTACCATAATGAACAAGTAAGGTGAGAGGGGTTCCCCCTGCCTTAGCCCCTTCCCAGCCTTAAAGGAACCCCAAGGGGTGTCGTTGACAATCACCAAATAGTGAACATTTTCCACCGCCACCCTGATAATATTGATGAATCTTTCCTAGAAACCCATCTTAGAAAGGACAACATACAAAAACTTCCAATTAACTTTATCATAAGCCTTAGAGATGTCAAGTTTGAGAGCCATACCTGGGTTGTGACTTCTCTTCATGGAGTGGATGACCTCATGGGTAGTAATGATTGCATGAAGAATTGGCATGCCTGGAACAAAACCTCTTTGAGAGGGGCAGATGCACTTATTAAGAAGGGGTTTAATTTTGTTGACAACAACTTTAGAGAAAATTTTATAAACCGAGTTACACAGGCTGATGGGCCAATAGTCAGTCATAAGCTTTGGGTCAGGAACTTTGGGCACCATAACAATGAGAGTGTTATTCAATTTCTTCAGGAGATTCCCAGTACGTATGAAGTCCCTGGTAGCTTTATTTAGATCATACTTCATTATTTCCCAGAAGACCTAAAAGAAAGCAAGGGGGAAGCCGTCAAGTCTAGGGGCCTTAAAGGCAGCCATAGAAAAAACCTCATCTTTAACTTCCTCTTTGGACACTCGACTTGTCAACTGTTCATTGACAGCCTCATTCAGGACTTGAGGGATGGGATTGAAGAGCCTTTAGTTGACCTCAATAGGTTCACTGGCCCTATCATTCATGTAGGCATTAGCAAATTAAAGGGAAGCCCATTGACCAATTTCATTATTCTCCACCAATTCCTCATTTATGTTATTGAGAATGGATCAGATAGTGTTCCTCCTTTTGTGCTTTGAAGCCGATCTGTGAAAGAAGGAGGTGTTCCTATCCCCCTCAGTTAGCCATTGGATCCTGGATCTTTGCTTCCAGTAAATTTCTTCAAGGTTCATGGTTTCTTTCCATTTGTGTCTCCAAACCTCCTCCTCTTTATGTATGTCCATAAAGGAGGTCCCCTCCGCAATGGTCCTCTGGAGGCAGTCCAAATTAGTTTCAGCTTCCTTCTTTCTCTTGAAGATATCCCCAAAGGAAGAAATGCTCCAGGCTTTGACCTACTTTTTAATAATTTCCAACTTTTTAGCAATTATGAACATAGCCGAGCCTTGAATAGGGGAGTTCCACTAGTTTTGAATGCATTGTTTGAAGTCTGGGTGGGAGTGCCATATGATCTCGTACCTAAATGGTAAGGGGCCAGGGGTCTGCTTGTCAACCCAAGAGAGAAGGATCGAGGAGTGGTCAGAGATAGTGTGCAGGAGAGACAAGAGTGAGGAATTGATGCCAATGTTCCACTTAGCAGAGATCATAAACCTATCCAGCCTGGCCTGAATCAGATTGGTGTGACCTGAATCAGATTGGTGCCTTTTTTGTTGTTAGACCAGGTGAAAGGATTCCCATGAAGGTCAAGATCAAGTAACTCATTATTTCTAATGAAGTCAGCAAAGTCAAGAATACTCTCACTGTAATCAATTAGACCTCCTAACTTTTCAGAGGGAAAAAGGGGGGTGTTAAAGTCCCCAGCTAACATAAACACGTCATTCTTATTATTACTCAAGAAGGTAGTGATTTCCTCCCAGATCAGAGCCCAACCATGTCTAGTATTAGGAACATAAATGTTGAATAAGAACCAAGAGAAGTTATTCAAAGTGAACCTGGTGGTAAGAAAGTTGTGAGAAGAGCCAACCGTGAACCCATTCATTTTGCTCTTATTCCAAAGAGTAGCAATTCCCCGTGAAGCACCTTCTGCCTCTACATAATGAAAGGAAACACTTGGCCATAAACTGTCAACAAGCATAGCAAAATTTTGGTAAGTCATTTTCACCTCCTGGATTAGGATAATATCAACTCTATTGGTGAGTATGCTTTTCTTAAGAGCATACTGCTTTTGGGGGCTATTTAAACCCCTTAAGTTCCATGAAAGGAACTTGATTTCTTGCCCTTCTGAGTTGTCTCCAGAGTTAATTGCCTTCCACTGGCAATTTCCCTGGACATTGCCTTAGTTCTGAGGGTCCTCTTAGAGGGTCTGCCTGGTTTGGGGTCGTCGCCCACATCCGCCTTCTTATTTCCTCTAGTTTTTGTTTTTGGTTCCTACCATTCCCCTTTCTCCTTATCCGCCGATGATGACAAGGTAGAGTGACTCCCATGAGAGAGAGTAGTGATATCCCCAGTGGATCTAGTAGAAGACGAAGAGGAGGTCGGGTCCAGACCAATCCCTGTGGTAGGCAAGGCCCCAACACCAGTGCTCCATATACTCCTCCCGCAACTTCCCACTGAGTTGGGTATCATCCGCATGATTACTAACGGAGTGGAATCATTGTGCCCTTTCTTCTCATTGATACTTGCTTCCACTTTAAGACCTTCTTGTTCTATCTTCGCTTGGGGGATCTCTCCTTCTTCTAGCTCTGGGCCCAAGCATCTCCTCGAGGGGGGAGGAACCTTCTTGGAGTTAGGGGTAACTATCATATTAAGAATACCAGCCAAGAAGGGGTAGCCTTCTTCAGTGGTATCTTGAGGACCCGCCATCCCCATCAGGTCCTTGGTTTGACCCACAACATTGACGGAAGCCTCAGTGGTATCTTGAGGACCCGCCTTTTCCATCATGTCCTTGGTCTGACCCACATCATTGATGGAAGTCGGGGGTTAGGGGGGTAAGATTCTTAGCTATCTCCTCAGTGACAATACCCGGGGATGATAGATTCTCCTTCAGCTTTTCCTCTGAAGGTTGCGGGGCCGGACAGTCCACGATAACATGACCGTGTTTGCCACACCTTTGACAATACAGGGAGGTGTTCTCATAGACAATAGCCTGTGTCCATTTACCCCATTTGGATTAAAGGGAAATGACGTTAGGGAGGGGGTTGTTAACAACCACATTCACACAAAGGTGAGCATAAACAAGTCTGGACTTCTGCATCATCACATTGTCGACAACAACGAACTGACCAAATGAGTTACCAATCCATCTAAAAATGGTATCATCCCAAAATTCTAGAGGGAGGCTCGAGAGTCTGATCCAAACCGACGCTAGTCTAAGGAGGTCCGCACTTGGGTCAAACCCTGACTTCCACTTGGAGAGAGTAAGGCAATGTTTACCATAAGACCATGAACCAAACATAATATAGATGAAGTCTTCTTCTGCAGTAAATCTAAAAAGGAAGAGTCCACCTGGCATAGCAGAGACCGAGACAGTACCTTTGATTTTCCATCTGGAACTGGCCCATCTTCTGACCATGTCTATAGTGGGTCTGAAGGCTAAGAATATTCCTACCAAACAAAGGTGAAGGGAGGAAGCAATGTTATCCATGATAATGTCTAGGAGGCAAATCTCGGGGCACTCCTCACCAGCAGTAACTTTTGGCTGCAGCATCGAAATCTTTGACTTGGAGTTACCAACAAGGACACCTTTCCAGGAACTCTCTTGAGTTTCCCCAGGCAAAGGTCCCACAACCTGAGCCTTGGGATCCTTTTTGGGGTAATCCAAGTTGGGGGCCACCAGTGGAAGCTTCTCAAAGCAGGGGGCCTCGTGCAGCACCACATTGCAAGCATCAACCGCGAGAGCCCACCTAGCTCCTTGGGCGCGCAACACAGGAGCCAGATCCAAACAAATCTGCAGGTTAGCCGGGGGGGTTAGAATCCAGGGAGGCCTGACCCTCCCTTGTAGAAATGAAAGGCATAGCAAGAATTCAAAAAAAGTTGCAGAGCGGGAAAGTTGCAGGAAAATTATTTTTGTTTATGATAGTTTTTTGTTATATGAATGACTTAATTTTTTTTATTTAGTAAGAGGTTAGGTTGATTGATACTATAACTTAGGTCTTTTCTACTCAGAAGAGGCTTTGATAGGAATTTACAAAAGTTCACTATTACTCAGCACAATAAAACATAAGAGGCTTGAAGTTACTACTACAAATGATTTCTAATGATATTACATGAAAAGAACAAATTATATGTAGTTTGATAATACGTTGCATTGACATAATTTGACTCTTGATAAGTGATTCATTTGAGTTAGTTGATTGACCTTGTATGGGTGCATATTACTAGCAACTACATTTTATTTGATATAGATAAAAGAGCATAGATGTGATTCTCATTATAAATAAAATCAAATGAAGAATATGTCAACCTTCGAATCTTCCAATCTTCTAAAAGAGACCATACTTTACATTTTTTAAAACTATTAAAAGTCAAATCAAATTAAATTAAATGCAACTTGTATAGTATTGTGTGTTCGCCGTATCACATGAGAAGTGGTACGTACTCCATATATTTGTGTGGAATTTTTTTGTATGGAAAGCAGTGATGGCAAAGTAAATGGTGAAGCAGTAAAATGATTAAAACGACAATGGTTTGCAATGGGTAAAAATAAAACATATATATGTACGTGAAAAAAGTGACGATGGTAAACATGAAATTGACAAAAAAAACCTTGAAAAATCCAACCACCATTAATGTTTTAATCATCTTGTGTCCCTTTTTGTTCATTACACGTCGTCGATGGCTGAAACTAGGTTGTCCTTTTCAAATAAGGGAATTCCTTCAGTGTAAAAATCCAAAATTCTACAACTCAAAAGAAATGGGCTAGGGATCATTAATGTGGTGTGCCCAATGTTAGAAGAAAAAAGTACTAGTATAAGTCCCACAAGGAGAAAAAGAGATGAGAAGTGGGGTGAGGGAAATGAGTAGGGAAAATAATAAAAGACCAATATTTTGAGACTTACAGGAAAATTGAGTCCTCAAATTAGGAATTAGGGATGGTGAATACTTAATGCTAAAGGAGAGGAAGCATGGAAAAAGAATAGGTGGAGGTGAATTGAGGTTCAAAGATTTGTCTTATAGTTTAAAAAGTATATGATTATATGGAGACCTAGAATTGTAGCACCAAAGGCAAAGATAGAGTAGGAAATTGAAGCATGGGAAAAGTCATGATAAAATACTTGAGTAATGAGAAGTCTAAATGAATACAAAAGTCAAAAGTCTCAAAAAAAAATGGAAATGTTGTCTTAGGGGAAAGAATACTAGCTAAATCAATCTTATAAACAAAATAAATGATAGAAATAGCAATAATCAACCCTAACACTGATAAATTTTTATAGTTTGAGATAGTTAGGTACATGAAAAGTATAATAAAAGGTAAAACACTACAACAAGAGCATGTTTGAATAAGGGGGTACATTGAAGGAATTATTAGAGTGGTTAAAAATTGGTGGCTGAAATATGGCTTTATTAAGAAAGGGAGCACTAGACTTAGTTAAATCTATATTTGCTAATATAGGCTCCAACTTTACAAAGCAGCAAGACACAAATATCACATTGCAATTATATTCCTAAATGTAATAAGCATAAGCACTTTTGGCATGCTTACTCTTTATAGGGAGTTGAGTTGGTCATTTCTCCCCAAAGATGCATCTTCTTAGGAAACCGATACCATCCCAATTAAAGATCTCACGAGAGGTTGTTAAGCCATGTTATGAACCTTGAGGGGATATGTTCACTTACCAAAAATCTCCCCCTCAACATTACTTGAGGGGATTTGAACCTGCGACCCCACTCTGATACCACTTATAGGGAGTTGAGCTTGCCATTTCTCCCAAAAGATGCATCTTCTCAGGAAACCGATACCATCCCAATTAAGGATCTCACATGAGGCTATTAAGACATGTCACGAATCCCAAGGGGATATGCTAGACACTTACCAACAATCTTAACATTTTTTAATTACTTTTTGTTAATTGTTTTGACCAACTTAGTAAGGATGAAGTAATGTTTCCCTACATAGTTATGTCAATAAATAAAGAACACAAAGGCTCTCCCAAAACACCATTAGTTTGACTAATGAATTTATAATATAATTTTCCAATTATTAGAGGCCTACCCTCAAAGTGCTTTACTATTTCATTAATTGTTAATCAAAGACGTGGATTAAACACAAACCACATAGTTCATAACAATTATCAAATATAATTGTAGTTAGATTCATGAATCTAGAGATAATATTCATTGATATTTATTGCAACTTGGGTTCTTCATTAAATCATAGAATGTAAGAACATGAATTACCAATTTATTATTATAGTGTAGAGGACTTTGCTAGGAGGCCAACCCAAGTATCATTCCTCTAGAATTTTCCTCCTATACACCATAACAATGATGTCAATCTATTAGAACCATAGAATTCACTTCTTAGCCAACATAGGAAAATGATAACATCCACCTGTTAACAAATCTAGAACCCAATATCACTAGATTAACCAATTGACAAATGCACAAGCAATGCACACATATAAAAGCACACAAGTCTTTGAACATCTGAGCCACAATTACATTCAAAACAATTTAAAGGGATAAAAACCACTCCAATGGACCCTAGGGGAGAGGACCCAGTAGTTGTGCACCCTAACTTCGCGCTTCTCAAAATCCTATGTGAAAATTTCAAATCACTCCCAATTTTTTATAGCAGCTTACTTAGCAAGTCCTCTGCTTATAACTAAGGTTTCAAGGCTACATCATCAAATATGATACCACATCAACATGCTTTTTGCCAAGGTGTCCAAAACAACCCCAAAAAAAGGAGAGACCAATAAGCATGCAAAAGGAGCCCCAATACTTGTGTAGCTGATGTGACATCACATGATTAGTTATTTTTCACAACAAATGGTATATTTCATTCAATTATTGGTACTTATGATCAACAATAACAACTTTAAAGTCACAACTATTGGTGCAATGTTTTTGATATTAAAAGCAACCAAAAAACAAGGGGGCTGACCCATAAGAACATTAAGAAGACCAGTGGCAGGACCACTGGCCGCATATAAACATCAGAGTTACAGCCTTTTGCCTCTATCAAAAACAAAAATCATTCTACGAGAGTTTATCAGAATTAAAGTAGTAATAAGCAGAGTTTTAGATATTTGCCACGCAGGGCAATAAACATTGGAACTTAAACAAAAGCATAGGCTAAACCTCTCCGCCCATAGGCTACTAAACGTAGACAAAAAACCTACATTCTTCTGCATTCAGGACATCACTTCTTTTTTCCATGGCTCCTCTTGGGGAGGAGCTTTCTTGCCCATTCCTTGGTGAGGAATTTGAACAGAGCCTTGTAGTCCTCGTCATCCTTGCCTTTACCTTTGGACGTACTTTCCTGCATGAGGCATAGAGTGGTAGTCGAGCAACGCATAATATTCAACGCAAATTTGGAAACATCATGCATTTTGGACTCCGCTGCCTCCAGTCTGTTGGTGATATCTTGAACATTAACCGAAAGGGCCTCCATATTTTTCTTGAGATCTGCCAGATTGTTTTCCTCCTCTTTTATGCTACTTGCCTCCTCCACAACCATCATTTTGTCCAATCTAAAAGTCGGGGAGGGGAAATTTGCATGCTCCAGACTCTTTGAAGAGGTGGGTCTTTCAGAAGCCTGGGTGGAGCTGATAGAGTGAGGGATTGGGTTATGGTGGGTCAAGATCACCTTATCAGTCGGGATGGAATTACCAGTGTCATGCGAAGAGGAGGGGTCTCTCAGAGATTTTTCCAAGGGTTTAGAGGCAAGTTTGCTAGAGTAGCGGGGGGTATTTGCCTCATCAGTAATATCCATGTCAGAATCAATCTCCTGGATTCTGGCGTTCTTAGGAGTTCTGACCTCCTCAGGGGATTGTTTTTTGGTTTTCTTGCTGTAAGAGCCAATTTCTGGGAGACGAGGAGGGCTAGCGTCATTTTTAGCAGAGGGGTGGGTCGAAGGGCTAGTATTAGTCACATTCTGGATGGAGATGGAGCGGGCTAGGCAGAGAGCGAGGTGGAAGTTGTAAAGGCGAAGAATCAGGCCTTGGTGGAGGATAGGGAAATCTTTCCCTTTTTTCTTAGCTTTAGCAATGTCCTTAACATTAGCGTCCAGAGAATGCAGCAAGAAGAACGAAATGGAGATAAAGTCTTTATTTCTCAAATGGTTAAGGAAAGGGAGATGGTAGTAGTAGAAGATTCCATAGCTTCCTTCCAGCATGAAATACTTCATCACCACATAACAAACCTCATCCCACGGGGGAGGGAGCTCCTCCCTATTGAAACCTCCGGACCTCTTAACAAGGTTTTCGCCCTCGTGGAAGAACTGGTTCAAGCTGGTGGTATCTGCAATACGACTCTGCTTTTTCCATTTCCTTCCCTTCATAGAAAGACCCATTGCCTGGGCTATGAACTCTTCATTGATTTCAAACGAGATTCCTCGCATGGTAACTCTTTTGTCTTCCCAGGAAGTCACAAATTGTTTGGAGAGTCTTTCATCATTACACTTCATATTTTCCATGAACTTATCAATGTCGCCCTCCGAGCAGATGAACCACACCGCTAGTTTTGCTCTGAATTCATCCACTTTATCGGGTTCCAATCTGAGCCTGTCCCCCCAATTCTCAGTTCCTACAGCTTAACAGAGTGAAAGTAAGCCCTTCCAGCAAAAATGCAGAGCCGAGGCAGAATTAAGGCAGAGTTGAAATAAAATCTGTGTTGAGCATGAGATAAGAGGACTTAATAATTGGGATGATTATTATCTCTTATGTCTGAGTAGATATCAAAATTAGGAAATCTACTAGGAATGTGTGAACCTTCAATCGAGTCAGTGTGATTTGACGTTTCCCTTCCTTCGCCTTTATCGTCGCTAGTTGGCTCCGTCTGGGTAATAATTAGGGAATAATCATTCCCGATATCTGTACTGTCATCATAATTCCATCCCTTGTGAGAGTGGTGACTAAGCCTACCTTGGATACGTGGCCGTCTAAGTTCATAATGGGCGGGATTCCCGCCCCAGCTCAAATTTTGAAAGTTGGTTTCCTTCATCTTTGGGCGGATAAAACGGTTCCATCTTGGACAAAGGCTTTTTCCTTCTCCAAGATTACCTTGGTGGTGACCGACAGCAGACTGGGGTCCCTCCAACATCGTAAGCCATTTTGCAGCCTTCCCACTGCTGCCATGGAATCGTCAGCTTCGTTTCCTTCTATAAAGATATGCCGGATGGTGAAGCCATCTAGGTTGGCCAGAAGGCTCCTGACATCCCTCAAAATGGATTCCACTCTCCAACCAACAGTATATCTCCCTTTCACCGCTTCCACAATAATCTGTGAGTCTCCTTCAATTTCCAGCTGCTTAATTCCTATGGAGATGGCCAACTTCAGCCCCCATAGGAGGGTCATTCCCTCCGCTTGAGTGATAGTATTGTTTTTTAGGTTGCCCGCGTAGGCTGCCACAGTGTTCCCCAAATGGTCGCGGATGATTCCACCCCCCGCTTGATAGGTATTTTGGGAGCTGAGCCATCAAAGTTCAGCTTATACCAATGTAATTTTGGTGTTGACCATTTGGTCAACTTCCTTTTGTTTTTGGCACTGTTGTTGAAGATTTCAAAATTTGGGGGGAGCTTCCATCTTTGAACAATTTTTTTCTCTATCCAATTAGGGGGATTAGGGGGGGTTTTCCATTTTGTCACCGCTATGTTTTCAGAGATCATCTTAAAGCAAATGTGGGCAACACTATCAGGAGGGGTTTCAGTATCTTTGAAAATTTTGTTGTTTATTTCTCTCCATAAAGCCTAGCAGATGTGCGGCGGTATCTGTCTCCATAATTGGATGATGAGGGGGTGATGGGAGGGGGGATTCCACCCAAAAACAAACTGTTTAATGTCATTTTGGAAGACCCAATAGAGACCACATTTCTGGAGAGTGTTAATCCATGAAATGTTCAGCAAAGGGGTAGAGGACAAACAGGTGGTCAATAGTTTCCTCGTTAGCTTTACATAGGCTGCATTTGTTGGGGAGATGGAACCCCTTCTTTTTCAAGTTATCCAAAGTGAGGGTTTTACCATGCATTAGGGACCACCAGAAGAAATTAATTTTAGGTATTAGCTTAGGGTTCCATATTTTCTTCCAGCACTCAACATCCACAGGGGGTCTCAGGAGCTGTCTATAAGCAGATTTGACAGAGAAAATGCTCGATTGGGTCTCCTTCCAGATAAAGTTATCTTCATGAGAGGTCAGAGGGATTCTAGTTTCCAGCATAGTGTTTAAAAGGTCCCGAGAAATGTGGATCAGGTTAGGCCTGTTGCTAAAGACTTGAACAATGTTCTTCCATCCTCCCCTTCTTGGTTCCATATAATTAGCTATGTAATCCACCAAGAGTCCCTTTAGGTGGTGCATAATTTGGTGGAAATGAGAGTTAGCCAGGGGCCTGTCCTCCGCCCAAACGTCTTCCACCCAAACGTCTTCCCAAAATCTCACCTTCCTGCCATTTCCGAGTTGCCATTTCAATCCTTCTCTTACAATCACTCTTCTTTTCAGGATGTTATTCCATAACTTGGAGCCTTGGGGAAGGTCGACTGTACTCAAATTGTAATAGAACTGCTCCCGGTCCAGGTGCTTAGCTCTAATAATGTTACACTAGTCCGCCTCACCTTTAGCCAGGGTCCATCCAATTTTTGCTATTAGTGCCTTATTCAGGGAATTTATCTTTCTTATACCCAGGCCTCCCATCGATTTGGGCAAACACATGCTATCCCAATTGACCAAAGCAAGGTGCTTTTTCTCCTCCATACCCATCCATAAGAAAGTTTTTTGGATTTTCTCAAGTTTTTCCCCCATGGCACCCAATATTTTAAACATGGACAAGAAATACACAGGAATTCCCTATAGGGAAGCCGCGAGGAGTTGGAGCTTCCCCGCACTACTAAGGAACTTCCCTTTCCATCCAGCAAGCTTTTTTTGCATCCGTTCAAGGATAGTGTTCCAAAAAGTGGGAGTGACTTCCTTGACCATAAGGGGAAGACACAGGTAAGTCCTTGGAAGAGCCGCAGTTTTGCACCTAAGGATAGAGAGAATTCTGAGTTGGAGATCATTAGGAGTGTTGAAAAAGAAGAGATTACTCTTCTCGTAATTAATACATTGACCCGAGGCCTGGGCATAATCAATCAGTAAGTTCTTCCACTGTTTAGCCTCCATGACAGAAGACTTGCCAAAGAGAAAAGTGTCATCCACGAACTGTTGGATATTAGAGGGGGGAGCGTGGAAGCAACTTTGAATCCTTGAAGTCTTCCATTGGTAACTAGTTCAGCCACATTTTTGCTCAAGACTTTAGCAATCATGATAAAAAGGTAAGGGGACAGAGGGTCACCTTGCCGGATGCCTTTTTCTGCTTTGAAGCACCCCAAGGAGTCCCATTAATCAACACAGAGAATTGGACCGTAGTTACACATACCCGAATCATATCCACCACCTTTTGGTTGAAGCCCAGTTTTAAGAGGGATTTGAAAAGGAAATCCCAATTAACTTTGTCATAAGCTTTTGAGATATCCAATTTGAAGGCCATACCTGGTATTCTGCTCCTGTCCATGGAGTGGATTATTTCAAGAGTGGCAATGGCAACATCCAAAATTTGGTGACCTGGAACAAAGCCTTCCTGGGACAGGCTGATGAATTTCACCAGTAGGGGTTTAATTCTATTCACCAGGACCTTGGAGATAACTTTATATATAGTATTGCACAAACTTATGGGTCGAAACTCCTTCATGCAACTAGGATTAGTAGTCTTAGGGACAAGAACAATGTAAGTGTTGTTGATTTTTTTCAGTAATTTCCCAGTCTTAAAGAAATCCTGCACAACTTTGGTGATGTCATAGCTAACAATGTCCCAATAATCCTGGAAGAACGCTGGGGGGAAACCATCTGGGCCCGAGGTCTTATACGCCCCCATAGAAAAAACAGCCAAGTGGACTTCTTCCGCAGAGATAGGGACAGTTAGTTGACAGTTATCATCCTCCTCAATGACAGTCGGAAGCTTACTCACAAGACTATCTTGAAGAGAAACATCCCTTCCTCCAGCCTCCTTGTATAACCTTATGAAAAAATCAGAAGCACACTGACCAATTAGGGAGTCTCCAGTGATCTCCTGGTTAGATTCATCCTTGAAACTTTTGATGTAGTTCCTTCTCTTGTGAATGCAAGCCGATCTATGGAAGAAGGCTGAAATTCTGTCTCCTTCCTTCAGACACTGAATCCTGGATCTTTGCTTCCAATACACTTCCTCCTTAAAGAGAATATCCTTCCAGTTCCTGCAGCAGTCTTCTTCCTCCATCAAAATAGGGTCCGGGGGGTTACCAGTAGCCATAATATTATGAAGTTGTTGAAGTCTGGAGCCCAAATCCTTATTTATTTTGAAGATATCCCCAAAGGTAGTCCTATTCCAACCTTTGAATTCCTTGCTAATGAGCTTAAGTTTCTCCACAATTCTTAACATAGTTGTCCCTTGGACCGGGGTAGCCCACCAATTTCTAACCAGATCTCTAAAGTCAGGGTGAGAAGCCCACATGATCTCATAGCAAAAAGGGGGGGGACCCTGGTAGGGTCTATCCTTCCAATGGAAAAGAAGGGGGTTATGATCAAAAGCAGTCCCTGGGAGCGTTTTTAAGGAGGAGTTATGGCTAATGTCCAAGTTAGTGGAGACCAGGAATCTGTCCAGTCTGACTTGAATTAGATGTTTGCTTTTCCTATTGTTTGACCAAGTGAAAGGAGCACCCTGAAGGTCAATATCCATAAGGCTAGAAACATTGATGAAGTTGGCAAGATCTCCCATACTGTCAGTAAAATCAGCAAGACCTCCACACTTCTCAGAGGGGTAGAGGGGAGAATTGAAATCTCCCGCAAGCATATACTGGGCCTTCAGGTTGGCCAAGATGAGATCAGAAATTTCCTCCTAAACTAACCGTCTTCCCATCTTGGAGTCGGGGGCATAGATGTTGAACATTTGCCAACAGTGTTCACCTTGATGAAGAGTAACCGCTAGGAAGTTCTGGGAGCTAGCAAAAAACTTACCTTTAATTTTAATGGGATCCCAAAGGGTGGCAATACCTCCAGACGCCCCCAAAGCATCAACATACAGGAAAGCCGCCCTCGACCAGAGTTTACTATCAACCGTAGCCATAGCAAAGGTTTGGTGGGACATTTTGACTTCCTGAAGAAGGCAAATATCAATTTTCATATCCAAAATGAGTTGTTTTATGGTGAACTGCTTCTGGGGGCTGTTCACACCCCTTATGTTCCAGGAGAGGAACTTCATTTCTTACTTCTGTTGATTCCATCAAGGGTCAGTTGCTTGCCCTTTGCAATATCCCTGGCCATAACTTTGTGTCTCGGGACTCTTTCCGAGGGTCTGTCAACTTTATTTTCATTGCCCCCCACATTCGCTTTCTTGGCGCGAATGGCCTTGGCTTTCTTCTTCTGGGTTATCCATTCTTCATTACCTATCCGAGGAGATCCTAGGGGTGAAAGATTCAAAGGAGGTAGCGTTGTCAGGGAGTTCCCTGGTAGAGAAGGCCTTTCCTCCCTACCAGGGGAGAAAGGGGGGGTTGAGGTAAGAAACTTAACCTCAGCCACAGGGGAGATAACTTCATCCGAAATGAAAGCTTGAAAGGATAAGGGGGTGGGGATAGCAGAGGGCATGAGGGGGATGCCATCCGATAACAAACCAGGGGGTGAAAGGGGTTTAGGGGAAAGGTTGAGATTCATCACGTGTGGGATTTCACCTTCTTCTAGGGGGATGACTGGATTAACAATCTTAACAGGGTCCACAGGGGATTTTAAGATTTCAAGGATCCTGTCTGTGTGGGGGTAGTCCTCAGGGATTTTATTCACACTGGTCAACTCCAGAGGAGCAGATGATGAGGGAGCATTCGGGTTGATGGGATCAACCCAGATAGCCTTTTCTTTGAGCTTGGGCTCAGTAGTCACTAGGGACTTACACTCAGTGTAGGTATGGCCTTGTTTGCTACACTTCTGGCAAAAGAGGGTAGTGTTTTCATATACAATAGCTTGAGACCATTTTCCCCACTTTGATTTTAGGGAAACAAAATTTGGGAGAGCCTCGTTAATCGTAACATTGACACAAAAGTGAGCATAAACCAACCTGGATTTATTGAGAGTGACCAAGTCTGTTGCAACATAGCTGCCAAACAAGTTCCCTATCCAGCGGAAGATTTGCTCATCCCAGAACTCTAGTGGAAGGCCAGGAAGCCTAACCCAGACAGGAGCCATGCGGTTGAGTTCGGCTAAGGGGTCAAAACCCGGCTTCCATTTAGCCAGAGTTAGAAAATGCTTGCCATAAGCCCAGGAGCCCAACATGACATAGATTAGATCTTCCTCAGTATTGAACTTGAACAAGAAGAGTCCCCCTGGCATTGCTGAGATGTCAACGCTACCTTTGATCTTCCATCAGGATTTTGCCCATTGCCTGATCATGTCAATAGATGGTCGGAAGGAAAAGAATCGACCCACTATTGCTAGGTGAAGGGAAGAGACGATATTGTCCATGAGATTGTCCGGGAGATTGATCTTAGTTCCTTCCTCCGTTTGGGTAAATTTGGCAAAAACTGCTTCTAAGGTCGAATTTGTGGACCCAAGGAGGGCGTTCTTCCAGCTAGATTTAGGATTCTTCTTTCCATTCTCCACATCCCCCTGTCCGACAGAAGTTTCCGGTCTGGGATGTGGTATATTCTTCCCTTCATCGTCAAGGCTAGAGTCAGTTAGAACTGACGTGGTGACACAACTTGGCATTTTCTTCCATATGACCCACAGACCATGGGGTCCCCACAGTCGGAACAACAACATGTGATCCGATCGCGATATTGGGTATGGGGTCCGTTTGCAGGGAGGGAGGGACCTCCCCAGGAGGGGTGGTCATCCAGGGGGAACAGATTCAAACGAGCTGAAGGCGGGAGAGTTGTAGAGCTGAAGGCAGGAGTCTGTGAATTGGTGCAATGTTATACAAAAGAAGAGTATTAAATCAACAAATATGGGGGTATTAAATCAACAACTTCTATCTCAAGAATTGGAACACACTCGACTACTAGGTCATTTCCTATAGTACATGTCAACAAGGAAGCACATTGATCACAATAATTGTCCCTTTGATGGATTTCCATAATTCATTCCAAGGTTTGTACTTTGACATAGAAAGGGTGAAACTCCACACACAATGACATACAGTATCGTTTCCAAAAATTGTAAAATGCAATAAATTTTCAACAATTAAATCATCATGTTCTATGTACACCCACATTACTGTCAAACCAAAAGAAATCCAAAAAACAGATTTAAAACATTTTTTAAAATGCCATTTTATACGAAGATTAGCCTGTACCTTTTGGCACAGGAGGAGAGTACGCTGGCTTCGCGGTAATAAGAGTTTGAATTGCGATGTTCAAACGCAAACGGACGGACGTTGATGACAGGAAGGGGCCCACTTGAGTACAACGCGCATGTGACTTCTCTCTCTCTTCACTGTTATCCTTCTCGCAAACTGAAATGAAATGTCACAACATAAATTCGAAGTATGTGAATGTGAGTTGTCTGTCCTTCTATTCACTGACATGGAATAGTGAGAGTTATCATCACCCTTCACATCCTACTCATTATCGTTTAAACTTTTCCACTATTAAATTATGCTCCTTGTCGCAAACTGCGCTACACCACGGAAATTGCGTGGAAGTAAGAAAAGTGAAATGAAATGCGACAAATTAACTAGGATCACAAAAATAATTTTGGTGCTTTGCTTGTAATCTCTGCGTAATCGAGGAATTAGGTGTCTGCCCGTGGTAGAATTAAGATATCCTTCTTTCCTACAAACACAAATATCCCAAATAAATCAGGTGCCCTGTGCTACTAGCCTAGAAAGAATATATATGTTTTCAAGGACAGCCATAACAATTAGTTTCCAATGGAAAAATTCGTTCTGAAATTCATTCAAATCCCATTCGCACCAGGCATTAGTTGTGATCATAAAAAATGGGATAGTGGCAGTAGCATCAAGCCCATTTCTTGTGGTTATGGAGCTAATTGCAATTTCAAAGGGACCTCTTTGAAACCCACTTTGTTTACTGGAAAACGCTTAGGCATAACAAATAAAAGAGGTCTCTTGTGGGTGCATGATATCAGAGCTACAGGGTAAGAAAATGTTGGTTGATACCATCACAAAATTTCTGTTTTTTACTTATTGGCCAAATGAATCTGATTTTCTGAACACATCCACTGCATAACTTTAGAAGTCTCAGCAGTTTTGAATCTTTTCACAGGTCTCCAAATAGCGGAGGAGGTAATGCCCCTGGTCAAGGCAAACAAAATAACGATCTATTTCCTTTGTAAGTAACTCAATTCAACTCTGCACTAAATTCCCAAACTTGTTCTTAAGAATGGAGATGTCATGAAAGAATAATGATATGATAGTTGTTGTGTTTCTAAATTCAATTGTGTAAATTTTTTTATCTGGACATCAATGTTCAAGATCACATTCTATGGTCTATCATCAGGATGAGAGAGCTGCATAAAGATAAAGATCAATGTTTCAGATCACACTCTAAGATCTGATCTTTAAACATCAATGTTTCAGATCACACTCCAAGATCAGATCATTAAACATCAATGTTTGGATCACACTCCAAGATCCGGAACATTGATGTTTATCTTTATGCAGCTCTATCATCTTGATGATGGATTATGGAGTGTGATCCGAAACATTGATGCAAATAAAAGTTTATTAAAGTTTATAGAGTTGAATCCAGAAACACAACTATCATTATGGGCTGTGGAAATTGGTTCATAATGATAAGATTAAGCAAAAATTGTTGGAACATTTTGGCTTCAAATCATTCTGATATTAGATTGGTAGTTTGTAAGGATTTGTAGTGTCCTATTTTTTGTTTTTTTTAAATGGTGGTTGTTCCTCTTGACAATTTTTGTTTTTTTTGTTACATTTGACACTTAATTCTTTTTTATAAGAATTTGAACCTTCAGAATCCTTGCTCATCTTAATCAGAACAATATTTATGTTATTGGTGTGTTCATCTACTAGATCATTTGTTCTTATTGTTTGATTTGTTTTATTAATCTCATATCTCATAATACTCATCGCTGCATTAAATTTATTTAATGACCGCGGTATCTTTTGTACATTTTAAAGTCCCTTTTTTATCTTTCACAATATATATTCATATGTTGTGCATTTTTCAGATTTGCAGGTATATTTGCGAATTTGTTTAGACTGGGGCAGAAAAAGAGTATTGAAAAAATTGAAGGTAAAGAGAGAAAAATCTGTCACTATTTCAACTTTTTGTCTAGTGTAATTCATAAAGATTGAAACATTTTGGTGCAGAAAAGGTAGAGAATACAGTGGAAATTGTGGAAGAAGTGGCAAACGCTGCGAAAGAAGTTGCAAGTGTGACCGAAGATCTTGCTGAAACAGTAGAAAAGCAGTCCAAAGAAGGGAGCATTGTTTATAAAACAGCTCAAAATGTTGATGAGATCTCAAAAGAAGTGGGCAAGGATGCAGAAATTGTGGAGAAGCAAGTAGAAAAAGTATACCCACATAACATTCTATTTTGATTCATTCACTTCACTAATTATAGTAATTCAATGGCATACATAATTGTGTATGGTTTATATGTGGGTGCAAGTGCAGGTACAAAAGGCAATAAACACTATGAATGAAAAAGTGGGCAAGGCAGAAGATGTTCTAAAGGATATTGAAGAAATAATATCACAGGAAAAAAAAACGTCATGATGATGAATTTCAGGGAACTGCTGGATTGGTGAAATGTCAATTGGAAGGGATTGCTAATTTACTAAAATCTATTGAAAAACAAAGCAAGTTCATCATTAAGATTAGGTAATTTGTCTTGACTCTTCATTGTATGGCTGTCTTATGGTTATGGTTATGGTTATGGTTGACAAATGTATACTTTGGGAGCATTAGTCCTTAAAATATATTTTAAAAATAATGGTAAGATACATGCTCCTTCGACAAGTTTTGATGAGATAAAATAGGAAAGAATGAACAATTTGAATGATGTTAAAAATGATTCTTAACTTTGAAGGGAATTGTATTTAAAAAATATTTTAAGGAAGAAGGATGACGATCAACATTAGGAAAGAATATCTAAAACATAAATTTGAGAAATATTATCATGTTTTTCAACTTCAGTAATAATAATACAAGGGATATAATTTGTGTCTTATGAGTATTTGAATGGTTGAAAATTGTATGATTGGATTATAGGGGTCATTTTGGATTTTATTTGATATTTGAGTTTTAATAAGAATTAATATTATTTAATATCCTCACTCAAAAAGTGAGTTTATATTTGTAATTTGAGGTTTTTTTTCTCTTATATGTTATCAAAAACCCCGCACCACGTTTTTGACTTGATGAATTTGAGAGATTTCTTTGGATGAATTTTACTTTATTCTCCTTCATTGCTACTACAATATCTTTATCTTTATTTTTAGTTGCATTGTGATATTTCAAACCTTTAACATCATCCAAAGGAACTACTTTTGGCATTTCTTCAACTTCTTTTCTTTGCATCATAAGTCATAATAAAAATTTGTTACCTTCATTTCTTTGACTAGTTCCCTTATAGAAAACAAACTTTTAATTTTTTGTTCATTTGAACAAGAATAAGGTCACTTTAGAACCATCCTTCCAAAAAGTATATGTATTCTTTTTGCCATCATGTAATGTCATTTGGTCATATTGCCATGGTCTTCCCAACAACACATGGCATGTATCCATTGGAACGACATGACACCATAAATCATCTTTATAAGTCTTTCCTATAGAGAACTTGACCAAGCTCCTCTTATCAACAACTACTTCATTTCCCTTTATAAAACATGCAATATGAAAAGGATGAGGATGATTTTCATAGTGCAAGTTTAGCTTGTTTACAATTTCTCTAGCAACCGTAGTCTCACAATTGTCATTGTCAACAATAACTTGACATACCTTTCCACCAAAAGTGCACCTAGTTTGAAAAATATATTTGTTTGAAGACAATAATCTTCACAAGCTCTTGTTTGTTTTTGCTTCTTCATTGGGATAAACATTACTCGTTTCATCGTGAGATTCTTCCCCACATCTAGTGAAATTTGAGATTCATTTTCTTCTTTTGCAATCTCAAGTTGAGCTATGTACAATTCATGTTGCTCTCCCTCCTATTGTTCTTGCATGTTATAGTTTGAGCATTCAAATGTCCTATGACCCTCTTCACCACAATTAAAGCAAACAGAAGGCTTGCATGTGTTTTCCCACCTTTACCACCATTATAACCTCTACCCCTTTGAAACCCTTTTCCTTGCTAATTTTGCATGAGATGTTGGATATAACCTATTTTCTCTTCTCCCTAAGACAATTCTCCTTGACTGTAATTTTAATCACCATACAACAAATATGTTGTACCTCTTTTTCCTCCTCTATACTTGTGGAAGTATTGTATATTATGCTTTTCTCTTGCCTTTAAAGCTAATTGGTATGCTTCTTCAATATTACATTAACCCTATGCATACTCAATTAATCTTGGATGAAATTTTTTAGACCATTCACATACCTAATATTCATCTTCTCATCAGTCTCTTGGTGCTCCATATGAATGGACAATTTGTAGAATTCGTAGACTCTGCTATAGCCAACAAATTTTGCTTCAAGTTCTAAAATATTTGAAAAAGAGTTTGTGCATAGTCTATAGGTAGAAAATTTTCTTTCAATTTCTTCTCCATCTTCTCCCAAGTTCTTATTGTCTTTTCTTTCCTTTTTGAGTTCTTTCTTTTGGCAAATGATCCCACTAGATCATTGCATGACACTTTAACTTGGTGCATGCAAATTTTACTTTCTTTTTCTTTGTTATAGATTTCCACTCAAAGAATTTATCCATACCATTCAACCAATCTACTAGCTTCTCTAGTTTGAGACTATCTGCATAGTCATAAACTTCAATTTTAATTCTTTCATTTTCATTTCGACCTTCTAATGTTATGAGTATCCTTTCTTCAAAGGCTAGGGGCTATAACTATTCTTCTCTTCATAATCAGCATGTTGTTTTACATCTCTTTGTCTTGTTTCTTGATTAAAATCATTTCCTCTTATTCCTTCATTTGCTATCATGTATGCAAGCTCTGCTACTTGTCTTTATAGATTTTGAATATCTCTATGCATCTGGGCAAGACGTCTTCTTCTTCCTCTCCCAACCATCTTCTTGCTCTGATACTAGATGATGTAGGCAATTTAGAACATAGATGACACCATTGATGAAAACATGAACAAACACCTAAATGTTCCTTCAAATTCTTCTCCTTCAACCTATCTCTCCAACCCAAAATAAATTACAATATCAAGTAATCATAAATTAACCCTTTTTAGCAATTTTTGATGACTTTAAGAACTTGTCATTTGTTTTGGTAGTTTTCAAAATTACCCAAAAAATCATGAGAAACTTCTAAATATCTAAAAATCATAACTTCAACACAAACTGCCAACTTTTTAAACTAATAACAAACATGAGTTAAAAAATAACTAAAAAGATCAACTTTCTAAAATCTAGGAAAAAATAGAAAATGCTCTTTTTGAAGCCCCTGCATTAAGTTTCAAGTAAAGAATGATTGCCTAAGGTACATGACCACAACAAAGTACATGGCATGTTCAAATTGTTTGATGTAATTTCAATTATCACCATAATATGAAACTTGAATCAACATGATAATTCACTAGCTACCTCTTCACTAATGTAAATCATGTCTCATGCAAATTTTCATGACTCTGTAGTCAACATCAAATTGTTACACTAATTAATAATACTTTAGCACGCTTCCAATTGGCAAGTTTTTCATGATGATGCTTGCACATCATATTTCTCAAGAAGTTTGATGAGTTTAGGTGCATTTATATTAAAGAAACTATATCAAAACTATGCAAAACCATTTTCAAGAAGATCATCAAGCATGGAGAAGAAGATAAAACCATACAACGTCTCAAAGGTAATAAAATTATGAAAGGCCTTGTTTGAATTGAAGATCTTTTTTTATCATCATTATAGATGCATCAAATCTAAAGTTGAAGCAAGTTGTGCACACACATGAATATGGGAAAATCAGCTTTGGGACTAAGGAAGAACCTAGGTATGTCGATCTAGGCAAAATTAAGAAATATGCTAGTTTGAGAGCCTATACAAGTAATACAAATAATTATTTTCTCTGCTCTTATGGTAACCTTAAGTCTTTCCAATTGGAGTAGTCATGTCACACCATCCTAATCAAACTAAAGGCAAAATCATTCCAACAAAAGCAAAGATAGTTGAACCTAAACATTGGATATATGATTAAAGATAAAGTCAACAAATAGTTGGATGCATGCATCATCTTCTTGGTAAGGTAATCTACTTGAATTGAATATATTTTAGCTATGTAAGAAGAACAAATAGATTAGGTTATGTTTATAGTTTTACAATTTGAACACTTTACTTAAAGTTATGACTCCTAAATGGAATTAGAGATAAACACAAAGGCATAGATATCTAAGATTCCAAAAGTTCCAATAACACTTCTTCTAACACAAACCTCAAAGAGTAACTTGATTCAGAGGAACATCAAGGCACATTCACAAGACTAATAGCAACATCCTTAACCAAAGATTCCAGTGTTGCAACATGGGCTCTAATACCAAATGTAATGCCTGCCAAAATTCCCCAGAGAAATATAGCTAAATACACACTAATTTAATTTTTTATTTTATTTTAACAATACAACACATAAAATCACTTAAGCAATGCAGCGAGCACACAACAACATTTAAGTGTTATGAACATAGAATAATTCACTCAAGCTATTCAAACAATTACGCAAGCGGAATACAATAAATCATTATTACTAACTCCCTAGGGTATCTCAACGCCATTACTTAATCTACCTACATAAGCAATAAGCATTTACTTTCTTCCAGATCAATACCTCATAATCTTAATTATTATACACACATAGGTGCATAATAGCAATACCTAACACTCATGATATGCAACCTACTTAATCTTTCATTTAATATGAGATTCTATCTTTCAATGCATAGCTATTTCCATTTTACTCTTAGGTTAATTTTATACACGAAGTCCAAATGTTCCTATTACCATTAACCAACCTTCGACTATTAACATCACCATTCACATACCACGATTAACCCTTACATTGCATTAACACCATTTCCATTTACAATTAACTTCCACATAATCATTTATGATTCTATGCTCCTAGCATGTTTGTTACTTCATCATGACTCCTAAAGTACAAAAGGCAATAATCACAAAGTCTTCCTAAACATTTGACCCATAGCTCATTTAATACTCCTAAAATCTCTTACAATATATCAATTAACCAATTATCATATTGATGCCCTCCTAAATGGCACAAATAGTTAGTTTAAGATCAAACAACACAAAACACACAAAGCATTAGCGTTAGTCAATCAAAAACTAAAACATATGAAGGCATTCCAAGAGAGACACTAAAAACATGCTAATGAATCTAACTAAAGAAGTAAAGACAATGAGACATCTCCAACTATCTCTTAGCATGAGATTAGCTCCTTCTCCCTTGTTCCTCTCCTCTCCAAGTTCCAAAATAGTGTAGCTCTCAGCAGCTTTTTGCACTATGGATGCTTATGGAGGATTGAGATTGTAATATAGCTCTAAATGTGAAATAAAAAGCTAATGCTAATGCTGAAATGATATATTTTAACCAAAAGACAAAAGATTAGATTGTTTATGCTAAAAAGGCTCTCTAAAATGTCTATAGCTTAGATGCATACAAGTTTTCAGGATCTGGCTTATGAAGGAATGGGCTCTATTTATAGGAAAAATGGAGCAATGGATGGTTGAGATTGAGTAATCTCAACAAGGGTCAGGATTGAATGATTTCAAATCCATGTGAGGGCTTTCAACCCAATCCCAGGATGACAAGTGTCAATGTGAGATAGGTTGAGAGGAGAGGGAATAAGCATTAAATGCCTGACATGACTTTGGGATTTTGAGTCAAGGTTGGTTGAATGAATAAAATCTTTATTCAAAGAATAAAGCTTTTCTCCAATAGATAAACTCTTGTGCAAATGTGAAATGGATGAATATGGTCAAAACAATAAATGTTTGGGGAGACAAGATTGAAATAACCATAAATGGTTATGTAAGAGCCATTAGTGGTCTTGGAAGACTTTGGGGGTTAATTTGTTGAACACACAAAGCATTAAATGCTTTTCAAAGACTTTGGAGTCTTTGAGAAGTGACTCCATTTTGCTTAGGAATGTGACAATAATTAGGGGATGGATTAGGCTAATTAGGAAGGGGTTAGAAGAATCTAGAAGGGGATTAGGTTTGCAAGTGGATTTGGTGGGTGAGGGAAAATAGGATTTTATTTAAAATAAAAATTCATTTATTTCAATAAATGTGTGCAAGTTGCATTTGTAGGAAAATGCAAGTGGGGTGGGGATAATGATTTAAATAAATGTTTTATTTAATTTATTTAAAAGAGGAATAGGGGGATTTTAATTAAATAAATTGATTTTATTTATTTAATTGATTTGTATTTGGTTTAATGAATTAATTAAAATAAATTGAATAATTTATTTAATTAATAGAAGAATGTTTGGGTATAAATTAATTAAATATTAATTTAATTAATTGATGGCTAGTGGATTTTTAATCAAATAAATACGAAATATTCATTTAATTAAAATGGACAGATTTGTGTGACTACATTTGCCCCTCTTTGAGACAGTGCGGTTTATTGCGTCGTTTCAAAGAAAGAAAAATAGGTGTGGAGAAATGCCCCATAAAATGTAATTTTTATGGGTGGTATGCCCCCTCGAGAGATGGGCCGATAAATTTCAAAAAAATCGGGCGATCTCTCGAAAAAGAATGAGAAGTGGAGGGGAGGTAGAATAGAAGAAATTAGCAACAACAGTGAGAGAATGGAAGAAAAATAGAGTGAATATGGAGAAACAACAAGCCAGCGAGTACCCTGAGGTCATGCAAGAGATACATAGCAGATGTAGTGTGGGGTTTGGATTGATGCTATACAATTGATCAAAATTGGTTGGACAATCTGGTGCAATCGGTTTAATTGCCTCGGTCAAGTCAAAGCATGACAGTTGATGCCAGTTGGTCGCTTGGACATGATAAAGTCTGAGTAAGTGAATCAAAGTGACCTGATGTGACTTAGACAATTGATATAATTGTCCGATGAAGTCAAGGTATATGAAGCAAAATACTCATTGAGACGTAGACAATTGATGTAATTGTCCGTTGGATTGTGTTTGATTGGTTGATCAATTGATAGTGTGTGCGTGTGATGGATGGTTGTGGGGAATCATGGCAGCCCCATTGAGACTAGGTCATTATGATAAATGCCTGATGTAGTCTAGGATTACCATAATCGATTACCTGTTGAGACCCGAAGATACTTGATCAGAGTATCTGTTGATAGTTTAGGTGTGTGTGAGTCAATGTACCTGTGCAGACAGAGTAACTTTCTTGGCTTATTGGATGACTTAGCATAGGAAACACAATCCCTCCTTTTTAGAGATGGATGGTGATGAACGTGGCTTAATTGGGTTGATTGAGAAACGATGTAGGGTATGGGATGCTGATTATCGAGATGGGGAGGGTGAGGGGGGGGGGTTCAATGTTAGATAGAAGAAATGGAAAACCTATGACTAATTCCTATGGAAGAAGAGGAAAATAGAGTATGCATTATTATGACTATGTATGCATGATATGCAACTATTATGAATGTATGGATGGGTGGAATGCAACGAAATGCAATATATACAGATGAGATGAGATGACGATCCATAGTGCTCTATTTTCATCATTGAACTTTAAAATGTTGGAAGAGAATACAAGCATCTTGACATAATGATTCAAGATGACCTGAGTATTCCTTTCATGGATTTTATATAGCAAGTTAATACAAGCAACTTGATATAATGGATCAAGTTGACCAGAGTATTGCTTGTGGAACAGACAAGGATTATCTCCGTTCATGCATGACTTGGATTGTCCTCCTTGATCTTAGGCTGATCATATCCTGAGACAAGTGCATACCGTACTAAGAAATAAAAACCGTTATCCAATTTGGATGAGGAGGAACCAAAGAAGGAGCATTGTACCTGCAAACAAACAGTATATACATAAAGAATAAAGAATAAGGATCCTTGGTAATGGTTCATGTCCATATGGTCGAGGTATACGCTGTAGTCAGCAAGCCGTAGTGATCTATGACTGCATTTTGCATAAGATCACGTAGCTTAGTGAACTTCCCACGTAGACACCATTAGTACATGCCCCAGAACTTCATCGGAAATAATGCGCAAACGATACAAAATAATGCTGCACGATCCTGATACAGATAAATGAACGATTGTACTCACAAATCAACCAAGTATTTGATAGCTTAACATAATTTTCTTGTCAAAGTAAATGTCACTTTTGTCTTTGTTTTGGTAAGGAAGGATGCATCCTTTGTTGAAGACAGTTTGATTGTTGATGTTGATTGTGTGGTTGATTGGTAAATGGTCATTGTGTGAGTAGTTTGTCAATGTTTGTTTTGTATCTGATCGGATGAATATGTACAAGGTGTTGTCATGTTTTTGGGTGATTTTTGATGGTTTTTCGATGTTTTTGGATTTTGAATTGTTTTGAATGTTTTTGGTATTTTTGTTGAGACATTTTTGAATGTTTTTGGATTTTTGCGAGATATTATTTATTATTATTTTTTTTTGAATGTTTTTGGTATTTTTGATGATTGCTTTGAATGAAGTACTTAATGAATCATAAGACAATGTAGAATCCACTTCCATCAATAGGTTAAAGGCATTGCCCCCAGTTTTAGACATGACTATGAAAAAGTGGGATGCAAGATGTATGGAGTACTATCATAATTGCAGAGGAATAACAAGCCATGTTTTTTGGATGGATGGATGTATGTATGAAGTAGATGCGACGCAACAAGCCTGAAAGATACTGGAGCCATTGCCTTTACGAGTGGCGCCTGTTTGCCAGGTTTTCACCATCGTACTTACCCAAGGTGCCACTGGAGTGGTTGTTCACCGTTTGGATGTATGATTTTTCTTTACTTCTTTGAATGTTTTTTGTATTTTCTTCAGGACATTTTCTGAATGTTTTTGGTATTTTCTGATATGCAGGGGGGGAGCCTGATGCTCTGTATAGCTTAGGTATAAAACTGTTTGAGGTGCATGCTATTGATTGGATCTACAAACGGTTCTCCGTCTGATGTAGCCAATTGATATGCCCCAGACCCGAATATAGCAGTGACAACATATGGGCCGAGCCAATTTGATTCAAACTTGCCTTGATGTTCTCTGTTTGGTTGGTTGCGAGGATTCTCTCGAAAAACAAGATCACCTACCTCAAATGTACAAGATCTAACTCGGTGATTGTAGCTTCTACTCATGCGCTGCTGATAGGCTTTGAGGTGATTGTATGCAGCTTGTCGCTTCTCATCAAGTAACTCTAAGTCCTGAAGACGTGAGACTCTGTATGCTTCATCATCGATGAGATTATGCAAGGAAACTCGTAATGATGGTATCTCAACCTCAATAGGTAAGATAGCTTCTGCACCATAGACCAATGAATAAGGAGTTGCACCTGTAGGGGTTCGAATGCTAGTTCGATATGCCCATAATGCTGGATTCAATTGAACATGCCAATCACGACCGACATCATTGACTGTCTTCTTTAGGATTCTCAATATGTTTTTATTGGATGCTTCAGCCTGACCATTGCCTTGTGGGTAATAGGGGGTGGAAAAGTGATGTTGGATATGAAATTTCTCACAAAGCTCACGGACATCCTGATTTTTGAAAGGAAGACCGTTATCTGTGATGATGGACATGGGTACACCATACCGGCAGATGATGTAGTTGAGGATGAATGAGGCGATCTGCTTGCCGGTGACTTGGGTAAGTGGAACAGCTTCGATCCACTTTGTGAAATATTCGGTAGCGGTAATAATGAATTTATGGCCATTGGATGAAGATGGATGAATCTTACCCACAAGGTCAAGGCCCCATTGACAAAAAGGCCATGGTGTTGTGATTGGTTGCAGTTCTTGTGCTGGTGCATGTATCAGGTCACCGTGAACTTGACATTTCTTGCATTTCCTGACAAAGTAGTAGGAATCCTTTTCCATAGATGGCCAATAGTATCCAGCTCGCATGATCTTCTTGGCTAGTGATGGACCACTTGAGTGAGTCCCGCAAATTCCTTCATGTACCTCTTCCAAAACCTTTGTTATCTCATCTTGTTCCAGACATCGAAGGAGAGTACCATCAAGACTACGTCGGTATAGGGTTTCGGCAATAATGGTATATCGAGCAGTTTGGTGAATGAAGGTTTTTCGTTGGTTATTCGATTGGTTGGGAGGAAGGGTATGATCGCGAAGATAGGTGTAGAACTCACCGTACCATGGGGATTCAGAACTGACAAGGTGACATATCATGTTGGATTCAGGGATATCATAAGCGGGAATCCAAAGCTGTTCTACCAAGAACTCGTAGCGTGTTGAATTTTGCGGAAGATCTAGTAGAGATGCGATGGTAGCCATAGCATCAGCAGCTCGATTGTGATCTCTTGGTATCTGCTCAAAGGTGATGTAGACACTCAAAATTGTCATGTCTAATTAAATAAATATTTTATTTATTTAATTATCTAAGCCTAATTCTTCTATTAATTAAATAAATCTTTATTTATTTAATTAATTCATTTATCCTTTTCTAGCCTTATTTCTCATTTAAATAAATACATTTATTTATTTAAATTATCCCTTTCCTAAATTAAATAAATATTTTATTTATTTAATTGTCCTACTTCTTCTATTAATTAAATAAATCTTTATTTATTTAATTAATTCATTAGCCTTTTCCACCTATGACACATGTCATTCATCTCTTAATTCATACACTACCTACCTCTTTCATTATTTTGGTATTTCTTATACCTACCCTCTAATCTTAGCCGACCTCTCTTTTTACACCTCTCAATCTTATCCCTCCATTTCTTATTGTGTCTTCTATTTAAGGAGATGCTTTCTTCATTGTCAAACCCTAATGACACATCCTAATGACTGATTTTGGAGTACTTGGCTACACTACAATTCCACTTGCAACCACATTCCGTTCTTTATTGAGCTCTTGTGCATATAAAAATCTGAGAGCAAATATATCAAACAAGATCAATGGAGATAGGAAGAATGGAGATCAAAACCCTATTGGACATGTGATGGTATAATCTTTGTGATTTTGAGTTATTTTGCATTGTCTTAGGTTATCTTCATATGTTATGGTGGATCTTTGTTCATTGTTAGGCTAGGGTTTGGTGGTTGAATTCATTTAGCCTTTCAATCTTGTTATTACTGTTATCCATTTTCACCATATACATTTTGGCACGCCCGGTGGGACTCTTGTCCCTTTGCATTTAACATTTTTGTTGCAGATTTTGCATTTTTGAAGTTGCAGATCGGACGATTTCGACGACATTTTAGGTTTTTTTTTCGCGTCTGCGAGTGTTCGGATCGCGTTTTTGTGTTTCAGAAGCGTCTGTGATATCGTGAATCGCGCCTGTGTTTTGCCAGATTTTTATTTTTGCAGGTTTTCCGAATCGCGTCTGAAAATTTTAACCGCGTCTGTGACTGATCTTATCGCGTCTGCGTTCTGGAGTCGCGTCTATGACCTTTGATCGCGTCTGTGAATCACAGAACAGCGTCTGTGTCGCGCAGACGCGTCTGTGTCTGGTATAAAGGCGTCTGTGCTTTCTGTTTTGCAAATTTTTCAAGTTTCTTTGATTCGGGTTTTCGGATTTTGTACTTAGGGTTTCAGATCTGGTTTATTTTCGGCTAACCTTGTAGATCTAGCTAACCTGGTTTTGTGCAGCTTGCTTTGGGGGCTAAATACGTTTTGTTGAAGGCCCCTTTTCACAAAGTTTTTTTGGGTTTTCTAAAATTTACCTAACTTGTGTGCTTGCAGGAAGGGGTTATCATTTGAAACAACCCAAACTACTAACAATTTTGTTGCAGGGCCTTAGCTAGGGTTTTGTAATTTTTATTGTGTGCCTTGTTTCATAGCTTAGCAAAACACTTCAATTGGTGCACTAAAATTGAATCATTGTCTTTTGTGTCTTGAGCAATAGACTCTTTTTGTTTACTCTTTAGAGGGCCTGTCTTCCCGTGTGGTCTTACCTTTGGGTCTCATTTGGTCTTACTTAGAGTCAAGGTCAGCTTACCTCATCAAGAGAAACTATCCTCTCTTTGGAAGTCACACCTACTCTACTACTTACATATTTGGTCTTACACTTTGGACATTGCAAGTAAACTTCAGATTCATTTACACTCCATACAACTCTTGGTCTTCCGTACTCTTATCATTTTTCATCTAGTCTCTCACATCTTGGTCAAACACCTAGTTCATGGTTGAAACCCGTCTTCAAAAATCTAGGAGAAAAGCTAAAGAAGCTCAAGGGTCCGCCAACATGAGTTCTTATGAGTATGACAATGATCTATTCTACAATCCTGAGCACACTACATTACCAGACATGAATGTTTATAGACACAATCCAAATGTGGAGAGCGCAAACACTATAAACAATGCTACACACAATGACACAGTAGACAATTCTTCAATACTATCAGCAGACATACAAGAATCCATAATGGATCCTCAATTCAATAGATTGGTTGAAGAGATAATGAGGAGAGATCGTCAATACTTTTTAAACACGATGGCACAAAGTGGAGCTAAAATACCACATGATTTTGACTTATCTCAACTTATGGAAAGTCGACCCTCACAGCAAACTCAACTCAACATGGATCAAAGGAGACCAAATAGTGGAGGAAATAGAGGACCGAATAATATGATGCCGGAGTCACCATCAGTTTTGCTTCAAAAACCAGAGATCCCACATACACAAGCTCAAGCATATGATACTTACAATCAAAGACCCTCATGGAGGCCCTATGCTCAAACACATGCTCAAGGTTTAGATCCATCAAGACGAGTGGATACTCAAGGACATCCTCAAAATTTTGACACAAGGAGACCCCATGTCAAAATTGGGGGCAACACAATGGAAAATGAAAGGCCTATTGAATATGGTTTATATACGCAAAACAGATATGGGGTCCCCCAACAAGAAGTTATGCCAAGTGCTCCATATATGTCGCAACAATATAGACCTCCATATGGACATGTCTACGATCAATATCATCCATATATGCAGCAAGCTCCTCCTCAAATAGGTGTTTCAAACATGGGATATGCTACAAGAAATCCATCTCCTCCCAAAAATAATTTGGAGCAACAAATTAGAGATCTACAAAAGAAAGTGGAAGACATGGGCACATCAAAACCCACATATACTATGAGAGATATATGCCCTTATCCCTTCGATAAGAGCATTCCAATGCCTCCGTTTCCTCCGCACTTTGTAACACCAAAATTCGACAAATATAGAGGGAGAGGAGACCCCAAGGCACACATAAGACAATTCTTCACAGCTTGCATTGAGATAGCGGTAGAAGAAACATACTTAATGAGGTTGTTCCCACAGAGCTTAGGAGATCAAGCTATGGAATGGTTTTCTCAATTACCTCCCGGTATTAAGTCATGGGGCGACTTGGCAGAAGCATTCATTCAACATTTCTCTTACAACATTGAAACAGATGTCTCAGTTACTACCTTGTGCAATACGAAACAAAAAGGAGAATCTTTCGCAACATTTTTACAGAGATGGAGAAACCTAGCTAGCCGATGCTCTTGTGAAATCCCGCAAAAACAGATGGTGGAGATGTTCACACAAAACGTTAATAAAGCTATTGGCTATGATCTCAGAAAAGCTTGTTTGTCTACATTCAAGGATGTCATTGAAAAGGGCCTAGCAACAGAAAAAGTCTTAATTGAACAAGGAGTTATCAAACTATTTAAAGAAAACAAAGAGGACTTCAAAGGAAAGGACAAACCAAAATTTTGGAACAAGAACAAGAATACAGTTAATGATGGCGTTGTTGATGCCAATACAGTGAGACCAAAGTTCGTCTTTTCTGGATCAAATTCTACCAACAATCAAGTGAACAATCAAACAGCTTCCAAACCACGAAGGAAGTACACTCCATTGGGAGAACCACTTGAATCAGTATTCAAAAAGCTTGTAGCAAACAAAGTGATCACGGTCCCAGATTTTCCTCCATATGAACCAAAGGTAAAACCGAATTGGTGGAATGATGATGAATTTTGCGAATTTCATAAGAGCAAGGGTCATAAGACAAGTAATTGCCATCGATTGAAAAACATTGTGCAAGATCTCATTGACAGAGGAGATATTGAGATTGAGGGACATTCATCTAACCAAGAGCATGAGGTGTTTAAGGAACCATTCCCAAAACATGACAAGGGAAAAGGCAAAGTCACAGATGATCAAGCCAATTACACTAGAGCATCTTACAATTATGATTCCACTATTAATCACATCTCAATGGACAATCATATTTCTACCATTACTATCAAAAACAAAAATCCTGAGAATCCTTCTCAAAGACCCAAAATTGTCCTAAAAGGTGTGGGATCTTCGTCCGCATCTACCTCTGAATGTCATGTTACAACCCGTCGAGGTAGGATCACATTGCCAGGTGCCTCTACCAAGAATACCAATCTTTCATCTACCAAGCCTGAGTACGACCTTGTAGAGCAATTAGGGAAAACACCCGCACTCATCTCTATTCTTGAGCTCTTACGTATATCTCCTGCACATAAAGCTATCCTTGATAAAACCTTGAGAGATACTGCTGTCCCTACTGATCTAAACGTGGACCAGTTTCAAGCCATGGTAGGATACTTATCCGTTCCACACTCCCTCACATTCACAGAAGCTGATGACGCCTCCATAAGTCAGCCACATAATGCACCTCTACATGTTGAAGCCTTCATACATAAACATCGAATAAAGCGAGTCTTGATAGATGGAGGAGCAGGTCTTAATATTTGTACATTGAGCACCATCAGACAATTGGGATATTCTGACAAAGCTGTGAATTCTACAAACCAAATCACCATTAAGGCTTATGATGATGAAGAGCGTTCGTCCAAGGGCACAGTCATCTTACCACTAAGAATAGGGCCAGTCACAAAGGATGTGGTTTGTCAAGTCCTAGATCTAGACCTCACGTATAACATATTGCTAGGACGTCCGTGGATTCATGAAATGAGGGCAGTCCCATCAACATACCACCAATGCATTAAGTTTCCTCATAATGGAGTCGAGGTAACGGTCAATGGTGATCCAAATACATTCATATATTGCAATAACTTGAGATCGCATACTGAGACTATCATTCCCAGCAACCGTGAGGCTACTCCCTCTTCAGCATATATTGATCCTGAGTCATTAAAGCCCTTGACATCCAAACAAGGTGAACTTAGAGCCAAGTTTCAAGACAAAGGCATGGGAGAATACACTCTGAATCAAACAATGTTCTTACGACAAGTCATGAACTCCCCCAAGGAATATGGGAGGCCACATCCTAATAAGCAAATCTCCATAATGCTACTCAAATGGGATCCTACCGTCTTTCAAAAATGGGGCGAACTAGAGGAAGAAAATTTATATAAAATGCTATATAAGGACGCTGAAGAGGATACACATGATAAAATTATAATACCTTGTGAGAACTATGGCAAAGGTTTCAAAATTCTGCAAAGATTCGGGTATGATGGAAAAAGTCCTCTTGGACTATGCAAAGAAGGTGTCATGGAGCCTTTACAACCTGAGCTAACTACAAGAAGGGAATGCTCCAAGGGGCTTGGTTTTCTAAATCCCAAGATTCACAATAAAAGAACAAAACAGATATGGCGAGTCAAAATGGCTGAAGTTCAACAAGAAGATGACTATTCTACAGATTCCAACGAATGGGAATGGGGTTCAGACAAATCCTCCAGCGAATATGAGCTCAACGAGACATTTAGAGAGCCAGAGGAACCTACAGAGGAGGAGGAGTTTTACAAGAAATTCAGAGTTGGTCAAGAACCGACCCATGAGGATCCCGCACAGTCGTCGTTTCAAGGCCCTAGGTCAAGATCACATAGGATGAGGACACCTGTCCCTGAGGGTGCTACTAGTGATGATGATTTGGACTCACTCACGATCGAAACTGATGAGGAGAGTGCCATTGACGACCTCGATGACTATCTGGACATACCTGAATATAACCACATCTTCACTATTAGCCTTGCGGACTCTAAAAACACTAAAGACCTTCCCCTTGTTCACCCCCAACTCATTGACTGGGATCAGGATGGACCAGCACAGCTTGATACATTTCAAAATGACGAAGCTATTATTGACTATCTTGGCATACGAGATGATCTTCCCCTTGGGGACCACGAAGCAGGATACACCATAGAACTTAACAACGTGGCATACTTTGGTGAGGGTGTCGGGCCTTCTAGTCGCAAAAATGTGAAAATAAAAACAAAACAAGGGTCTTATGGCGAAAACCACACTGTGGCGCTATCTGACTCCGAAAAAGTAAAAAGAAAGGACGTATCTGAGGGTGAAAACCTCTTTGAGGCGCCTGAAGATGGAAGGCTTGACATTCTCCCAGCATCATACGAGGAAAAATCATCCATGTTGGTAGAGGAGACTATAAAGACAAACATTGGCACAGCAGAGGTTCCACATAACATATTTTTGGCTCAATCATTGACAGAGGCCGAGAGAGCAAGATTCATAGGCTTCTTTAAGGAACGACAAATCAACTTCGCATGGTCTTATGCTGATATGCCTGGACTAGACCCGGATTTAGTAATGCATCATTTAACAGTCAAACCGAGGGCAAAACCTGTAAAGCAGAAATTGAGGAAAATGCATCCACAAGTGGCATTATTAGTCAAGGCAGAGCTGGAGAAATTACTGGATGTCGGATTCATACGCCCAATTGATTATCCCGAATGGATTTCCAACTTAGTACCTGTTAGCAAACCAGATCGCAGCATCCGAATATGTACAGACTTCAGGGATATCAACAAGGCTTGTCCAAAGGACGATTTCCCATTACCAAACATTGATTTAATTGTTGATCTCACAGCAGGCCATGAGATGTTATCCTTAATGGACGGATTTTCTGGATATAATCAAATCAGGATAGCACCCGAAGATCAACATAAAACATCATTTACTTGTCCATGGGGAACCTTCTGCTGGAATGTCATGCCCTTTGGGCTGAAAAATGCAGGTGCCACGTATCAACGAGCTATGACTACTATCTTCCATGATCTCATGCACATAACCGTGGAAGATTATGTTGACGATCTTTTGGTTAAATCAATAGACAGAAATACACACTTGGACATACTTTCAGTTGCTTTTGATCGGTTGGAAAAGTACAAGGTAAGACTAAATCCTAAGAAATGTGTCTTTGGAGTAACCTCCGGGAAGCTCCTAGGATTCATTGTGTCTAAAAGAGGAATAGAGGTTGATCCAGCAAAGGTCAAGGCTATTTTGGACATGCCGCCACCCAAGAATATCAGTCAACTTCGGTCTTTACAAGGGAGACTCCAGTCCATACGAAGATTCATAGCACAACTTGCAGATAAGTGCAATCCTTTCCAGCACCTGCTACACAAAAACATCAAGTTCAAATGGGATGAGAACTGTCAACAGGCTTTTTAGGCACTTAAAGACTATCTTTTGAACCCGCCAGTTTTGATGCCACCAATTCCAGATCAACCATTGCTACTTTACATATCAGCTACTCCAACAGCACTGGGGGCACTTTTAGCACAGCAAATACCTGACGGCAAGGAAAAAGTGGTCTACTATATCAGTCGCACATTGGTGGGATATGAGATGAACTACACACCAATTGAGCGTGCATGTCTCGCTGTGGTCTTTGCTTCACAGAAATTACGACATTATATGCTCACTCACAAGACTAGGTTGATTGCCAGAATTGATCCACTAAAATATCTTCTCAACAAAGCTACACTTACTGGGCGACTGGCCAAGTGGGTAATGATCTTGAGTGAATTCGACATTGAATACGTGGATAGAAAAGCTATAAAAGGACAAGCAATTGTAGATCAATTGGCCGATGCTCCCATGATAGATGATGTTCCTCTACAGTCAGAATTTCCAGATGAGTCCATTCTAACAATATCACCTGCAAAGCCATGGCAACTATACTTTGACGGCTCATACACACAGCACGGGGCAGGAGCAGGTATACTCTTTATAACTCCCCAAGGCGATTCTATACCAAAGTCATACCGCTTATCATTTCCTTGCACCAACAATATAGCGGAATACGAGGCATTAACAACTGGGCTAAGAATTGCAGTTCAGTGGAAGATCCAAGAGCTTCGTGTTTTTGGGGATTCTCAACTGGTCATCCGTCAAGCAACTGATGATTATCAAACAAAAGACGAAAAGCTAATGCCTTACAAACAACTGGTAGATGATCTGAAACAGCACTTTGCAAAGATAGAGTTTGAGCAGATACCAAGAGAACAGAATCGCGCTGTTGATGCCATGGCTACAATTGCTTCGCTCATTGATCTACCGCAAAATGAGACCTGCTATGAGTTCCTGGTAGACAACCTGCTGATTCCTTCATATGAGATCACTCCTACGGAAATGATATGTGTTGTTGGTCCTGAATCCCAGTTATATGGTTCCATATTCACATACCTTCGCGACAATATCTTACCTCCCGATCTATTGAACAACCAACGCCGCACTTTCATTCGCCAATCCTCCTGATACGTTATCCTAGCTGATATCCTATACCGACGAGGTCTAGATGGCACCCTCCTTAGATGTGTAGAGAGTGATGAAGCTCAGATTGCGTTACAAGGAGTACACGAAGGGATATGTGGTCCGCATACCAGTGGTCCTACCTTGGCCAAGAAACTCATCAGGACTGGATACTACTGGCCTACTATGGAAAAAGATGCATATCAGTTTGTCAAGAAGTGTAAGCAGTGTCAAATTCATGGAGACCTTATACATGCACCAGCACAGGAACTACAGCCACTTGCATCTCCTTGGCCCTTTTGTCAGTGGGGACTCGATCTCATAGGCAAGATTCACCCTCCTTCTTCCAATGGACATAAATTCATTATCACAGCCACAGAATATTTCACAAAGTGGATTGAAGCCGTGCCTCTCACACAAGTTACTGGGAAACAAATCGCTACTTTCATCCTGAACTACATCATTTGCCGATACGAGATTCCTACTTCCATTATCACTGACAACGGGCGTCCTTTCAAGAACCAGGATGTTCGTGAACTCTGTGAGCGCTTCCATATCTCTCACTGTTTCTCCACACCATACTACCCTCAAGGTAATGGCCAAGCTGAGGCGTCTAACAAAACAATTCTTAAAATCCTTAAAAAGACAGTCGATGACGCTGGCCGTAACTGGCATATCCAACTCAATCCTGCACTTTGGGCCTACCGCACAAGTGTTCGCACACCTACGGGAGCTACACCCTACTCACTTGTCTACGGCGCTGAAGCCATCTTGCCTATTGAGGTCGAGCTACCTTCTTTATGGGTCTCTTTAAGAAACATAATCAACGATGAAGACTACAGGGTCTCTCACTTACAAGAACTAGAACTGCTGGAGGAACGACGACACACTGCTTTTAATCATCTCAAGGCTTACCAACAAAGAATGAGTCGCAGTTACAATCACAAGGTCAAGCCTCGCACATTTGAGGTAGGTGACTTAGTCCTCAGAGAGAACCCCAAGAATCAACAAGATAGAGATAAGAAGGGCAAATTTGAACCCAACTGGCTTGGTCCTTACATCATCACAGCAGTATATGGATCTGGGGCATATCAGCTCTCAACTAGAGAAGGTGAACCCTTGGAGGATCCTATCAACAGCATGCATCTTCGCAGGTTCTACACATAAGCTCTTTGGAATATCCTAATGCAAAAATACAAAAAAAAAATCAAAAAATTCAAAAATACAAAAAAATTATAAAACGCAAAAAAATCGTTACATGGTGAAAACCTGGCAAACAGGCGCCTTGTGACAACAAAAAAATTGAAAAAATCCAAAAAAGTAAAGAGAAATAATTTCGTCCAACGGTGAAAACCACTTCGGTGGCGCCCTGGGCAAGTACCATGGTGAAAACTGGGTCACCAGCGCCATGCGTAAAGAGACTTTGCTCCTCCCTCCTTCAGGATTCTCTTTCATTTTTCACTTTGCACACACTCACAACCTATTCACTCACAATAAACCTACCCATTCCCATCATGGCTTGTTATGGATCTACCCAAGATTGGCTAGCCATCCATAACCCCCCCGTTTTCACTCCCTTTCCATCCATAATAAATCAGATCCTGTCTGTGACTACGGCCAATTCCTACGTCTAGTAATGGGTGTGGAACTGAGAACATCACATGTTTTGAGGAATACAGTTTCTTCCAGCTTCCTTCAAGTCTATCCGCGCACAATCCGCAATAAAGCAACATCTGCATCGCCAGTCCACAATAAAGTTCCATCTTCTCCGCAATAAGGTATCAGTTTCATGGATTCAGTTAGTTTCAAATGAGACACAGCAGCAACAATGAGCTTCAACAAAATCAAATCTTTCAACAGACTCAGACAACATATGGTTCAGTGTTAATCTATCCTTTTTGTGAAAGTGAACATTGTGACCACAATCAAACATGACTTATACAAGTGACAAGAGACACTAAACTTGAGGACTACAGTGGATGTTGGTGTCGAGTCTTGGTTTTCTTTTGATTTTATCTTTTTGGTGACATGTCTTTTAGCTTTTCCAGGATGTCTTTGACTAGAGATTCTATCTCCAGGATGTCTTTGACTAGAAAGGCGAGGATGGGGTATCGTCACCTATTTTGTTTGCTGTCTGTGGATTGTCTTTTTAGTAATGCTATGACTTGTCCAAGGATATGAGGACACTGTGAGTCTAGTATGAACTGGGGCATTCCTTGTTTGTGACTGTCTTATCTCCATGCAAACAGGTACAATGACTTTCTGGGTCGAACAAATGCCTTGATTGTCATAACCTATTTTGCCATAATAAGCTCAATGATGATAACGCACAAGAAGCTCTTTCACGTTCATATCTTCTGTCTTCCATCCCCCTTTCTTGATTGACTTCCATTGTCCTTCTCGAGTCCGCGTAGCCCACTATCACATGACTGAGTATGATGACACACCAAAAACATTTGCATTTCATATAGTTACACCTGCATTATCACATATAAGCATTTCATACATACATATAGATATCACAATTGCATCACATCCTGCATATAACACATGTTAGCACATCTCACATTTTCATTATGTAAATAATCATTTGCATTATCATATTCATTTGCATTACATACATTCACATTTGCATCATGCATCACATATACAACATAAAAGAACAAAAATATATTGCATTGCATCATATAAGCATCCATATCATAAAACATGTATCACATAAGAACATTTCATCACATAGGTACACATGCATATAGCTGCCGCAAAAATGGACCATCTCTCATATATAATCAAAAGTGTCATGATACAATGATGTCAAACGAATCATATGGCTACAAAAGAATCACCCGCAGGTGTCTACAATACAACAATGGTACATATACTGATACAATGGGGAGCCCTCTATGGCTATGATGAACTCCCTCCCTCGGAGCCGCCTGGCCTCGACGGAGTCTGAGCTATAGATGGACCCGCTCCAGAATCCCCCTGTCTCTCTGGTGGTGGTGGAGGCCCCATGACCCCACCGCTGGATGCCTGTCTCCTGCGACTCCCTCCCGTAGCCGTCGCTGTGCGTGACGATCTATGGAAGCTCCTAGCCCGCTGATCTGCTGGCACGACTGCATAGTATAGATCCCTCCAGTAGGCGATCTCCTCTCCGGCTCGCAAGACATATGCGTAGCCTGCCCCTGCATCCTCTGCTGCCCGCCTCCCTGCCCTCAGAGCTGTCTCGGCCTCAGTATATCTCTAGATGGCCTGATCCCTCTCCCGCTCTGTGTCTCTGACCCTGATCCTGAGGTGATCTCTCTCCCGCACCAAATCCTCGATCTCATCTGCCTGGCCCTGGCAGATCTCTCGTAGCCTCAATAGCTCATCCTCCTCAGGATCTCCGCCCTCAGCCTCTGCCTATGGCTCCTCCTCTACAGGTGCCTGTCCCTGTGCCTGTCTAGGTACCTGTGGCTGTACCTGTCTCTGTCCCTCTGCCTGCACCTGTCTCGGTCCTTGTCTAGGACCCTGTGCTACCGGTACCTGTAGGGGCAGTCCACCCCGTCCTCTCACCACCGGAGCTGCTCTCTCCTGTCCTCCCTCCCTCCAAGGTGCTACTCGCCTCTCTCTCACCACTCCCCTCCGCCTCCGCCGACCCCTACCTCCATCCCCTCCACCATCATCATCATCTCTTCCACCCTCTCCCTCCAGTGGCTCTACCGGATCTGTCAACCTGGGAAACGGATGCTCTGCCCAATACGCAGAGTACTCTGCGTCCATCCCTGCATCATCTACCTCTGGCCACATGTCCCATGGCATCAGCATCATTTCTGCTAGCTGTGTCACCGCCTGATCATATGATAATAGCGGCCTAAACTGCACCTGATCTCTGACCGTACGGGCATACATGCCCGAGCCCCGTGGCATCCGCTGGATCCGCCCAAACTGCCTGCATACCCTGTCAACAAGCTGCCTCTCTAGAATATAGGGCGTCCGCCCAATCAGATACCTGCTCCTGAATGCATAGGGTAGCTCCAATACGTCTTCATCCCACTCCTCGCACCCCAGGTACGGCCTCCAGATGACCATGTCTATGTCATCTATGACGCGCCTCCAATGCTCCAATCTATCAATCCGAGGCTGGGAAGTAATCATGTCGTACAAGTGCACGAAGCTCCGTCCCTGTCCTCTGCCTCTGAAATGAATGGGTTGTGTGATGGGAAGGTGCTCATAAGCCCACACCTGCAAGAGATTCACGCCACAGCCCAAACCCACTGATCCGTGGTACACAAACTGATGCAGCTCATAATATAAATGTGCCAGGACACATGGCCCCCATGCATACCTAGTGTGCTCTGTCATCAGCGTCTCCAATGCCCCTCCCCAGCCCACTGCCAATCCTCGTGTGGCCCTGTCTGGACACAAATACCCACTGATGGCTCCCCCAATAACTGCCGGCAATGCTAAACCTGTGGCAGTCATGGTATCCCAAGCTACATGACCTGCTCGCATCTCCAACCCGGGATCCTGGAAGACCCGTCTCAATGCCTCCCTATCACCGTCACGGTCATAGGGAATCAACTCTCCATCAATAGGGATATGCAGAATCTTGTAGACATCCTCTAATGTAACTGTCATCTCACCCATCGGCAGATGAAACGTGCACGTCTCAGAGTGCCATCTCTCAGCCAACGCAGTCAGCAAACCCATGTTTGCCCGAAACTCAGGCACAAATAGCACATGTGTAAGACCCATCTCCTGAATGGAAATCCTATCCTAGATCGACAACTCTGGTCGCAACCTCTGAGTCGACGGGAATCTCTCCCGTGACTCTAACATCGGCAAATACTCCTGCAGTCACACAATCAATTTTGTCAGTTATCGTGGCATTCACTGTTTATCACAAAATGCTACTTGCTACCTAAATGCATCTGGTTATCTATCCTAGTGACACTCACTGTTCATCACAAAGTGTTGCTATCTACCCTAGTAGTGCTCCCTGTTCATCACAAAGTGTTGCTATCTACCCTAGTAGTGCTCCCTGTTCATCACAAAGTACTACGTGTGTGACATTCCCTGTTCATCACAAAGTTTCACTCACATTCGCACTCCCTGTTCATCACAAAGTGCTGCCTATCTTGGTGCTCCCTGTTCATCACAAAGTGCCTTGATCTATTCTACTCTTCCTAGAGGACCTGCTTGAGTGTATCCTCTCAGCAGCTTATCCAATCGACAGCGTATGTTCATCGCAGAACTGTCGATTTGATCTAAAAGACTAAAACCATGCATTTTGACACACAAATGCACTTTTAACACACAAACGCGCTTTTAACACCTAAACGCGCTTATAGACTGCATAAACGTGCCTCTGCAACACAGACGCGTTTTCTGAACACAAACGTGCCTGTACCATGCACAAACGCGACCAGGGAACACAGACGTCCCTACATGACATAAATGCCCTTACAGGGCACAGACGCTTCTACATTTCACAAACGCGTCCGCATTCAGCACAAACGCGGTTCCAGGCACAGACGCGCCTGGACCCGACACAGACGCGCCTGTCCGACACAGACGCGCCTGGCACTGACACAGACGCGGTTGCGCGTTTTTGCATATTTCAACTATCCTATTCCTAGCGCATTTATTGCTACTAAACATGCATTTATGACAAAGCTTGAAATGTGTGAAAATACGAGGAGGTTTTCGGGTACTTACCGACTCTCCTGCATCGGCTGGTCGTTGGAATCAGCGAACACGGTCGAATCTATGAATGGATGCCATCGCTGCTGACTGCTGCTGCTCTTTTCTCGCTTTGCACTATGATCTTCTAAGGGTGTGGATGACAATGAGGATGTCTTTTGCCCGTGGTCTATCTTATAGCCTACCCTAGCCCTTGTCTTCATTTCCCGGGTCAGTATTCTTCATCCCGTGACTTTGTCACTTTATCTAATCAACCCATTCTATCCCGTCTTTCTTATCGAGTGATTGTCTGCAATCTTTTCAGACATTTTCATCCAATCTCTCGAGGGGGCATATAATTCCCATCTTGGGGCAACTCTATATCAGTTCATCTTATCTTCTTTGAAACAACGCGACAAGCCGCATTGTCTCAAAGAGGGGCAAAATGTAGACACTCAAAATTGTCATGTCTAATTAAATAAATATTTTATTTATTTAATTATCTAAGCCTAATTCTTCTATTAATTAAATAAATCTTTATTTATTTAATTAATTCATTTATCCTCTTCTAGCCTTATTTCTCATTTAAATAAATACATTTATTTATTTAAATTATCCCTTTCCTAAATTAAATAAATATTTTATTTATTTAATTGTCCTACTTCTTCTATTAATTAAATAAATCTTTATTTATTTAATTAATTCATTAGCCTTTTCCACCTATGACACATGTCATTCATCTCTTAATTCATACACTACCTACCTCTTTCATTATTTTGGTATTTCTTATACCTACCCTCTAATCTTAGCCGACCTCTCTTTTTACACCTCTCAATCTTATCCCTCCATTTCTTATTGTGTCTTCTATTTAAGGAGATGCTTTCTTCATTGTCAAACCCTAATGACACATCCTAATGACTGATTTTGGAGTACTTGGCTACACTACAATTCCACTTGCAACCACATTCCGTTCTTTATTGAGCTCTTGTGCATATAAAAATCTGAGAGCAAATATATCAAACAAGATCAATGGAGATAGGAAGAATGGAGATCAAAACCCTATTGGACATGTGATGGTATAATCTTTGTGATTTTGAGTTATTTTGCATTGTCTTAGGTTATCTTCATATGTTATGGTGGATCTTTGTTCATTGTTAGGCTAGGGTTTGGTGGTTGAATTCATTTAGCCTTTCAATCTTGTTATTACTGTTATCCATTTTCACCATATACAGGTGATAGTAGTAAATGATGTCTTCAGAGTGTCCACCATTTGCTTGTATGGCATGAGTTTATCATCTTTGGTCTGATATTCATTAGTTGCTTGTCGAATGACCAGTTGTGAGTCGCCATATACTTGTAGTTCTTGTAATTTCCATTGTATGGCTAATCTGAGTCCTGTGATCAAAGCCTCATACTCTGCTATGTTGTTTGTGCATGGAAATGTGAGCCTGTAAGACTTCGGGATGCTATCACCTTGAGGTGTGATAAACAGAATGCCTGCCCCTGAGCCGTGCCTAGTGTATGAACCATCAAAATATAGTTTCCATGGCTGTGCTTCTGTGATCATGAATATCTCTTCATCTGGAAAATTGGAAATGAGAGGATGATCGCCTATGAGTGGTGCATCGGCCAACTGATCTGCAATGACTTGCCCTTTGATAGCTTTACGGTCCACATACTCGATGTCAAATTCACTTAGAATCATCACCCATTTGGCCAAACGACCTGTCAATGCTGCTTTGCTAAGTAAGTACTTGAGTGGATCAATCTTTGCAATGAGTTGTACCTTGTGTGTTAATAGATAGTGCCGCAATTTAGTGGCTGCCAGGATTACTGCTAGGCAAGCTTGCTCAATAGGTGTGTAATTGAGTTCATAGCCAACCAGTGTGCGAGAGATGTAGTATACAGCACACTCTTTACCTTCTGCATTATGTTGTGCCAGTAGCACACCCAGTGCTGTACTTGTTGCTGAGATATAAAGTAACAATGGTCTACTTGGATCTGGTGGCATTAGCAATGGTGGATTCATGAGATAGTCTTTAAGCGTCTGAAATGCTTGTTGGCATTTGTCATCCCACTGAAAGCGGATGTTCTTGTGTAGCAAGTGTGTGAATGGGTGACACTTATCAGCCAATTGTGCAATGAATCTTCGGATGGATTGAAGCCGCCCTTGTAATGTCCTTAGCTAACTGATATTCTTTGGTGGTGGCATGTCCATGATTGCTTTTACCTTTGCTGGGTCGACCTCAATACCTTTGCTTGAGACAATGTATCCTAGAAGCTTCCCGGAGGTCACTCCAAAGACACATTTCTTCGGGTTGAGTCGAACATGTATTGTTCCAGTCTATCAAAGATTTTATCTAAGATGTGAAGATGTCCTTCTCTAGTAAGTGATTTTGCTAGTAAATCATCCACATAATCTTCCATCATAGTATGCATCATGTCATGGAAGATGGTGGTCATTGCTCTTTGATAGGTCGCTCCTGCATTCTTTAGACCGAAGGGCATTACATTCTAGCAATATGTGCCCCATGGACATGTGAAGGCTGTTTTATGTTGATCTTCGGGTGTGATCTTTATCTGATTGTAGCCGGAAAAGCCATCCATGAGTGAAAGCATCGCATGTCCTGCTGTTAGATCCACTATGATGTCGATATTTGGTAGGGGAAAGTCATCCTTAGGACATGCCTTATTCAGATCTCTGAAGTCTGTACAAATGCGGATGCCCCCTTTTGGTTTGCCGACTGGCACAATGTTGGAGATCCATTCTGCATAATCAATTGGTCTAATGAAACCAACATCTAGGAGTTTCTTGAGTTCTATTTTGACTCGCACTACAATCTGAGGATGCATCTTACGAAGCTTTTGCTTGACAGGTTTGGCTCCTTCTGCGACGGTGAGGTGATGCATGACTAAATCAGGATCAAGCCCAGACATGTCCGCATATGACCATGCGAAGTTGATCTGACGCTTCTGGAAGAACTCTATGAATTGAGGTTGTTCCTCTGGAGTGAGAAGAGATGCCAGATGTATGATATGAGGGTTTTCAGGAGTCCCCACATTGTATTCTTTGGTTTCCTCGATAAGAATCGTTGATCGTTCCTGTTGTGTACTAGCAGGGAGGATGTCAAACCCTTCATCCTCAGGCGCCTCAGAGAGGTTTTCACCATTGGATACGCTCTTTCTTTTTACTTTTGTCTGATCAAACAGTGCCACAGTGTGGTTTTCACTGGAAGATCCATGTTTTATTGTTATATTTTTGCAGCTGAAGGGTTTGGCATCCGCCCCGAAGTATGCTGCGCTATTAAGTTCAATGGCGAATCCAGCTTTGTGATCCCTGCTTGGTAGATTATCCCTTAATTCCAAAAATTCAATGATAGCCTCATCATTCTGGAAGAGGTCAAGACATGGGGGATTTGATTGGTTCCATTCGATGAGTTCAGGGTGGATAATGGGCATTACTTCATCGATTAGGTTAAGTTCGTTAGAGGTATCAGTGAGGGTTAAGACAATGTGGTGAAGGTCGTTGATGGTACTTTCCCTATCAGAATCAGGCGTAGGATGAGACGTAGGGTCTGTGGAAGACGTTTCCAGTTCAGGAACCCAAGTGGTCTATATCTGTGCTTCTCTGTAAACAGGTATGTCTTTGCGTGGCGGAGGTGGTGATGTGTCTTCCTCATCTGAAGTATTAAGCTGTACAGAATCAAATTCCCACTCATGTGAGTCGGTCTCTGAATCACTTTCTAGCATCCGATTACTATACCATACTGGGATGTCTTTGGAGTTAAACACGGCAGGTGTGATTGGTTTAGGTATTTTTGTAGTGATCGGTGCGGCAGGAACCGTGATGGGGTTTAAAGGATTTGTCACTGGAAGTATTGGTAATGGTGACTCAGTGGCTTCTGCTGGAACTACTGGTGCCATAGATGTTGCTGCGGGTTCGGAGAGAGTTGCGGCTGCTATGGGTGCTGCTGATGGGATTACTGGTTCGTTTGATGGGATGAGTGACATTGGTGATGGTTGCGGTGGAGTTGTGAGCCTTGATGGGGCAGTGGGGATAGTGTTTGATGGTGCTTTGATTATGAAAGGTGTCCTCTTTGCAGTAGGTGGGCAAAATGGTTTGCTAGGTTTTCCTTTGAATCTGAGTTTAGGAAGGATCTCTCTTTCAAAACCTAGGCCCGTATTACCTTTGGGCTTGAATTCTGGCAGCAGAGGTTCATGTCGTCCTTGTTTGCAGTATCCCAAAGCACTCTGACCATCATATCCCATTCTTTGCATAATGAGGAGGCCTTTGCCATATTGTTCCGTAGGAAGTGTAACTTGCGGTTTGTCAGTGGTGATGGGATCTTTATAGATCCAGTCCGCTAGGTCCTCATCTTGTGTTTCTTCCTCTTGACTCTTTCCAAGAACAAAAGGCGTCAAGGCACATGCTGGTATGTTTAGTGGTTGTTGGAGTATCTGCTGTGGTTTACCATGTGTTCTAGGAGAAGTGGGCATTTGTCCCACATAAAAGAGCTGACTCAAGTTGTATTCTCCAGGACCTTCCTTTGCGACTTTCATTTTAAGCTTTTCTTGCTTGGGTATAGGAGTGTTTGAACTGGCAAGAGAGGCGGGATTTACATATGATGTGGAGGAAATGGCTTCTCTATTATTAGGAACGGTAATCTCTGGTTGATGGCTGATATTATGGCAATATGCAAAGGGATTTTCATCGCCCAGAATTGTGAACTCTACACCGTTATGTGAGAACTTGATACATTGATGGTAGGTAGATGGAACGGCTTGCATGGCATGTATCCAAGGTCTCCCTAATAATAGATTATATGGCAGAGGAAGGTCCAGAACCTGACAAATTATGTGCTTTACCACAGGACCTACTCGGATTGGTAGTACCACAGCTCCTTTGGATGAACGCTTTGCATCATCATAGGCCTTGATGGTGATCTTCTTGCGAGGATCCACTGATTCTATTGCATATCCCAATGCTGTGACCAACTGTAGTGTGCAAATTTTTAGGCCTGCTCCATTATCGATCAAGACTCGCTTGATCCTGTGTTGGTTGACAAAGCCTTCAATGTGGAGTGAGGCGTTATGAGGTTGCTGGAACGAAGAGTTGTCACTTTCAGAAAAAGTGAGACAAGGTGATGACTTTAGATTTCCAACCATGGCTTGAAATTGGTCCGTATTCAAGTTTGCAGGGACTGACGCCTCTTGGAGTGCTTGATCCAAGATAGTTTTATGAGATGGTGACAGGCGCAATAGCTCTAAAATGGATATAAGCGCAGGCGTTTTGTGTAATTGTTCCACAAGATTGTACTGCTTTGGGACGGAGGTGGTGCCTTGTGGAGCTGCCTTGATGGTGACCTTGCCACGACGTGTAACAACATTGCAATTGGAGTTGGGATTTTTGAAGGTTATAGTTGCAATTTGTTCACTGGCATCATACAGGTGATTGACAGTGTAATTATACGCAGCTTGCGTATAATCAGTGGTATCAAGACCTCGTCTGGAAGTGGAAGGACCCCTTTGATCTTGCGATGGAAGTGGGTTCTTGAACATCTGATGATCATTATTGGTTGTTTTTGGGTCATGCCCTTCAATTTCAATTTCTCCTCGGTCAATAAGATCCTGAATGAGATCTTTCAATCGGTGACAATTACTTGTCTTGTGTCCTCTTCCTTGATGGAACTCACAATGTTCAGTATCTCTCCACCATGCCGGTTTAACTTGAGGCTCATAATTTGATAACTTAGGTAGAGTGATCAAATTCTGAGAAATGAGTTGTCGCATCACTGTTTCAATGGGTTCCCCTAAGGGAGTGTATGTGCGTTTTTGTTTTTGTGGACGGGGTCTTGGTTCATCATGAGATGTGATGCAACCTTGATTAGGAGGAACATTTGTGTTATTTTGAGGTGGAGGATTTTGTCCTGCAAACCGAACCACAGGTTGTGCATTTTGGACAGTCCGAGCATCCACAACTCCATCGTTGACGATGTTCTTATTCTTGTTCCAGAAGTTCGGTTTATCGCTATTGAAACGCGGGCGAGGACCATCTTTGGGTTCATTAAAGATTTTGATGAGTCCTTTTTTGATGAGTGCCCTTTCACATTTTATACCTTTGGTGATCATATCGTTAAAAGAATCGGTGTCTTTGACATCCAGGTGAAATTCCATTTCTTCGTTTAAGTTGGAAATGAAAATTTCCACTAGTTCTTGTTCAGGTAACTGAAGAGAACGCCTGCTAGACATTTGGCGCCATCGTTGCAGGAATACTGAGAATAATTCACCTGGTTTTTGTTTGGTGTTGCATAGATCAGCCATGGTGATGTCGCGTTCAATATTATAAGAGTAATGAGATAGGAACTTCTGGATGAGTTCCTCAAATGTTCTTATGCCACCTGGTAGTCGGGAAAACCATGATGTGGTTGTTCCTCCCAAGCTTTGGGGAAAAAGGCGCATTAAGTATGTGTCTTCATATGCAACTTTGAGACAAGCGGAATGAAATTCTCGGACATGATCGCGGGGATCTCCCTTTCCTCTATATTTTTCGAATTTTGGTGTTTCGAACCCACGTGGAAAAGGTGGCATATAAAGATTCCTATCAAACGGATAGGGACAGATGTCGTTAAGTGAGAATTGATTGGTCTTAACACCACTATGAAGTTGTTGGGCGAGATTCTCGACTTGTTGCCGCAACATCTCCATTTCATTAGGAGGAGGAGGTGGTGGGTTACCTCGAGGGATGTTATATCTGATGGGATCTCTACGCCTTTCCTCCTCATGGCGACTTTTCCTTTCTGATGCTTGTCTTAATTGGGCAAGATCAAAGTCTGAGGGGAGTTTGGCTCCTCCTTGAGCGAGTTTTAAGAAGTGAGCATCTGCGTTGCTCCTTAGTATTTCATCAAATAATCTGTTAAAATGAGGGTTATGCTGAACCCTTTCGATTGTTGAAGGAGTGGGTGTACTTGGGTTTTCATCATTCCCATTTCCTCCAAGTGCCTCTTGAAATTCATTGAGGTTGTCCTCTTCTTCCTCAATTTCTATTTCTCGTTGCCTTGATCGTGATCGGGTTTGAGCCATTTTGTTTGCAAGTTTGTTTTTGAAGTTGATTGAAGATGATGATGAGTTGTTTGATGAAGGATGGATGATTTAGTGGATTGGTGGTATGTAGGTCCCTAGCACTCTAAGGTAGATGTAACCAAAATTCCTTCTTTAAATTGCTTGCTTGTTTTGATAAGATTGGATGCGATAAGGTGCAGAGAAATCTGAGATGTGTTACAGATTTAACTACCTAGTAATGAGAGGATTCACTCATGAACTAGTTTTAACCTGCGTAGATGTGTTTCTTAGGATGAGCTTATCCTAGATGTAGAAACAATCTAAAAAGTGATGTGATGCGTTTGATTTCAAGCAATATCTAAAAGAGAATTTGGGACAAGAACCTCTTAATGTTTTGAGAATTTTGGGATGGATTGATGATGAAGTGATGATGTATGAATAAGATGCTGGATTTTTTGTTTTTTTCAACTTTCAATAAAAACTTTGTGTCACAAATGGAACAAACTCTTCTTCTTCCCTTTCAGGTGTTGGTGACACTTCTCGAGCTGTGTTGTAGGTGATACAAATGTTTGGGAAGAAATTGGGATTAATCTTTCCTCCTTTATTTTTGTGATAACTCAGAGCTCTATATTGCATAAAAGCTCTGCGGTTTAATAATTCAGAATCAAATTCGTTTGTTTTACCTTGAAGGTATAGACGCATGCGATGTAGAAAGACTCTATGTGAGACAAAGATTTGTCTATTGAGATAGAAGAATTTCCTCCTTTTGATCAAAGCCTTTGAGCGTAACGGTCTTCTTTTCAAGGTAATATTCTCATGACACTTCTTCTTTCGCAAGATGTGAAGAATGGTCATAAAAGTTGTGACTCTGTGTTGTTTGCACTTTGTTTTTGGTATTTTTGGTTGTTTTTGAAAGATGTTTGGTTGGATGAGTACTTTGTTTTTGAAAGTGATTTTCTGATTTTTTCCTTGACAAGAAAACAAAGCAAGCACACAAACACAAGATTGTAGCCTCAAAGGCACAAATGAGTATGGGTCTAGATCAACCCAATCCTTGGACTTGTTTCTGACCCTTCCTTTAGATGTATTTTAAGGTGTAGTTCCAAAGCCTGAAGTCGGCTCAATTCGCACTAGGTCTGTAAAATGAACACACTTCAAACACTTTTTATCCCTAAGGTCAAATGGCCAGTTGTGATAAATTTAGCCCACATCTTGATATTTCTTCGACTTTGGTACTACATACCTTATGAATCCCGCCGTGGCAGGTAAGGATGTGATATACTAAGTCTTGCGCGAGTATAACAAATAGATGATCCCTATGATGGGGGAGTCACCACTTTTATCAAGCCACAAGTGACCTTTCAAAAAGCTATGTTTCTACTTAAGGAAATATGTATGGTGAGTATCTTGGGAGCAAAACCATCTATGCTCTTGCACTAAATTATACCTCAAATATCCTCAATCAATAGAACAAGTGGGCTACTACTTAAAGGTGTTTAGTCATGTTCGATGGCTTTGGACATAAGTTCATTCTGCAGTGACTCACTTAAGAGCCTTGTAACTGGTGGTGGGGCCCATTTGTCCTTTCGGCTAGTTACACTGTAGGAACAGCTATACCCAAGGCTACAGCTTTCGCTCTTACCTGATTTCTATAGCGGCTCGAAGGATTTACCGCTCGAGGTCGTCCCCAAGAGTATCGATCCCTTGGCAGGCCTCTCTTAAAAAAATAAAATGTGAGCGTTACTAACACTTTTCTCTTGCACCTAGGACCACGAAAGCCAAGGGAGAGGATAGTGTGTGTTAGAGGTAGGACCACTCGACTGACTTTTTGTGCACAAGCGTGCCAAACACCAAATTCACTTGTTCTTTTTAATCCAACATTTTGCAAATGTGATCTAACTATTTGGAGATGTTGCTCCAACAGCCATGGTGTTCTTTTTAACTTCAAAGGCAATGTGTTTTGTAATCTAGAATTCGAAAATCCTGGTCAACTTAACAAAAAACACGTTTTGCTTGAAGTAAAATTGCTTGCAAAATTGAGACAAGTTGATTGTGAATTTTATTTGCACCAAAATTTTGAAGTGTGGATTGTAAATTTTTAAGTATGATGCAAGAAAGAAAATTTGTTTTGTTGATTTTAAGCACCAAAACAAAATGTATCCCTAACTTGCAATGAAAGCAAAATTTGAAGTTGTTGTTCTTTTTACTTTGCAATAAAAGAAAGATGAATGTTCTTTTTAAGCACCACAAACAAGTTTTAGGTTCATTTTATGCACTCCAAAGTAAGATGTGAGGTTGATTTTAACTTGTGCAAGAAGGGAAAATGAATTCTTTTTAACCAACTTTTTAAAGAAAGTAAAAAGAAAGATTTTATGGCATCTACTAACTCCTTCTCCTGCACACAAAAAGATTAGAACCTGCACCTGGTCAATGGTCAAATGTTAGTGTGGGCTTACACAAGCCTAAATGCTGATTTTGGGTTACAAAGCGAATTGGACAACCCTCTGTCACAATAGCGCTATTCTGCTTTTTATACAAAAGCGCTAATTGATACAATAGCGCTAGTCTGCGGTCGCAGAAGTGCTATTTTACACAGTAGCGCTAAAAAATAGGAAAATCCGAAAAGTCAAAAGCGCTATAACGGTTTCAATAGTGCTAGAACTGTGACAAAAGCGCTAGAAAGGAATCAGTAGCGCTAAAACTTTTTCATTAGCGCTATTATATTGACAATAGCGCTAAAAGAAAATGTTGCAATAGCGCTAGAACGTGTTCAAAAGCGCCGAAGCGCGACCTGTGTGGCAGTTTCAACAAGCAAAATTGTTAATTTTCAAAAATAAGAATCAGAAGGTTGCGTGTTCGATTCACGTCGGGTTCACCAAATGATGCCCTCCTAAATGGCACAAATAGTTAGTTTAAGATCAAACAACACAAAACACACAAAGCATTAGCGTTAGTCAATCAAAAACTAAAACATATGAAGGCATTCCAAGAGAGACACTAAAAACATGCTAATGAATCTAACTAAAGAAGTAAAGATAATGAGACATCTCCAACTATCTCTTAGCATGAGATTAGCTCCTTCTCCCTTGTTCCTCTCCTCTCCAAGTTCCAAAATAGTGTAGCTCTCAGCAGCTTTTTGCACTATGGATGCTTATGGAGGATTGAGATTGTAATATAGCTCTAAATGTGAAATAAAAAGCTAATGCTAATGCTGAAATGATATATTTTAACCAAAAGACAAAAGATTAGATTGTTTATGCTAAAAAGGCTCTCTAAAATGTCTATAGCTTAGATGCATACAAGTTTTCAGGATCTGGCTTATGAAGGAATGGGCTCTATTTATAGGAAAAATGGAGCAATGGATGGTTGAGATTGAGTAATCTCAACAAGGGTCAGGATTGAATGATTTCAAATCCATGTGAGGGCTTTCAACCCAATCCCAGGATGACAAGTGTCAATGTGAGATAGGTTGAGAGGAGAGGGAATAAGCATTAAATGCCTGACATGACTTTGGGATTTTGAGTCAAGGTTGGTTGAATGAATAAACTCTTTATTCAAAGAATAAAGCTTTTATCCAATAGATAAACTCTTGTGCAAATGTGAAATGGATGAATATGGTCAAAACAATAAATGTTTGGGGAGACAAGATTGAAATAACCATAAATGGTTATGTAAGAGCCATTAGTGGTCTTGGAAGACTTTGGGGGTTAATTTGTTGAACACACAAAGCATTAAATGCTTTTCAAAGACTTTGGAGTCTTTGAGAAGTGACTCCATTTTGCTTAGGAATGTGACAATAATTAGGGGATGGATTAGGCTAATTAGGAAGGGGTTAGAAGAATCTAGAAGGGGATTAGGTTTGCAAGTGGATTTGGTGGGTGAGGGAAAATAGGATTTTATTTAAAATAAAAATTCATTTATTTCAAAAAATGTGTGCAAGTTGCATTTGTAGGAAAATGCAAGTGGGGTGGGGATAATGATTTAAATAAATGTTTTATTTAATTTATTTAAAAGAGGAATAGGGGGATTTTAATTAAATAAATTGATTTTATTTATTTAATTGATTTGTATTTGGTTTAATGAATTAATTAAAATAAATTGAATAATTTATTTAATTAATAGAAGAATGTTTGGGGATAAATTAATTAAATATTAATTTAATTAATTGATGGCTAGTGGATTTTTAATCAAATAAATACGAAATATTCATTTAATTAAAATGGACAGATTTGTGTGACTACACATATTATTACAAATTAAGTAACTACACGAATTCATCTCAACACAAACTAAGATACAATATCCTAATTCCATAACAACTAATAGCATCCATCAAATGGAGATATAATCTTAAACCATAACACATGATACATTCTAATCCTTTCCTAAAAGACAAGCATTCATTTTACCGTCTACCAATACACTTACTAGTAATTTCCATTAATAAGATTAGTAATTCATTCATTAAGAACATCCATACAATATTTTCATAAGGAACATTCAACTACATCCCAAGCATTATAAGATTTCAATCCCACCATTAGATCATTGACTACAAAGTATGATACTATAATTTCAAATCCTTTAATCACCAAACATAAACATGTCCTAAGATATCTTCCAATATTACTCATACTCATACATCCTACCAAGGCTTAGCATTTCTTCTACTTAAACAATTAGTTAAAGCCATCATTTCTAGGCTATTACCATTATCATGACATTTACACCATTTCCTTTTAACATTGCTCATCAAGAATACAAAATGCATCATTTAATTCCGAACCACAATACTTATCCACATCTCATGCATCCATTTCATTTAATATAAATGCGTTACAATACAACTCAAGGTTCATCATTACAATCATATACCATAACCAAAAGCTATCACTATAACTAGAACAACATAAGCATTTCTCATAAGCATGATTTCTTTTACAACCATTACATAATAATTTCATTACATAAATTACATCATCATTTACATTCTTGTTGCACTTATTATCCATGAACTATCTGAAGAAGCATCCTCACCATGCAAGAAGAATCCAAAGATAGGAACATCCCAATGGTTTAAAAGTACCAACCACCCGACCATGTGAAACAAAAGGAACCACCCCCCGTGCTAGGAGATGCCACAAGGTCCCAACACACGCTCTACACCTAAGCTGACACCTATAACCAAGGAGGCTAACCACACAAGGACTCTCAAGCAAGAACTCACACAAAACCACAAGAATGAACTCCCAGAGGCATAAAACTCATCAAGACATAAATGCATCCAATAAGTATAATCATAAATCATAAAGGGGAAACACATGTAGAAGTGGAGTGTCATCACATTCCATCCTCATAACATAATAACATAACAACACAAGGCACTAGCCTGATGGACATGTGGAGCCATCTCAACCTATGAGAGACCAAGGGAGATTAGCTTACCGTCTTCATGACCTTCTCATGCTTATCCTAAAACATCCTCCCAAGGACTAAGCCATGAAGCTCAAAACTATTCATTATATTGTTTAAATGAGTTCTAATTACCCATCCCAATTAACTCATTATCAATGTTATCACTTGTTTACAAATCATGGAAAATGCCAATGTGTTATGGTGGTCTAGACTTCATGCATCCTTACAAGGAACCTCATGCAAGTCTATCTCTCGTGACCCCGATCATCACAAGGAAGCCCACTCCTCCTAACATTACCCAACAATAAATCACAAGAGGCTCTACTAGCATAAATACATGAAAATAATACTCAATGCAGCCAAAAACTTCCACACATACTCTTACAATATATGCAAGGCTACAACAACATCAATATAGCAAAATGAGCCTCTTGGCTAGCAATAAACAAAGACATATCAAGCCATCAAATAAAAGATATCATCACAACAAGGCCTACTCACTTGCTGGTCCAAAACAACATAGTAATCATCTCAATCATCCATGGCCTATCCACATGGAAGAGAGTCTAAAGTATCCAAGATGGTGTAGAGAAGTAAATATACATAAAACCATCAAAATACATCAAAACTGATAAAAGCTGAATTTGGAAAATATTAATAGACCTCAAATAAAGCCTTTGGTACAAAAATCAATTCGGTAAAATTAATTAAAATAAGAAAAACTATGAAAAACACATAAATCAGATAGATTCGCACATTTTCCCAACAGGTTTGCGCTTTTGTTCAACAGGTTAGCTCTTTTGTTCAACAAGTTAGCTCTTCTGTTCAACAGGTTAGCGCATTTGTCAACAGGTTCGCACATATGTTCAACAGGTTTGCACATATGTTCAACAGGTTCGCACATATGTTTGACAGGTTCCCGCATATGTTAAAATGGCACATATGCATAATTTTGATGGAAATACTCAGAAAACTTTCGAGTAAAATACTAAAATCTAGACTTCATCAAATGGCTTGAAAAATACATGAAAAGAGATGCACATAAACAAGGAATACATAGGTATAAACGAAATAAATCAACTCAGACTAAAAACCAAGATTAAATCAAATGTCTTCACAAGAGTTTTCAAAGAACCAGGAATGACATACACAAGAAATACCAAATACATATTTTCCAGCAACTATACGAAACCCAAATAATATAAAGTTTCCTCCCCAAATATTTATTTTCAAAACTATATTAAGACTATAGAATATGCAATACATATTTCTTTCAACCTAAGCCCAATACACTCGCAGACACGATGCATACACATAGAGACCATTAAAATTAAAATACATAGGCTCAAGCTCCAACCTGCAACCTGAAGTAATGGAATGAAGCTGAAGAAGAGCTCCCACAAAGCCAAACCAAAATCCAACCAAGCTCCCGCCAAAACCAAGAGTGAAGAAATCCAAAACCAAGACAGAAAACTTGCTGGAGAGATTTTCAGAGAATCGCCAACCCCAAAAACTTCAAGAAAACGAAAATAAAAAGTCAAACAATAACCAAAAACCCTAGCATCCACAACAACCAATCAAAATATTCGATTCTATAATATATTTTACCAACCCCACCATATAATATAATTTTACCTCTCTTTTCAAATTCAACCAATAAGAGAAGAGGGTAGGTAAGATAAATATAAATCATGTTTTTTCAATTAGGTGGGAATATTTTATTATTTCATTTTAAAGTGTATTTATACAACCCACTTAATATAAAAGTCAAACTAATAAATAAAACATGAGTCACAATTAAATAAATCAAAAGAGGAAATTAAATTAAATAAACCAAAGGCTCACAAATGAATTAAAGAACCAGATAAACATTAAATACCAAATAAATATTAAACCATGGACGATTAAATAAATAAGTAAATAAACAGTTAAATACCAATAAAAGGGTCAAATCACAAATAAATATTAAACCACAACATAAGCTAAACAATAAATATTAAATAAATATTATATCATCATTAAAATAAATAAATATTAAATATCAAATAATTAAATACCCAAAAAGGCAAGAATCCGATAAATTAAATTAAACATTAGATAATCAAATAATCAAATCGCTATTAATCAAAATAACTAAAAAAAAGACATTATTAACTATTTAATCTTGCATCAATAATCAATCAGTCTCAACATAATAGATCTAACCAACTAATACTAACATACTCACAATGCAAAAGAAATCAAGCTTACTGACTGACATGGCGACTTGTGCCAAGACGTTGACAACTCACAGTGCACAACTTAGACCTAGAGTATGTGAGGGGAACTTGTGCCAACTCCGAACCACATGCCATTGGGATTTAAAGACACGCTCAGACCTGTGGAGCTAGGTGGAGTCGATGTCTGGTACCTGCAAATCCTGCATCCATAAAGCAACGATATGACATATGCATATATATTATAATAGACAAGGGTTAGAGAATCGCAACGACACATCCCGCTCGCAATGAGCGATGTGGCATTGTCTCTATCCCGAAGACAGTCATACAACAATCAAACACACCATAAGATCAACTCATCATAGATAATCATTAGATATGGTTAGTATATAAAAACATCATCAAGTGCATGATTAGTATAATTCATGATTATAGTAAGGCATGCAAAATCCATCAACACTTATGCTCATCAAATCACATGATCAATATAATCTTTTGATAATCAATCACATAATAAGTATATAGTGTCTAATAAATCACACGATCAATAATGATAGTATCAACATCATATAAATCATCTGAAATAGCCTATGCCCAATAATGTCTATCATGCATGAATTAAAAGTCAACTCTAGTCAAAACAAGTCAAGTCAAGGGTGGACACTACAATTATCCTCTTCCAAAGATGTATTAGATCATTCACTAGATCAAAGATGTTGTAACTCTTTGATGGAGAAACAACTAGACCAATGTAACAAAAGATCATTTGAAGACTACCTATACACTGCCCTAGGAAATGTTTGCTTATACTAGGGATGCCTTTGGATTGATCATTGTGAGAGCTAGTTTTCTTAGGTTGAGAAACAAAGTCATTAAGGTATATTTGTATAGCTCAACTTTCTTCTCAAAAAAGAGAGAGGATAACCATGATACAAGTATTTGAAAGATGTAGGAGACATGGCATTTCAAACATCAAGAAGAAGATAGTTTTGGGGTTGCTAAGGCAAATTTTTGAGACACATTGTCTAAAAGGAAGGTACAAAATTTGATCATTACCCAAGTGAAAGCTCTTCAAGATCTTTCAACTCCTACAAGTAAGCCAAGAGAGGATGTTTCTTTAGAAAGATCAACTTCTTGAAGAGATTTGTTCACAATTTCCAATCTTAGCAGTCATGAAAGGAAAAGTCTTCAAATTCATCTTCAAGCATTGAATTGAAAGCACATCAATAACAATCTTCATCACATATTGATGACCAAATTGATGATTATTTATCACTCCATGTATCATATCCATCAAAACTCAGTAATTGATTGTTTACTTCCTATCATTCATGATCTAGTGAAAATGAAACCCAAATGCATATTATTATCCCTTGATCCACTGCACCTTGTTTGGGTAATAATAAGTTGTTCAAACAAAAATATGTTTTGAGTCAAATATTTGAAAAAAAAAACACAACTATTAGGTATCGAATGAAACTATTTCACTCTAAGACTCAAAAAAAGGAAAGGAAATAGAGACGTGTATAGTTTACAAGTGATAAGGACAAATCAAAGCGTATTTGCTCTATGAATAAATGTGATCGGAGAAAACAAACTCCTTGCAAAAAAATAAAATTTGGGTGTCACAACGGCAAAGTAATTGAGGTACCTTAATCGTGGACAGCAATAATTAATCATTATGGTGGAATTGTGGTGAACTTGCCTCGCAAAAAATTTGCAATTAGGGTAAGAAGAAATTAGAAAATAAAGTCATTAAACAAAATTTCGAAGACCTTATTCTTTTAGAAAAAATCATGTTAACCAGCGGTCCCATGGTCTAGTGGTGAGGACATTGGACTCTGAATCCAGTAACCCGAGTTCAAATCTCGGTGGGACCTTTTTCTTAGTCAAAGTTTTAGCCTGCCGAATTGTAAAATATACTTCGGACCTTTCTTTTAAATCTGTTTCGGTTGGCTGAATTGTAAAATATTACAAGTTCAAAACAATAATAAGGCTTCTGGTTCTGGAAAAATATAGCTCAAAACAGTCATCCTTTAAGCAGGAAAAAACCAAAAACAAAAAATTAATACTATTAAAACTAAATCCTTCAATTGACTTTCACGAAGGGCATTTGGTCTAGTGGTATGATTCTCGCTTTGGGTGCGAGAGGTCCCGAGTTCGATTCTCGGAATGCCCCTAGCATACATTTTAGAGCTCCGACATATGCAACATTGCTGTTCAATGTCTTCTATTTTCCATTCTCAGTTTGGCAGTCTTCCTCCTTAGCCAGCGTTCAAATAACTTTGATCAATATGCTCTTCCAAAAGAAAGTTAGAGACTGGTTCTGAAAGCCGTGTGTTAAAACAAAGCGTCAAACAATTCATCATATTTTGGTACTTAAACATTTTAATTTGATATGTACTAAAAGTAACAATAATGGCATTAAAAATTACATTTTCTATCATTTACACACTTGCTTGGTATTTACATCAAAATGGGTCTCTCATACCATCTCTCGAAGGACTTGCTTCCATTGACATATTCATTGACCCCGGTGCCAATCCTTTCAATGACCCCATCACTAATCCTTTAGTCAACCCTATCATTCCCAACAACAACCTTAACCATCTGCCCCCTCAATCCATCACCCTAAATCAACAAAATCACACACCATTCAACACCTTCTTAATGATGAATCTATCAACCCCTACAAGGGACTTCCAACTTGTACCTCCCTAAGGGATCATAAAATGGGCTTTTAAATAGACTTGGATGCGTCACTATATCCCAAGGAACACGTCCAAATATATAAAATCCATGTACCCCAAAAGTGGGAATCCCACATATTTCAAAGGCTACAAAGTCCAAAAAGCTACATGGATTCTCGTATGCCTAATGCCACCCCTCCAACTCTAAAAATCTAGAATCTTAATATTTGAAATCCTAGTATCTCAAAACCTCTAAATCCAAAATCTATATGGGCTCTAAAATCCAATCTCCGGATCTAAGAGCCTTAGCACACAAATCCATGAATCTAAAGCCTAAAGTCGATGGTTCACATTTCGAAAGATCTCATGACTAGCAAATTGTCTTGGACCCCCAAATCCACCACTCCCAAATCTAAACAATCCATATTTATGGAAGAAAAAATTTAAGTTGAAATATAAATATGTTTGGGTTCCAAATCTAGATTCAATCCAAAATCCAATGTCCCTATATCCAAGCATTCCAAAACATGAAATACATTGAGCCTACAAGTCCCTAAACACAAAAATCCAAAAACCACTATCACATCCAACACAAGAGCCAATCTCCAAACTTAGCACAATGTGTGAACTCAATGGTTCTACTTCCTATTTGTCCCATTACATTTTCACATGCATTCATAACCCCATTCATCGATTAATAATCAAGGGTAGCACTTGCAACATGATACACTTGAAGTAGCTGCACAAAATTGGATATTACTAGCTTACCATGAGAGTAGACACTTGAATCCAAACATAAAAAAATCTAAAGATCAACAAGATTAAAAATATAAAAAAGAAAAAGAAAAATGTGTTCAATAGTGAAAACCATTTGTATAACACCTTGAGCAAGTACCATGATGAAAACACATTTATGAGCATCATTTGTAAATCTACTAGCCATGTGCACCCTTGGGGTAGGCTTCTTCCATCCATTCATCTCATTTACCCTTCAGAATAAGTAACCAACCATTCTTACCACACCATCCTCTCATCCCATTCATATCACACTATCATATCATCCTATCATGCCTATCACCATCCTCGCTTTGATGTTGATAAGGAATTAGAACAAATCTTGAATCGTGTTTTAGCAATCCCTTGATAATCCCCATCATTTATAATGAGCACTCCAACATAAGCATAAGCAATACAAAAGAGTATGACATATCATTCCTATGAAATGTTGTCCTTGAAAACAATACCCTACATCCCCTCTTCTTCTCTATTTAACATCATATTCCTCATTGCTATCCATTATCCCTTAATCCCATCACTCACCCATTTCTTAAATTTATTTCCTCTAAATGATTGGGACATCATACTACCAATTCTAAAACACCAAATGTCTATACATTATTTTTGAATTGCTTCTACTAGTCATGACACCATCTCAAAGAGGGGACAAATGTAGACACAAAATTATTTTAATATTATTGCATACTAACATTTCATCACCAATTAATTAAAAAAAATATTATTTAGTAATTCTAACCTATGTCACATCTATTTGGGTTGGGGGGGTAGCTTAATTAGCGAGAGCTTCCAGTGGTAAAGCACGAGGTCATGAGGTCTAGTATCCCCCAACCCATGTGGTATCGAAGGACTTGTCATGCCAACGTCACCGGTCACGTTAAAAAGTTTACCCTACACACTGCAATTTATAGGGGGTGCTATACCCGATTTCTGCAATCTAAAAAAAATTAAAAAAATTATATATATATTTAATTACCTCAATTTCCACCTCACATGGATAATTGAATTAAATAACATTTTGTTATTTGATTTTCTTATATTCTTTCCACCATCCAAAAGTAAATGCCTTTCCCTTGCAAATTTTAAATATGACATTTGTGGTTGAAATAAATTACTATTTTTAGTAACACAATCTTAGCCATTCATCTAAATAAATCGAATCCAATCCTTCTATTTTCTCCTTGATCTCGAGAAAGTACTCTCATAGATTTTCCATCATAGATCTCATCCCTAAATCTTGATCATCAATCCTCTCTACCAAAAATCTATAAATTGTTGTATTATGCTATGCAAATTAAGCAATCAACTATGAATTGTATATGTTGTAGGATTTATAAAGGAGTATTCAAGCAACCACATCTCAAGACCTTGTAGAAAATCCACTTCATCATGGGATTTGAAATCGGTAACTTAATTCTTTTGTTTCTAATTATTTGAATTTCATCTCTGGGTGATCGTACGGATCTGTGTCGCACTTTAGGCTAACAATGCCTATTCCGGCCGGAAGTGTTCCGGCCATACCGATTTGGCCCCATTCGGCAGCCACGTTGCGCTCTCGTGGCAAGGGATTTTCGGCCGGAAACCCCTTGCCCTATATAAGTGCCGAGATTCGCCCAAGCCACTCATTTTGCATTGAGCGGCTTGAATTAAGCAGGAGGCGCAAAAAGTCTCGGAGATCCGGTCGGAAGGGTTTCGGTGGTAAGTACCTTTTTATTTATTTATTTTAAATGTATTTATTTTAACATATTAATTTATATTGTTTTTTTTAAAATAGTTTTTAATAGAAAATTAGTTTTTTTTAAGTTTTTAAAAAATATATATATATTTTTTGTATATATACTATCATATTAGTTTAGAATATTAGAAAATAAATACACACATACATATGTAAATACATACACAAACATACACATACATACATACAAACCTACATACATACATACACCTACATACACATACATACAAACCTACATACAAACATACACAAACATACATACCTACCTACATACATACAAACCTACATACATACATACACCTACATACACATACATACAAACCTACATACAAACATACACAAACATACATATCTACCTACATACATACATACATACATACAAAGATATAAAATAATTATATGTACACCTTAGGACATACACATACAAAAAAATACATACACATACATATCTATGTCTACATACATACATACACACATACATGTACATACACATACATAAATTCAAACGTGCATACATACATAAATACACATAAAATAATTATATACTCCTTAGGATATACATACACCTTAGGACATGCTATGAGGGGTTGTGTGTGGTCCTAAGGGGTCACACACCTCAGGACCACACATGACCCCCGATAGCATGTCCTGAGGTGTATGTATCTATGTATGCGTATGTATACATCCTAAGGAGTATATAATTATTTTATATCACCCCTTAGGACCACTAAAGGCCCCTTGCTACACATGTACACCCCTTAGGACCTATTATGACTACATAAGACCAAATGGTGTCGCAAGGGGTCATATGTGGTCCTAAGGGGTCAGGCATGTGTAAGAACACATGCATGAAGCCTTAGGACCACTTAAAGCCTGTTGCGACACATGTGCACCCCTTAGGACCTATTAGGACTATAGAAGACCAAATGGTGTCGCAAGGGGTCATATGTGGTCCTAAGGGGTCACACATGTGCTAGAACACATGCACGACCCCTTAGGACCACTTAAGGCCCCTTGCGACACATGTGCACCCCTTAGGACATATTAGGACCAAATAAGACCAAATGGTGTCGCAAGGGGTCATATGTGGTCCTATGGGGTCACACATGTGTTCTAACACATGCATGACCCCTTAGGACCACTTACGGCTCCTTGCAACACATGTGCACCCCTTAGGACCTATTAGGACCACATAAGACCAAATGTTGTCACAAGGTGTCTTATGTGGTCCTAAGGGGTCACGAATGTGTTCTAACACATGCGTGACCCCTTAGGACCACTTAAGGCCCCTCGCGACACATGTGCACCCCTTAGGACCTATTAGGACCACATAAGACCAAATGTTGTTGCAAGGGGTCATATGTGGTCCTAAGGGGTCACGCATGTGTTCTAACACATGCGTGTCCCCTTAGGACCATTTAAGGTCGCTTGCGACACATGTGCACCCCTTAGTACCTATTAGGACCACAAAATACCAAATGTTGTCGCAAGGGGTCATATGTAGTCCTAAGGGGTCATGCATGTGTTAGAACACATGCATGACCCCTTAGGACCACTTAAGGCCCCTTGCGACACATGTGCACCCCTTAGGACCTATTAGGACCACATAAGACCAAATGGTGTCGCAAGGGGTCATATGTGGTCCTAAGGGGTCACGCATGTCTAACACATGTGTGACCCCTTAGGACCACTTAAGGCCCCTTGCGACACATGTGCACCCTTTAGGACCCCTTAGAACCACATAAGACCAAATGGTGTCACAAGGGGTCATATGTGGTCCTAAGGGGTCACACATGTGTTCTAACATGCGTGACCCCTTCTAACACATGCGTGACCCCTTAGGACTACTTAAGGCCCCGTGCGACACATGTGCACCCCTTAGGACCTATTAGGAACATAAAAGACCAAATGGTGTCGCAAGGGGTCATATGTGGTCCTAAGGGGTCACACATGTGTTAGAACACATGCGTGACCCCTTAGGACCACATAACGCCCCTTGCGACACATGTGCACCCTTTAGGACCTATTAGGACCACATAAGACCAAATGTTGTCGCAAGGTGTCTTATGTGGTCCTAAGGGGTCACGTATGTGTTAGAACACATGTGTGACCCCTCAAGACCACTTAAGGCCCCTTGTGACACATGTGCACCCATTAGGACCTATTAGGACCACATAAGACCAAATGTTGTCGCAAGGGGTCATTTGTGGTCCTAAGGGGTCACGCATGTTTTCTAACACATGTGTGACCCCTTAGGACCACTTAAGGCCCCTTGCGACTCATGTGCACCCCTTAGGACCTATTAGGACCACATAAGATCAAATGGTGTCACAAGGGGTCATATGTGGTCCTAAGGGGTCACGCGTGTGTTCTAACACATGCGTGACCCCTTAGGACCACTTACGACCCCTTGCGACACATGTGCACCCCTTAGGACCTATTAGGACCACATAAGATCAAATGGTGTTGCAAGGGGTCTTACGTGGTCCTAAGGGGTCATGCATGTGTTAGAACACACACGTGACCCCTTAGGACCACTTAAGGCCCCTTGCGACACATGTGCACCCCTTAGGACCTATTAGGACCACATAAGACCAAATGTTGTCACAAGGTGTCTTATGTGGTCCTAAGGGGTCACGCATGTGTTCTAACACATATGTGACCCCTTAGGACCACTTAAGGCCCCTTGCGACACATGTGCACCCCTTAGGACCTATTAGGACCACATAAGACCAAATGTTGTCGCAAGGGGTCATATGCGGTCCTAAGGGGTCACACATGTGTTCTAACACATGCGTGACCCCTTAGGACCACTTAAGGCCCCTTGCGACACATGTGCACCCCTTAGGACCTATTAGGACCACATAAGACCAAATGTTATCGCAAGGTGTCTTATCTGGTCCTAAGGGGTCATGCATGTGTTAGAACACATGTGTGACCCCTTAGGACCACTTAAGGCCCCTTACGACACATGGAAACAAGCTCATAAGACCAACTATTGTTGCAAGGTGTCTTATGTGGTCCTAAGGGGTCACGATGTGTTCTACGTGACCCCTTAGGACCACTTAAGGCGCCTTGTGACACATGTGCACCCCTTAGGACCTATTAGGACCACATAAGACCAAATGTTGTTGCAAGGAGTAATATGTGGTCCTAAGGGTGTTGGCATTTTAATGATCTTTTGATTGTCATTGATGGACACACATTTTCTTGATGATGGACACACACTTTCTTTATGTATGAGTTATGACTCAACCGGTAATTGTTCCAACAGGTATTGTGTATTATTGAAAGTATAGTCTTTAGACTCAGTATTTTGTAGAAGATGTTTACCAGTCACAAATTGACTGAAGAGCTCAAGCGGTATGGAGACCCCAAGCAGTACAAAGGGCCCAAGCGGTAGTTAACTTTTGATCGGAACACTTCAATCTACTAGTCTTCATTTTTGTCAACTGGTAATCGATATATTGTATTAACCGGTATTACTTTGTGATGAGTTACCAACCGATATTTCTATAATGTGTGATGAGTTATCATCCACCGACACTTTGGTGGTGATTTTGTGTCATGTTACCAAATGTGTCCAGATGCATTGAACCTAGGAACTTGTAGTCTAATCCTATTGGACCAACATGAAATCATATTCCTTTATAAGGACATCATGTCTAGGGTTTGTATGAGAGAGATATGTATGAGAAATGTGTGATAGAAGAGGTTATGTGTGATCTTTGCAGAGAAGATTGGGTCTGTGTGAAGAGATAGAGTGTGGAGATATTGAAGACTGAAGTAATGCTGAAACGCATTAACAATGAGCTATCAAGGATCTAATTAAGTAGACTTTGCTATTAGCTAGATCACTCACTTGTTGATTACTCACATCTTCGACAAGTGTGAAACCCTTAACCGGGTAGGCCCAACAAAGCCTTTGTAAATCCTCTAACAAGGTGGTTCACAACTGTGGATTTGAAATCCTTTAACAAGGTAGTCTTTAACAGGACTTATCTCCTAACAAAGATCTAGATTCCTAACAGGATCTGTTCTGGTGAAGAACATTGTATGACCTTAACCGGTCTGATCTTAACTGGTGTAGTTTCTATTCTGCAGATAGTTACTTGTGAGTTTCTGCTCACTGTGGTTTTTCCCATTTGGGTTTCCACGTCAAATATCTTGTGTTATGGTGATTGTGCTCTTGTGGGCGAATTCTTTGTTTGCTATTTGGTTTGCATTTATCTTAACCGATTTATTAGTGAATTTTCTGTACCAGTTATTTGCTAAACTGTTTAGAAGTTTGTTTACAGTATTTTTTGGTATACTAATTCACCCCCCTCTCTTAGTATTCATCAATTGGTATCAGAGCCAACCTTTCTATAAGTCTAACCACTTGGAAGGAGATATGGGGGAATACAGTGTGAGGGAACTTACTCATCGTCTCACTCAGACTGAGAGAGCCTATGATGAACTCAAAGCCAAGTATATAGCCTCTTTGGCCAAAAGAAAAGAGCATGTTGAGAAACTGATGGAGCTTACTGAAAATAGCTCTTATGATGAAACAAACATGGATGCCCTAGTTGAAGAAGTTGAAAAACTGAATGAATCTAAAGCCAATCTGAGAAAAGAGTTGGAAGGACTAACTATCAGAATGTGTCAAGAGCTTGAGAACAGAAGGAAAGCTGAAGATCTGGTAAAAGACAAAGATCATGAGATCTCCAAGTTGAAGCAAGAAATCAGTACCCTTACCACTCATCTCCAATAGAGTAAAGTGGAAAAAGAAGAAATGCAAGGTGAACTAAACATGGCTATTTCTGAGAATGCAACCTTGATGGAATCCGATGCTGCTATTTCCAAGGAACTTCTTGAGTGAAAGGAGATACTTGCCAAATTCAATCAGAGTACTGCTAAGCTAGAGCAAAAGCTAAAATAGGCAAAACCAGTAAAGAATACCATTGGACTTGGTTTCTCTGGGTATGAGGAAGGTGAGACCTCTGGATCAAAAGCTGAAGCATCAAAGAAGCAACCAACATCCAAGGATAAAGGTAAGCAAAAATTTAAACCTGTTTGCTTTAATTGTCTCAAAGAAGGACATACTGCTAATGTGTGTAGAAGCAAGGCCTACAAGAATTTTCCTTATTTTCTAAACAATAAGCCTAGATCCAATAGATTCAATGGAAACTGTTATGCATGCAACAAATTTGGGCATAGAGCATTTGAATACAGGTCTGTTTTGCACAACACTGGGAGATACCCTCGAAGGACTCAAGGAGTTATCCTGGAACCTTCTGTGAATTGGAATCCCAACTAGTACAATACCTATGACCATCGATCAGGTGGTTATCAAGCGACAACTGGTTGGAGAGCAACCTGTTTGATCTGTCATGGTAGCGGTCACACTGCTGCAACATGCAGAGAGAAGAATGGTAATATGAATAATGGACCATGGAGAACACCTGTAATGGTATGCTATCATTGCAACAAACCGGGACACACTGCCAAAACTTGCAGACTGAGAAAGAACCTATCAGATGATATATTGATCACTCTAGAAGGGAATATTGATGTTGAAACCGTTCAAATGGAAATGAATAAAACTTAAAAAAAGAAACCAGAAGAAGTGTCACAAGATGAACCAATTTCTGCACCTAGTGTGGAAGTCTCTGAACCGACAAACTGAGCTTCAGAAAAGCTTAGGGGGAACATATTGGTGAAATATTTTGAACCCCCGGTTTATATCGGTAAAGACCTTAACCGGTATATGTTACTTGTCAGTTGGCAGAAGACTTGAAGCGGTAAAAGGCAAAATTAGGGTTTGTTCCCTAACAGTGATGCATTTATTATGGTAGGTGAAAGTTTGTTTAAAAGGGATTTTCGTCATCATTTTCACTTATCTATTTTCGAGAGAAGAATTTTCAAGAGCAGAGCGACAAAGAGTGATTCATCTAGCGATTCAAAGTGAATTCAAAAATCTTGCAGAGGAATTGAGAGATCTTTTTCAATCTATCAGTGAAGAACACTAAGCGGTAATCGAGCAATCGAAGTGGTGTATTGTGGGCGACATTGGAAAACCCTAAATTTCGGATTGCGAAGGTATTTTTTGAATTTCTTTCTTATCATTGCTTCTGCATCACACTCTAGTTCTAGTGCACTTGTAGATTCAGTTGAATTTCTTCGAAAGAAAGAAAAATATAATGCCCTATCTCAAATACCCGTCAGAGTTATTGTTGAGGAAGATATTTCAGGGTATATTGACTGTAAATTGGGAGACCTAGGATCCCTAGTGATTCATTCCCAGCTAAGTCTATTCTGTGGGGATGACAAGAAGATCAAACCTGAGTACAGTGTCCTTGAGAAGATGAAACTGCACAATGCGGTGTACTTTCTGGAAGAGTTCACTGAAGAAAATATCCACACCATCCTCAACAGAGTACATGGTGATAAGATGTATCTCGAGCAGGCACATAACATAACACCGCAAGCAATTCATGTCGTCACCGGTTTCTGCAATATTGGAGAGGTACTAGCTCTAAGGAAGGTCACCAAAACTAAGATGACAAAGCTCACCAGTTCTGTAAGTGACCAACGGACGATGACCGTCAACACCATCAAAGATGATCTGGTGAAATATGCTTGCATGGTGATTGGTTACCGAATATTCTATGCCAGCATAATGAATTCTGTCCCTACTGCTGCGGTGAATGCCGCTCAGAGAATGATCAAGGAAGACACTACATTTGACCTATGTACCTGTCTGCATAAGCAATTTCTACTGAACCTATATTCCATCAAACAGGACAATGCTCTAAGGTTCAGGTTTGGACAACTTCTGGTCGGTTTATTCTTCTACTTTCAAGGTTATTTCCCTGGAGTAGGTGATGTGCAATGGTCTGCTGACCTATCGGTTTCCAGGCAAATCAAGGGAAGTCTACAAGTAGTAGGTACTGGATATCCTGAGGTTCTAAACAAATATTTCAATGAATTCAAGCGGAAAATGAACCAAAGAATGAGGATATCTAATGATATTGTGAAGGAATATAAAGATGACATCTGCCTCACAATAAAGGTAGATGAATGCATAATGGAAGCAGTGGAACCAAGAAGGGAAGCAATTGAACCTATGGGTTATAAAGTGGTGACTGACCTATTGATCGGGTATGCCTCTACCCTACTTGCCTCACCACTGGATGCTAAGAAAAAGAGAACCGGTACCTACTTGGAGAGGGTCACACTGGTTGAAGACCCAAAACAGAAAAAGGGCAAAGCAATGCCATCAATATCTGCATCGGTTACCTCTGCTAGTCCAAAAGTGACCAAGCGGTCATCAGCTAAGAAGAAACCTGAGGTTGTTCCAACCAAGGTATTTGAGAGGAAGCGGAAAACCAAAACTAGCTCACCGGAATCAGAGGACACTGCATTGGAGTTCCAAACAAAAAAAACAAAACAATCAAGCAAGAAGGCAAAATCTACCGGTAATGTTCCTGCAACTTCAACACCGGTAAATATAGATATTTCCTCTTATAAACCAATGACACATTGTCAGATGACAATTAAGAACATTAGGAGAAAAGTGCTTGATGATTTAAAGGAGTATTTTGATGATTTTAATGATAATGAGAAAGAAGAAGTAGAGCAGGAAGTCATCAAATATTTATGTGTTAATGATCGGTCACCGTCAGAAATTAGATCGGTTACAACAGATTCTTTGTACAATTCTTTAGATAACAAATGGCACATTGCCATTGAGAAAGAACAAGAGATCAGGGAGAAAATTTTTGCACAATACTTTCTTGATGCTTCTAATTCAAAATTATTTGAGATAATGGATAAGAACAAAGGCCTCTTCTTCATGAGAAGGATAAGACTCAGACTACTAGAAGGTAGAGCTTTTGAAGTGGAAAAGGACACACATTTACATGCTAAAGCTGTTGTCAGGTTACACCAAGTATCTGAAGCCAATAAGAAGGCTGAACAAGAACCTAACCTATCATTAGGTGAACCAGATGAAGCATTTGACAGTGAAGGGGAAAGAGTGACAGAACAAATTGATCCTATTGATATGGATGCATTAGATAGTGAGGATGTCACTCCTGACAAAGAGAAAGAGAAACATGATAAATAAAAAGCAAAGAAAGAGAAACAAGACAAGGAAAAAGTTTAAAAAGAGAAACAAGACAAAGAGAAAGAGGAAAAAACAAGGCAAGAAGAAAACAAGAGAAAAGAGGAAGAGAAAAGGAAAGAAGAGGAGAAGAGGAAATAAGAGGAGAAGAAGAAAGAAGAAGATAAGAGGAAGGAAGAAGAAAGGAAGGAGGAAGAAAAGAAAAAGCAGGAAGAGGACAAGAAGAAAGAAGAAATTAAGAAGGAGAAAGAGGAGCAAAAGAAGAAAGAAGAGGAAAAGAAAAGAGAAG